>NW_028141979.1:12793144-13993144 GCF_025532165.1 Camponotus vicinus
CCATCGATTAGTAACTTACAGAAAAAATTTCAGCCCTATACCTGCGGGAGCAGATTGGCCGTGCTTACCCGGCTACGGCCTTTGAGTAAAAGTTGAAAACTATGATCCATCGGGAAATTCATTTCACAATAAATTTCAATACATCAAAAGTCATCGAATTCTTACAAGGTAATAATAATATTTTTAGATGCTATATGAAAATAGATTTCGGAGATTTCAGGTAAACAGAGTGTCAAAGGAAATTCGCGAAAGAAAGAAATTTGGTAGAGGGGGTTGGTAGAGAGGGTCGAATTGGTAATTCGACTTGGTACTCAAGTCCCACATAACTCACCGAAGCGGCCGGTGAATATACATAAAAGACATTTTTCCCTCTCTCGCAAAAAAAAAAGTAATAATAACTGCGAGTGAGCGAGAAAAGATAGAGAGAGTGATAGTGTATGTGTTCGCATATGTGTGTGTGTGTGTGTGTGTGTGTATGTGTGTGTGTGTGTCTGTGCATATTATTGTGTATCAGCAATCAGCTGATCGCAGCAGGCCTTACGTAAGCACCTGCTTCTAACGGTGACCCGCGCCTCTTGTATTCGACTTGTAATAAGTTAACTATTTCTTCTCATAATTCAAAAGCTGAGCTTTGGATGAAATTTTGCAAAAGGAAAAATCGTCTTAGAATTGAGTCAAGAATATGTTAATTTTAAGAACAATAGGTTATTTTGAATCACTTTGTGTGTGTGTGTGTGTGTGTGTGTGTATGTATACACGCACACACACACACACATATATATGTACATATATATATGAGAATCATATTGATTTTTAAATGTTAAAAATGATTTTTATTTGAAAAATAATTATTTGATTAGGGGAAGTGATTTAAAATTTCTTACAAAAATATTGCAAAAATACGATTCGATCACTCCGCGCCGTCCTCGTTGGAATGGCCAACTGTCTAATAATCTAATCACACAGATCGCATACTTATTAAGAAGAAGAAAAACTCTCCCAAAGATTGTGAAAAACGTTATGAAACTGCATCCTTATAAAATCATTACACATCAATTATTAATCATGAAAGCGATTGAAAAACGAGTTCAATTTTGCAAAGTGATAACTGACATGTTTGAAAATGAGAAACAAATTATTTTTACAGATGAAGCTTATTTTTGGTTCAATGAGTATATTAACAAGCAAAAGTTACCGGTTTTGGGGAAAAGAAATCCGAATGTGTCAATTGCCGTCCCTCTCATCGAAGAATTGATAGCAATCAAAAATACACTCGAAACATTTTTTTATATACATTTAATAATGAATTTCAAAGTTTTCGAAAACAATTGCAATTCTGTATCGATTCCGATGGACACCATTTTAAAAACTTCTATCATTAGTTCATGTGTGCAAGCAAATTTTTATCCTCTTTTTATAATGTTATTTAAATTATTAAAATATTATATATTTTTTTCATACATATGATAATAAAATTGACAAGTTTCTTCTACAAAATGGCGTTTCAGTCATCTTGTTCGATCTACTTATTATGAAGTGATAATCATTTACTTTTAATTCCTAATGGTCACCCTGTATATGCATATAAACGTATACTACTACGTTTCTTGATATGAATTTACATATCAATAATTAATTTATATTTATAATAATTTATTTGATTTTTATTTTTATGTCTTCATTCTTATTTGATTTCTTTAAATGCATAGAATTATCTTATTTTATTTTTGTTTTTATTCAATTCTTTATAACCTGAAAAATATTGATGCTCAAACATTTCTTCATATTAAGAATTAATTTTAAATAAATCAAAGAGTTCGTAATAAAAAGAAACATTTGGAGATTTTAAAGTACATTGTAAATATTATTTAATAATTATATAATGAAATCAGCTATACATATGTAATAAAATGACTGATAAGAAACAATGAAAGTTTAGCATCGATTTTATCAATATAACCCAAAATATTTTGTGGTATCTGAGTATAATATCTTCCTCGAAACTAATATGATAAAAAAATGGTCTTCTGTATCAGATATTACAAAAACCATTTCGGAAGATGTGAAATGTTCACCGTTACATGGTTTTATATTTAGCAAGGTAAATCAATCATACATTTAATTTAAAATTTAAATGCTTATATACACGTTTTATATAAATTTTACATGAATATATTACACAGTTAAAAAATTACATTAATTATTATAAAGTATATATAAGTTATATACATTTTCTACATATATTTTTTATTGATATATATTTTATTTTCTCTCAACGTTTCGGTTTTCAAGCTATTCGCTATGGAAATACGAGATGCTCTGGAAACGACGGCGACAAAAGCTAAAATGTGCCATTACGAGAAATTTGATATCCATTTGACTGAATGCGAATTAGCAGGATCGCAGAATTTTTATTTTAATAAAATGAGAAATGCTGCAGAGCAAATGCCCATTACTGGTTTACTTCCGGTAAAATTATGTTTTAGAATTTATTATTCGATTTTTATAACATTTACGTAATATTTAATTTTATAGACAATTTGTTATAGACTCTCTCTTTATTATTTATTTACTCTCATATATTTATATATTTTATTATTATACACTTTTACTTTTATATATTTTACTATTATATTTATATTAAAAATTTTAATTATTAATAATTATAATTATTGATAATTATAATTTTGAATTATTATAACTTTTTTAAATAGCTAAATTAAAATTAAGATTGTTAAGCAGAGAACTAATTTACGATTTTCTTCAAAAAATGATATTTTAGAAATGTTTTAGTTTGTAAAATTATTTAATAAAATCATAAAAAAGAAAGTATCTATTTTTTAAAATTTTTTATTCTTTACAAAACATCAAAAAATAGAGAATATGACATACAACACACAGACACACACATATAAATATATATATATATATATATATATTTCGGTTAGCTCCTTATTGTTTATTTATATTATTTAAAGTTATTGAATAATATAAATAAACAATAAGGAGCTTTTTTTAAATAAATACTGGCATTGTTTAAAAAGTTTTTTCATAAATTATTTTCAGTATTCTCTTCATTATATATTGCCTAAATAAGAATGACATTTATATTTGGATTAATATGTTAAAAAAAAAAAAAAATATATATATATATATATATATATATTTTCTTTTTAACATATTAATCCAAATATAAATATGTCATTCTTATTTAGGCAATATATAATGAAGAGAATACTGAAAATAATTTATGAAAAAACTTTTTAAACAATGCCAGTATTTAAAAAAAGCTCCTTATTGTTTATTTATATTATTCAATAACTTTGCTAAATAATACAATAAATGCACATTTTCTTGTTTTAAAAAATTATTTTTTTTATTATGAAATCTTTTTCTTCAAATATTTTTTTTAAATTTTATTATTTTTTAGACTTTTAATTTTTTATTAATAAAATTATTTAAATTTTAAAAATAAAATTTAATATTATAATATTTGTTTATTTTTAATTCTTTCTTTCTAAAGAATATTCCAATAGTATAATATTAGCATATTATACTTTTAAGATAATAATTATTCTTATGAAAAAAAAGTTTTTATTATATGTTATGATTATTTGTTAAAATTTAAAATTTCTTAAAGTTTCTCATATAAACGATATCTTGACCATTAGTAAACATATTAATATGGCAGGAATGGGAAGAGAACATTCGTAAATTGACAAGTCGATTACAAACATATGGCAAATACAAAAATATCTGTGAAGGATTAATGCAAGAGGTGAAAGAACGATACTACAAGACGATTCGCGAAATAGAGATACGTCGAATAATAGTCATCGAATGCGAAGAGGCATGCAATGAGAACTTACTCAACATTTTGCCATACAAATATCCCGGCCGCACCGCATTTGCTGTGAAGTTTCATAAGAATCGTTGTATGTTCGCCAAACAATATTATTTGTCGCATCGACTTATCAGAAGCATTGTCGAGAAAGCACATCTTCTGCCGAAAATATTTTGCGAGCTTGCACACTATCGCAATTTTGATTTCTTCGATATTGACAAGTATATCATATTAATATCATATCATATTTATAAAACAAGATGCAAAATTATTATTATAATGAATATATAAAAATGTACAGGATCTTATTATAAGACAATCTCTCTTTATTTTTTAAACTAAGAGATATAGATCATTATATATATATGTATATGTATATATATATATATATATATATGTGTGTGTGTGTGTGTGTGTGTGTGTGTGTATTGTATATATATATGTGTATATATATATATATATATATGTGTGTGTGTATATATATATATATATATATATATATATATATATATATGTATATATATATATGTATATAATGATCTATCAAGTCTAGGAGTATATAAATATATACTCCTGGACAAAATTAACGCATAATTTTTTTTTACTTTTTCTTTAAAAGCTGATATTTAAATTTTAACGAAAAATTTTAAAGAAAAAGTGAAAAAAATTATGCGTTTATTTTGTCCAGGAGTATATACAAGGTTTACCAAAAGTGTGGAAACCCCTTAATATTTTGAAAAATAGGCATTTAAAAAAAAATGTTTCATACAAAAGTTATAGGGTCTTATGTGGCGCATTACACAGCAACACTATTATGACCTCGAATAGCGTTGTCAAGGTTATGTGAAGGTCACCTCCAACTTTTTAAATGGGACACCCTATATGCTTTTGCATATTCTTGTAGCTTATCTCGAGAGCTTTCCAAAACACTATAATTAAGTTAGTTTTCATTAAGTACTTTCCGAGTTATGAGGCTTGAAATCATTTCTTAATTTTACATAAACCGTAAAATATCTAGTAAAATATTCATTTTTCGATTATCTTACCTTAATATTTTTATGTACAAAATAATGAGAGGAATCAATTGGTGTAAAGAAAAAACATAGTTGTTTTAAAAAAAAAATATGTAATTGTTAATTGCAAATTACATATTTTTTCTTAAAAACAACTATGTTTTTTCTTTACACCAATTGATTCTTCTCATTATTTTGTACATAAAAGTATTAAGGTAAGATAATCGAAAAATGAATATTTTACTAGATATTTTATGGTTTATGTAAAATTAAGAAATGATTTCAAGCCTCATAACTCGGAAAGTACTTAATGAAAACTAACTTAATTATAGTGTTTTGGAAAGCTCTCGAGATAAGCTTCAAAAATATGCAAAAGCATATAGGGTGTCCCATTTAAAAAGTTGGAGGTGACCTTCACATAACCTTGACAACGCTATTCGAGGTCATAATAGTGTTGCTGTGTAATGCGCCACATAAAACCCTATAACTTTTGTATGAAACATTTTTTTTTAAATGCCTATTTTTCAAAATATTAAGAGGTTTCCACACTTTTGGTAAACCCTGTATATACTCCTGGTCAAAATTAACGCATAATTTTTTTCACTTTTTCTTTAAAATTTAAATATCAGCTTTTAAAGAAAAAGTAAAAAAAAAATTATGCGTATGTGTGTGTATATATATATATATATATATATATATATATATATATATGTATGTATATATATCTATATGTATATACACAGGGTGTTCGGAAATTCAACGACAAGCTTCCAGAGATTGTTGGGGGCATCAAAAGGATCATTTTTTGCAAATGAACCTAGGATCCGAAACGTGTCATTGCTACTGCGTACGGGATGTTCGGAAAAGTTCGGAATCTCGAAATATCTCAAGAGATATAAATTTTATAAAAAATTGTTTCAGATACAAGCTGTAGGGTGTAAAAAATCCATTTATTGATCTCATGAGTTTGACCTTGGATGCCAAGGACAGGTTACCTTGAATTTTTTAAATGAAATCCTCTATTTTTATCACATATCCCTTCTCGAGAGACTTTTTATCCATTTTAAGTAATCTGTTGCGTTGTCAATCTTGCTTTCATTGACTGCATCAACCATTCATTTTGCCTTCATTGATTAATCAGCCACCGATCTTACCTTCATTGGCTTAATCGATTTAAAAAATTCAAGGTCATTTTGACCCAAAATCTTTTTACACTGTACAACTTTTGTCTGAAGCAATTTTTTTATAAAACTTCGGTAATTGTGCATAAAAGGGACCTCTTCTCCGATTTGCTTTATTTTTAAATATGTTATAGGGGAGATCTTCCCGAGTAATTTCGTATATATATACAGGGTGTCCCGAAACTAACGCTTGATATTTTAAAGGCAGATTCTCTGGCCAATTTAAAAACAATTTTTCCTCAGCAAAAATGTCGAGGGAGATCATTATTTTTTGCATATTCCCAATTTTTGTCATCACGTATCTTTCTAAGCCTTAAATTAAAATTCTATTAAAGTAAACACTGCCTAAAATTAATTAAAGAATGTGACTTTATTAATATTTTATTCCCATAAGCCTTAGTTTGCGAAAACCCCTTTATTTTCAATCGTTTATAACTCGAAAACTATTAGTGCCGCGACATTTTCGCTGAGGAAAAATCGTTTTTAAATTGGCCAGACAATCTGCCTTTAAAATATCAAGCGTTAGTTTCGGGACACCTTGTATAAGGGTCGGACTCAAATAGTTTTGGAGATATAGGCTGAAAAAGGATAAAAATAATAAATTCAAAAATAATTTTAATAGAATATATGTATTTGTAAACTTTGCTTTGTCTCGCAAAGTACATGCAGGGACACCGCATGTTCCGCCCCCCCCCCCCTACGGAGGGGCACCACTTTCGGAAGATATAACCTAACCCAACCCGTGTCTGAAGTATGGAATATATCTGGCTTCGCATAGAAAGTTACAAACTTATATAAACCATATGAACCATGTAAAGTGAAATGTCATACATCAAGGTATTTCCTACACTTCAGACACAGGTTGGGTTAGGTTATATCTTCCGAAAGTGGAGCCCCGTAGGGGGGGCGGAACATGCGGTGTCCCCGCATGTAGTTTGCAAGAAAAAGCAAAGTTTACAAATACATATATTCTATTAAATATATTTCCTTAAACATATATGACATGGTAAAATTATAATTTCTACATTTATTTGCGACTTTCCACGCGAATTTTTGTATTTATTATTTTTATCCTTTTTCAGCCTATATCTCCAAAACTATTTGAGTCCGACCCTTATATATATATACGAAATTACTCGGGAAGATCTCCCCTATAACATATTTAAAATAAAGCGAATCGGAGATGAGGCCCGTTTTATGCACAATTACCAAAACTTATATTTTTTACAGTATTTCGAGGGCCTGACCTTTTTTGAACACCCCGTATGCCATAGCGATGTACTGATACGTTTCTGACCCCAGGTTCATTTGCAAAAATATATATATATATATATATATATATATATATATATATAATAAAATAATATATATAAGTATATATAATAATATATATAATAATATATATCATAAAAATATATATATATATCAAATTAAATAGCTCTGAATTGTAATATTGTAAATATAATTGATGTGTACAAAAATTATCTATGTTATGAAGAAAGGAACAACATATATCATGTTATTACTTGATCATAATATTAATACAGTGTATGAAGGAGTGTCGGGAGCAGTGTCGAAAAGTGAAGATGATATCGCAGAGTTGAATTTAAGGAGATATGTAAAATAATTATATTGAATCATACATCGTTATATTCACGAATCAAAATTGTTATTTTTATCTCAAAATGTATATTATTATAAAAAATTATGTATACTGTTACGCCCGCGGCGAGGACTTCGATTAATATCGAAGACGCGCGTGAAGGAAATCGGCCGCTCACGAGACGCGCGAAATAAATAGACACTTTCAGGGATAACAAGGAACTTTAATAGGAACGCACTGGAGCAACAGATTAATTATACAACGGAACGGTGACACAATTATCACTCGTAAGCGGGAACGCGTCCGTCTAGCTTGACAGCTGACTCCGGACTTTGTTTGACATCTGAATCCACAATATCCCAGAGACGATCTTCTCTTTTGCCGCAACGAGCGGACGTACGATGCGGCACCGGAACGCGAAGCAGGGACGTAACACTTCCCCCTCCGTTCCAAAAAAATTGTCGTCCCGACAATCGACTAATAATGGATTGACCGCTATCCAAATGTTGACTCCAGGGTGCCCCAACGACTTCCTGCTCTACCCTGAGCTGCTGCCACTGGTTACCGAGCGCCGCTGTACTTGGTCCCAATCAACTTCCTCAGGATACAGCCAAATCCCACCAGGGAACTAGACGGTCTCTTGCTCTACCCTGAGCTACTGCCACAAGTTACCGAGCGCCGTCAATTTTGCTCCCCAACAACTGCGCAATTCCAAAGATGCCGACGTCCTCATTCGAATAATCGTCTCTCCCCGGGATAGGGGGGGGGGGGTAATTGCCGTGGACCCATCGTCCACAGGGGACTCCCCAAATCCCTGCCTCGGCATTCGCCCTCCGGCCCGCGGGTAAACCACGGCTCAAAAAAACCGCGGGCGAAGCAGACTTCTGAGACAAAGAAGTACTTTTCATGGTCCGGATGTCCTCTTCCTTAAAGGCCATTCATGACACAAATATTTCTGAAAAAGAAAACAATCAAACGAACATCAAAATCACAAAAGAAAATTCTCGGATTCCAAGTTCCTAATTAAAAATCTTTCTTCTAAAATACGGAGCCAATCTATCTGCATGAACAACCTTATATCGATGTTTGTTAGATTTCTGTATCCTGAAAACAACATCACTAAGCTTCGTGATTACCCTATAAGGACCCTCCCAATCTTTCTGTAACTTAGGAGTCCTACCTTTAATTCTTCGTGGATTGAAAAACCAAACCTCCTGACCTTCCTTAAAATGCAACTGTCTAGCCTTTTCATCATAACGAGCCTTGGCTCGAAGGGAATGAACATTTAAACTTTGCCTTATTTTCATGGATTCCCTCTAATTTGTGTCTAAGTTCCTGTACAAAACTTCCAAAAGAATTAACTCTTTCGTTCCCTGGAGGAACACCTCTAATTAAATCTAAAGGCAACCTTAGATCCTTCCCGAAATATAATTCTGCAGGGGAATATCCTGTGGCCTCATGCCTCGAAGATCGATAAGCTAAAAGATACAAGGCGACCCATTTATCCCAATCTCTCTGATTCAAAGAAACAAACTTGGCCAAATATTCTAAGATTGTTCGATGATGTCTTTCAACCTGCCCATCCGATTGAGGATGTAAAGCAGTAGTTCTAGTTTTCTTGATCCCCAATAAGGATAAAGTCTCCCGGAAAAGTCCCGATTCAAAATTCCTCCCCTGATCGGTATGAACTTCCAAAGGAATTCCGAAACGAGAAACTATTTGCTCTACAAAAACTTCCGCTACAACTTTAGCTCTAATACTTTTGAGCGGCAGAGCTTCAACCCATTTAGAGAAACAATCTATAACTACCAATAAATACCGGTTTCCCTTTGAAGAACGGGGAAGAGGACCAAGAATATCCATCTGAATTCTCTCAAACGGAGCCCCCGAATTGAAGACTTGTAAAGAAGATTTTCCCTTTCCAGAAGGGCCTTTCTTAGCAATACATAGGTCACAAGAACGATACCAATCCTCAACATCCTTTTTATAGGTAGCCCAATAAAATCGTTTCCGAATTTTATCCAAAGTCTTATTTACACCAAAATGTCCACCATAAGCTACATCATGAGCCAATTCCAAAATCTGGGCTATACATTTCCTCGGAACAACAATCTGAAAAATAATCTTTAAATTCGGAGATTCCCATCTCTTAAAAAGAACCCCATCCTTAACAAATAAGGAATCCCAATAGGACCAATATATCCTCGCCGAATTTCCTAGAGCAAAAATCTCCTGTCGAAGAGGATGCCTAACTTCTTCCTTTGCTAGCAAGAAAAACGAAACAACCGAATCCTCTAATTGATGTTTCCTCCAATCCATGGGATTATCTTCTGAAAAAGTTATTCGTGCCAATAATTTTCCCCTAAATTCTATTTTGTTGCAATAATTGCATCGACTTTCCGCACAAGGTCGCCTCGATAATCCATCGGCATTCAAGTGTAAACGCCCTTTACGATGAATCACTTCAAATTCGTATTGTTGAAGTCTCTCCATCCAACGAGCTAATTGGCCCTCCAAATCTTTAAAAGATAAAAGCCAACGAAGAGAAATATGATCCGTGCGAATCAAAAATTTCCTTCCATACAAATAATGATGAAAAGATTTAACAGAGTCTACAATGGCCAAAAGTTCCCTACGCGTAACACAATAATTCTTCTCTGCCTTAGTCAAAATCCGACTGTAATAGGCAATCACTTTTTCAGAACCACCTCGAGTCTGCGACAAAACTGCTCCTATCCCATGATTCGAAGCGTCAGTATCTAAAATAAATTCTTTAAACTCGTTTGGGAAAGATAAAATTGTCGAAGAAACTAATCTTTCCTTTAATTCGTCAAAAGCCTCTTGACATTCCTGCGTCCAATTAAACTTAATTCGATCCCCAGTCAGATCAAATAAGGGTTTGGCTACTAATGAAAAATTTTTAACAAATTTCCTATGGGAATTATTTCCTGGGAACAAAATCTCAGAAAACTTCGAATTTGTTTTTTATTCTGAGGAACTGGCCAATTCTTTACCGCGCTAATTTTCTCCGGGTCCGTAGAGATTCCCTGCTCGGAAATGACATGACCCAAATAATTGACTTTTTTACTAAAAAGAGAACATTTTTTTGGATTTATTTTTAAGTTGGCAGAACGAAACTGAAGAAAGACTTTCCTTAAATTACTAATCATTTCTTCGAATGTTTTACTAAAAACAATTACATCGTCCAAATAAACGAAACAGATTTTAAATAAAACCTCACGAAGAACCTTTTTCATTAAACGCTCGAATGTAGCTGGTGCGTTGCACAGACCAAAAGGCATCATGGTGAACTGCCACAGTCCATTCCCAACAGAAAAAGCTGTCTTTCCCTTGTCTTCAGGACGAAGCTTCACTTGCCAGTACCCACTCTTCAGATCTAATGTAGAGAGCCAAGAGTTTCCCGAAAGCTGGTCAAGGATATCTTCTATTCTTAGCAAGGGATAAGAGTCCTTGATAGTAACTGCATTCAGCTTCTTATAATCAACACAAAATCTTAACGAACCATCCTTTTTCTTCACTAAAACCGCAGGAGACACCCAAGGGCTATTTGATTCCTCGATGATACCCTGACGCTTCATATCTTCTATAATCCCATTTACTTCCTTTCTAAGGTGAATTGGAATTCGACGAGGGGCTTGTTTAATAGGATCTGAATTATTTAAATTAATTGCATGTTCCAAAATTTTACAATTCCCAGAAGTAACATTATCGAAGAAAACATCCTGAAATTCCCATAAGAATTTTGCAAAAATATCCTTTTGCAGCGAATTCAAATTTTCTGAATTTAAAGCAAAAAGCTCTTCAAGAAAATCAGGCACTATTACAGAAGAAGTTACACGCGAACAAGAAAACGTTTCAGAATCTTGACTCCCGAAAATTGAATAAAAAATTCCCAACAAATTGTTTTTTTCAAGAAAATCTATTCCCAAAATACACTCATCCAAAATATCCGCCACTAGCATCGGAATTCTCATTTCAGAACATTTCCCTAAATTTACAGTCGCAACAACCTTAAATAAAATAGGAACTTCCTCCCCTGTTGGGTATATAAGACAACAATCCTTCACTAAGATTCTAGATTTAGATCTTTCTACCATATTGCTATTTAAAATGGAAACATCGGAACCCGCATCAATTTTAAAAACACAATTCTTACCATCTAATATCCCTTTAAAACAAAAAGGGGTCTCGGAAATAATCCTACTTAACCGAAAACTTTTTTTATAAATCGAATTAACTTTATTTATTTCCGGGGCGCAACCATTAATAGTCGAACTTGCCCCGAAGAGCTCGACTAACCCTTGTTTTCCTCGGAGAGAGTAGGACACTCCGATCGGAAATGTTCCGTGGAACCACAGTTCCAGCATTCCTTACGCTGAGTTCCGTTCTTTCGATAATTGCTATTCCTATTAAAATATTTCCCACTTTTACTCGAACACATCTTATTATCCTCATTGCTACCACCGTTATTTTTACTCTTGTTAATGTTTTTAAATTTATTTCCATTAAAATTGTTATTATTCTTTTTGTCATTAACGGAGAAATTACTAGAATTTCGATTTTCATATTTTCTTAGAAAACAACCCTCCTGAATGACCTTCACGGCCATTGCTCTCTCTACGGCAGATTTCAGAGAAGAAACGTTCTCCAACTGCAACGTTCTCTTCAAGAAACCGTCAGATAACGCGGTAACAAACTGCGCGCACGCGATCTTGTCCCTCACCTCATGAGAGCACTCCGGATACGCCAACCGCGACAATCTCTCTAAATCGGCAGCCAAAGAAGGCAAATCTTCCGACGATTTCTGCTTTCTATTTGTGAACTGAGTATAGTAGGTTTGCGCCAAATGCGCTTCTCCAAAACGGAGTTCTAACTTATTTCTCAACTCTACGAAAGAGAGATTTTCAATTTCTTGTACACCGTCCAAAACCGAACGCGCCTTTCCTCTTAAATTCGAAGCTAACGCTACCGTTTTTAATGAATCGTCCCACCCGTTAGCGCGCGCAATTAAATTGAATTGAACGAAGTATTCCCTTAACGGAACACTCCCGTCAAACACATCCGGTTTCATCTTATAACCGATCTCGTTTATTACTCCCCGGTCTCTATTTTCTACTACCATAGGAGATTCTCTTAATTGGAAATGACTTAGCTGGTTTAAATGCGGCTCCCGTTGCTCCGTCATCCGGCGAATCACGTCATCGCGTTGTTGTAGAAGCGCCTCAAAATCGCCCCTTTGCTGCCGTTGCTCTTGTCGCAATTGGTGAATCTCTTGCAACGCAGCCTGTAACGCCGTGGTTTCCGCCGCCCTGAGGGGCGTAGCGGCCCGCATCCTTTTCCGCGCGACCGTTGCCGCCGGAGGGTCCGCAACTTCCACATTCCCATTCCCTTCGCCAGAAGCCATCACTATTCACAAGATTCACTAGGTTCCACTCCCGAATTCATCCGTCTATCCCGGACGAGCCCCCAAAATGTTACGCCCGCGGCGAGGACTTCGATTAATATCGAAGACGCGCGTAAAGGAAATCGGCCGCTCACGAGACGCACGAAATAAATAGACACTTTCAGGGATAACAAGGAACTTTAATAGGAACGCACTCGAGCAACAGATTAATTATACAACGGAACGGTGACACAATTATCGCTCGTAAGCGGGAACGCGTCCGTCTAGCTTGACAGCTGACTCCGGACTTTGTTTGACATCTGAATCCACAATATCCCAGAGACGATCTTCTTTTTTGCCGCAACGAGCGGACGTACGACGCGGCATCGGAACACGAAGCAGGGACGTAACAATACTATTCTGTTTCTTAATGCAGATAAATTTTGTAAGCGATTACTATACTCACAGCAGAATTTAGTTTCAGCTATTTAACTTAATGTATACAAGATGCCTCATAAAGATTGTGCCAACGCTCGTGAGCAGGTAGAAAATAAACTGAACAGGAAGATCTTTTATAATTTTCTAATTTTCGTAATAATTATTGGAATATTAATTCAAAAAAATTGACAAATGAGCGCATGTTTCGCGTGACAAGACGTACGCATTAGGCATGTCGACGTCACACAACAACGAAAAGACGAGATTCGGAGAACGCATGGCCGAACTTTTCGTTATTACTTGCTTTTGGCAAAGTACGCTTAGAGCGTATAGCTTATAGTTTAGCGCAAAACACGCGCTTATTCGCCAATCCTTCATAACTAATATTTCAATAATTGCAAAAATTGTAAAATGATAAAAAACTTTTGTGTTCAGTTTACTGTGCTCTACCCGCTCATGAGCTTCGGAAAATTTTTTTATGAGAAACCATGTACATATATGTTAAAATTCGAAATTTGTCAGAACCCGAATTTATTGAGAAATTTTAATTTTAACTAAGCCTTCTCGGCAATTCGCGTTCTAAGTAAAATAATTTAATTAAAACTAAATAATATAAACTAAATACTTACTAAAATTGACCAATTACTTCGGTAAATTCGCGACTAACGTCTTTCAGTTAGAATCAAAAGTCGAAGTCCCTCAATTAACAATACTAAAAATACTATTAAATAAGTAATAATTAAAATACTTATAATATTTATAAAATAATTGTATCGAAATTATTGCTGATGTTCATCAGATGATATTGTTTTTTAACTTAATCCTTGAAACAAACATTTTTATATTATGTATTATATTATATTATATGTATTGTTGCGTCCGCGGAACGATTTATACCGAAACGCGCGACACAACGATCGGCACTCGCGCACTCGTAAATAATAACACGGTTCTCTGTAACACCGAAACTTTAATGGGCAACACAGAAACACAAGCAATAACTCGGAAAGATAACATAACGGCTCGTAAATAGAAACACGTCCACTCAGCTTGACAGCTGGCTCCAGACTCGACTGTCATACGTCTTGTCAACATTCTTCTTGGCAACGCGCTCGAAGACGATCTTCTGCCGAACGTCACGGGTGAAATAATCCGCAGGGAAGGAACACGGGGACGCAGCACTGCCCCCCGTCTTCTAAGATTGTCGTCCCGACAATCCCAAAATGTCATTGCAGGATCTCGAGTCTTCTTGTTCTAATTCGGCTCTTGCCAAAAGTACCGAACGACTCTGTAGAACCATGGCCAGTATGTCGATTTCCAGAGAATCAGCCGTGCCTTCCTGCCCTAGCCTGAGCTGCTGCTGCAGGGTACCGAGCGACACGCTCTAATCTCCGTCGACGTTTCAAATTTACAACTTCCAATTCCCTCGGCTGGTGTCCCGTATTCTTCGGATATGAGGGGGGTAGTCCGTGGACCCATCGTCCAACAAGGACTCCTCAAATCCCCGCCTCGGCATTTGCCCTTCGTCCCGCGGGAAAACCACGGCTCAAAAACCGCGGACGAGGCAGTCTTCAATTGAAGATCTTTTCCTTTAAGGTTTGACCAGATCACTCCGACGCGTCTTCATAATTTCTTCTCTTAAAATAAAAACAATATAACGAGTAACAAGCACTAACTTTTTTCATCCATATCTTTCTTTTCGGACCTCGGATGTAGAACCATTCCCTAATCAAAATAATTTGGGAGTCACTCCCAAAATTCTTCGAGGAATGCTCAACCATTACAATACTTCAAATGCGAAAATACGAATACTCCCTTTCAAAGAAATAATAAGAATCAAAACAACCATTATTTAAGCAAACATTGGAAAGCACAACAAATATCATCTCAGAATTCTAAAGAAGAATTACCTCTATGCGAGATACATCCGAGCCCGTCTTAATTTTACACACACCAGTTTTATTTTAAAAATAAATTCTTTTAACATTTTAACATTCTTTTACAAACTTCGCGAATCTGACCGCGTGCGATCTAGCCACTCCTATAAAACTACAATTATTATTTTTTTTTTAATATTGGAGCGACTTAGCTGTTTATTCGAGATTCTTTCGCTCGTTTCTAACAGTCGTCCGCTGCGCAATCTTTGAATCGGGCATAGTCGCCCGGAGCGTGTTTGACTCTGCTGATAGTCCGGGAGTCGCAGTTCGCATCCTCTTCCTGATTGAGATGCCCGTCGCCAAATCTTGCAATTCTGTCGTCGCCATTTTCCACACGAAATAAATTTTCGTCTCAGCTCAAAGCGTCAACAAGATCACAGTCCGATCCCGGACGAGCCCCCAAAATGTTGCGTCCACGGAACGATTTATATCGAAACGCGCGACACAACGATCGGCACTCGCGTACACGCTCGCGCACACGCTCGCGCACACGCTTGCGCACTCGTAAATAATAACACGGTTCTCTGTAACACTGAAACTTTAATGGGCAACACAGAAACACAAGCAATAACTACGAAAGATAACACAACGGCTCGTAAATAGAAACACGTCCGCTCAGCTTGACAGCTGGCTCCAGACTCGACTGTCATACGTCTTGTCAACATTCTTCTTGGCAACGCGCTCAAAGACGATCTTCTGCCGAACGTCACGGGTGATCAAATAATCCGCAGGGAACGAACACGGGGACGCAACAGTATTATAATTATATGAGAGAGAAGGCAAACATTTCAAATAATAATTGTTAATGAAATTAATATTTCTTTATATCAGTAGTTATACGGTGGATTGGGTAAATATTTACCTTTACACATCCAGCCCCAAATGACTTGACCTTGACATACATTGTCAAAGACAATGCCCTGAGTAGGTCCATCCAAAAGGTTTTAGACGTCGCTCGGTATTTATTAAAAAGTTATAAACAAAAAAGTTTCGAATTTCACGTAATCTTTAAACATCTTGTGCACTTAATGGAATGTTTTTTTTACATATACGCGTTATTTAATTATTTATTTTTTATTATTAATAAGAAATATTTAATAAATTATTCAAAGGTGATATGGAGTGGATCTCGTTTTGTGTGGAAAGTTGCAAACCTATGTGGAAGCGTACAATAATAGACCTCGCTTTGCACTGACTCAGAGTGGTGTAGGGTGGACCTCGTTTCACGTGGAAAGTTGCAAACTTATATGAAATAAAATCTATGTGGAACTGTACAATAGGGATCTATTATTGTATGAGTTCACATAAGTGCAACTTTCCACGTGAAACGAGATCCACCCCACACCTCTGATTGTGAGTCAGTGTGAAGTCTATTATTGTACGCTTTCACATAAGTTTGCAACTTTCCACGTGAAGCGAGGTCCATCCCACACCACCTCTAAGTCAGTGCGAAGCGAGGTCTATTATTGTACGCTTCTACATAGGTTTGCAACTTTCCACACAAAACGAGATCCTCAATCATAATCGATATAAATGTAAAGGTCAAAGAAATTGAGATATTCTTCAATACGTTTATTCCTTTACAACTTTCAATACGAAAGGTCTATTATTGTACATGGTGTCCAAAAATTCTGTGAACTTTATAAAACTTCTTTTATTTATAACTTTTTAATAAACAACGAGCGACGCCTAAAACCTTTCGGATATTACTCAGAGCAGTGACCTTGACAATATATGTCAAGGTCAAGTCATTTGGGGTTGGATGTGTAAAGGTAAATATTTACCGTGGATTGTTTATGTATATAATGCTTTATTAAAATTAGATATTATAAAAAATTAGATAAAATTAGATGAAAATAGTTTTATTTTGTTTAAAAATTATTATTTTTACAAAGCATGTCGTTATAGCATTTAAAGTTGTAAGTTGAGAACTATAGCTAAAAAACTTTTTCGTTCCATCTATTTTAAAAACATCAAATCTTTGAACTCTTCGATATTGCAAAAACATCTTTTTTATTGCTGTGTAATCCTCTTCTATGAGAATATTCTGCGAATATACTCATCGGGATCAAGGCTCGTAGAAGGACCGTAAAGAGAGAACACGAGTCTTTTTGATGCTGAAGTTGCTCTAGTTATTTGTAATGTAATTGTTAGTGATATTACGTGTACAATATATATGAGTCTATATATGAGCGCGTGAATATAAAGGTGAGTGCGTGCTTGTGTGTGTGTGTGTGTGTGCGCGCGTGCGTGTGCGTGTTAAAGAAAAAATGCATTAAATATAATTAAATGCGTATGCTAATAGTATGGCGTAGATTGTACGGGCGGCATAAGTTGACACGATAATTAATCGTGTTCGTTTTATGAACATAATCAATCAATATAGTTAATATCGTATTATCAGTATTGGCATCGGATCGAATTTGTCGCATGAGCAGGGAACGCGGTCTCAATAACGTATTTAATATAGGCAAAAGGTGTGCGATTGGTCTCCCGTAAAAATTTTCTAAAAATTTTACTTGAGAAAATTTTTTACGGTCGATCAATGGCATACGTTTTTGCTTATATACAGTGTGTTTCATTTAACTCTTACACCTCAAATAATTCTGTTATTTTTACGTATACAAAAAATGGTAAAGAAAGAAGTTGTATGAATGAAAGGGGGACATAAGATGGTGACAATTATTTGACCTTGAATAGTCTTGCGAAGGTCACGTGAAGATCACCTTCAAATTCTTAAATCAAGGAACACTGCTGAACAAGATCCTTCTAGTATATACTAAAATCCCCACTGTACCAAATAGCAGTGGCGGATGGACCCTAAGATAGGGCCGAGGCAGGACTCCAGAGAAAGATAGGGATGTATGTGGGAGGAGGTCGGACGTGTCTTTACGCCCATTTGTCCAACGAGCGACAGAATCCATCTGTGGCAACGGCATTGACGCATATCTTGTGGAGAGAGCATTCACACATTTTTCAGCCTAACGAATAATTGCTAGAAAACAATATTCGCAGACTAGAAAAATATGTGAGGCGCAAGTGGCTGGATCGGGAATCGAACCCGAGTCTTTCGCTTTCCGGGCAACTGCTCTAGACCACTGAGCTATCCAGACCTCACACCTAGTACTGCTTTTTAACACAGTGATATGCGACTCCAGAGCGATGTTGGTATCTCACTCGATGGATGCAATGCCGATTGCCACGGAGAATCCCTGAAAGGTCGCTTGCTGACCAAATAAGTGCCGGTGGAGGTATTCGCGTGCATGCTGGCTTCCGACTGGCCTTCCGTATGAAACGGCATCGACGAGCACAACGCCGTAGAGTGACCACATCCCCCAAGATCCCTCTAGTATATACTAAAATCTCCACTGTACCAAATAGCAGTGGCGGATGGACCCTAAGATAGGGCCGGAGCAGGCCTCCTTTCTTTCTTTCTAAAGCTAAATTAATCCTATTCACTATTCTATAGATTTGATGTTGGAGAATATGATTGTTAACTAGAGGTTTGATCCTTTTCAGTAGCAATTTTTCAAACATTTTTTAAATTTGAGGTAGAAGGTTAATTGGTCTATATGATGTTACCTTGTTTGGGTTCTTTGCAAGCTTTGGTATCATGATGATTTGCGCAATTTTCCATTGCGCTGGGAAGCGTCCAGTTCTGAGGATTGCATTAAATATAGCGGTAATTAACATTATTCCTTTCTTAAAAAGTTGTTTAAGTATTTGTGCTGTTATGTTATCATAACCCGGGCATTTTTTATTTTTTAAGCTCATAACAGATTCAAGAACCTCTTTGCGAAAAATACTATTTGTAGGTAAGGACATTTGTAGCGGTGATTCGAGGTATTCTATTATTTCATCGTCATCGTTTACTTCATGCGCAAGAAAAGGTTCAAAACTCCTTCCAAATGTGTAGCAAAGTAATTTGCCTTTTTCTGGCTACTTATTGCCCATTGATTGTTATCCATTTTAATGGGATTGTGTAGAATAGGTCTTTCTAATTTTCCATAAGGAATAATTTGCGTCAGCAGTATAAGTTAATGAACGAGGTTTTTCTTGTAAGGATTTTTCTTTTATAGTTCTTACGAGTTGTTTTAGTTTTTGAGTACATTTATTAAAGTTCTTTTTATCTTCTGGATAGTGCGTTCTCTGCCATTCTTAGCCTTCTAGGCAGCGGTTTATATTGCTTTATTGAAATGTTCGATAGAAATCTCTATCTGTTCTGTATTCTTTATGTTTAAAACGATGGTGTCATTTATGTCATTTCTAAATAGATCCCAGTTTGTGTGTTTATTATATAGTCCTTGTACTTCTTCTTTGAATATTATGCTTGTGCTTACTGTTAATAACGTTGGTGTGTGATCGGAAGAGAGGTCAATGACTGATATTAACTGCAGGTAGTTTTGACCAATGCCTTTACATACATAGAAATCCAACAGATCGGGGTCTTATTTGGGTCAGTAGGCCAGTAAGTCGGTTCGCCAATAGAGAGGCATTCGTGTTGACGTAAGTAATTGTAAAATTGACGTCCACGAGGTAATGTTAATCTGGATCCCCAGTATTTGTGTTTAGCGTTCCAATCTCTTCCCGTTATGTATCTTGGGCCTAATGTAGCAAAGAAGTCATGGAAATTTTCAGAGGTTATAGTATGTCTTGGAGGACAATAAGTGGCTGAAATGTGTAGCGAGCCATTAGGACCGTCTATCGTCACTGTTGTGGCTTGAAGGTAGTCTTTTTCGAATTTAGGGAGGACGTATTATTTCAGTTTATTTTTAACCAATACATCAGTACCTCCGTGAGCTTTACTTGATGGGTGACTTGTAAAGTAACAATTATAACCATACATTGTAAAGTATGATTTTTGCGTAAATCTAGTTTCTGAGATCAGCATTATGTCAATATCAGTAGTATTTAAATATGTTGCAAGTTCTAGTTTACGTTCAGTTAGTCCGTTGGCGTTCCAATGTGAAATTTTTACGTTGTCATTTTTGTGAGTGAAGAATGTGGCTGATAAGCTAAATCATTCGATCCATGGTTCTCTCGAATACTCCTTTAACTAAGTTCTCTATTCTCTCGAATATTGAGTTCATAATTAAGGTGATGTCTGATAATTTATGTTGTCTGTAGTAGTATTAAATGTTTCTTTGTTTTTTACTATTTCAGCATAAGTTGTTTTTTTGTATTTCTGTGTATTAGTTAATTTCGATGTTAAAGATGTTTAAAGTTGAATTGTTGCTGCGGTGGTTAGTTGTTGCTTTTCTTCTTGTTTTTTTTGTTTGTGCCGTAGTGGTTGCAAAATTTTTAATCTATATTCCTTGTACTTATCACAGCCTTTATAGCTCGCTGGATGTTCATCTTCGCAATTTACGCATTTAGCTGGTACTTGCTCGGATTTATTACACTCTTTGCTAGGATGATCTTTCCCACACTTCCCGCACCTGTGAGGCCTCGCACATTGGCTTTTGGTATGCCCAAAGCGTTCTCATGAATTGTACTATTTCTCTTTTTTTGTATGGAGCTTCAAATTTAACCACTTGGTTGTTTAAACGTTTGAGATTGAAAATA
Source organism: Camponotus vicinus (assembly GCF_025532165.1). Classification (NCBI taxonomy): domain Eukaryota; kingdom Metazoa; phylum Arthropoda; class Insecta; order Hymenoptera; family Formicidae; genus Camponotus; species Camponotus vicinus. The sequence continues at coordinate 12,814,130 of NW_028141979.1, forward strand.
TCCTTGTTATTTGCTTTAAGTTCGAAGTCAATAAAGAATAGTGGTAGTGAATTTTTAGAGCTTCTGTGAAGACATTGATTATATTTCTTGTTTCATGTCCATGTTTTTAGGGTTCAGATATTATTTCGTTTTTATCTGTAGTGTAGTGGACTCCTCTCATGACAACGCGATAAGAGCGTTCATGTTTTAGCAGGTATGTGTAATAACTTGTGTTGTGTAAAATATTTTTTTATGGCTTTGTATATGTCAATATCTGTTGGTAATAGTTTGACTATATGTCCTGACTTCATTGCTGTTAATGTGTATTTTAGTGGAATCGTTGTTGACTATTGTTTTGAAGATTTCATTCAATTTATTAATTTGAAGTACTCAAGTGACAAAGATGTGTAACGCGGTCGCCTTTCTCGACGATCGGCTCGTCGGGATTCGAGATTCGATTGTCAGGATTCGAGAGAAGGGAAGAATCAAACTTGTGCGAACAATGCAGTTGGACGAATCTGTATTTAATTGTGATATTTACAAGTGTATACAAACATGTAAGTGAGCGTGTGTATGTGTGAATGTCGGTGTATATGTGTGATCGTGTATCTGTGTCGCAGTGTGTGTCTTATTTATTTCTAAACACCCCGTAAGTCGAGAAACACCTCGACCTGGACTGATGACCGAAACCAAAGACACCCGGTTGAGAGCCGAGAAACACCTCGGCCCGGAGAGATCTGGTTGAGATTTCACCCTGATGCGCCGGCCGTGCCAGTTTATATACTCGGCTGGAGTCTCCCTATTTGGTAGGTCGCTCAGGTAGGAGGCACGAGTGTGAAAGAGATACGGATAGTCGAGGGAGTAAGTGAGCGAGACAGCCTGCGTCAGGCAGCGCGAGTAAGCGAGAAAGCGAGCGAGATAAAAAGCGAGCGGGTATAAACGAGACAGAATGTGAAAATAATAGCGGGTAAGACGCAAAGCAAAGCGTGTTAGCAGGAACATATATACTTTTATTGATAATTAGGAACGATGCGTAAACGCATCGTTACAAATGAGTTAGGATTTTGGAGGATTAAATTCTTTCTGTCTTGTTGAGTTGGATTTCAAAGTGCTCTCATTAACTTCTGTTAATATATCGGAACTGTTTTTTGTTGGTATTTGATATAATGTTTGTTTCTGGAGTTTAGCCTGATTGTTTTTGTCTCGAGGGCTATTAACGTTTCGTTTTCTTTTGTGTGATTTGTCGAATTGCCATTTTGTATTAGGGTTAACATTGTGTTCTTGTGTGTTGTTCTTGTACTCCTCGGATGTTGACGGATGGTTGGAGTTGATGGATGAGTGAATTCCAAGAGTTACTTCTTTGTCTTGTGTTATTGATGAACATATTTTTGTGAAAGGTTTGCTGTAATAATTTATTTGATTCCATGTGATTTCCACGAGTTGAAACGAAATAAACGCTCATGAGGTGACGACCTTCCCCATGAGAAGGCTAATTGCAATGATAGAGCGCCAGGTATGTCGAAATTGGCACTAATAACTGATCGTCCATCAGCCATTCATCTTGTTGGCGCGTTTCCCATTGTAAAATTGGAGTTATTTTTTATAGAGGTTTTCTTCTTCGCGGTATAGATGTTTAAGTCTAGACCCCCCGGTCTTGCGAAATGACCACAGGATAGGTATGATAAAGAGTGTTCAAGTAGCACTCATTCACCAACCCATGCTGGTTTGGTATTTTGCACTTGGACATATGTGCTGAGTATCCCCTAGCTCCCATCTGTTTGTCATCCCATGTCTCCAAAGGGGTTATTGCCGAGTACCGCAATCTCGATATAAGATACTCGACTTAACTTCCCCTCTAGAAGGTGGAAGTGGAGTCGGGAAGGAGAGGCTAGACTGATCTTGAAACAGTCATATATTGCGCTTTACTCGTCCTGGAACACCACTGTTCATGTTAACACATCAAACGTTATGTCCTTTTTTCCCATTCGCTTTTAAACTTTCTTTTTCTTACTCTTTATATTTATCCCATTATTGCTGCGCTCTTTTTAATCTCTTATATGCTTCCTGGTTTCCATTTCTTTGCATTATACACTCTAAGTATGTGAACTTATTCATTTTCTTTATAATTTTCCCCTTTTACCTACATTTTAAATTCCTATCTCTCCCGCTCCCTATTAAACTTAATTATACAGGCCTGCGAGGGTCAGTTACAAAAAGCAGAGTAAATCAATCTGATAAATTTTTTTACACTAAAAACGAATCTGGCCGCAGAATTTCCCCAACACATTAGGTTTTCGAGTAATTTACAGTTAAATAGTCCAAAAATGGTAATTTCGGCAAATTTCATGAATTTATTATGGCAGAACCTAGTTTTTTGAAATATTTCTACCAATAGCATCATATAATACTAGTCTTCACCTTTCAAATCCATTTTCGATTGCCGTTGCACGATTTTTTTTCGCTAAAATATACAAGTATGAAATTATAAGAAAATTTATGTTAAAGAAAATTTACATAAGTATCAATATGGCAGATCCACCATCTTGACATTTGGAAAGCCTTACATATGTCAGGTTCGGTTGTTCAAAAAGTCCTGTAAAAATATATCACATAGATACATACATATATAGTTGTTTTTAAGCAAAAATATGTAATTCGCAATTAACAATTACATATTTTTTCTTAAAACTAAATGTGTTTTTTTTACACCAATTGATTCCTCACATTATTTTGTGCATAAAAGTATTAAGGTAAGATAGTAAAAAATGAATATTTTACTAGATATTTTATGGTTTATGTAAAATCACGATATTATTATAAGCCTCATAACTCGAAAAGTACTCAATGAAAAAACAATTTATTATAGCATTTTGGAAAGCTCTCGAGATAAGCTACAAGAATATGTAATGAAAAATAGGGGATTCCATTTCAAAATTTCAAGCTGACCTTGAAATTTTTAAATGGCCTCCCGAAATGGATTTGAAATGACCACTAAATTTGAACCCTAGGTCAAAGTCAAGGTCACCATCAAGTGCCTTATTTTAAGCTCTACAACTTTTGTAGGAAACATTTTTTTCTAAAATGCTTTATTTTCGAAATATTTGGCCGTTCCGGAACTTTTGGGACACTCTGTATATATATCTTCATATTACATATATATATATATATATATATATATATATATATATATACATACAGGGTGTCCCATTTTAATGTCCCACCCCAAATAACTTTCTTATTTTTAATTTTAGAAAAAGATGTTTCAGACAAAAGTTGTATGATTTCAAGGGGGACATAAGGTGGTGTCATTAGTTTGACCTTGAATAGTTGCTTCAAGATCACGTAAAGGTCACCTTTAATTTTTTAAATGAAACCCCTTACTTTCTATTGCATATTCTTGTAGCTTATTTCGAGAGCTTTCCAAAACACTATAATTAAGTTAGTTTTCATTAAGTACTTTCCGAGTTATGAGGCTTGAAATCATTTCTTAATTTTACATAAACCATAAAATATCTAGTAAAATATTCATTTTTCGATTATCTTACCTTAATACTTTTATGTACAAAATAATGAGAGGAATCAATTGGTGTAAAGAAAACACATAGTTATTTTTAAGAAAAAATATGTAATTGTTAATTGCAAATTACATATTTTTCTTTCGAAACAACTATGTGTTTTCTTTACACCAATTGATTTCTCTCATTATTTTGTACATAAAAGTATTAAGATGAGGTAATCGAAAAATGAATATTTTACAAGATATTTTACGGTTTATGTAAAATTAAGAAATGATTTCAAGTCTTATAACTCGGAAAATACTTAATGAAAACTAACTTAATTATAGTGTTTTGAAAAGCTCTCGAGATAAGCTACAAGAATATGTAATAAAAAATAGGCAGTTCCATTTAAAAAATTGAAGGTGACCTTTACGTGACCTTGAAGCAACTATTCAAGGTCAAACTAATGACACCACCTTATGTCCCCCTTGAAACCATACAACTTTTGTCTGAAACATCTTTTTCTAAATTAAAAATAAGAAAGTTATTTGGGGTGGGACATTAAAATGGGACACCCTGTATATATATATAGGGTGTCCCATTTTAATGTCCCACCCCAAATAACTTTCTTATTTTTAATTTTAGAAAAAGATTGTATAAAAAGTACAGGGACGGTGAAATATCTCGAAAACTAAACATTTCAGAAAAAAATGTTTCAGATAAGAGTTGTAGAATTTCAAAAGATCTATTTACTGGCGCTGAGTTTAATATTGGGTGGCGTCGCCAAGGTTAGAGCAAGGTCACCTAGAATTTTTTAAATGGCTCTCTATTTTTTATTATATATTCTTGTAGCTCATTTCGAGAGCTTTCCAAAACACTATAATTAAGTTAGTTTTTATTAAGTACTTTCCGAGTTATGAGGCTTGAAATTATTTCTTAATTTTACATAAACCGTAAAATATCTTGTAAAATATTCATTTTTCGATTATCTTACCTTAATACTTTTATGTACAAAATAATGAGAAGAATCAATTGGTGTAAAGAAAAAACATAGTTGTTTTTAAGAAAAAATATGTAATTTGCAATTAACAATTACATATTTTTTTTTTAAAACAACTATGTTTTTTCTTTACACCAATTGATTCCTCTCATTATTTTGTACATAAAAATATTAAGGTAAGATAATCGAAAAATGAATATTTTACTAGATATTTTACGGTTTATGTAAAATTAAGAAATGATTTCAAGCCTCATAACTGGGAAAGTACTTAATGAAAACTAACTTAATTATAGTGTTTTGGAAAGCTCTCGAGATGAGCTACAAGAATATGCAATAAAAAATAGAGGGTCCCATTTAAAAAATTCTAGTTGACCTTGTTCTGACCTTGGCAACGCCACCCAAGGTTAAAGTCATAGCGCCAGTAAATAGATCTTTTGAAATTCTACAACTTTTATCTGAAACATTTTTTTCTGAAATGCTTAGTTTTCGAGATATTTCACCATCCCGGTATTATTTATACACCTTGTATATATTTTAGTAGGTATTCTTAAAAAGGTAAAGGTTGATATTAGGGGACTCACCTCCGATGAGCTTCACCTTGACATATGTTATCAAGGTCACTGTCCTGAGTAACATGCAAAAGATTTTAACCATTGCTCGTTGTTTATTAAAAACTTGTAAACAAAAGAAGTTTTACGAACTTCACATAATTTTCGGACACCATGTACAATAACAGATCTCTTGTCGTGTTGAAAGTTATAAACTAATAAAGGTTTATTATTGTACGGTTTCACATAGATTTGTAACTTTTTATAGACCTTATTAAACCTTCGGAAAACCCACCTATATGAAATAATGGGTAAGAATACCCAATTCCTACGTATTTTTAGCTCCTGAACACGAATATGAAACTTAAAAATGGCGGTCGAACTCGCAAGTCGAAGAAAAACGCAAAAAAGGTAAATTAAAGGTAAGTGAAAAAAAGGTAAACAATTTAAATTTATATAGAATTTAATACAATTTAATACAATTTAATACAATTAAAAAATATCACAAATGTATGTGTACATACACACACGCGCGGGGAGTGCAAACGAAGGCCGAAGGCCCCCCCTCCGGCAACCACCCCGCCGGTAGGCAAGCTGGACCTCGCTTTACAACTTACAGCATATATCCATTGTGATTGAACTTAGAGTTCCTCAAGTAAGAGTTAGGACACCGCGTGATGATTTCTGATTGGTCGCGCCATTTATAGGGAAGCAGTGAGTGAGAAAGAGACAGAAAAGAAGAAGGAAGAAGACAAAGCTATTCGAGACATGTCACGGTAAATAATGTATAGGTATGTATTAAAAATAATTCAAATATAACAAAGAATTAATTTTTATATCTATTTCATTTCATATAACGATTATTAAGTGATATTTACTAATAAAACGTATTCTTTTATTGTAAATTTATAAACTTAAAACTGAGATATAACTAACCTTAATGTAAAACTTTAAGCTTATATATAAAAATAGTTTGGAAAAATAATTTTAAATTAAAAAACAAATCATAAATTACAAAGAGATACAAATAAATTACAATAATATAAATTAAAAACATAATATAAATAATTCCAAGTATCAAACAAATGTATAAAAAAATGTTTCAAACTTATTTTCAAAGATATTTTTAAAATGGTTAAATAATTGGATAATATCCCTTTTTAATTAAAAGAACGTTTATTTTAATGTTACTGTAATATGAATATTTATTTAATACTTATTAAATATTTATTTTATTAATATTTAATTAATATTTTATTAATGAAATACATTCGCGTCCAAAAAAATAGGGAACGCTTTTCAGAGGCCGAAAAAATGGTCATTTTCAACTGACTGTAACCCAGCGAAAAATAATCACAGAAAAAAAACTAAAAAAGCATTTTGAAGCTCAAACCTTCGTCTTTAAGATGCTTTAGGCGATTTTTCAGAAGATCAATTTTTTTAAATTCTGTACTTCAAAGTACGAGGCAAAAAATTTTATCAAAAAATTATACAAGCTTGACGCTTTCCAGCTCGATAAAAAAATTTTTTTCTGAAACGTTATTCAAACAGTAATAAACTACAACATATTCTCTACAGTTTGCTTTTTTAAAAATTGCCGTGATGATTTTTTTTCACCGAGTTATCGGACTGTGAAAAAAAAACGTGTTTTTCAAGAGAATTATCGTAGCTCGCTGAAAAATGCCGTTACGGAATAGTTTAAAACAGCATTTTGTAGAAAAAAGTGTATACGTTAACGTCTTGTAGATTATTTTTTGCAATTTTCTTCATTCGCTGTTCTGCAGCTGTGTGAAAAAACCATTGTTTTGTTCCTGAAGCGCTGTTTTTTGACACTCTGCAGTTCCGTGGAAAATTTTTTTTCGAAACTTTTCGCTCCAGAACTACAAACTGCGTTATTTCCCCTGCAAAGTGCTTTTTTTAAAATTGTTCTACGATTTTTTTTGACCAAGTCACATTACTTTGAAATAATCTATTGACACGATATATTTTTCAGACAAATAATGTTTACCGTCGGCATTAGCATTACCCAATGTGCACCACGTGGAGGTTGCCGATCGGATTTTGCACATCGTGTGTGTGTGTTTGTGTGTGTGACGCGAGCGCGCGCGTGTGCCCGTGTGCATTCAAAATCGCGTATTGCCTCCTTTCTGCTCTATCACGACTTGTAATCGCTCTCGCATGTTTATGCATCTCTCGATGAAGTGCTAGGGAATTTCGCGCCAAATTTGCTGCAAATTTTCTTCCAACTCTTCCAAATTACGCGGCGGTACATCGCGATCTCTCAATCGACGTCCAATTTCATCCCCCACGTACTCGATAGGATTTAAATCCGGGCTGCAGGCGGGATGAGGCAGCAGCGTGATGTTATGCCGCTCAAAGAACCGCTGAGCCAGGTTCGAGACATGTGGACGGGCATTGTTTTGCATGAAAATAAAGTTTCTTCGTCTCTGACTCAGTGGCAAAACCTGTCGTTGGAGGATCGCGCTTATGTATCGCGCACTAGTCATAGTGTGTGGGGGTGGTACGATCACTAAATCACTACGATCTCTCGCGGAAATACAGCCCCAAACCATCACAGAACCACTGTTGTAGGCCTGCATCGGCATAACGCAACGACGATCGAATCGTTCGTTCCGTCTTCTCCACGTGCGTATGCGAGCATCGTTGCTGAATAAACAGAAACGAGATTCATCCGAAAAATAGACTGAACTCCACTGTCTTGCAGTCCAATTCACGTGTTCTCGTGCATACTCCAAGCGCCGTAAACGATGTCCGAATGTGAGCCGTGGTACTCGAGCGCGCGCATGAGATCGTAGCCCAGCTTTCCTCAAACGTCTACGAATTGTTTGCTGGCTAACGTTGTTCAGATTTTGATTCTCACTTATAATCTGTCTCGCCGTTACTGTGCGCCTCTGCAAAGTGTATCGAACAATTGCTCTATCATCCCGAGATGTTGTCAATCGATGACGGCCACTGCCCTCATGTCTCTCAAAATTTCCGCTTTCGAGATATCGGCTCCAAGCTCTGCTTACTACGGAAATCGAAACACCGAATCTTTGTGCTACAAATCGTGTACTTATACCCGTTTCTAAAAGTGCAATTATTTGCGCGACTTGCGTTATTTCCAAATGTCTTCGCAACATTTCGAAAAATTTTCACTCGATTACGCGAGAAAGATCGTCGAAATATTGAATGTTTGACCTTGTTGCTCAAAACGCGTACTTCAGAGGAGTTGGAAGAAAATTTGCAGCAAATTTGGCGCGAAATTCCCCAGCACTTCATCGAGAGATGCATAAACATGCGAGAGCGATTACAAGCCGTGATAGAGCAGAGAGGAGGCAAAACGCGATTTTGAATGCACACAGGCACACACGCGCGCGCGCGTACACACACGCAAACACACACACGATGTGCAAAATCCGATCAGCAACCTCCACGTGGTGCACATTGGGTAATGCTAATGCCGACGGTAAACATTATTCGTGTCAATGTATCGTGTCAATAGATTATTTCAAAGTAATGTGACTTGGTCAAAAAAAATCGTAGAACAATTTTAAAAAAAGCACTTTGCAGGGGAAATAACGCAGTTTGTAGTTCTGGAGCGAAAAGTTTCGAAAAAAAATTTTCGACGGAACTGCAGAGTGTCAAAGAACAGCGCTTCAGGAACAAAACAATGGTTTTTTCACACAGCTGCAGAACAGCGAATGAAGAAAATTGCAAAAAATAATCTACAAGACGTTAAGGTATACACTTTTTTCTACAAAATGCTTTTTTAAACTATTCCGTAACGGCATTTTTCAGCGAGCTACGATAATTCTCCTGAAAAACACGTTTTTTTTTCAAAGTCCGATAACTCGGTGAAAGAAATCATACGGCAGTTTGCAAAAAAGCAAACTGTAGAGAATATGTTGTAGTTTATTACTATTTGAATAACGTTTTAGAAAAAAATTTTCTTATCGAGCTGAAAAGCGTCAAACTTGTATAATTTTTTGATAAAATTTTTTGCCTCATACTTTGAAGTACAGAATTTAAAAAAATTGATCTTCTAAAAAATCGCCTGAAGCATCTTAAAGACGAAGGTTTAAGCTTCAAAATGCTTTTTTAGTTTTTTTTCTGTGATTTTTTTTCGCCGAGTTACAGTCAGTTGAAAATTACCATTTTTTCGGCCTCTGAAAAGCGTTCCCTATTTTTTGAACGCGAGTGTATTAAATATTTAATAAACGTTAAATAAATATTTATATTACATTAACGTTAAAATTTGCTACTTAGAATATATTACAGAATTTTTTATTATTTATTAACATAAATGAAATATAAATCTCTATTTAATAGAATGTACATGATAGAATAGAATGATATAAGTCTTTCAAATTGCGCGCGCTACAGTTCCCTATTAATGGCGGATGTTGTCCTAACTCTTACTTGAGGAACTCTAATTGAACTCTTCGCAATGTGTCCCCTACCGGCGGGGCGGTTGGGAGAGGTGGGGACCGAAGGCCCCCCTTTTGCATGTTATTCAGAACGGTGATCTTGATAACATATGTCAAGGTGAAGCTCATCGGAGATGAGTCCCCTAATATCAACCTTTACCCATAAAAATATTATCATATGTAGTTTGTATTTATAAACTTATGTTTGTATATTTTTAAGTATATGATGTATAAGATTGTTTATTTGCACAATTAAAATTGTAACGGGCGATTTTTCGTATACCGCGAAATTTGAATTGTACGGATAGCCGTCGGATCCAGGTGGCGGAAATCAAATAATTCGATGACGTATATATGTGTGAAATAATAGATTTATTGTTTCGGTGTATATGTACAAATGTGTGTGTGAGTGTATGCGCGTGTATATATGTTAATGTACAAAGGTGTTGTGTGTGTGTGCGCGTGTATCGGCGATGCACGATCGACAAGCATATAATTTAATGCCGGGCGCGATGCACTTGCCCGATTCTCGGTATCGGCGCGTTATCGCGTTTTTGCGACCCGTCGGGCGCGTTTTTGCCCGCGTTTCTTTCGGCCGGTGTTTACAGCACAGCTGTTCGGCGCTTTAAATCCCGGTGCTTCGGTAATTTATTAAACTTCTATCTCCTTTAAGGATTTAAGGTTTCGGAAGGCGTCGCGACGCTAGCAAGCGTCGGAGGCGGCTCGTGTTCCACCCCGTGTATGCGCGATGCCTGATGAGGATCTCGGTTCGGAGGCGATTTCAAAGGCGCCGATATCGATCGGCAGAGGCAGCGTTCACACTACCTTCTGGCCTTGTTACTTTCGCAAGGATTTTCTCTAGATTGCTTTGCTTGCCTTCAGACGAGCTCGGCTGCTTGAGAAGGATCGGGAGGATCTGTCCCGATGTGCCGTCGAGAGCCCGTTTTATACTTGGCTAATTACCCGCGCCGGCGTATTCGGTAATTACCCCCACCGAGCAGCGGTAAAAATCGGAACGGTTCGGATCCGCCCGGGGGAGTTCGGGGTGCCGAACGCGGGTTCTCAACCGCCGGTAACGGCTCCCGACGGCAGTGTCTCAATAATTGAGAGTCCCTACCAGGTTGTTCTCTACGTTATTAAAAATGGGCGCACAGCGCCTCTGCCATTGCCCGACCGATGTTCGTCGGGCGGCAGCTTCCGGCCGGTGTTCGCCGGGAAACGATGCATTCGGGGATGCATCGTTACAAAATAAAAAATACAGGGTATCTTACGACTTTCGTACAATACTTAAATAGCATATTCTAAAAATAAAATAGAGTCAAAAATACTAATACGAAAATATTGAGGCTGCAATTTTTGATTTATTAGCGATCGAAGCTTACCAATGATGTCACGATGAATTCTCCCGCTCAGACTTGTAACTGTACTTACTAACACGCGTATCGATCTGCTATTTGTTATTGATTTTTTCATGTCAGGTGATGTTGATTTTTACAATTGATTTTATTTTGTCGTTTCTTATGTGTACATTTATTATGTACATCATACATTGATGATTAATTAATATTAACAAATTATAAATAACGTATAGAAAATTTGTTATTAATTAATATTAAGAAATTATAAATAATATATGGAAAATTTATTCAAGAAACTAAATTTGTTGAAATTATATATTTAAATCTGTTTCTCGAATGTTCTAGAAGTGCGAAACATTCCGTTCGCACACAAAAACCTTGTTTTTCTTTAATTTTTGATATTATCTCATATATCAAATCGTCGGGACAGGCAGATCGTTGTCGATTTTTGATTGGCCGAAATCATATGATCGAAATTCAAAATGTTGTTTGCCACACGGTTAGACCCGGTACACGGAAAGGTACATGAACTTTTCTAATTGTCTGGCTAGATTTCGCCGAGAATACAACACGAACAGAACACAAATGCTCGTTGGTTTCTCTCTAATAATAAGTTCTACTTTAAACTTGCATCGATTTTAATTGTCGCTTTTCGAGATCTCGAGTGAGTTCAGTCAGTCCGCGATTTCGGAGATGACGTTCTAATATACTGTTTTTACAAGAACTACGTCTCCGATCATTTTGTCCTTGCATTTCGTACCGGTAAAGATAAATAATTTTAGTGTAGACATGTTAATCGAAGGCGCGGCTACAACATTTAATTCTTTTTTGGTAAATGTTTACTTTAGGTTACACAGCTCAAAAAAATTTTATTTTCACATATGTTGTAGAGGATACATTTCTAAGTAATACACCGTTTGAATTTTGCGGCGGTCTTTTTTCGTTTCTGAGATATGCACTTTTGAAGTTTCATACTTTTATGGCATCTTTTCGTTATATTCTATTTATGTGTTTACATTTTTGTTTACATTTGCTCATCACGGTTTCATATTATATTTTACTTGCGTGTTTATATTTTTTTGTTTACGTTTGCTCGTCGCTTCCATGTCGCTAAGCTATAGAATTATTGTTTAGTTTTGATAAATAAAAATTGTACTTTTTATTTTACCTAAACTTTTAATAAATGTTTGTATATAACTTCCTTCGTTTTGCAAAGTACATGCGTGGACACCGCATGTTCCGCCCCTCCTACGGGGGAGCTCCACTTTCAGAAGATATAACCTAACCTAACCCGTGTCTGAAGTGTGGAATATACCTGGCTTCGCATAGGAAGTTGCAAACTTATATAAACTCATGAACCATATGAACCATGTGAAGCGAAATGTCATATATCAAGGTATTTCCCATACTTCAGACACAGGTTGAGTTAGGTTATATCTTGCGAAAGTGGAGCCCCCCGTAAGGAGGGCGGAACACACGATGTCCACGCATGTACTTTGCAAGACAAAGCAAAGTTTACAAATACATACAGGGTGATTCAAAATAACCTAATTGTCCTTAAAATGACACATTCTTGAGTCAATTCTAAGACGATTTTTCCTTTGGCAAAATTTCGTCCGACGCTTAGTTTTTGAATTATTAAAAGAAGTAATTAACTTATGACGGGTCGGATACAAGAGGCAGGCAAGGGTGGCGCGATTCACGGTCAGACGCGGGTGCTTACGCGGGGCGCCTGCTGCGATCACCTGATCGCTACAGACATACACACACATGCGAATACATACATTCTCATTCTCTCTCTCTCTATACCTCTCTCTCTTCCTCCCTCACTCTCTCTCTCTCTCTCTCTCTCATTTGCTTACTCACTTTATGTCATTATTATTCTTACTTAAATTATTATTTACTTTTTATTATTATACGTTTTCGCTTTAATTATTATTATTTTTTTAAATTGTACTTTTTTTTTACGAGAGAGGGAAAAATGCATTTTATGCATATTCACCGGGCGGTCCGTGAGTTATGTAGGACTCGAGTAACAAGCAGAGATGCCAGATTCCGGCCTTTCGGTAGCATGCGGTAGCATGAAGGGGATAATAGAAAGAGACAAAACATTATTCTCTCTCGCTCTTTTCTGTGAGAAAAGAGAGACCGCCACAAAATTCAAACGATGTATTACTTAGGAATGTATCCTCTACAACATATGCGAAAATAAAAGTTTTTCGAGCTGTGTAACCTAAAGTAAACATTTACTTCTTTTTTAAATAAAAATTTAAATAATTGTTTAATTATTGCGTTTAAATATAAAATTATAAAACTTAATGTTTTTTACGTATTTGAAAAATGAGATACATTTCTTTTTAGTTAAAGAAATACTTGTAGAAATTGATCTATTTAATCATTATAAAATAAAGCAAAAAAATGAAATCAGTTGCGTGATAAAATTAAATATTACTTGACATGAAAAAATCAATAACAGATGATAGATTGGTGAATATGGTGACCAAAACGTGCGAATTTTGCGATATTATTTGCAAACTTTCATCGCTTATAACTCGAAAATTGTTGTAGCTTCTATATTTTCGTATTAAAATTTTTGACTCTATTTTATCTCTACAATACGTTATTAAAGTATTGTACGGATGTTGTAAGACACCCTATAAGCTTAAAATTAAGTTAAATTTTTAAACTTTTTGCAGATTTTTTCAATTTGTCGAAGCGGACCTGAAAAAGAGTGTGCATATTATCGCTTTATATTACAATAATATCGCACAGTCGGTCTCTCATCGTCGTTACATTCAGGATGTGCCAACAAATATTGTAGTACGTTTTCTTAAATGTGCTACAACTATCTTCGGTTTGCAAATAATCAATCGCGCAATCGACACTATAGAGCATCTATTGAGTGTCATCGCCGATCGAACAACGATGCCTCTATTAAAGGTACTATTATCAAAGAAGTTTAATTAATATTATTAAATACTTAAATATAAAAGATTATGTCGTTTTGTCATTGATATAAAATAATATACTTATTTTCATTAAATTTTATACTCGCTAATAAAAACTAACAATTAATGGCCTGAAAAACAGACAACAAATTTTATTTTATTTTATTAAATGAAAAATTAATTATATGTTAATGTATTAATTATTTTATTGAACATCAATTTTTACAAATTATTTATAACTATAACGATTTTAGAAAATATAACGATTATGATAGAAAATATATAACAATTTTAGAAAATCTATTGTAATAAAAAAATCATTTTTTGGTAATTATTTTTATCCAATACTTTATAATAAAGAATTAACATAGAAATAAATTCTACAGTATATTTTTCTGATTTAAATGAATGTTTTGAAAATATGTAATATAGTTCATTTTACAGTCATATGTAATATCTAAAAGTTAATTAAAAAAGGATACGTGTGTTTTATTCTTTCATGCACATTAAAAAAGATGAAACATTTTGAAATAAATCGATTTTATTGTTCTTAATATTACTGAAACAACTAATATTATTGAAACAATAAAAGAATACATAATAGAATAAAAGAATAAATAAAAGAAAACAGTAAAAATGATTTAAATTTTATAAGTTTTATGATTTTATAAGTTTTATAACATAAAAATAGTATAAATAAAATTTTATGTCTGATTACATATTTTATAGTAACGCACTTTGCAAAAATGTTAAAATTTCTAAAATACCCACTTTATTATTTTTTTAGATGAAATTTTATAAAAACGAATATTAAAGATTTTATATCAATCTCAATCATGTATATTTGATGAGTACTCTTAATTATACGGTAGAACTATTGATCATTAGTGATATCGAAATTTGTGAGATTTAAAAGAATGAATAAGATAGTTTAAAAAGAACGAGAAAGAGAGAGAGAGAGAAATTAAATGTGTTTATTAAGATTTATTTAGTATAACAGTTTCGAGATGAGATTACTGACTTCGACAAACAAAGAGTACATAGATTCTAAAATCGCGATAGTAGAAATCATATTTCTGCGACGTATCATTTTCGAGATATTATTTTTCATCCTCAAGGAGTGGTTTCTAAAATTTGGTTTTATAAGAGATAGTTTTTTTAGAAATTATTATTATATGACGAAATTACTTTTTTTTTATTTATTTAACGGCAAAAGTTCCATATTTTGACGACTCCGCTTCTAGGATATTAAATTTCACCCCAAAGGGGTGATTTTTGAAAATAAATTAATCTCTCACACGTATACACATACATATACATTATCACACGTATGCATACACATGCATACCTATAATTTTGTCTCTTAAAGCATTTTGCACATCAAAACAATAATCGTATATGTACGATGTGAACGCCGCTCGAGAGACAAACTTGCTTTGCGTGTGTGCGTGTGAGCATATGTACGTGAGTCTGAACCTGGAAAAGGAAGAGAAGAACGAAAAATGTCACAATTCTGATATTCGATCATCATTTCTCAGGACTGATTGCATCGATTTTATTCAAACTGATCACAATCGAAAGCTTATATTCACATTACATAATAAAAGTGTCGTTAAATTTTTGATTACGGTTTTAGTTTATTAAGTATCTTAACCGAAAGTTTACTTGATGTGAAATTCCGGATAAGCTACTTAGTAGCGCGTCGAGAACAGTGATTCTCAATGCTCGGATCGTGTTTTTTATGTACTTGGCGTCGCGACGCTATTGCGTCGCTTGATTTGAAAATAGAGGCACTTTTTAATATACAGGGTGTTCGGACAGATCGGGGCCAAATTTTAAAGAGTGATTCTTCATGATAAAATAAGATAAAAATCAAGAGTAAAAACATTTCGACGGAGGCTTCCTTTTTTAATTATAAACGTTTAAAGATTTGCATAAAAGGCACGGCAATCCGCCGATCTCGGACGTGCGTAGGTTACGTCGCTAAAATCGTTATCAAAATATACCGTGACACATAAGTACAGAAGCTTACCTCGTAGCAGCTGATGTAAAATCTGCGATATTCGACACGGCAATATTTTACTCCACACAAATCTGCTCACATAAATAATTAATAATGTTTCATAGGGTACAATTGTTCTTCTGCGCGAATGTTCACACAAAAATTCACAAACACGAATATTCACCGAAAACACTCATTGCACTTTTTTGTCTGTATAATAACGTAGGAGAACATTATAATAAATATTCAAAATGCCCACCATTCTGTTGTACGCAGAGTTCGATTCTTCTGTAGAAATTTTGTCTTATTTTTCGGAAATCCATCATTACGTGTTGTATTATATTTTATGTAAATATAATCCTTTGTTGTAATTCTTCCAATGTTAACATCGGCATAGAATATTTTGTTGTAATTCTTCCAATGTTAACATCGGCACCGAAATTATTTATTATTTATTTCCAAAATTATTTCTTAAATATTCTCACACTATCATAGTATAATGTGGTGCACAAACCACATAATACATAAACCACATACTTTTGCACATTTGCAGCGATATATTTTCTAAAAATTCAGGTAACTAAAGAGTTAAGTACAAATAAAATTAAAATTTTGAAATAAATGTAAACATAAAGCAATATATTGCAAGAAAAATATATTTATGTAAAGAGAATAATGTATATAAAATGCTGATTGAAATCTAACTCGCATAGCAATTCGTAATTTATTGTTAGGCGTCATGTATCGTCAATAATTCTATTCTATCTTTTGTTTTAAATACATTCTTCCTTTGCGATTCAATGGTTTTTTTACAATCGCCAGAAACATTATAGATAGAGTACGGCGCAAAAAGTGTACGGCGACTAATCAGATTGTGTATGTATGTAAAAATATGCTATAATAATTTTGATACTGACTTGTATGTACGTTCGTGTACATTTTCATTCGTGTATATTATAATTCATTTTATTTTGAAAAATGAATTATACTTTTCAAGAACTTGCGGATATGCATTTATGTTACGGCCGAGCAAACGGTAATGCTACAGAAGCCCGACGTATTTATCAAGAAAAATATCCAAATAGAAATGTGCCAAATAGAAAAACATTCACAAGAATCGATCAGAGATTGCGGGATACTGGAATGTTAAAAGCTAGGAATTTCGGTGAATACAGTCAACGTGATCTGGACTTAGAAGAAAGAGTGTTGCGACACATTGAAGAAAATCCTTGCACAAGTACAAGAAACATTGCACGAATAGAAGGAATTAGTAACAGCACTGTATGGACTATTTTAAAAGAGCAACAATTGCACCCGTATCATTATCAGCGAGTGCAAGAATTGGAAGCAAGAGATTTTGAAAGGAGATTTAATTTTTGCACGTGGATCTTGCCTAAAATTACAGAAGACCCAGATTTTATATCGAAAATATTATTCACTGATGAGGCAACTTTTAATAGATGCGGCATAGTGAATCTTCATAATAGTCACGTCTGGGCCGACGAAAATCCACATGCACTGGTAGAAACAAATTCTCAGCGACAATTTTCTACTAATATTTGGGCAGGAATTCTTGGTGATAAAATTATTGGTCCTGTTATTTTGCCTCGGTTGACAGGACAGGTATATATGGACTTCTTACAATTTCAGTTGCCTGAACTTCTAGAAGATATATCGCTACAAGTGCGCAGAGACATGTGGTTTATGCATGACGGTGCACCACATTATACTGGAATTGTGCGAGAATATTTAACGAATAATTTTGGAAATAAATGGATTGGTCGAGGAGGACTTATCCCTTGGCCTGCTCGCTCTCCTGATTTGAATCCCCTCGATTACTTTTCTTGGGGTCATCTAAAAACTTTGGTATATTCTACGCCGGTGTTAACATTGGAAGAATTACAACAAAGGATTATATTTACATCAAATATAATACAACACGTAATGATGGATTTCCGAAAAATAAGACAAAATTTCTACAGAAGAATCGAACTCTGCGTACAACAGAATGGTGGGCATTTTGAACATTTATTATAATGTTCTTCTACGTTATTATACAGACAACAAAAGTGCAATGAGTATTTTCGGTGAATATTCGTGTTTGTGAGTTTTTGTGTGGACATTCGCGCGGAAGAACAATTGCCCTACCGCGGAAGAACAATACCCTATGAAATATTATTAATTATTTATGTGAGCAGATTTGTATGGAGTAAAATATTGCCGTGTCGAATATCGCAGATTTTACATCAGCTGCTACGAGGTAAGCTTCTGTACTTATGTGTCACGGTATATTTTGGTAACGATTTTAGCGACGTAACCTACGCACGTCCGAGATCGGCGGATTGCCGTGCCTTTTATGCAAATCTTTAAACGTTTATAATTAAAAAAGGAAGCCTCCGTCGAAATGTTTTTACTCTTGATTTTTATCTTATTTTATCATGAAGAATCACTCTTTAAAATTTGGCCCCGATCTGCCCAAACACCCTGTATATATATATACAGGGCGATCCTGAAAAACGTTATGTCTTTAAAATGACGTATTCCTGACACCATTCTAAGACAATTTTTCCTTTACCAAAATTTGATTTGAAGCGTAGTTTTTGAATTATGAGCAAAAATAGTTAGTAAATCACGCGTCGGGTACAGAAGGCAGGCAGGAGCGACGCGGCGTGCCGCGAGCGCGGGCGCAGCTGACCGCCCGACGGGTGATTATCACCGCATGAGTCGCTAACTATTTTATCTTATAACATAAAATTATGCTTTAAATAAAATTTTGGTAAAGAAGAAAATGTCTTAGAATTACGTCAGAAATACGTGTTCCTTAAAATAACGTTATTTTAATAATGAAAAGTTGTTCCGGATCGCCGGCCGTCCGACGTTGCAATCAGCTGATTGCTACACGCGATGTGTGTATGGCGGAGTGTGTGCGTAAGAGAGAGAGAGAAAGAGAGAGAGAGAGGGAGGGTAGGAGGGACAGACATTCATACACACGCACGCACCTTTTTCTCGCTCTCTTTCTCT
Organism: Camponotus vicinus; assembly: GCF_025532165.1. Lineage (NCBI taxonomy): Eukaryota > Metazoa > Arthropoda > Insecta > Hymenoptera > Formicidae > Camponotus > Camponotus vicinus. The sequence goes on from NW_028141979.1 coordinate 12,832,913, forward strand.
CTTTTACGCAACACTCATACACTCTCTCATTCAGTCTCTCACTCACACTCTCTCGGTCACTCACTCACTCACTCACCTGCTTACTCACTTGCTCACTCACCTTGTAGCAGCGTAGCGAATCTTCATGCTATGTATTGTTGTTATCTGCTGCACGGTTATGATTGCTAGAGATGCGCGACACATCGAAATTTTTTCGATTATTAATCTCACACTCGATTGACACAATACAGATTACACGATAACGAGTTTACTGTTTATTCACTCACTATTGATTTATCGATACCAAAAATTACTTTCAAAGAAACGCGAATGCAAACAACACATGACTCGACGCGAAGCGACGGACCGCGGAGACTGCGCGACCACAAGAGTTATGTTGCCAGAAACGCGACACGCGACATCCAACAAACAACTTGCGCGTGGCGCGTGATTGACGCGAGATAAGACGAACGATCGGCTAAAACCTTCGCATTGCGAATGCGGTAGAAAACATGAAACGTATAATGACATACTTAAAAAATTAATTATTTATTATAAATAATAACTATTTCTAATTATAATAAATAATAATTATTTATTATAATTAGAAATAGTTAAATAATAATTATTTATTATAATTAGAAATAGTTATTATTTATAATAAATAATTAATTTTTTAAGTATGTCATTATACGTTTCATGTTTTCTACCGCATTCGCAATGCGAAGGTTTTAGCCGATCGTTCGTCTTATCTCGCGTCAATCACGCGCCACGCGCAAGTCGTTTGTTAGATGTCGCGTGTCGCGTTTCTGGCAACATAACTCTTGTGGTCGCGCAGTCTCCGCGGTCCGTCGCTTCGCGTCGAGTCATGTGTTGTTTGCATTCGCGTTTCTTTGAAAGTAATTTTTGGTATCGATAAATCAATAGTGAGTGAATAAACAGTAAACTCGTTATCGTGTAATCTGTATTGTGTCAATCGAGTGTGAGATTAATAATCGAAAAAATTTCGATGTGTCGCGCATCTCTAGCAATCATAACCGTGCAGCAGATAACAACAATACATAGCATGAAGATTCGCTACGCTGCTACAAGGTGAGTGAGCAAGTGAGTAAGCAGGTGAGTGAGTGAGTGAGTGACCGAGAGAGTGTGAGTGAGAGACTGAATGAGAGAGTGTATGAGTGTTGCGTAAAAGAGAGAAAGAGAGCGAGAAAAAGGTGCGTGCGTGTGTATGAATGTCTGTCCCTCCTACCCTCCCTCTCTCTCTCTCTTTCTCTCTCTCTCTTACGCACACACTCCGCCATACACACATCGCGTGTAGCAATCAGCTGATTGCAACGTCGGACGGCCGGCGATCCGGAACAACTTTTCATTATTAAAATAACGTTATTTTAAGGAACACGTATTTCTGACGTAATTCTAAGACATTTTCTTCTTTACCAAAATTTTATTTAAAGCATAATTTTATGTTATAAGATAAAATAGTTAGCGACTCATGCGGTGATAATCACCCGTCGGGCGGTCAGCTGCGCCCGCGCTCGCGGCACGCCGCGTCGCTCCTGCCTGCCTTCTGTACCCGACGCGTGATTTACTAACTATTTTTGCTCATAATTCAAAAACTACGCTTCAAATCAAATTTTGGTAAAGGAAAAATTGTCTTAGAATGGTGTCAGGAATACGTCATTTTAAAGACATAACGTTTTTCAGGATCGCCCTGTATATATATATATATATATATATATATATATATATATATATGTATACACAGGATGATTCAAAACAACCTGATGTCTTTGAAATACGATATTCTCGAACGAATTCTAAGACTATTTTTCCTCTTGAAAAATTTTGTCCAATGCTTAATTTTTGAGTTATAATAGAAAATAGTTGGCTACTCACGAGTCCGATACAACGGGCAGGCAGGGACGGCGCAACGCGTCACGAGACAAATGCTGATAATAATAACAAACATAACATAACATAACATAACATAACATAACATTCTTAAACGCAAAATAATAAATAAAGAATAAAATAATTGAGAGAGAGAGAAAGAGAAAGAGAGAAATGGGGACTTCTAATCGCTATTTATCGTGTAATTTTATGTCTTAATTTGTGCGGAAGTAAATATTTGCAAGTAATAATAAAGAAGTAATATTAAAATAGTAATATTTTTATTGTGTAAAATCAAGTGAAATTTAGAAGCTATTATTTATAAGATAAACGATCCCCAGAAAGAAATAAAATTCGTCAGTTTTCTTAAAGATAAGAATATTTAATCAAATTGCGATTACTATTTCGTTTTTCATTCGTCCATTTCCAGTTTATTTGTTACTTTATGTAATTTCGCGTTTGAATATTTTATTTTTAAGCGTTACGTTATAACTCTCCTAGACGGTAATAATATTGTTAAATATTGTGTAGAAACTGCAATAATAATTTAATACACTTCAAAGGATTAAATATTGTGCAATAAAATTGACTGTCTGGGAAAACGGGTGAGCATTTGTCTCGTGACGCGTTGCACCGTTCCTGCCTGCCCGTTGTATCGGACTCGTGAGTAGCCAACTATTTTCTATTATAACTCAAAAATTAAGCTTTGGACCAAATTTTTCAAGAGGAAAAATAGTCTTAGAATTCGTTCAAGAATATCATATTTCAAAGACATCAGATTGTTTTGAATCACCCTGTATATACAGTGTCAGGAAATTTTTCGCAATCCCGAAGTGCGAAGGTAGATTGGCTGAAATTAAGAAGAAAGGTCTTATACTACTATTTTGCGATATTTGCAATAATTAACGAAAAATTAATTAAAGAAGATCGGCCAATGCGCGTGGCTAGAGTTGCGTGGCGGTGAAGGCGGTCTCACTGTAACATAATGGCGGGGAGGGGAAGAGCCTTCGCCGCGCGCCTACACACTCATCCCTCCTCTCCCCAATCACCGCTTCGCCGCGCGCCGCCATTATGTTACAGTGAGACCGCCTTCACCGCCATGCACTTCTAGCCACGCGTATTGGCCGATCTTCTTTAATTAATTTTTCGTTAATTATTGCGAATATCGCAAAACAGTAGAAGACCTTCCTTCTTAATTTGAGCCAATCTACCTTCACACTTCGGGACTGCGAAAAAATTTCAAACACCCTCTATACTGTCTTAGATGGATCCCACTTTCGGGTTAGGCGTTTTTCTTTTCGCCACCTAGAGGCAAGACGTGAAACTCGTGGATATATATGAATATCCATTAGATATCTTTGATAGCTACTTGGTGGATATATACTCACACTCAAAAAACGGACAACTAAATTTAAGCAAAATATTTTAACACCTTTTAATGGCAACAAATCAGCAAAAAAGCACCGTATTGATATGAAATAAAGCTCAAATTAAACAATCCTCTTAAAAACTAAAAAAACCAAATTTAAGTTACAAAAAATGTTTTATAAAATAAATGCTAAAGATAGACTTTGAGAAAATAAATTTTTTTTAAACTGCTGCATTGCTCGGGAGAATCGGCTCTCTATTGCAAAAATGTTTTTAAGCTTATTTATTTCTTAACAAATCCATATTTTAATAAATTTTCTACGACCTTTTTTGATAAAGTTACACCGTTTTGAAGAAAATGTTACAAAACGAAACTTTCCTTGTAAAATCTGCAATTCAGAAACAAATTATCATAGAAAACTTTTTCAAAAAAGAAATTAAAGTGTAACTCGATCCAAGATGCTTCATAGAGATAGACGGTCAGATTCAAATCTTTCCGCAAAACGATATAACTTTATCGAAAAAGATCGTAGAAAATTAATTAAAATATGAATTTATTAGGAAATAAATGAGCTTAAAAACCCATACATTTTTGTACCAGGAAATAAAAATTTTTGTAAAATTTTTGTACCAGTTAAAAAAAATTTGTTTCTCATTTCTCAAGGTCTATCTTCAACGTCCATCATTTTAAAATATTTTTTGTAAAATATTTTTTGTAACTCAAATTTGTGTTTCTGCTTTTTAAAAGAAATGTTCAGGTTTTAATTTGAGTTTTGTTTCACCTTAATACGATGATTTATTGTTATTGAAAGATGTTAAAAAATTGTGCTATAATTTAGTGGTCCGTATTTTTTGTGTGTGAATGTAAATATGTGGATAACATGCATATATCTAGTAGATATTTCTAGTAGCTATTTAGTGGATATAGATATGTGGATGTTATATATACATCTACTAGTTATGTATAGAGGATATAGACCTCATATAGATATTTAGATATATGAAGATATTTAGATATATAGATATTTAGATATATAGAGAATATTTTTTAAATATCTATTAGATAAATTTTTCCGTGTGAGTACATACCTAACTTAATCAAACCTAGACTAAACTAAATTTTTTGGGATTCAATATACGATAAACTAAATTTCCTTTTTTAATTTTTTTATTTTTTCCTTTTTTTGAAAGTTAAAAATATATTTACATACTTACATATCTAATCTAACCTACCCTAAGCTAAGGTGTAAAAATATCACTAGCTTATACTTTTTTATAATAATCACTCGTACCTTCACTCATCTCTGATCTATACAAAAAATTATTTTAGAATCATAGTTGCAATTGAAAAAATTATTCATCAACCCCTGAGTACATTCTAACAATAAAGTTATCAAGCAAGCAAATGGGTCCACATTTTCTTTCACTTTCCTGCGCCAAAGATACTCGCACAAGTGATAATTGAAGCCTTAGAAATACCTCCACGCTGCAAACGTGCTCGCAAAGGCCGCCAGTGAGACTAAATCATCTAAGTGTTTATTCCAGTTTCTGGATCTACAAAATGTTCTTCATGATTAACGTTCAAATGATTATAATGATCTTTAAGACAATCATAGGCACGCCAGCAATTCGAATAGATTGTTGTCCCGAGAATTATATGTTTTTTTATTAAAGGAAGCAAAGTCTCACTTGTACAACTTTTCGGAACAAATCTCCAAACGGAGTTCTCTCGTGTTCATCTGAATTGCCCCAAAAATCCAAGTTCCTTCAACGAAGCGACTCTCTTTCACATTTTCGCTTACCAAATTTCATTTTATCGATTTCGACAATTTTGCCCGGCCCGCCAAGTGGTCCTCGGTTTTCAAAGAGCCAATCAAGTGCAAACATACATCGCTTGAAAAATTATATATGTCAGCAATTGTCTCATCACTAATCAATAATCAATGGTCTTCCTCGGAACTCTCTTCGGTCTTTATAAGAGCTCTTTGTAGCACAAATAGATAAGCAAGATCACATTCTTCATTGATATTTTATGACTCTCAAACTATGTATTTTTACTTACCGTCCTAAACACGTTGTGCTTTTTACACCTAAAACGCCCATTAGCTATCGCAGAACTTGAATAAACTCGAGAGAGCCATACAATGGACATCCATTCTTCCCCATTCATTGGGCACTTTCGTTGTTTTAGACAAAAGATCCACATCCTAGCACCAATTAATAGTAGACTCTCGAGTAGTGAGAACACCTAAAAGCCTTCGAAGGTTTCAAGAGCCCTTCATAGTTGTAGGGATGGCTAAAGCAAAGGAAGAAGCAGAAACAGTAACATCGGTAGAATGTGCAGAAGTAGAAGAAATGGTAAAAGCCATACTTAAATTATTTATGCAATTTGTGTACGTTATATAATTCTGCTTGAACGCTAACAATGTGCAATTTGTTGATAATACAATGCTGATCATCACAAGTGACACTATGATGCGCTCACTTCGGCCAAGATAAGTCTCAGGCTAAGACTCAATGTCTATCACCTCTTCCTTATATCTTAAAATCCTATCACCATCGCCTGCCAGCTATAAAACGCACAGCACTCTGTCTTACATACCATACAATTCAACTCCATACTTTCTATCTAAATATTAATATTATAATACAATCTCAGTAAGACTTATTGAAAAAGTGCATTTTACATTCGCCAACCTATATGGAACCCTAATTTATAACCCTATAATTATAATAAACTTTATTATGCATACAAAGCATTAAGCGAATAATATAGAATAAATCTTCCTTCACGCTAAAAGTTTCAAACCACATAATCGTAAATCGTGCTTTGTATTTAAAGCACTTGACAATATGATTTGAACCTCACTTCACGCAATTTGAAAATCTAAATTACAATTTTGAAGAATCAAAGATAAATATTGAGTGAATTACACTTTGTTTTACAAAGTATAGTACTTCTTTTGTAAAGTGCGTGAACACAGTGGGTTCCGCCTCTTCTATGGGAGGAGGCTCCACTTCCGGAAAATATAACCTAACTCAAACTTAACCCAAACCTATTTCCAATTTAAAATTAAAATTTGATTTTAGGAAAATCTTCCTTTGCGTGAAAAGTTGCAAACCCATAGGAAGTTCATTTTATCTTGCAAAGTACATGCGTGGACACAGTGGGTTCTCCACTCCCCCTAGGTTAGGTTAGCTCTTTGGAGTGGACAAAGCCTCTCTCTTCCTCTCTTTCTTCGATTTACTGCACCTAAATAAATGAATAATAAATAGATAAATTACACATACGTCATAAAACATTTTTATTCATAACTTTTTAATAAACAACGAGCGATTATTAAAATCTTTTAAATGTTACTCAGAACAATAATCTTGATAACATATGTCAAGATCAAGATCATTGAAGCTTAATTTTCTTGTATCAATTTTTACGATTTAGTTATATTTTTTTGTTCTTAACTTTTGAATCATTCAAAACCCGTGAATAAAATCTTGACAGTTGATCTTAATATCATCTCCTGAAGCTATGTGCACAGTTTCATCCCAATCGGAGGGGTTCCCCATTCGGAAGTACAGCCAAATTTGATTACACTGTTATAAAGTACATTAAAAGCCATAAGATATTTATCGAAAACTTTTTTCTTTTACTGTTTCGATGGTATTCGCTCGGAAATATAAAAATCAATTTTTTTGAATGGAGTATTTCACCTCCTTAATAGCTGTATAAAAAAATATGTATCTCGTATTTTGATCTGGATTACAACATATTCAAAATTTATTAAAATCGGAAGGATTCGGGAAAGAATCGAGACATTTCCATATATTATATATATTTTTCGTTTTAAGTACCATTTAATGTCGCCAATTTTTGTGGGACACTATAAGTCATCTATTACATTATATTGGATCAAGAGACACGGTAGTGTCTCGCGTCAAGTTCATGCGCAGCAATACCGAGGCACCCCGTGTATCTATACGTGAGTTGGCCAGTTGAGAATACCTTAGATTATCGGTCCTCAATAACGGCTGAACGAATCGAATTCTTATTAGGCTTAATCGATAGCTTGGGATCGAATTATATAATGAAAGTATTTTTATTTTTGTTCTGCGTGTCCTATAAACGGAAAAATCATGACGTAAACTGGAAATGTGGAAATTTTCATGTAAGAAACGTCTCCATTGTCACCATTGTCATCAACACCACATACTTATGTACACGCACTGGCAGGAATGGTGTCCCGGTATGTATGTGTGGACGGTCGACGTCATACGCACACACGCGAAGCGCGCACATACGCTAGCCAAGAATTTATTCATTAAATTTTATCTTTTTATATAATTTAATTATTATTTAATTTAATAGAAATGAATGCCGACCTTTAATGCACGCGATTAAGCCGCATTTCTTAAAAAAAGAAAAAAAAAGTACGCATATCGATACTAAAGCGCAAGAGACACGTATAGAAATAGCGCGGTGTCCCGCGCGGTATATAGCTGTCTCGCTTGCACTCTCTCGTTCGAGCGTCGAGCAAGAAAGACGGCTATCGGACACCTCTAACTCGGTATCACGTCTTAGTGCTTTCTCTCTCGCTCTTGTGCCGTGCGCGAAGGACGCAACATCGGAATGCCCCTCTACTCTACCCCCACTTTCTCTTTCGCTGCCCGGCCCGCGTAGATGCGCGCTTCACTTGTGTGAGTGTGACGTCAGTGAGCGTCACACAAGCATACCGGAACACCATTCCTGCCGGTGCGTGTACACACACATTCATAAATATATGAGTATTGCGCCACACGTACATACATGTATATACTCACACAATAAATAGCAATGTATGCAGTTTATACAGTACACTCGTTTGACGATAGGTAATGTAGCGTTCTATCTCAACTAGCACATGCTCGTTTTATATACGTTTCTTAAACGTATTCAATATTTTTTAACCGTAAAGCGTTAATAAGAAACGTTTCTATAGAAACGCTTTTAAAATCATAGTTAAGGAAACGTACTTTTCACGTTTCTATAGACAAAATAAAAACTAATTTTTATTAATTTCAAATTAATTTTAAATTATATATACATATATACATACATATACATATACATACATAAATATATATGATTATTACGATAACTATTAGTTTCCATTTACAAATATGTATATGAATAAGATCACTATGAATCAGTATTTCATTGAACTCTAGTAGAAACGCTTATTTTTTGTTTCTTTATCTTATATCTCATTAATTAGTCAGTGGAAGTAAAATTTCACTGTAAAATGAGTAATCGCTAGTTCGTTCGTTTACCGTTACGGTGCGCTATTTTTCTCGTACTTGAGTTTTAGTCATGAGAATTATATAAAGCTTGCAAAGGGCAACAGATACAATTAAAAGTATCATAACTTCTATTTAATTTCTGATACAATCTCAATAGAGGAACTTCAGATATTAAATCGATTTTATAAGTCGGATAAGTAAATGTCCGGCGAATAAACGAAAATGATCTGTTCGTTATATATTAAAAATGTAAAATAAATCATCATCTATTTAAAGTAGGTATAAGCGGTTTCTAATCCTGGCCCTCTCAGGGGGGTGAGGCGCGAGGGGGATTTCGATGCCGCGGGGGAATGACGTCACGCAAGACGGAGGGGATTTCGGTGGCGCGAGGGGCTGCGGGGCGAGGTACGCTTGTTTCGGCGCGTGTTGGACGTTTTATCGCAAGTATAAGCAATATTATATTACATACTCGGTTGATAAACAATATAAACAGCTGCATTCCTTTGAAAGACAACGCGTGCGAGAGAGAGGGAACGATAGCGCGAAGACAACGCGTGTGAGAGAGAGGGAACGATAGCGCGAAGACAACGCGTGCGAGAGAGAGGGAACGATAGCACGAGATGATCGCGTACGAGAGAGAGAACGATAAAAACTTATAACTAGCGCGAGAGGGATAGCGCAAAGGATGGAAATATGTGCGAAGAAATTACGTCATGATTCAGTACACTTAAAACTCTTTATTCTTGTTTTACATATTTTTTTACGTACTATGTGGTCTAAAAACTAAAGCTGCCAGCTCGCAATCGACGAGTCGACGCTTGTTGAAAGCGTCACTCGCGCGTATTACATTCGATACGTCTTTCGGAAAACTTGACATCAACTGTTTCGATAATTTTATCCAATCGATCAAAAGTTACATCTATGCATTGATCGAGATCGAACATACGATGTAACGTCGATTCGATCATCATCATGCATACGTTTGAAGATTTACGTTCGAGACTTATGAGTTTGACGTCGTTAATCGTACGAACTCTCATTGTTAGCGGTCCAACGCTTATGAAATTATAGTCATCTTTAGAGTCGTTCCGAAAGAAATTTTGAATATTGCGACGTTGCTTGTAGAGTCCCTTCCACGTTTCGAGAGATAATATCAGTTCCTTTCCCCGATGATCTCCTATGGCAATCTCTACGTAACTCGATGGACCCACGTTGATACCAATTTCGAGGAATTTGAATTCCGTAGCTGTCAATGCGCATCGTTTACCTAGTATACGAACCGCACGACGCTCCAACGAAATGTTACAGAAAAAATTAAAATTAAATAATACTAATAATACTAATAATACAATTTGTAAAAATAGAAAAATAGGAAAATGTTAAACGAAACTTACTCATCCCATTTGTTCTCAAACGATGGAGTTTTATCACGACTCGGTACATAATTATTCACACGTCTTCCGATGCCGCCGCTGCTGCAGCTGCTTCTTTCGACGTAGTACATTTTCCTGGGGTTATGAAAAGTGAACCACGAGCAGTTAACGCGACACTGATCGTACAGGAATTAACCGAGTATACGTGACGCTCATCTTCCAAAAGTATATTGTGGTGGGGGATCAATGCTTCTAACGTACTGAAATTTAGGAGAAGGGGGAGGCGGCGCACGGACAAAAAAAATTCGTAGAAACGCAAGGAAGGATTAGGGTGGGAAAATAAGAGATAAGACATATTAATGTTTACATATTTTATTTTTCTTGCAATTCTTTCTGGCGTTGTGACCACCAGTTAAATATTTTGAATACATTTTGTAATGCGCAATTCTTAACATGTTTTCCACATCGCATACTATTGGTATTATCTAATTTATTTAGAGCATCAATATCTTCATAATCTGCATCGAAGGTTTCAATAATATAGTCGTTTCCCGCATCGTCTAGTATATCGGTCAGCCATTTTCGCTTTTCAAGTCCTTTAACGTACACGACAGATGATTCTTCTTCGTGTATCGTACCAACGATAGCTGTTGTAATTACACGCTGAGCCAAGCCATATGGAACGTTTCCGTCTTCCCATTGTAATCCATGATGATTTCTAATCACCCATGAGACTTGACGTCGGTCAGATTTTGTAAGCACGCTCCACGGTACAGGACTTGCGAAAAAGTAATGCGAGAGAACATATCCCTTTCTCAGGACTGCCGCTTCCTTCACGAAGAATAATTTGTCGATGGTAAATCGTTCCAGATCCACAATCGTTGATACATGACGAGATCTTTCTCTCTTTCTCTCTTCGATACGTCAGTCGAGAGGAATGACAAAACTCTAAAACCATCTCGTAACACTTTGATTTATATCCTGCTCCTCTTCCCCCTTCTTGTGACGATGATGTCGCGAACACTTAGGTGATTTTGCGTACAACGTTGGTCAACGGATTGTACTAGATCACGCGATCGTGTATGATGAGACAGTACGCAGTGGTATTCATCGGCACGTTCTCCTTACACTCGAATTCCAATCTCACATCCACGGTTGCGCTCTTGACCGATTCGTTTTGTCGAGAACAATCGATAGTCACGAACGGACCGTTATCTAGAAACGTCGTGACGGTGAGACTCGGCTCGAGATACTCGTATCCGTAATAGTTCTTGCAGAAGCGCGTGTACGTGTCGTACAGAATGGACCATCTGTTTTTATCGAAATCCAGATTCATATCGTCGTACGGATAACATTCCTAGTTTAGATAGAGTTTTACGTTGATCAATTTGCAGTCATCGAATCGACTTACATCTTCAGACATTACATTCTTCCGACCTGTCTGCAGAGCGAAGACAACGTATCGTGGTTTCTCCAGTTGAGTCGCGGTCTTAATGGCCCACGAATGCTTGGTTATACGTTGCAATAGAGGAAACTCGTACAGATCCCACGAGCGAAAACCCATGCTGAGATATCGTCCGCTTTTCAGAGCACGCAGCATCGACAGCTTTTTGATTTCGCTCAACAGCACGTGTGGCATTCGCCATTGTATCTTGAATATGTTGATCACAGGCCCCAGCGTCGAAATTCCAAACAGACAATTGTTGTCGTTGCGCGATCGTATTAATATCAATTCGTGAGGAGCGTTAATCACCACGCGTCTATAATCCTCGCAAAATGCCAATAACATGTAGAGCGGTACGCAAAAATTGAAGTGTCCATTCGCATTGGTCAGCGCATCCCAGTCGTCGTTCCTCTTAATCACGTTTCTATCGGATGATACTGTTACATAGTGTTTGAGCGTAGTAGTTATTCCTACGTTTCTATTGCGATCAATCTCAACGCCATCGAGTTCGTATCGAATCTCATCGAACATGAATGCGACACAATTATTTCCCAGTATCACCTCACCTCCTTCAAGTGGTGGTCTGTTTTTCGTTAGTTGTCCCTCGATGTATAGGAAACTCTCATACGGCAGTGTGATGTATACAGATCCTGTTGTTGTATGGGTATTCTTATCTCGTCATCGTGTCCGAACGTTGTATTGGCGAACGGGTTGTACGTGTGAGTCTCGATCTTGACGATACGATCGTCAAAGATTGGTTCGTCATCGATGTTGAGGATGTCGGTCATCGTTCAGCTGTTTCGCACCGCGAATCCCAAAGATTGTAAAAACGCAACGTTCGATGCGCTGATTTTCTTTTTCTTGGATGATTGGATAGTAGCGAACGTCGACGTTGTTGTTGTTGTCACTGGTCTCGTAAAGATTGTGTTATCTCTCACGTCTTTCGATCCGTTCAACGCGAGCATCTCATACGTCGCATACGTATGTTATCGCCATAGCCGTCGTACGTGCAATCTTACGGTGATCTCTTCTCCTTGAAAATCGAGCAATCGTCCGTTCTGGTCGACAACGCGTAACGTTAAATCCGTAATGCTCCGCGCGATGATCGGCAGGTAAATGATCTGCGCCGGCGTTTCCGATATCTTATATCCCGGTGGTACCCTCGGTGAAAATTCATGTATCGTATGAACGAGTTTGCCATTGTTGTACGCGCCCGCGGTCACGTTACATTCTACGCGGATAATATTCACGTTGATAATGTTAATCGGCATGTTCGATTCGTACCATTTTCGAGGCTCGAGAATACGATTCGAGAATCCTATCAGCGATCCAATGTTGTTGGGCTTGCTAAAGTTTAATCTGTATGCGCATTTGATCTCGCTCCTCATCGTATTGTAATTAGCGCGGAGCACTATCGGATATTCTCCATCTTCATAGTCATCGTCGTCAATGTGTTTCTTATCGCGATGTTTCCGTGAAATTGCATGTTTCGAAAATTCATGTATATCTCGCAACTCATACGATCCCTCGGGAATCGTAATTTCCGCGTCGTCTTTGCCAAAGTAAAATTTATTATTCGAGGAATTCACATTCGGTATCGTGTGATAAGTCTCAAAATCCGTTAGACCGAGTTCGTATTCATCGTCGCTCAAATCTACGGTGGGAAAGAAGTTTGCCGCGAGAACGCTACTTTTCCCAGTCAACGTGAATGTCATAGACATGTCGACAAAACTATTTAACAAATACAGAGTTAAATAACGCAATATCAGTCTCTAAATTCGCATGCATCGACCGTTCGAAGAAACTGCAAGCACAATTGTCCGCAAATGCTCTGATCGTAAGTTTGAACAGATGTGTAATTGTACTGTATCTTCGTTACGTTTCGTCCGAAATATCGCACCAATTTATTCGGTGGTCGAAGATTGCCGAAACTGTCGAAATATATAACGCGATTCGCCCTCTTTGCGTATGCTTCCCAATGAGTATCTGGTCCTTCGACGCTATCCAAATTTACGATGCCGCTCTCGTTTTGATATACAGGGTGATTCTAAATAACTTTATGTTTTTGCAAAACATAATCTTGACCGAATTCTAAGACGATTTTTACTTTGGCAAAATTTCGTCCGAAGCTTAGTCTTTGAATTATTAAAGAAAGTAGTTAACGTATGACGGGTCGAATACAAGAGGCAGGCAAGGGTGGCGCGATTCACCGTCAGACGCGGGTGCTTACGCGGGGCGCCTGCTGCGATCAGCTGGTCGCTATACACATACAAACACACATGCGAACACATACATTCTCTCTCTGTCTGTCTGTCTGTCTCTCTCTCTCTCTCATTCGCTCACTCACCTGTAATTTTTTTTTTCTTGCGAGAGGGGAAAATGCATTTTATGCATACCCACCGGTCGATCCAGTGAGTTATGTGGGACTCGAATACCAAGTCGAATTACCAACTCGGTACTCCCTACCCACTAAAAACCCCTCTCTTTTCACGAATTTCCTTTGACACACTGTCCCTCTGACTTCCCGAGATCTGTTTTCACATAACGTCAAAAAATAGTTATTATTACCTTGTTCGATGACTTTTGATGTATTGCTGTAATTGCTTGAAGGAGAAATGAATTTTCCGATAGATCGTACGTTCTCAAATTTAACGTAGATATCACGTTGCAAAAGACAAGAAATCTACACTAAATTATTAACTGAAAGTTTTTCTTCTTTCATGAACTGTATTCTTTTATAAACTTTAACGTAATCACATTTATTTACTCACTCGATGAGACGAGAAATTTACTAATGACTCTATCACTAATCACTATTAATCACTGTCAAATAATAACTGTTGGCGATTAAAAATCACTCGATGAAAGAAACACGCGCGGACACGTTACTACACGACGCGACGACGCGACGATAATTACTCGGCGACTGCAAGCAGTTTTTTGTCATGGTAGGTTGCGGTAGGTTAAGGTACTACTGGCGTTATCGAACGCGATCATGTGTTCGATTGAAGAATGCGGTAACCATAATAAACATTTAACATATTAATATTATTATTATCATGAATGTGTGTGATATCCATACATCGTATGATATCTATTTAAAAATTAATTAGATTAAATAAGTGTTTTTAAAATATTTATTACTTTTACTATTATCATATAAAATATTAATATTAAATATTTATTTAAGATAATAGTAAAAGTAATAAATATTTTAAAAACACTTATTTAATCTGATTAATTTTTAAGTAGATATCATACGATGTATGGATATCACACACATTCATGATAATAATAATATTAATATGTTAAATGTTTATTATGTTTACCGCATTCTTCAATCGAACACATGATCGCGTTCGATAGCGCCAGTAGTACCTTAACCTACCGCAACCTACCATGACAAAAAACTACTTGCAGTCGCTGAGTAATTATCGTCGCATTATCGCGTCGTCGCGTCGTGTAGTAACGTGTCCGCGCGTGTTTCTTTCATCGAGTGATTTTTAATCGCCAACAGTTATTATTCGACAGTGATTAATAGTGATTAGTGATAGAGTCATTAGTAAATTTCTCGTCTCATCGAGTGAGTAAATAAATGTGATTACGTTAAAGTTTATAAAAGAATACAGTTCATGAAAGAAGAAAAACTTTCAGTTAATAATTTAATGTGGATTTCTTGTCTTTTGCAACGTGATATCTACGTTAAATTTGAGAACGTACGATCTATCGGAAAATTCATTTCTCCTTCAAGCAATTACAGCAATACATCAAAAGTCATCGAACAAGGTAATAATAACTATTTTTTGACGTTATGTGAAAACAGATCTCGGGAAGTCAGAGGGACAGTGTGTCAAAGGAAATTCGTGAAAAGAGAGGGGTTTTTAGTGAGTAGGGAGTACCGAGTTGGTAATTCGACTTGGTACTCGAGTCCCACATAACTCACTGGATCGATCGGTGGGTATGCATAAAATGCATTTTCCCCTCTCGTAAAAAAAAAAAAAAAACAAATTACAGGTGAGTGAGCGAATGAGAGAGAGAGAGAGAGAGAGACAGACAGACAGACAGACAGACAGAGAGAATGTATGTGTTCGCATGTGTGTCTGTATGTGTATAGCGACCAGCTGATCGCAGCAGGCGCCCCGCGTAAGCACCCGCGTCTGACGGTGAATCGCGCCACCCTTGCCTGCCTCTTGTATTCGACCCGTCATACGTTAACTACTTCCTTTAATAATTCAAAAACTAAGCTTCGGACGAAATTTTGCCAAAAGAAAAATCGTCTTAGAATTCGGTCAAGATTATGTTTTTGCAAAAACATAAAGTTATTTAGAATCACCCTGTATACCACCGATCGGTAAAGAGTTGCGCATGAAAACACCTCTAAAAGATGAAATGCGCATACCTTTTGCCAGTTCTAGCAATTGTACGTTGGTAGTTGCGCCCTTTTTAGTAGTTGCGGCATTTTTAGCGTCTCTTTGACGTTTTTGTTTTCTCGTTGAGGCTCCTCGTCCGTATTTGTAAGGAGCGAGATATAATCCGCGACCTTCCATGGCGCGATTGTGACGTAGCATTTCTTGGAACTGACGTTGCGCGGTTTTTCCGTCGTTCACCGCCTTCGCTACAACCGCCGCTCCACCGATCAGGGATCCAAGCGCACCCAATATTGGTAGAATCGGCAACACGCCGCCGCGTTTCGTTACCGGAAGTATCCGTTTCTTCGCCGTTTTTTTCTTCGTCTTCGTCCTCTTCAGACCCATACCGAGCTTCGTCTTGGCTTTCATCGCTGCCCAGACAGCTGTGGCGGCGGCTCTCTCACGGAGAGTCGAATCTCTCGCACCGATGCGATTTCGCGCTTTCTCGGCGAGTATCCTATCCGCCGCGTGTCTCTCGGTGAGATCGTTGCTCCGAGAGTATGCTATATCGTGTTCACGACACGCCGCGTTCAATGGATTGATACCTCGATCGCCTCTGGCTAATCACTTCTGCAACCGCGTGCCTGGACCGCAAAACTGATAGCCGGGAATATGGAATTCGAACGGAAGCGCGTTTATCGCACGATTTAAGAGACCGCTGCCTCTCACAATTCTCGCTGACATTCGTAGCAATCTTTTATTAACGGTGGCGGACCGTCGATGTGCGTTCGCTGCCACGGCTGATTGTAATGTCGCATGCACGAACGATATTGTTGAACCTCCGAATCAGCCTTTATATATTCTGGAAGCTTGTCCCACAATCGTTCCACGTAATTACTAAAATTTTGCAGTTAAACAATCTTTGGGATATACTGCAGTCGTTCGGCGGTAAGCCGGAAAATGTCTCTTTCATCCGACAGAAGGAGAAACATTTTTGATACTGAGCGGTTTCGAGTCGAGACTCTATAAATAGGTCTCCCCTCTCGTGATCATTCGCAAAATTGATTCGAAAGAGAAAACATGCGGTTCGTACGACAACCTTTGACGATACGCGTGACGAATTGCGATGGCAGATTACGATCAATGGGGGACAACGCGGAGATGCGCAGACACGGTACGATGCTACCGACTACTATACGCGCGATCGTTTGCGGCCCCTCGAATTGCGGTAAAACCAACGTTCTGATAAGTCTACTGGAAAGTCCGCACGGTGTACGTTTCGAGAACGTGTACGTGTACTCGAAGTCGCTGCAACAGTCAAAATATCGATATCTGGAGAATTTGTTAACGCCGATCGACTAAATCGGCTACTTTACGTTCTCGAATAACAGTGACGTCATTCCACCGAGCGAGGCACGTTCAAGCTCGATTTTCGTCTTCGATGACGTGGCATGCGACAAGCAAGATACGATAAGAGAGTACTTCTCAATGGGTCGTCACTCGAACGTCGACTGCTTCTATCTGTATCAGACGTACGCGAGAATACCAAAACATCTTATACGCGACAACGCGAACCTGCTGATTTTGTTTAAACAGGACGGTACCAACTTGAAACACGTGTACAACGATCACGTGAATACCGACATGTCGTACGAGAATTTCAGTGAATTATGTCGTACTTGTTGGCAGCAAAAGTATGGATTCCTAGTGATAGATAAGGACAGCTCGCTTACGAACGGGCGATACAGAAAAAAATTTAACGTGTTCGCGATACCGCCAAACGATTAGTCGCTGCCGACATTCCGTCGAGAGGGATGAAACGCTCGACATTCCGTCGACATGGCTGAAAGCGATAATATTCGCGAACGTGAAAAGATTGCGAGGGAAATTGAGAAAACGAGCGAATCGATCTGCAAGAAACATCACGCTTTGAAGACCGGTAAGATCGACGACGATATCGCGATCAAGACCCATTTTGGACTTATTATCGAGCCACTACAAAAGATCGCCGACAACTCTAGCTCAATCGCGGTGAAAAACGAGCCGGAGAGTAACGCTGACGCGAAGATTAAAACGTTACCCATCAAGCGGTACAAGGAGGAAGAGGAGGATGCGACACCGAGAAAGAGGAAACGATTGAAGGCGAATCGTTTATCGACGCCACGTACATCCGATCTATCGGATGCTTTACTGGATGAGCCGCCGATAACCTCTACACCATCAGCGACAACGAGAATCGAACAGCCCATGATACCCGAATCACACGCAATCGAAAATGTTTTCGAAACCACGAGCAACCCGCTCGAAACATCTGTTCGAAACAGGTTACAAACGTCGGAAGGTCAAGAAGTGTTACGAGAGCACTTGGGACCACTGGGACAAAAGTATATGAGCGCTCTCCTTAGTGGCGACGAAAAAAACGAGATCGATCACGTGTACGGTGTCTATTTCGACGAGAATGAAATGCGTCTCGGTAACAAACGATTTGACATTGATAAAGATGACTCTATAATCATTGACAAAGTGAGGTATATCGGTACACCTGGATTATACGAGTTGATCTTCAAGAGAATTCCCGATGACGTCATATACACTGAGGACGATATGCAAAAATATAAGAGCATATTAATGTCGACAAGTGCACATAAACGCAAATATGATGCGCAAGGTCGATTAAATAGCAACAAGGGATACAAGTATAAAAAAATAATCGCACCGTTGATGTCGATCGAATCGAAAAAGAGTAAATCCGGAACGGAAGTATTCATGCCTCGCGATGACGCTAACCGACAATAAGATCGATTACGTGCACTGAAACGACCCCCCAAGGAGCTAGTGGATCGGCTACGATTGCTCGACGCTTCGCACCGAGCTGGCCACAACGCTCACGACAACGAGATCCTGTCGATCCTAGAGGAACTTCGCGAAGCCGGTCTTATTATAAATTAAACGGTGTCTCGACGAAACTAATCAGTCGATCGACGTCACTCGCATCGAAAAAAAAATGCCTATCAACAAATTTGGATTATTCGAACGGAGAAATGATGCGATCGACACAAGCGATCATTGGGGTAAATTGGTGACGAGTTACTTGCGTCAAAACGCTTTGTGTCACGTCGCTACGGACTATGACGCGAGGTCGCGCAAGATTCGCCGTGTAGCGCAACCTGAGGCCGATACCGATGCAGTCAACAAAGTGTACGTGGAACAATGCGTTAAAATGTTGAAGAATCAACAGAAAGAATCAGACGAGAAGCTGACTGCGTTCGAGAAGGACGTGCGAGTTTTGCAGACTGCGATAAACGAGCTTCGGCGTGCGATTAACACTAATTAAAAAACGGCTATCAACCTGTAATGAGCTGTAGTGAACGGCTTAGGAACAGCTATTGTACAATTATTAAACATCTACAAAGGCTTATCGAACGGCTACGAATAGTTATCGAACGGCTACAAACAATTATCGAACGATTATAAACGGTTATCGAACGGCTATCAAGCTACAATGAGTGGCAGTGATCGAAGAGGAAACGGCCTGGAACAAGGCTACGAACAATTCAAGAACAGCTGCGAACGAGGCTACGAACATGTCAGGAACGGTTACATACGAGGCGGTATACAACTCAGGAACGGCTACGAACGGGTCAGAAACGATTGCCAACGAGGCTACGAACGAGTCAGAAACGACTGTGAACGAGGCTACGGACTACTTTGAAGCGACTACCAACAGGGTCAAGGACGGGAACAAACGGGTCAAGAACGGCAGTGAACGACTATCAAACGTGTAAGAAACGACTATCGAACGTCTATCGAACGTCTATCGAACGCCAACGAACGGGCCAGGAACGTCTATCGAACGTCTATCGAACGCCAACAATGGATCGGCGATCGGGAATAACCGAGGAAGGGAAGAAACAACATAGTTTAGAGAAACGGCAGTTGGTGAACGAACTGCACGCACCGGCGAGAAAAAATTTTCCCCGAAGACACGTCATAGTGCGGGAATACGATAACTTGTGGCAAGCTGACATCGTCGAGATGCGTCCGTATTCTCGTTTCAACAGAGGTTACCACTACATACAATCATCGATGCGTTGAGCAAGCACGGGTGGGCCGTACCACTCAAGAGTAAAGGCGGAAGCGAGACAGCTGACGCTATCGCCGAGATAATTCGAGATAGCAAGAGGTGCCCGAAAAACATACAGACCGATATAGGGAAGGAATTTTATAACGCCGACATGCAACGGCTCATGCGAAAACATAACATCAATCACTATTCTACGTATTCGGTATTGAAGGCATCGATCGTTGAGCGATTCAATCGCACGCTGAAAAACGACATGTGGAAGATGTTTACGCTGAACGGATCTTACAAGTGGATCCACGCGTTGCCGCGACTCGTATCTGATTACAACGCGCGCAAGCATCGAACGATCGGTATGCGTTGACGTTACCCCCGCGATCGCTGAAAGACTCTTGGCTACTGTATACAACCGTGTAAATATCGCGGGTCCGGCGAAAAAGTAGGTGACTCGGTACGCGTTAGCAAGTACAAGACAGTTTTCGAGAAGGGTTACACGCCAAATTGGACAACCGAGGTGTTTAAAATTGTAAAAGTGCAGCATACTAATCCCGTAAGCTATCTACTTGAGGATTATCGCAAAAAATCTATCGCTGGAGCGTTCTACGAGCACGAGTTGCATCGCGCGAATTATCTGGACGTGTATCTCGTGGAGAAAGTACTGCGCAGGAGGGGTGACGAGGTTTACGTAAAATGGCTGGGATTTGACAATTCACACAACTCTTGGATACATAAGGACAATGTTATTTAATTCATGCAATGTTTATTTTTAATTTTCAGGAAAAAATATGTATGACATATATTTGAAAAAATGAAAATATACATAAAATATAAAATCTTTATTAATATTTCTTTCAATAGTATTTTGTATGTAGTTATTCTTAATATAAATGTGTAAGATATGCATTACATAAAAATATATGAAATATAAATGTGTAAGATATGTATTACATAAAACTATATGAAATATAAAAATATACAAAATATATACAATTTATGGTTATGTACAAAATATATACAATTAATAATAAACAAAATATACATTTATTTACAAAGGTATCCTATAATGTCCCCTTGGTAACGTGTCAGTCGAATCAGGTACGATATACCGCTTGTCATCGTACGGACTCAGAGCAAATTTCGTCTCGCGGACGGTATACACTTTGTGCAATTTCGATCTTATACATGACTGCTGTCGCGTCATTTTGATATCATCGTGCAAACACCGCGTGTAATCGTCGAAGGTTATATTACGCGCTACGACATTACTTTTGACGCATTTAACCTTCTTCGTATCCTTTTTCCCGTACACTCTCATCGCGTACATCTTTGCTCTAAGCCCAACGAATTCGGTCATTATCGCACCGTTATTTTCATTCTTCATTAAACCCAGAACTTTTTTATTCACGAGCGGTATACCGTACGCGTTATCAATTGGATAATCGCTCGTATCAAATCGGTTGATATCGCGCTTCATGTTTTCATACACATCGACGCATTCGATGTGATATATTAGACTATCTGTGTCGGTGTATATTACCCGGCATTTGTCACGATACAGAGGAAACATGTACTCGTGAAATTCGTACAAGCACGTTTTAGAAATGTCTAGTAAGCACATGCCGACATAGATTGGTTTATAAAATTTTACTTCTAGTTTGCGTAATTCTATGGCAACCAGATTCTCCGAAAAAATACTTCGACTATGGAAATTTGGTTTCGCTATCATTGCTTCTGCGCCGTATCGTCCGTCCCACTTTGTTAATAATTTTACATCGACACGATTACGCACATTTTCCATCGTCTTGCCAAATACCGCGTTATTCATCAGTTTATATAAATTTTTTTCAAAATCATTTTTCGCGAGTGTTCTAAACTGTGTATTTAATTCGAAATAACTGCAAAGCCACGGAGATTGTGTAAATTGTAATACGCGATGTATTTTTGTAACGCGAAGGCCGTGTACATTGCTGTAGATTACGGTAGTGTATCATGTAACGCTTCTTATCGTATAATGTTGCGAGGAGTTTGTCTTGCCGCTTGCCGGGCGGCTTGTCGCGTGTCGGACAAAACGGAAGGTCAGTGTGCGTATCGTGAAGATGTTGCGGGTACTCGAGATCGAATTCGAGGATATAACCCGTAGGCGAATCTAACGCGATCGATGCTATGTCAAAATTCGACACGTCGTCGACCCATCGAAAATCGGCATAGGGCAACGGTTGACACATTGCCCATCCGTATAAATTATTTACATGGAAATACATCAAGTACGACGATGGTTTCGATGGATCGTACGACTCCATGTACTTGTTATTAGCACGCGCGTATCTGTTGGAACATTGGCTCAGACCACCGCGTATACCGCGTTCGATAAACATGACCATGTCGATGTCGGTAAGCAATTCGAACGTAATCTTGGTATGCTTCAACATGGCATCCCACGTGTATCCGGGGAGAGTATAATAATACGCGGGGTCGAGTCCGTAACTTTTGATGCAACTATCGCGAAAATTTTCAAAAATATCGGCTAATAACAAGACGTCGATTTTGAGATACAAATCGCTATATTCGCCCAGCGTTCGAATGAAGAATCGCGTCCAGATATTCTCGGCGTGCGCGTAATCGCTCTCGGATATAGTTTCACCGGTCAAAGAACTGTAAAACGATTCGCGCGGTGGTAAACACGTATCTTGCAACCTGTCGACGCAATCAATGTATTCGTACGGAAAGACGCCTTTCCGTGTTAATAAACTGAAATTTTCTGCAGATAAATTTTGAAATTTCGATTTTAAAATTTTGAGTTTATCTTTCTCTAAAAAAGATGCCAATTTGTCGAGACTTGTCGCGAGAAATTTGTACGAATCGATTTGTACGATCGAAGCGTAATTTTATATAATTTTTCCAATTGTCTTGTGCGACTTTAACAGTTTTTGTAAACGATATATATTTTTCCTTGGTTATCGGAAGTAATTCGATTTCCCCTTCGAACGCTGTGGCTATATCCTCGATAATGAAATGCGCGTCGTAACCTGATAAATTATGAAAGACTATCGGAATATATAATGATTCTTTGTAATTTAGATTGCAATTTGAGTGCGCGGGACCCCTATATCGCCCGGTCAAATGACAATGATCGCGTACGCGTGTATCGTCTTCTTGCGTAAACGGTTTTTCGCATATATGACAATGCGTTGCGCTGTGAAATTTTTCCCACTCATCCGATGTTAAATTTATCATGGGGACATTTGTAGTCATTAAAATAGTCTTAACGCGAATTGCTAAATTTCTAAGTTCTTTGGTGAACCACGAAACGCAATCGGCGCTACGGCGAGAATTATAAACGGATAACGATTTGTCGTACGAACAATGCATATAATACGCTATACTAAATACCCGATGGTGCTGGTACAAATTTAGCTGTTCTTCCTCCTCCATCTTGGCCAAAACGCATTCCAAGTCGGCATAGATCACAAATGGAAGCCACTCTTTCCTCGTGTAGTTGTTGAACTCAAGCCACTTGTCCTTATCGCTCGGCAATCGGATAGCGCAGTCGTTTATTTTTCCGCAGTCTACCGTATATGACTGCAACTTGTCGTTCGAACTAAAGTAGTGTAAACATCTGTAAAATAAAATATTTAAATTATAGATTTATGCAATACATTATATTTTATAATTACATAAATTATTTAAATTATACGTACCGATCACAGATATATCTTTGACCGTTGTGTTTGCTCAACTGTGAACTGACAAGTCGCGATAGATTCTTGATCCACGCGAAATGTCCGACGTTGTTGTCGTCTTGCACGTACAGCAAGTTCACATGTTTGTCTTTCTTGTGTTCCGAAAGATGTATCGGGACGATGCAGTTCTCGATGCTGTAGACGTTGATGAAGATATTGTTTATATGTTCAAACTTTTTTAGTTGGTTCAACGTCATCGGAAACTCAATATTTTGTACATTTAACACCGTCGTATAGTGGGGATATGAAGATTCCCGATTCGTGTCTCTTTCAGCGGGGTATAGAGCGGCCACCACTGCCCACGCGAAACACGCATTTTCTCTGGATTGTACATTAATTACCGCTTTCTTTGTCATAATTTCTCGCGGAAATTTAATATAACATCCCGCGCGCATAGAATTATATTTATTTACAGTAGTAAGACAGGGCCAGTTCTAACGCAGGTCCTCCGAGGGGGGGAACCGTGGCGCGGGGGGTGACGTCACGCAGGAAGGGGGGGTGACGTCACGCGCCGGGGAATGACGTCATGCGCGGGGGAGTGACGTCATGCGCGGGGGGAGTGACGTCACGCGCGGGGAAGTGACGTCACGCGTGGGGAAGGGGCATCCGCGGCGTGAGCGATGGACGAGGGGGTCCGCGCGGGTAGGGGGGATCCGCGGCGCGAGCGATGGACGAGGGGGTCCGCGCGGGGAAGGGGGATCCGTGGCGCGAGCGATGGACGAGGGAGTCCGCGCGGGAAAGGGGGATCCGCGGCACGACCGATGGACGAGGGGGTCCGCGCGGGGAAGGGGGATGCGCGGCGCGACCGATTGACGAGGGGGTCCACGCGGGGAAGGGGGATCCGCGGAAAGAAAACGGTGGTGTGAGAAGGATAGCGCTACTTGTGGGAAAGGGATAGCGCTAAGTGTGCGAAGAGGACAGTGCCACAAGGATGCCATCAACGTACGACAAGGATGACATCAACGTGTGACAAGGATGGCGCATTGTAAGATGCTGCATAGGTGGGAGAAGGACGACGCAAAGGTAAGTGAGTGAGTGATAGCGACGAGCATATGAAAGAGAGAGAACGATAATATCGCGATTAACGCGTGCGAGAGAGAACTATAATATCGCGAGACTTAGAACGATAATAGCGCAAGACAACGCATGCGAGAGAGAACGATATTGCAAGAACAACACGTGCGAGAGAGAACGATAATAGCGCGAGAACAACGCGTACGAAAGAGAGAACGATATCGCGAGAACAACGCGTATGAAAGAGAGAACGATATCGCGAGAACAACGCGTGCGAGAGACAACGATAAATTCTTATAACTAGCGAGAGAGAGATAGCGCAAGGGATGAGAGCGCAAGGGAAAGGCGCGTAAATAAAATTAGATTTTTTTTTCTTTTTTAATTAAAATATATAAAATTTATTATAGTGTGTAATACAATTGTGTGTGTGTGTGTGTATGTATTTAATATATAATATATATAATAGTAATATAATAATAATAATATAAAATATAAAAAAATAAAAAATAAAGGGGGGGATGCGCTGGGCTAAGGGGGAGGCCGCTCCTGCAACAGAAAAAAAATGATGTGTTAATGAAAATATTACAATAATTTATTTATTTATTATAAAAATAGTACGTACGTCTATGAACCCATTTCTGTTCCTCCACTCCTGCTCCTCCTCCTGCTCCTCTCCCTCTTCTTCAATGTTCCAATTTTGCGGGATCCATTGTTCCTCTTCTATAACTATGTAGGGCTCTTCCCCGAAGAGCCGCCGCAGATCAAAGATATCTCAATCTAGGCCCTCCAGGGTGTCGCCCCACACGTCTACAAAATATTCCCATGCTTCCCGGCGCACTGCCTGCACCCATTGACGGCGTTGAATATTTATGAAGCCCGGAATCACCACTTCGTCCTGGAACTAGAAAATCAAAAAATTATTATAAATACACAGTTTTTTTTCACAATTTTTATAAAATAATCATAAAACGATACTTATGTTCCACAGGAAGGTCAGCTTCAGAAACACGATGCACAGGATGTCAAATAATTTTTTCTTCCAATCCGGATAGATGTTCGTTTGATCCATATCCATTTTTATTTATTTTTTTTCGGCTCTTCTCGTACACGGTTCAGAACTTATGACGAGGCAACGAGGTCTCGGTACGGGGTTTTATAGTAGAGATGTAGCATTATCACCATGTTAAAAACGTGTCGTAAGACAAAAGTATGCACGTTCCCATGCAACTCAGCGTGGTATATAATATTAATATTATCATATTACAACTTTGTGAGGAGACAACGAGGTCTCGGTACGAAACTTTAGAATAGGGACGTATTATTATCGCTTCACTAAAAACGCGTCGTGAGACAAAAGTATGCGTGTTCCCATGCAACTTAGCATGATATAATATTAATGTGTCGACCCTGATCGACCCTGATCGAACGCCTGTCGAACGGCTATCGAACAGTCATCGAACGCCCATCGAACGGGAAATGAACGGCCATCGAACAGAAATGAACACCCGTCGAACGGAAATGAACGGCCATCGAACGGTAATTGAACGCCCGTCGAACGGCAATTGAACGGCAATTGAACGGTCATCGAACGGAAACGAACGGAAATGAATTCATTTCCGTTCAACGGGCGTTCGTTTCCGTTCGACAGCCATTCAATTGCCGTTCGATGGCCGTTCGTTTCCGTTCGACGGGTGTTCATTTCCGTTCGATGGCCGTTCATTTCCGTTCGACGGGTGTTCATTTCTGTTCGATGACCGTTCATTTCCGTTCGTCGAACGGAAATGAACGGTCATCGAACGACTGTCGAACGCCCGTCAAACGGAAATCAACGGCTATCGAACGCAAAACTATATTCAATTATTAAACAAATATTTAAATGTTTTATCATGTACCACAATGTAGTATCGAAATACAATATCTGTGACAGCTGTGTCACGTACAGAAACATGATACTTCGCACGTACATAGATAAGGAAAAGGAAAGAATGGAGAGAATAAGAAAGACGATAAAAGTATATTGCATCATCAATTTATTATAAATATGGATTCGATGAATCATTATCATGATGTTTCAACCACCAATTATAAATCTTAAATACATTTTGTAAAGCGCAATTTTTTACATGATTTTCACAACGCACTGTATTCTTAACTTCTAACTTATTTAAAGAAGCTACATCCTCATAGTCTGCATCCAAAGTTTCGATAATAACATCGTTTCTCACATCATTGCCCAGTATATCGGCTAACCATTGCCGTTTTTCATGTCCTTTAACGTACACGAGAGGTGACGCATCATCATCCTCCTCCGTTGCACCCATCATCGCCGTCGTAATTAAACGTTTCAATTTCCAATATGAAACGTGTCCATCATTCCACGATAATCCATGGTGATTTTTCATCAGCCATAAAACCTGACATCTCTCAGATTTTGTGAGCATGTGCCATGGTTCGGGACATGTAAAAATGTAATGAGAAAGTACGGATCCCTTTCTCAGAACCGCAGCTTTCTTCACGACAAAATTTTTCCCAACGATAAATCCTTGTAGATCCACAAACGTTGGCACAGCCATGATGACAAGATCCAATCGCAGACTGATGTCGATCGACAAACATCTCAATCTTTTATATATTTTTTTCATATGCAATGGAGGGGATATTTGCTGACTTATGTAATTTTGCGGACTACATTGGTCAATGGATTATATTCGACAACCCGATCGTACAAAATGAGACAATAGGCGGTAGTATTCGCCGGTATATTTTCCCTGCATTCAAACTCTATTCTCACGTCCACGGTAGCAGTTTTGACAGACTCGTTTTGTCGCGAGCAATCAATGACCGCGAGAGGACCGCAATGTAGAAACTTTGAAATGGTTAATAGCGTGGTGCTGTTATCGCATCCGTAATAAGATTTGCGAAAACGAGAGTACATGTCGAATAGGACGGCGAATCTATTTCTTTCAAAATCTAAATTTAAATCATCGTAGGGATAAAATTCCGAGTTTAAATAGAGTTTAATGTTGGTCAATTTGCAGTCATCGAATAATGTAACATCTTGTGACACTGAATTCTTTTTACCGGTTTGCAGTGCAAAAATCACGTATCGTGGTTTCTCTAACTGGGAGGCGGCTTTCACGGTCCACGAATGCTTAGTCGTGCTATGCAGCAGAGGAAATTCGTATAGATCCCAAGATCGGAAACTCATGTTCAAGTATCGTCCGCTTTCCAACATTCGCAACATCGACAATTTATTAATCTCGTTCAATATTACATGAGGCATACGCCACTGTATCTTGAGTAATTCAATCTCAGCTTCCGACGATGGATGTCCGAATAGACAATTATTATCGTTGCGCGAACGTATCAAAATCAATTCGTGACGAGCGTTAATCACAACGCGTTTATAATCTTCGCAAAATCCCAGCAACATGTTGAGCGGTACGCAATAGTTGAAATAATTTTTGTCACCGTTGTACATCAAATCCCACGCAGCGTTCTTCAAGTTTATACTTTTCTGGTGCGTTAGAGAGACATAATTTTTGAGCGTCGAAGTTATTCCAACATTTCTGTTGCGATCAATCTCTACTCCGTCGAGTTCGTATCGAAGCTCATCAAACATGAATGCGGCGCAATTGTTTCCCAATACAACCTTCATTTCGTCATTCGCTTTACGCACATTAAACCTTCCCTCGATGTAAAGAAAGCTTTTGCACGGTAACGTGTACAAATCCTGATGTTGTATAGGTATTCGTATCTCATCGCTGTATCCAAGCGTCGTATTTGCGTACGGATTGTACGTATGAGTCTCAATCTTGACGATGCGATCGTCAAAGACTGGCTCACCTCCGATATTCAAAATATCATTCTTTTCGTACGATGAATCCCAATGATTTTAAAAATTCATGATTCAACGCGCTCAGCTTCTTTTTAACGGCTATCTTATTATTGTCACCCGATACCGCTCGCCTTATTGCAATAGTATTGTCCCTCGTAAAAGTATTGTCTCTCGCGTGCTCCGTTTCGTTCAGCACGAGCATACTATGTTTGTCGCCGTCGTATATGCAATCTTACGGTAATTTCCTCTCCTCGAAAATCGAGCAATCGACCTCTTTTATCCACAATACGTATTGTTAAATCCGTAATGCTCCGTACGATGATTGGCAGATAAATGATCAGTGCCGGCGTTTCCGATATCTTATATCCTGGCGGTACACTCGGTGAAAATTCATGTATCGTGTATACGCGCATGTCATTGCTATACGCACCAGTAGTCACGTTAAATTCTATACGAATAATATTTACGTTTATAATATTAACCGGTTCATCCGATTCGTACCACTTGCGAGGCTGCAATATACGATTCGACGAGAATCCAAGCAAGGATCCTACATTGTCGGGTTTGGTAAAGTTTATTCTGTAGGCGCATTTGATTTCGCTCTTTAGCGTGCTATGATTGGCGCGGAGCGCTATTGGATATTCCTCATCATAATCGTTTTCAACATCTCTGGAAAGGTGTTCATCTTGCAAAATTGCGCGTTTGAGATAGTCATTTATAGCGTGCAATTCGTACGATCCTTCGGGAATCGTAATTTCTTTGTCGTCTTTGCCAAAGTAAAATTTATTATTCGAAAAATTTACGTTCGGAATCGTATGATAAGTTTCGAAATCCGTTAATCCAAGCTCGTAATCGGCATCGGTCAAATCTATAGCGGGAAAATAGCTTACAGCGAGAACGCTGCTTCTGCCAGTCAACGTAAGTGTCAGTGACATGTCGAACGAATACTGAGTCGTGACGATGGATTGTTAGGCTTTAAATTGATCGTCGACTGTTTGAAGAAATTTTAAACACAACTGTCCACAGATGCTCTAATTGTAACTTTGATAAGATGTATAATTGTATTCAATTTTCACTCGTCCGAAATATCGCACAAGTTCCTTGGGTGGTCGAAGATTTCCAAAACTGTCGAAATATACGACATGATCTCCCCTCTTTGCGTACGCTACCCAATGAGTACCGGGACCATCAACGTCATCCAAATTGACGATACCGTTCTCGTTTCGTCGTACACCGTTTATCGGTAAATTATTGCGCATGAAAACACCTCTAAAGAAAGATATGTGCATACGTTTCGCCAAATGTTCCAATTGCACGTTAGTTGTCGCACCCGTAGGCATTTTTAATGTTTTTACGACGTTTTTTTTTTCTCTTAGACTTTGTTGAGAATCCCTGTCCACGCTTGTACGGAGCGAGATAAAGTCCGCGACCTTCCATAGCGCGATTGTGACGCTGCAACTCTTCCAGCTGACGTTGCGCCGCCTTGCAATCGTTTACCGCCTTTGCGATTCCCGCCGCAGCTTCGGCCAAAGAACCGACAACTCCCAACAACGGTAAAAGTGGTAAAATACCACCGCGTTTCGCTACTGGAAGTATTCGTTTTTTCCTCCTCTTTGTCGTCGATGGCTTTTTCATCCCCATGCCGAGTTTTGTCTTTGCCTTCATTGCCGCCCAAACAGTCGTAGCGGCTGCTCTTTCGCCAAGAGTCGAATCTCTCGCGGTAATACGTTCTCGCGCTCTTGCAGCTAGTATGCGATCCGCGACGTGTCGTTGACCGAGGTCGTTGCTTCGCGAGTAAGCAATGTCGTGCTCGCGACAAGCGGCGTCCAATGGATTGATGCCTCGATCGCCTCTAGCCATTCGTTTCTCTAATCGAGTTCCCGGGCCACAAAACTGATAACCGGGAATATGTAATTCGATGGGAAGCGCGTTTATCGCACGATTTAAGAGACCGCTACCTCTTACGATTCTCGCTGACATTCGTAGCAATCTTTTATTAACGGTGGCGGACCGTCGATGTGTGTTCGCTGTCACGACTGATTGTAATGTCGCATGCACGAACGATATTGTCGAACCTCCGAATCAGCCTTTATATATTCTGGAAGCTTGTCCCACAATCGTTCCACGTAATCACTAAAATTTTGCAGTAAAACAATCTTTGGGATATACTGCAGTTGTTCGGCGGTAAGCCGGAAAATGTCTCTTTCATCCGACAGAAGGAGAAACATTTTTGATATTGAGCTGTTTCGAGTTGAGACACCTCTATAAATAGGTCTCCTCCCCTCGTGATCATTCGCAAAATTGATTCGAAAGAGAAAACATGCGGTTCGTGTGACAAGCGCGGATAATCAAAGTATCAAGTTTCGACGATAGACTAATATCGGAGAAAAAAGTACGCAAGCATGGAAACATGCTACCGACCACTATGCGCGGTATCGTTTGCGGCCCTTCAAACTGCGGTAAGACAAACGTCTTGATTAGTTTGATAGAAAGTCCGTACGGTGTACGTTTCGAGAACGTGTACGTATACTCGAAATCGCTTCAACAACCGAAATATAGATACTTGGAAAATCTACTAGCACCCATAGACGAAATTGGTTATTTTACATTCTCTAATAACAGTGATGTCATTCCACCGAGCGAGGCGCTTCCGAATTCCATCTTTATTATCTTTAATGACGTGGCATGTGACAAGCAAGATACGATAAGAGAGTACTTTGCAATGGGTCGACACTCGAGCGTCGACTGTTTCTATCTTTGTCAAACGTACGCCAAGATACCTAAGCATCTTATACGCGACAATACGAATCTTTTGATTTTATTTAAACAAGACGGCACAAAATTGAAACATGTGTACAACGATCATGTAAATACCGACATGTGTTACGACGATTTCCGCGCATTGTGTCAGAAATGTTGGCAACGCAAATATGGCTTCGTAGTCATTGATAAAGACAGCACGTTGATCAATGGACGATATAGAAGAGGATTTAATGATTTCGCGATACCGTAAAGCGATCAGTCGTCATCGACACATCGATCAAGCATCATGAACAGCGATCGTGAAAAGATTGCGAGAGAGATTGCAAAAACGAGCGAATCAATTCGCAAAAAATATCGCGCTTTGAAAACTGGTAAAATGGATGAAGACGTTGCATTGGAAAGACAATTTAAGCCAATTACCGAACCTTTAAAACAGCTTGTCGAAAATACTGTGGAATCTGATGCGCCGAAAATCGAACCATTGAGTTTGACGTTTGGAGAGAAGCACGAGGAAAAAATAAAAGAATCAAAGCAAGGAATAAAGCGAGCACGGATAAATATGCCGATAAACGATTCGCCGATATATTCAACACCGAATCGATCAAAACGAAGGAAACAATTTTCTAATATGGCTACTGTTTCTACTCCGATAAAAGTACAACCGCGTCAAACCATCCCCGTCCGTCGAAGAAATTTACGAGACCACGCCCGATTCGTTTGTAACATCGGTTCGACATGAATTAGAAACGTCCGAAGGTCAGAAAACGTTCCGAGATCATTTTGGTCCACTAGCGCAAAAATATATAGGAGCTATCATGAGTGTTGATAAAAATAAGAGAATGGATTACGTCTACGGTGTTAAATTTACCAGCGAAGGAATGATGCTCGGTGATAAACGTTTCGATATGGACATGGAAGATAATATAATTATCGATGGAATAAAATATACGGGAACCGAAGGTATCTACGATTTGATTTTTAGAAATATTCCCAATCATAAAAAATACACTCAAGACGATTTGTATAAATATCAATGTATATTAAAAGCAACAAATGCGCATAAATGTGACAACAAAGTTAATAATCCTATTAAAAGTAATAAAGGATACAAGCACAAATATATAATTGCACCATTATTCCCCGATAGAAAGGTGGGAAGAGGTATAGACGCTCCGCGCACCATGACGCTAAGCGACAACATGATCGATTTACGTGCATTGAAACGATCCCAACGAATTGGTAGATCGTTTGCGATTGCTGGACGCCTCGCATCGAGCCGGCAACAATGCTCACGACAATGAAATCTTGTCAATTATCGAAGAACTTCGCGAGGCCGGCATTATTATAAATTAAACTATGCGTCGACGATATGTGTCATTCGGTCAAAGTTCTCGGTACCGAAATGTCGATTAATAAATTTGGATTATCGCTCGGAACGTCGAATAATTTGTACTATCAGTGGAATGGATTATTGAGAAATTACGTTCGCGATAACGCTCTCTGCCAGACTACTACTGGCTTTGATGCAAGGTCGCGCAAGATTCAACGCGTAGCGTAACCGGAAGCTGATACTGACGCCGTCAACAAACGATACGTGGATAAACTTTTGAGAGATCGACAGGGAGAAATTGAGCAAAAAATTATCGCGCTCGAAACAAACGTGCAGGCGCTACGAATAATGATGGACGAGATAAAGAATGTGCTGAGATATGCAACATCTGACTCGGCACAGTAAGCGAGACATACTAATATCGCAATATTAATTATGCTTCGATCAAACGTGCGAAAAAAGAAAAACACCTCCGAAAAGCGACAACTAGTCGAGGAATTACATGCTCCGGCGAAAAGAAATTTTCCACGAAGACGCGTCATTGTACGCGGATACGACGATCTGTGGCAGGCGGACGTGGTCGACATGCGTTCGTACTCTCGACTCAACAGGGGTCATAAATACATACTCACAGTTATCGATGTGTTGAGCAAGTACGCGTGGGCCGTACCGCTCAAGAGTAAGAGCGGAAACGAAATGTCCGAAACGATCGCAAAGATTATTGGAGATGATAAAAGGTGTCCGAAAAATTTTCAAACCGACAGAGGAAAAGAATTTTACAACGCGAGTGTGCAGAAACTCATGAAGAAACACAATATTAATCATTACTCGACGTATTCCGTTATGAAAGCCTCGGTCGTGGAACGATTCAATCGTACTTTGAAAAACAATATGTGGAAAATGTTTACGCTCAACGGAAATGACAAATGGATCGACGAGCTATCTCGACTCGTTGCAGAGTACAATACGCGAAAACATCGCACCATCGGTATGAGACCTGTCGACGTCACTCCAGCGATTGCTGAAGAACTATTAAATACGGTGTATAGCAACGTAAAAATTGCGGCTCCGACAAAATTTAAAGGCGATTCGGTACGCGTGAGTAAATACAAGACCATCTTTGAAAAAGGTTTCACACCTAATTGGACGACCGAAGTTTTTAAGATTGTCGAAGTGCAGAAAACTAATCCCGCGACATTCATACTCGAAGATTCGCGTGGAAATCCCGTCGTTGGAGGATTCTACGAATACGAACTACAACGCGTCGCTAATCCCGACGTATATCTCGTGGAAAAAATTTTGCGGGAAAAGGGTGATGACGTATACGTGAAATGGTTGGGAATGGATAAATCATACAACTCTTGGATACATAAAAATAATGTATTATAAATATTTATTAAAATATATAAAATATGTGTATAAAAAAAATATAAAATTTATTAAAATATAAAAATATATAAAATGTATAAAATATATAAAATATATACATGGTTATGTGCAAAATATACAATTAATAATAAATAAAATATACATTTATTTACAAAGGTATCCTATAATGTCCCCACGGTAACGTATCGGTGGTTTCGGGTACGATATACCGCTTATCATCGTACGGACTCAGAGCAATTTTCGTCTCGCAGATCATGTATACTTGATGTAATTTCGATCGTATACACGACTGCTGACGCGTCATTTCAATTTCTTCGTTTAAACACCGCGTGTAATCGTCAAACGTTATCGTTCTCGCGACTTGGTGATGTTGACGCAAATTTCGCTGTTCTTCATCCATCTTGGCCAGAACGCATTCCAGGTCGGCATAGACCACAAATGGAAGCCGCTCCTTCCGATTAAAGTTGTTGAACTCGAGCCACTTGTCCTTATCGCTCGGCAATCGGACAGCGCAATCGTTCATCTTTCCGCAGTCGACCGTATGCGACTGCAACTTGGCGTCCGAATTAAAATAATGCAGGCATCTGTAAAAGAAAAATTTTAATTAAGATTTATATAACAAAGTGTATAACCTATAATTATTCAAATAATATAAATTAAACTTACCGGTCGCAGATATATTTCTTGTGGTCCTTTTTGCTCAGTTGCGAGCTCACTAGTCGGGATAAATTCTTAATCCAAGCGAAATGTCCGACGCTGTTGTCGTCTTCAATGTACAGCAAGTTGATATGCTTGTTCCGCTTCTGCTGCGAAAGACGTATCGGGACAATGCTGTTCTTGTCTTCGATGCTGTACACATTTGCAGAAATGTCATTGGCAAGTTCAAAATTTTTTATTTGGTTCACAGTCACTGGAAACTCAATGTCCCGGAGATTCAGCACTGTTGTGTAATGCGGATACGATGATTCCCGATTCGTGTCTCTTTCAGCGGGATATAGAGCGGCGACCACTGCCCACGCGAAACATGCATTGTCTCTGGATTGTACATTAATCACCGCTCTTTTCATCATAATCTCCCGCGGCAATTTGATGTAACATCCCGCACGCATAGGATTATACTTATTATTTATATTTACAGTTAAATTTAGTATTCGCGACAGTGCCCACCCGCTATCGCGTTCCTGAATCTCTTCCAGTGATGCTAGGGTGGGTTCGATGACGCGCCGTTCGTACCACTCGCGTAAATCGGATGTGCGAAAGAGTTCATAGTTCCTCGTATTGATACTTTTGTTGGCGCGTTTATTCCCAGCCACGAATTCACCGTTAAATATAGTGTTCACTTTCACATTATAATGTTTCTTCATAACGTTCTTCACATGTTCTATCACAATGTCTTTGGCGTCATCGAGAAATTGGCGAGGTTCGATATGATTATAGTTTATCACCGCACCAGTCGATATGCGACTCTCGAACGCCGTATCAATCTCACGCCACACAAGTCCATTTTGACGCACGCTACATCCGGCACCCGCGTGTACGAAACGTCCACGTACCGAATTTTTCAACCCTTCAAGGCGCGCGATCCGAGCAATCAGCGATAGTCGATTTCCGATCGATAATCGCGGTCGCTTGATGAGACTTTGCTCTTCCAATGACTCGATATACGTATCACATCGTTGCTCCCACACAATGTAATCTTCCAGCGAATCAATCAATGTGGATTGCTCTCGTAAATTTTGTTCTTCCATATTGTATCAGACTTGCGAAATGCGCTTCCCAATGATAGTTCTGGATGTACTTTAGCGAAAATACTGGCGGGGTGTGCCTCTTTATCATGATTTATATACTGTCTCGTGCATATCATCGAACATTCTAGAATGATTTCATCTTAAAAAATTCCCCGGAATAGCGTGTGCAATTTAACCTTGATAATTTCGCGTTTTGTCACGTACATTTGAAAAATCTAACGTGATTGCATCAGGAGCAGCCGTACATCGGCGCTCTATTTTAACGCATTCAGCTAAATCTTTGTCTAGGGGTGATGTGCGTTTTAACCTTGACGGTTATTTTTTTCGCGTTTTGTCACGTACATTTGAAAAATCTAACGTGATTGCATCAGGAGCAGCCGTACATCGGCGCTCGATTTTAGCGCATTCGGCTAAATCTTTGTTCTGATGCGCAATTTAACCTTGATAATTTCGCGTTTTGTCACGTACATTTGAAAAATCTAACGTGATTGCATCAGGAGCAGCCGTACATCGGCGCTCGATTTTAGCGCATTCAGCTAAATCTTTGTTCCGATGCGCAATTTAACCTTGATAATTTCGCATTTTGTCACGTACATTTGATCGCATCAGGAGCAGCTGTACATCGGCGCTTCAAAATTTTTGTTATATTCAGCTAAATCTTAGTTCTGGGGATGATGATGTCACCGCAGCCGTACATCGGCACGACAAAATTTTAGAGGAAATTAAAATGTTGCGTCAGCAATAATCCCCTCTACATTGCAATTTGCGATACTATTTGAATTGATATTAATTCTAATACGATCAGTATTGCATCAATCGCGTGTGTAAAAGGTTTATTGCTGAAGAAATCAACATGAATTTTTACGTTCCGATTCGAAACGGTGAAACTCCACCGTGTAAGAAGCAAAAATGCGACACGTAAGTTTCGATCGTTTAAAAACTTTATTTGTTAAAATTTTTTTTTTTTAATATTGATCTAATTATTTTATATTTTTATAGCATTCAGCCTCGTCGTGCGACTCGCATACTTGGAAGAAGATATGCTCTAACCCCAACGTCGTACTAGTATTTGGACATTGGAATAAGCGTTGGAGCTGTCATACGTGGAACTGATTCTCGGCGATAATCGAGGCACTCAAATAGTGTTGCCTTTTTCAACGTGGAATTTGTTGATGCAGAAGCAAGCAGACATTGAACAATTTCTACAATCGACTGCTCTCCCATTAAGGATTGGAGATTTATCGATCGAAATGTATCAATCGAAAATTGTAAAACTCACATTATGCGAAAATTCTTTGTACATGAAACCACAAACATTATTACATTTATTTAATTTTGAAAATTGTATCGATCATATGCACAATTGGTTATGCGAGAATACCTATCTCGTAAATGAAAAATTTAAACAATTTGAAACTGTATTACAACGTAACAATATTACTACTGTATGCAATGCTGTAAAAACGATACGCGATAGTGATGTCTTTAACAGCGAATCATTAATCGATTGCGAATTACTAACATGCGCTGTAAATGATATTCTTTACGATGCTTGCAATAAATAATTATTTTTATTCCATCTGTGATTTTAATTCTTTCCTTCCATATGAATAAGAATAGTTGACAATTTTCTCAATACGCTCCGCTAAAGATGTAGAGAAATGCTGAGGTAGATGAGACGTGATGCTCTAGTTGGAATGAGACAAAAGATATTAAAAGACATATAATGAAGAGGAGTCTGCAGCATTAGAATATTATTTCTTTCGTTGTTCTTTGCGTTTCGTTAGTCTTGTGTTTCGTTAGTGCAATGGCTGAAGAAGAGATTATTATCATCGATGACGAAGATGTTATTATCATCGACGAGGACATTGAAGAGGTTGTTACCGTCGAAGATGACAACCAAATGGATGTTGATAATCTAGACGAATCAGACGAGGATGGCTCTGAGGAAGAATCCGAGGAGGAAATACCATCCTTAGTGGATTCTGATTATGTCAGTGATAATGATGATGAATTAAGACTGAAAAAATATAGACATTTAAACGTGATGAAAATAAATAATTTAGATGTTACCATAAAAATGTGTCGCATCATATATTATTATTATGATGCGGAAGAAGGGACAAGATATTGTTCAGACTGTTTTCTGAGATTGGCATCGTTGTTTCGAAACGTATACTCCGTCCGGAAACACAAAACGGATTGTTGTGCTCTATTAATAGGTAGTTATTGCAAAGAGTGCAGGAAAAATTTGCATCAAATAATACCATGCAACATGTGTCCCATTTGGACAAATTAAAATAAATGGATCATGAAAAATATTGTAAGTAACTTTCAATTTATAATACATCAAAAGTTCTAAAATAAATTATTAAATCTAATGAAATGTATGTCTTTTTCTGTTCCAGGAGCGGCCCCCCCTCAACCCGGCACATCGACCCCTTGGCCTTCCAGGAGTGGCCTCCCCCTTAGCCCGGCGCATCCCCCCCCTTTATTTTTTATTTTTTTATATTTTATATTATTATTATTATATTACTATTATATATATTATATATTAAGTACATACACACACACACACACACACACACACAATTGTATTACACACTATAATAAATTTTATATATTTTAATTAAAAAAGAAAAAAAAATCTAATTATTTACGCGCCTTTCCCTTGCGCTATATCTCTCGCACTAGTTATAAGAATTTATCGTTGTCTCTCGCACGCGTTGTTCTCGCGATATCGTTCTCTCTTTCATACGCGTTGTTCTCGCGATATCGTTCTCTCTTTCGTACGCGTTGTTCTCGCGCTATTATCGTTCTCTCTCGCACGTGTTGTTCTTGCAATATCGTTCTCTCTCGCATGCGTTGTCTTGCGCTATTATCGTTCTCTCTCTTTCATATGCTCGTCGCTATCACTCACTTACTTACCTTTGCGTCGTCCTTCTCCCACTTATGCAGCATCTTACAATGCGCCACCCTTGTCACACGTTGATGTCATCCTTGTCGTACGTTGATGGCATCCTTGTGGCACTGTCCTCTTCGCACACTTAGCGTTATCCTTTTCCCACACGTAGCGCTATCCTTCTCACACCACCGTCTTCTTTCCGCGGATCCCCCTTCCCCGCGCGGACCCCCTCGTCCATTGCTCGCGCCGCGGATCCCCCTTCCCCGCGCGGACCCCCTCGTCCATCGCTCGCGCCGCGGATCCCCCCTACCCGCGCGGACCCCCTCGTCCATCGCTCGCGCCGCGGATCCCCCTTCCCCGCGCGTGACGTCACTCCCCCGCGCTGCAGTTCCTCCTTCCTCGCGCGTGACGTCACTCCCCCGCGCGTGACGTCACTCCCCCGCGTGACGTCACCCCCCCGCGGTTCCCCCCTCGCACCTCACTCCCCCTCGGAGGACTGCGTTAGAACCGGCCCTGTCTTACTACTATTTACATTAACAGTCAAATTCTTTATTCGCGACAATGCGCAGCCACTATCGCGTTCCTGAAATTCTTCTAGCAATGATAGGTTGGGCTCGATAACGCGGCGCTCGTACTACTCGTGTAAATCGGATGTGCGAAAGAGTTCACAGTTTCTTGTATTAATACTTTTATTCGCGCGTTTATCACCCGACACAAATTCACCGTTGAATATAGTGTTCACTTTTACGCTGTTGTGTCTTTTTATAACGTCTTGCACTTGCTCGAGCACGATGTCTTTGGCATCCTCGAGAAATTGACGAGGTTCGATATAGTTTGCGTTAATCACAGCACCGGTCAGAATACGGCTATCGAACGCGGTATCGATCTCTCGCCAAACAAGTCTTTCCGCGTTATTGTCGTCGCTGTAATCACCACCGCTGGGTATAAACCGTCTCTGCAATCGAGTCTTTGCACCTTCGAGTCGCGCGATTTTAGCCACCAGAGACTGTCTACTTCCGATCGAGAGTCGCGGACGCTTGACACGGCTGCGTTCTTCGAGCTGTTTGATAAATTCCTCGCAACGCTGCAGCCATGCAAAATACTCGCCCAAGGTGGCAATTTGGCGGGACTGCTCCACCAGGTCGCGTTCAGTCTGCTCGATGTTTTCCATTTTTCCTGTCTTTTTCACACTTTTAAAACACTACGTCACAGTTTTCTATGGATCACTTGCACGTGTCGATGGGCGTTCAAATCACGTACTATGATTTGATGCGCTTCAATCCTCCTTATATATATTTCATCCTTTCTTATCTTTGTGAACGGAGGAAGCAAGGGCGCAAAGCAGCCGAACATCGGCGCTGATGCGTTGCATTCCTTCCGAGAAAAAATCGTTGAAGATGATTCTGGGGGACGCCATTTGTTTATATTGTTTATAAATTCACGCGACGCGTAATTTAATGCGAAAGATAAGAATATGTCGAACGGAAAAAAATCTAGAATTACTTATATTGGGGGTGAGAGGGTGTACCGCGAGAGCACAAAGCAGCCGAACATCGGCGCTGATATGCGTTGCATTCCTTCCGAGAAAAAATCGTTGAAGATGACTCTGGTGGGCGCCATTTGTTTATATTGTTTATAAATTCGCGTGACGAGTAATTCAATGAGAGAGAGAGATAAGGATACGTCGAACGGAAAAAATCTAGAATTACTTATATTGGGGGTGAGGGGTGAGGGGGGGGTACAGCGAAAGCTGTTACTTATATTGGGGGTGAGGGTGGGCGGGGTGTACCGGGTAGAGCTATTTTGTTTGCGAAAACATGTCCCGACGCGTTAGGGTATGTAATACAATATTGCTATTGCTTGATAAAATATCGCTGTTTATATTGTTTATCAACCGGGTATGTAATATAATATTCCTTATACTTGCGATAAAACATCCAACACGCGCCGAAACAAGCGTCCCCCGCCCCGCAGCTCCCGCGCCGCCGAAATCTCCTCCGTCCCGCGTGACGTCATACCCCTCGCCACGAAGAACCCCCCCTCCCGCCCTGCGCCCCCCTCGGAGGACCTGCGTTAGAACTCTCCTAGTATCACCTACTGTAAATATTTACCAGAAGTATAAAGATATCTATCTATCTAAACAAAGAAGACCGTTTTTTTAATAAAATACGATGGGGGTGGTGGCGAGTTCTTTGCTTATTTATTTAAAGATATTTAACATACCATACTATAAAAAATATATTATAAAAAAGTGATATAATCTCTAAAAACTTACCTTTTCAAAAAAGGTAAAAAAAGGCGCCAAGTTCATGCGAGCCAGTGGAAAACTATTATATGTATTTATAAAATTAACTGTAAAAAACTGTTGTAAAAAATTATTTAACCAAAGAGTTATACAAAATATTTATTTTAATTTTTCATACATATCCTACAGAAATTAATGATATCAAAAAATTGGGCCAACTGAAAATAAAATCTTATACATTATTTTAACTAAAAAAAAATTGTATAAAATGTTTATTTTAATTTTCTACATATCTTTTACAAAAATAATATCAAAAAATTGCCTTACTAAATTAAAAATAAAAATCTATACAAATATTTTCATTAAAAAAAGTAATACAATATAATTAGAAACTAATAAAAATAAGAAAAAAAGTAATACATATTTATGTAAAAAAAGTAATACAATATAATTAGAAACTAATAAAGTAATACAATATAATTAGAAACTAATAAAAATAAGAAAAAAAGTAATACATGTTCATTAAAAAAAGTAATACAATATAATTAGAAACTAATAAAAATAATTAGAAATTTATACAAAAATTAAAAATTAATACAAATAAAAACAATTTTAATTAAAAAAAACTTGGTGCTGCTAAATTAAAAAAAATATTAAATCATCAAATAGTAAATTTAATTTAGATATCTTTTTATTTAGAATTATATCCATTGGATAACTGACGTTAATTTTAGTATTTAACATATAGTTTAGCATCGCCAAGTTTTTTTTAATTAAAATTGTTTTTATTTGTATTAATTTTTAATTTTTGTATAAATTTCTAATTATTTTTATTAGTTTCTAATTATATTGTATTATTTTTTTTAATGAAAATATTTTTATAGATTTTTATTTTTAGTTTAGTAGGGCAATGTTTTGATATTATTTTTGTAAAAGATATATAGAAAATTAAAATAATTATTTTATACAATTTTTTTTTGTTAAAATAATATATAAAATTTTATTTTCAATTGGCGCAATTTTTTGATATCATTAATTTTTGTAGGATATGTAAGAAAAATTAAAATAAATATTTTGTATAACTCTTTAGTTAAATAGTTTACAACAGTTTTTTACAGTTAATTTTATAAATACATATAATAGTTTTTCACTGTAAAAACAACGTAGATTGAATATAAAAATATGACAATAATATATGTATGTGTGAATGTTATACTTTTAATTTTAACATATAGATTCTAATTTTGATTAGATTGTTAAGAATTTTTATTTTAGTAATAGTTAAAAAAGTCAGATTTATATCAAAATATAATTTTTTTTAAATTTTTTGATTAATTTAAAGATTAAATGTAATATTAATTTTTTAATTGTAATATTAACATTTTTTTATAGGACATTTTATATTCTATACTTTGTATTTTCTACATAATTTTTAATGTAAAATAATTAATATAAATTCAAATATAATTAAGTAAATTTAAATAATTTAATGATATAAATAATTTAAATATAAATATCAATATATAAGTATCAATAAATTAATTTAACTAATATAAATTTAATAAAAACAGCTCGAGTTAAAATGCGAAAGTAATGACTTGTTCGTGAGTCCACGATTGGAAGAGTTATATGGCACATTTCATAACTTGGTTGATGAGATAGCTAATATTGCTTGTCACTTATTGCCATTGGATACGTGGATAAGAGTTAAAGGAAAACGAATACAAGAAAGGGAAAAAAGTATAGCAGAAATCGATGCAGCTAAAAACGCTGCATTCTCATTGCCTAGTTGGTATCTAGAAGAAACGCATCAACGTTTAAGAATAATTCTGCGAGAATCTTTTCGACCTTTAAGCGATTATTTAGAAGAATTGCGACTACGCTTTGGCTACGTCATTTATGAGATAGATCGCGATGCAGTAATCGCTTCAATAAATACTGAAACGGAACGCTCCTTTGAAGAAGGTATTTCAAAAGTTGAAGACTTCAATCAATTGGTGCGCATGATAAATAAAATGGTACATATTACTTTCATTAATTTTACTTTCATTAATTCCATTTGACTAGTTTAGTTATAATTGGCGATGAAGTTCTAGGCGCATTTACAAAAACTAAGAAAAATGTGTTTTATAAAAAAAAATTGTTTTGTTTAAATCACACGTAATAGTTGTCAATTGCACATCTGTGTATTTCATACTAAAACAAAATCTAATTATTATTATATAACAAAAATTTATGTTGTTTTTGTTGTTTTTATATGTATGTTTTGTGCTTCAGCTGTCGTTCATTGTTTATTAATAAAAATTAATAAAAATTATCAACAGAAAAGGTATAATGAATAATTAGTATAATATATTATTTTCTAAACCAAAACGGAGCTTTAAAACCGCGCGCGTGATATATATTTTCATGATCATTCAAGATCAAAATAATATAAACACATGAAGAGGAAGAATGAATGAAAGAGGGACTCCAGTAGTTAGCACTAGGAGAGTTCTAACCCAGGGATCTCAAGGGGGGAGAGGGGCGAGGGGATCTCAGCGACGCGGGGGAATGACGTCACGCAGGATGGAGGGGGGATGACGTCACACGGGTTCTAACTCAGGTCCTATCAGGGATGACGTCACGCGGGACGGAGGGAATTTCGGAGGCGCGGGGGCTGCGGGGCGGGGGACGCACGTATAAACAAAAAATGGCGGTATTCCTATGAAGAAGATTTTGGGTCTCTCTCTATTCCTCCCTCTCTCGCTCTCTCTCTTTATCCCTTTATATTTCTATCCCTCTCTCTCTCTCCCTCTCTATCCCTCTATCCCTCTATCTATCTCTTTATCCCTTTTATCTCTCTTTCTCTCTGTATTATCGCAAGTATACAATATTAGTCATAAACTTATATTTTGAGATATTTCGGGGTCCGACGTTTTCGAGCAATCTGTGAATCATAGCGAGATAACAACACATTTTTGAGATATTATACAATATTACCAGTTAACAAACAATATAAATAGAAGTATTCTTTGAAGGATTGGGTGGATGGAAATGCGTGCGAAGAAATTACGTCATGATTTTGTTACAATTAAAAAAATATATATAATTTATTTAAATGTGTGTGTTTGGATGGAAATGCGTGCGAAAAAATTACGTCATGATTTTGACTTAAAACTCTTTATTTATGTTTTATATATTTTTCTTACGTACTATGGACTAAAAACTAAAGCTGCCAGTTCGCAATCGACGAGTTGATGCTTGTTGAATACAGCACTCGCGCGTATTACATTTGATATTTCTTTCGGATTTATTACAGTGGACGCGATATTGGAGAATTGCGTAAACTTGACATCAACTGTTTGGATAATTTTATCCAATCGATCAAAAGTTACATCTATGCAGTGATCGAGATAGAACATACGATGTAACGTCGATTCGACCATCATCAAGCATACGTTTGAA
Source organism: Camponotus vicinus (assembly GCF_025532165.1). Taxonomy (NCBI): domain Eukaryota; kingdom Metazoa; phylum Arthropoda; class Insecta; order Hymenoptera; family Formicidae; genus Camponotus; species Camponotus vicinus. The sequence goes on from NW_028141979.1 coordinate 12,877,093, forward strand.
GATTCGAGACTTATGAGTTTGACGTCGTTAATCGTACGAACTCTCACTGTTAGCGGTCCAACGCTTATGAAATTGTAGTCATCTTTAGAGTCGTTCCGAAGGAAATTTTGAATATTGCGACGTTGCTCGTAGAGTCCCTTCCACGTTTCGAGAGACAATATCAGTTCCTTTCCTCGATGATCTCCTATGGCAATCTCCACGTAACTCGGTGGACTCACGTTGATACCAATTTCGAGGAATTTGAATCCCGTAGCTGTCAATGCGTATCGTCTACCTAGTATACGAACCGCACGACGTTCCAACGAAATGCTACAGAAAAATTAAAATAATAGTAATAATACAATTTGTAAAAATATAAAAATAGAAAGAAGTTAAACGAAAAACTTACTCGTCACATTTGTTCTCAAACGATCGAGTTTTATCACGACTCGATACGTAATTATTCACGCGTCTTCCGACGCCGCTGCCGCTGCTGCTTCTTTCGACGTAGTACATTTCTCTGGGAGTTATGAAAAGTGAACCACGAGAGCGGTGTTAACGCGACACTGATCGTATAAGAAATAACCGAGTATACGTGACGCTCATCTTCCAAAAGTATAATGTGGTGGGGGGGGGGGGATCAATGCTTCTAACGTTTTGAGTTTTAGGAGAAGGGGAGATAACGCTCAGACAAAAAAATTCTTAGAAACGCATGGAAAGGTTTAGGGAGGGGAAATAAGAGATAAAACATATTAATGTTTACATATTTTATTTTCTTGCAATTCTTTCTGGCGTTGCGACCACCAGTTAAATATTTTAAATACATTTTGTAATGCACAATTCTTAACATGTTTTCCGCATCGCATACTATTGGTAATATCTAATTTATTTAGAGAATCAATATCTTCATAGTCAGCATCCAAAGTTTCAATAATATAGCCGTTTCCCACATCGCCTAGTATATCGGTCAACCATTTTCGCTTTTCAAATCCTTTAACGTACACGACAGACGATTCTTCTTCTTCTTCTTGAAGGAACGTGTATCGTACCAACGATAGCTGTTGTAATTACACGCTGAGCCAAGCCATACGGAACGTTTCCGTCTTCCCATTGTAATCCGTGATGATTTCTAATCACCCATGAGACTTGACATCGCTCAGATTTTGTTAGCACGCTCCACGGTACAGGACTTGCGAAAAAATAATGCGAGAGAACATATCCCTTCCTCAGAACCGCAGCTTCCTTCACGACAAAATTTCTCCCGACAATAAATCCTTGCAGATCCACAAACGTTGGTATAGACATGACGAGATCTCTCTCTCTCTCTCTCTCTTTCTCTCTTCGATACGTCAGTCGAGAGGAATGGCAAACTCTAAAATCATCCCGCAGCACTTTGCTTTATATCCTCCTCCTCCTCCTCCTCCTCCCCTCTCTTGTGTCGATGTTATCGCTTAGGTGATTTTGCGTACAACGTTGGTCAACGGATTGTACTGGATCACACGATCGTGTATGATGAGACAGTACGCAGTGGTATTCGCCGGCACGTTCTCCTTACATTCGAATTCCAATCTCACACCCACCGTTGCGCTCTTGACCGATTCGTTTTGTCGAGAACAATCGATAATCACGAACGGACCGAGTTGTTGAAACGTATAGACGGAGAGACTCGGCTCGAGATACTCGTATCCGTAATAGTTCTTGCAGAAGCGCGCGTACGTGTCGTACAGAATGGACCATCTGCTTTTATCGAAATCCAGGTTCATATCGTCGTACGGATAACATTCCGAGTTCAGATAGAGTTTCACATTGATCAATTTGCAGTCGTCGAATTGAGATACATTCTTAGACAAGGCATTCTTCCGGCCTGTTTGCAGGGCGAAGACAACGTAGCGTGGTTTCTCCAGCTGAGTCGCGGTCTTAATGGCCCACGAATGCTTGGTTGTAAGCTGCAATAGCGGATACTCGTACAGATCCCACGAGCGAAAACCCATGCTGAGATATCGTCCGCTTTCCAGAGCACGCAGCATCGACAGTTTTTCGATCTCGCTCAACAGCACGTGAGGCATTCGCCATTGTATCTTGAATATGGTCATCACAGGCTCCAGCGTTGAACTTCCAACCAGACAATTATTATCGTTGCGCGATCGTATTAAGATCAATTCGTGACGAGCGTTAATCACCACTCGTTTATAATCCTCGCAAAATCCCAATAACATGTGGAGCGGTACGCAAAAATTGAAATGTCCATGCGAATAGGTCGGCGGCTCCCAGCCGGCGTTTTTCATAATCACAATTCTATCGGATGATACCGTTACATAGTTTTTGAGCGTAGTAGTTATTCCTACGTTTCTATTGCGATCAATCTCAACGCCATCGAGTTCGTATCGAATCTCATCGAACATGAATGCGACGCAATTATGTCCCAGTACCACATCACTTTCTCCTTCAATTGTTGCTGCTTTTTTCCCCGTTAGTTGTCCCTCGATGTATAGGAAACTCTCGTACGGCAGCGTATACAGATCCTGTTGTTGTATGGGTATTCTTATCTCGTCACTGTGTCCGAACGTTGTATTGGCGAACGGGTTATACGAGTGAGTCTCGATCTTGACGATACGATTGTCAAAGATCGGTTCATCACCGATGTTGAGAATGTCGGTCATCGTTCAGCTGTTTCGCACCGCAAATCCCAAAGATTGTAAAAACGCAACGTTCGATGCGCTGAGTTTCTTTTTCTTGGATGATTTGATAATAGCAAACGTCGACGTTGTTGTTGTTGTTGTTGGTGGTGGTGGTGTTCCTGGCTCGTTCGATAGCCGTTCATAGCTGTTCGATAGCCGTTCGATAGCCGTTCATAGCTGTTCGATAGCCGTTCGATAGCCGTTCGATAGCCGTTCGTAGCTGTTCGATAACCGTTCGATAGCCGATCGATAGCCGTTTATAGCTGTTCGATAGCCGTTCCCAACCCAGGGATTGTCCCAGTGCACGTAATCGATCTTATTGTCGGTTAGCGTCATCGCGCGAGGCATGAATACTCCCGTACCGCATTTTTTCTTTTTCGATTCGATCGACATCAACGATGCAATTATGTGTTTATACTTGTATCCCCTGTTGCTCTTTAATTGACCTTGCGCATCATATTGACGTTTATGCGCACTCGTCGCCATTAATATGCTCTTATATTTTTGCATATCATCCTCAGTGTATATGTCATCATCGGGAATTCTCTTGAAGATCAACTCGTATAATCCAGGTGTACCTCACTTTGTCTATGATTATAGAGTCATCTGCGCCGATGTCGAATCGTTTGTTACCGAGCCACATTTCATTCTCGTCGAAATAGACACCGTACACGTGATCGATCTGGTTTTTTTTATCGCCACTAAGGAGAGCGCCCATGTACTTTTGTGCCAGTGGCCCGAAGTGCTCTCGTAACATTTTTTGACCTTCCAACGTTTGTAACATGTTTCGAACAGATGGTGATTCGAGCGGGTTGCCCGTGGTTTCGAAAACATTTTCGATTGCGAGTGATTCGGGTATCGTGGGTTGTACGATTCTCGTTGTCGCGGACGGTGTGGAGGTTATCAGCGGTTCATCCGATGTATGCGGTGTCGATAAACGATTCGCCTTCAATCGTTGTCTCTTTTTCGGTGTCGTATCCTACTCCTCCTCCTCTTTTTCTTCCTCCTTGTACCGCTTGATGGGTAACGTTTTAATTATAGCGTCAGCGTTACTCTCCGGCTCGTTTTTCACCGCGATTAAGCTAGAGTTGTCGACGATTTTTTGTAGTGACTCGATAATAGGCCTAAAATGGGTCTTGACCGCGATATCGTCGTCGATCTTACCGGTCTTCAAAGCGCGATGTTTCTTGCGGATCGATTCGCTCGTTTTCTCAATCTCCCTCGCAATCTTTTCACGCTCGCGAATATTATCGTTTTCAGCCATGTCGACAGAGTGTGTCGGCAGCGACTAATCGTTTTGCGGTATCGCGAACACGTTAAATCCTTTTCTGTATCGCCCGTTCGTAAATGAGCTGTCCTTATCTATCACTAGGAATCCATACTTTTGTTGCCAACAAGTACGACATAATTCACTGAAATCCCCGTACGACATGTCGGTATTCACGTGATCGTTGTACACGTGTTTCAAGTTGGTACCGTCCTGTTTAAACAAGATCAGCAGGTTCGCGTTGTCGCGTATAAGATGTTTTGGTATTCTCGCGTACGTCTGACAGAGATAGAAGCAGTCGACGTTCGAGTGACGACCCATTGAGAAGTACTCTCTTATCGTATTTTGCTTGTCGCACGTCACGTCATCGAAGACGAAAATCGAGTTTGGACGTGCTTCGCTCGGTGGAATGACGTCACTGTTATTGGAAAACGTAAAATAACCGATTTCGTCAATCGGCGTCAACAAATTCTCCAGATATCGATATTTCGGCTGTTGCAGCGACTTCGAGTACACGTACACGTTCTCGAAACGTACACCATGCGGACTTTCCAGTAGACTTATCAGAACGTTGGTTTTACCACAATTCGAGGGGCCGCAAACGATCGCGCGTATAGTAGTCGGTAGCATCGTACCATGCCTGCGCATCTCCGCGTTGTCCTCCATTGATCGTAATCTGTCGTCGCAATTTGTCACGCATATCGTCAAAGGTTGTCGTACGAATCTCATTTTTTCAACACTGCTGATTGGATCGAACGCCTGCCTATTTATAGGTGCGCGAAATCACGAGTCGCTCAGTAGAGAAAAAATGTTCATCCTACTAACAAATCCTTCCGATATTCGCGATTTGAGCGTCGAACAGCTACAATTTGTGTCGAAAGCAGTTCTATTGAGAACGTGCGGTGATTACGTCCACTACGTGTGGGACTAACTTCCGGAACACATAAAAGCGGATCCGGAGGTTCAGACGTATCGTCGCTGTTACGAACACTACAATCAGCCGTGTCAGGAAACGCACATCGACGCCGTTTGTCCGGCGCCGTTGATAAAGAATTGCGGCGAATGTCAACGAAAATAGGTAGAGGCCTATTAAATCACGCGATAAACGCACTTCCGATCGAATTCCATATTCCCGGCTATCAGTTTTGCGGACCAGGCACGCGGTTGCAAAAGCGATTAGTCAGAGGCGATCGAGGTGTCAACCCATTGGACGCGGCGTGTCGCGAACACGATATAGCATACTCTCGGAGCAACGATCTCACCGAGAGACACGCGGCGGATAGGATACTCGCTGAGAAAGCGCGGAATCGCATCGTTGCGAAAGATTCGACTCTCGATGAGAGAGCCGCCGCCACAACTGTCTGGGCAACGATGAAAGCCAAGACGAAGCTCGGTATGGGTCTGAAGACGAAGACGAAGAAAAAAACGGTGAAGAAACGGATACTTCCGGTAGCGAAATGCGGCAGTGTATTGCCGATTCTACCAATGTTGGGTACGCTCGGATCCCTGATCGGTGGAGCGGCTGGTGTAGCGAAAGTGGTGAACGACGGAAAAGCCGCGCAACGTCAGTTGCAAGAGATGCTACGTCACAATCGCGCCATGGAAGGTCACGGATTATATCTCGCTCCTTACAAATACGGACGAGGAGCCTCAACAAGGAGAAAAAGAAACGTCAAAGAGACGCTAAAAATGCCGCAGGGCGCAACTACCAACGTACAATTGCTACAACTGGCAAAACGTATGCGCAATCCATATTTTAGAGGTGTTTTCATGCGCGACTCTTTACCGATCGGTGGTATATATCGAAACGAGAGCGGCATCGTAAATTTGGATAGCGTCGAAGGACCAGGTACTCATTGGGTAGCGTATGCAAAGAGGGGGAATCGCGCTATATATTTCGACAGTTTCGGCAATCTTCGACCGCCGAATGAATTGGTGCGATATCTCGGACGAAACGTAACGAAGATACAGTACAATTACACACCTGTTCAAACTTACGATCAGAGCATCTGCGAACAATTGTGCTTGCAGTTTCTTCGAACGGTCGATGCATGTGAATTTAAAGACAGATATTGCGCTATTTAACTCAGTATTCGTTAAACAGTTTCGTCGACATGTCTATGACATTCACGTTGACTGGGAAGAGTAGCGTTCTCACGGCAAACTTCTTTTCCACCGTAGATTTGAGCGACGGCGAATACGAGCTCGGTCTAACGGATTTTGAGACTTATCACACGATACCGAATGTGAATTCCTAGAATAATAAATTTTACTTTGGCAAAGACGACGAAGAAATTACGATTCCCGAGGGATCGTATGAGTTGCAAAATATACATGAATTTTTGAAACATGCAATTTCACGGAAACATCGCGATGAGAAACACATTGACGGCGATGACTATGAAGATGATGATGAATATCCGATAGTGCTCCGCGCTAATTACAATACAATGAGGAGCGAGATCAAATGTGCCTACAGAATAAACTTTACCAAACCCGTCAACATTGGATCGCTGCTAGGATTCTCGAATCGTATTCTCGAGCCGCGAAAATGGTACGAATCAAACATGCCGATTAACATTCTCAACGTGAATATTATCCATATAGAGTGTAACGTGACTGCGGGTGCGTACAACAACGGCATATTCGTTCATACGATACATGAATTTTCACCGAGGGTACCACCGGGATATAAGATATCGGAAACGCCTGCACAGATTATTTACCTGCCGATCATCGCGCGGAGCATTACGGATTTAACGTTACGCGTTGTCGACCAGAACGGACGATTGCTCGATTTTCGAGGAGAAGAGATCACCGTAAGATTGCATGTACGTATGCGACGTATGAGATGCTCGTATTGAACGGATCGAAAGACGTGAGAGATAACGCAATCTTTACGAGACCAGCAACACCACCAACAACAACAACAACAACAACAACGTCGACGTTTGCTAATATCAAATCATCCAAGAAAAAGAAACTCAGCGCATCGAACGTTGCGTTTTTACAATCTTTGGGATTTGCGGTGCGAAACAGCTGAACGATGACCGACATTCTCAACATCGGTGATGAACCGATCTTTGACAATCGTATCGTCAAGATCGAGACTCACACGTATAACCCGTTCGCCAATACAACGTTCGGACACAGTGACGAGATAAGAATACCCATACAACAACAGGATCTGTATACGCTGCCGTACGAGAGTTTCCTATACATCGAGGGACAACTAACGAGGAAAAAAACAGCAACAGTTGAAGGAGAAAGTGATGTGGTACTGGGACATAATTGCGTCGCATTCATGTTCGATGAGATTCGATACGAACTCGATGGCGTTGAGATTGATCGCAATAGAAACGTAGGAATAACTGCTACGCTCAAAAACTATGTAACGGTATCATCCGATAGAATTGTGATTATGAAAAACGCCGGCTGGGAGCCGCCGACCTATTCGCATGGACATTTCAATTTTTGCGTACCGCTCCACATGTTATTGGGATTTTGCGAGGATTATAAACGAGTGGTGATTAACGCTCGTCACGAATTGATCTTAATACGATCGCGCAACGATAATAATTGTCTGGTTGGAAGTTCAACGCTGGAGCCTGTGATGACCATATTCAAGATACAATGGCGAATGCCTCACGTGCTGTTGAGCGAGATCGAAAAACTGTCGATGCTGCGTGCTCTGGAAAGCGGACGATATCTCAGCATGGGTTTTCGCTCGTGGGATCTGTACGAGTATCCGCTATTGCAGCTTACAACCAAGCATTCGTGGGCCATTAAGATCGCGACTCAGCTGGAGAAACCACGCTATGTTGTCTTCGCCCTGCAAACAGGCCGGAAGAATACCTTGTCTAAGAATGTATCTCAATTCGACGACTGCAAATTGATCAATGTGAAACTCTATCTGAACTCGGAATGTTATCCGTACGATGATATGAACCTGGATTTCGATAAAAGCAGATGGTCCATTCTGTACGACACGTACGCGCGCTTCTGCAAGAACTATTACGGATACGAGTATCTCGAGCCGAGTCTCTCCGTCTATACGTTTCAACAACTCGGTCCGTTCGTGATTATCGATTGTTCTCGACAAAACGAATCGGTCAAGAGCGCAACGGTGGATGTGAGATTGGAATTCGAATGTAAGGAGAACGTGCCGGCGAATACCACTGCGTACTGTCTCATCATACACGATCGTGTGATCCAGTACAATCCGTTGACCAACGTTGTACGCAAAATCACCTAAGCGATAACATCGACACAAGAGAGGGGAGGAGGAGGAGGAGGAGGAGGATATAAATCAAAGTGCTGCGAGATGATTTTAAAGTTTGCCATTCCTCTCGACTGACGTATCGAAGAGAGAAAGAGAGAGAGAGAGAGAGATCTCGTCATGTCTATACCAACGTTTGTGGATCTGCAAGGATTTATTGTCGGGAGAAATTTTGTCGTGAAGGAAGCTGCGGTTCTGAGGAAGGGATATGTTCTCTCGCATTATTTTTTCGCAAGTCCTGTACCGTGGAGCGTGCTAACAAAATCTGAGCGATGTCAAGTCTCATGGGTGATTAGAAATCATCACGGATTACAATGGGAAGACGGAAACGTTCCGTATGGCTTGGCTCAGCGTGTAATTACAACAGCTATCGTTGGTACGATACACGAAGAAGAAGAAGAAGAATCGTCTGTCGTGTACGTTAAAGGATTTGAAAAGCGAAAATGGTTGACCGATATACTAGGCGATGTGGGAAACGGCTATATTATTGAAACTTTGGATGCTGACTATGAAGATATTGATTCTCTAAATAAATTAGATATTACCAATAGTATGCGATGTGGAAAACATGTTAAGAATTGTGCATTACAAAATGTATTTAAAATATTTAACTGGTGGTCGCAACGCCAGAAAGAATTGCAAGAAAATAAAATATGTAAACATTAATATGTTTTATCTCTTATTTCCCCTCCCTAAACCTTTCCATGCGTTTCTAAGAATTTCTTTGTCTGAGCGTTATCTCCCCTTCTCCTAAAACTCAAAACGTTAGAAGCATTGATCCCCCCCCCCCACCACATTATACTTTTGGAAGATGGGCGTCACGTATACTCGGTTATTTCTTATACGATCAGTGTCGCGTTAACACCGCTCTCGTGGTTCACTTTTCATAACTCCCAGAGAAATGAACTACGTCGAAAGAAGCAGCAGCGGCAGCGGCGTCGGAAGACGCGTGAATAATTACGTATCGAGTCGTGATAAAACTCGATCGTTTGAGAACAAATGTGACGAGTAAGTTTTTCGTTTAACTTCTTTCTATTTTTATATTTTTACAAATTGTATTATTACTATTATTTTAATTTTTCTGTAGCATTTCGTTGGAACGTCGTGCGGTTCGTATACTAGGTAGACGATACGCATTGATAGCTACGGGATTCAAATTCCTCGAAATTGGTATCAACGTGGGTCCACCGAGTTACGTGGAGATTGCCATAGGAGATCATCGAGGAAAGGAACTGATATTGTCTCTCGAAACGTGGAAGGGACTCTACGAGCAACGTCGCAATATTCAAAATTTCCTTCGGAACGACTCTACAGGTGACTACAATTTCATAAGCGTTGGACCGCTAACAGTGAGAGTTCGTACGATTAACGACGTCAAACTCATAAGTCTCGAATCTTCAAACGTATGCTTGATGATGGTCGAATCGACGTTACATCGTATGTTCGATCTCGATCACTGCATAGATGTAACTTTTGATCGATTGGATAAAATTATCCAAACAGTTGATGTCAAGTTTACGCAATTCTCCAATATCGCGTCCACTGTAATAAATCCGAAAGAAATATCAAATGTAATACGCGCGAGTGCTGTATTCAACAAGCATCAACTCGTCGATTGCGAACTGGCAGCTTTAGTTTTTAGTCCATAGTACGTAAGAAAAATATATAAAACATAAATAAAGAGTTTTAAGTCAAAATCATGACGTAATTTCTTCGCACGCATTTCCATCCAAACACACACATTTAAATTAATTATATATATTTTTTTAATTGTAACAAAATCATGACGTAATTTCTTCGCACGCATTTCCATCCACCCAATCCTTCAAAGAATACTTCTATTTATATTGTTTGTTAACTGGTAATATTGTATAATATCTCAAAAATGTGTTGTTATCTCGCTATGATTCACAGATTGCTCGAAAACGTCGGACCCCGAAATATCTCAAAATATAAGTTTATGACTAATATTGTATACTTGCGATAATACAGAGAGAAAGAGAGATAAAAGGGATAAAGAGATAGATAGAGGGATAGAGGGATAGAGAGGGAGAGAGAGAGAGGGATAGAAATATAAAGGGATAAAGAGAGAGAGCGAGAGAGGGAGGAATAGAGAGAGACCCAAAATCTTCTTCATAGGAATACCGCCATTTTTTGTTTATACGTGCGTCCCCCGCCCCGCAGCCCCCGCGCCTCCGAAATTCCCTCCGTCCCGCGTGACGTCATCCCTGATAGGACCTGAGTTAGAACCCGTGTGACGTCATCCCCCCTCCATCCTGCGTGACGTCATTCCCCCGCGCCGCTGAGATCCCCTCGCCCCTCACCCCCCCTGAGATCCCTGGGTTAGAACTCTCCTAGTGCTAACTACTGACTCCGCTATTCCCCTTGCACCCCGAAAAGCTAACCCCAAATCTATTTCTAATTTTAAATTAGAAAAATTAGGTTAAAATTAGATTAGTTTTTTGAGGAGAGGTACAGAGAGAGGGATAAAGCGTCTTCCCCGTCTGCGCATTTCTTTAAATTGTACGTGCTATATTTCCCGATCGTAATGCGGAAGGATAGCTGTCGGAATCAGGCGGTTTCGAGAAATAAAAAATCTACGTCTCGAAAATGCAAATTTATTGCGTATTATATACAAATGTGTGCATGTGTGAACGTGTTGTATAAGTGTCTAGATGTGTGTGTAAGTATGTGCAATACATTCAAGACGGAAATAAATTCGTTATTCTTTCGCGAGTGGGGATCGTAATGTAAATGCGGCACGAGCGACGATAACTATCAGTGATGCGCCCCGAATCGGGTGCTGCAAGGCGACGAATCGAATACAATTAATTATCTCGTTGATTATCTCGTAATATTTTACAGCACGCGGTATTTACACGCACTCGGGTTCCATTCGTCGAGAATAGTTCAGGGCAACGGCCTTGTCGGTTTTTGCCGCTGTTTTGACGCGGCCGTCATCTGTGCTGCCGAGCTTTAAATCGCCCGTTTACAATGCTCGATATACGAGGTGTGCGTAATGAATAACTACGGTTGGTCGTAGAAAATGCAAAGGATATCAGTATCTTTAAACGTCGCGTGTTCCACCTTTAAAATCCGTCGACGCTTAGGTGCGATATATTCGGTTTAATAGTGCGCGATGCACTTATAGACGCCGATATCGATTGGCAGAGGTAGCATTCGTACTACTTTCTGACCTATACGTGCGTAATGAAAGCTTCGGATCGTTCTCGTTTTCGCCTTCGGATGAGTCGGAGAATCGGAAGGATCTGATCTCTCGCGCCGCTGAAGGTCCTTTTTATACGCGGTTAATCACTCGCGTCGGCGTATTCGATAATTATTCCCACCGGGCGGCAGTAAAACGGAACGAAGCAGTTTCGCCCGGGAGGGTTCGGGATGTCGGACGCGAGATCATAATCGCCAGTCGGAATCGACCTTCGGCAGTAGCGTAAAGAAGCTTGTTAGAACTTTCCTATCCGCTAATAGTTTAAAAATGGGCGCATCGCGCCTCTGCCAATGCCCGACGATAACCGTCAGGTGGCAGTTTCCGGCCGGGAAAACGATGCGTTCTCGGAGCATATCGTTACAAAATATACACTAATAAAAAAAAATAGGGAACACTTTTTGAACCCTAAAAATTGGCTATTTTTAAACCGCTGAAACTCGTTGAAAAATCATCGTAGACAAAAAATTAAAAAACCATTTTAAAGCTAGAAGTTTCAACTTTAACGCACAGTTGATGGTTTTTAAAATTTTTTTATCTTCCTTGTTCTGTGCTTTAAAAAAGAACATTGTTTTGTTCCTTAAAATTACGTATACTTAACACTCTGCAGTTCGATAAAAAAATTTTTCTCGAAAAATTCAACTCAAATTCCTTAAGCTACAACATTTTGCCTACAAAACGCTTTTCTTTAATTTTCCTACGATTTTTTTTTTTTTTGATCAAACTACATGACTTCGAAACCAACATTCTTTTTGAAGAATGTTAATTTTGAAGTCATGTAGCTCGGTCAAAACAAAATCGTAGGAAAATTTAAAAATAGCGTTTTATAGGCAAAATGTTGTAGTTTATGGAACTTGAGTTGAATTTTTTGAGTTGAAATTTTTTCATCATATCTAAAAAGTACTGGTTTATTTTCAAAATCATATTACTCGGTCAAAAAGAAATCGTAGGAAAATTTGAAAAACATTTTGTAGGCAAAATGTTGTAGTTTATGGAATTTTAGTTGAATTTCTCGAGAAAAATTTTTTTGTCAAGTTACGGCGTGTTAAAAATACATAATTTTAAGGAACTAAACAGTGTGTTCCTTTTTAAAGCGCAGAATGAGGAAGATAAAAACATTTTAAAAATCCACCAACTGCTCGTTAAAGTTGAAACTTCAAGCTTTAAAATGCTTTTTTAATTTTTTGTCTACGATGACTTTTTGACGAGTTTCAGCGGTTTGAAAATAGTCCAATTTTTAGGGTTCAAAAAGTGTTGCCTATTTTTTTTTGATTAGTGTATATTTGTGTTTAATAAAGAAATACTTAATCAAGTATTCATATAAAATAAGAAAGGATTAGAAAGCAATAGAGTATGCAAAAAACATACATAAGAAAAGATTTCATTATGAGTCGCTTAAATATGAATTTTGTAGGGACCTCTATCAATCTTTCAGTACATTATTTCATAACAGACTCATGAATTTAGTAAAGCAAATTTATAGTTGTGCTTACTATGAAGTATTTAGTTATTTACATTTATATTGTTACATCCCTAATCTTCGCGATCATTGAGTCAGCATTAGAATTATGGAATGAAGCAACGTTTCGATATCATGTTATGTTGTCAAGATTTGTTAAGGGGTAACATCTGTTTGAAAAAAATTTTTTGACCATTTTTTTTTTTATTGGCTTAAATGATGTATAAACTATTCAAAAATGATATCCCAAAAGAATTAGGTGGAGAAAAACATTTTAAAAAATTGTAGAACCCATTTTTCGAAGCGCCTTCGAGCGCTCCGAAACTCATGTAGCAGCCTAGGCGCGGTCCGGATCAAATTTTGAATTTCAAAGCATATTGGCGCACTTTCTTTTTATTACCGACGGTTAATATAGTTTCTAAGAAAGGTATAGGTGTCACTAGTTGAGGTACAGACCCAAAATTTCACTAAATGAAGCCAGTCTAGCCGTTACATGAAAAATGTAAACACGTGCTGCGTATCGTTTTTGTGCAAAGTTTTACTGTGTACTTACTGTTTTCATGAATTAACAAACTTTTTATTAATAAAAATGAGTGACAAACTGTACAGTGGCCGCAAGGGTTCAAAACTTGTAAAGAGCAATAACGCTAGAAGCAAGATCTCGAATAGACGACCGCCTAACCGCCACTCGTTTGAGGGAGATTCAGAGTACGTTAGCACGTCGTCAAAAAAATTAAAATCATCAGAGTCTCAATACGATCGAGAAGTCAATGATAATTTTAGCTATCGTTTAATAGAATTCATAAGTGTTTTTAGTGCGCTGTCACAACTAGTAGTGTGCAAGCAATGCAAAGAAGAGGTACGTTTTAGCGAAGCGAGTAGAAGAGGACTCGGCTTTAAAATTATCTTGACTTGTGCTACCTGTGGAGAGTTCTCTATAAACAGTTGTCCTCTTATTAATGGTCATACGTATGAAATAAATACGCGCTTTACGCTAGCTATGCGTTATTTGGGAATAGGGCTGAATGGCATGCGTAAGTTCTGCGCCTTCCTCGAACTACCACGGCCCGTATTCCAAGCCACTTATGATAAAATAGTTCAAAATATTTCTATTGCCACGGAGTCTGTGCGAAATCTTTCTATAAAAAAAGCAGCTGAAGAAGAAAAACAATTCTCAGTCGAGCATGGTCAAACAAACGGTCTCACAGTATCCGGAGATGGCTCTTGGCGTAAAAGAGGTTTTTCGTCCCTTTTTGGCTTAGTCTCGCTCATTGGTTGGTTCTCAAAGAAAGTTTTGGACGTGTCAGTAAAATCTAAATACTGCAAAGCGTGTGAGCACTGGAAAAAGAAAGAAGGGACAGCCGAATACGAGGAGTGGGCGGAAGCGCACAAATCAGCGTGCCACGCTAACCATGAAGGCTCGTCGGGAAAAATGGAGGTGGATTCTGTCGTGGCCATGTTCAAGCGCTCCGAGACTTTACACAACATCAAATACGCTTGTTATGTCGGTGACGGGGATTCGAAAACCTACAAAGGTATAGTCGATGCACACCCATATGATAATTTTACCGTTGTAAAAAAAGAATGTATCGATCACGTACAAAAGCGAATGGGTACGCGACTACGAAATTTGAAAAAAAAAACAAAAGGACTCAGTGGCCGTGGTAAGTTAACTGGTAAGCTGATCGACGATCTTTCGATTTATTACGGCCTTGCCATCAGGAGAAACCATGATTCGATTGAAAAAATGAAAAATGATATATGGGCCACTTTATATCACAAATTGTCGACGGACGAAAACCCGCAACATGATAAGTGCCCGTTCGGGCTCGAATCATGGTGTAGTTGGCAACGAGCAAAAGCGTCTGGCACTCTTGATGTTTATTACCACGAGCCGGCAATGCATATGGATGTTTTTAACGCGATCAAGCCAGTATACGAGGAACTTAGCTCAGATGATCTTCTTTCCCGCTGCCTTGGAGGATTTACGCAAAATTCCAATGAGTCATTCAATTCAGCTGTGTGGACGATCGCGCCTAAGGCTTCGGCTAGTGGTAAGATTATCCTCGATGTTGCAGTTGACATTGCTGTGATGACATATAACGATGGACTATCTAGTATCATGGGTGTTATGGATTGTCTGGGACTAGTAGTAGGCCGAAACTTGTATGATTTTGCAATGGAAGCTGATTCCTGCCGGATCAAGTCCGCAGAGCGCTCAATGTCGGATGCTGCAAAAGCCACTCGGCGCGACTCAAGATCGTCAAGAAAAGAGATGGATGAGGTCAATATGAGTTCGGAAGGGCAGTTATATGGTCCAGGCATTGCAGATTAAAGGTAAAAAAATTAGCAAGCTTCTATTTTTAAAATTTCATATAGTAAAGTGGTTTTGAAACTTTAAACGCGTTTTCCTCGACTTCATGTTTTCAAAATCGGCGGGCAGTAGAACTCAAACAATTTTTATCCGATTTACTTGAAATTTGAACTGTAGCTTCTTAGATAAATTATCTAGTGAAGTACACACGATTATTACGATTAATTAACAATTATGGTTTTTATAAACAAATTAAGGTCGATTTTTTCATCGAAAATTCAATTTTTTTTTCAAACTGTCAAATTTGCTGTCAAAAATCAATATTTTCTAATAATCGTGTGTACTTCACTAGCAAAACTCATGTAGAAAATAAAAAAATTTTTTTTGTTCCTCTAGGTGGACCCGATCGGCACTTCTACTGCCCGCCGCAAATGTCCTTAAAAAAAGAAGGTCTCCTATAGCAGCACCTGCAGCCGCCATTTTGTTTACAAAATTAATAAAAAAAATTGTTTTGTGTACTTCTTATTGTCATAAATAAATGTCTAAAAGGATTTTTCAATTGCTCTTTTAGTTTAGTCAAAAAAAATTCCCAAAAAATGGGCTCAAAAAACGGTTTCAAACAGATGTTACCCCTTAAATAACGATTGTCTTACATTCGAGATAGTTGTACAGACATGTTTAAATCTGTGGCTTTATTCTATGAATGTTCTAGTTCTGTAAATATTAAAGTTTTCTTATCATTTAAATTACAAGCCACTTATGGAAAAACAGGCTGCGACAGCGTCTGCTAATCTCACCACTCATTATTAAGCATCGAACAATGCGATATCCCTCAGCAAAACAAGTCGAATTTTTATTCAGCCGTTTCAAATTAACGAATTTGACTCTATAAAAATAATAAAATGCAAAGTCGAAATCGATCGATTAATTAGAAAATGCAGGATGTTTTCTCACTAGACCTATCTAGCAGAAAATATTAATTTACACGAAGTAGCTCGTGAAACATGCCGTCGTATACATATCTATGGAATCTTTCAATTAATAGGAACTTACATGACTAGAAAATCAAATAAAATCAGACCATGATACGCTCAGTAATATTAATTGGTTACGTCGATTTAGATGGATCATCTAGAACAGTGCTGTCACTTACTTGCAACTTTCGGCCAGATTTCTTAGCTTACGCCTACTGTTCCCCTCTTACCGCTCGCGTTGCTCGTAACAAAGGAGCGCTCAGGAACGTGCGCGTCACAAATGTAATGTGGCAATCTATCTATCTAAGTTCTCTTTATTGTAATTACGTTTCAAAGCACAAATATTTTAAATTGTTACAGAACATATACGTAATTAATAATAGAATAATTATTTTTATTATTAATAAACAATAAAGAGAACTTAGATAGATTGCCACATTACATTTGTGACGCGCACGTGCCTGAGGTTACCGCCGCGCTCCTTAGTTACGAGCGTTCGGCGGCGCGGTTGCTAAGGCGCGCGCGGTAAAAGGAGAGCGGTAGACGTGAGCTAAAAGAAATCCGGCCGAAAGTTGCAAATAAGTGACAGCACTGATCTAGAAGTACGTTTTCCGAGTTATATGAAACTTGAGCGACGTTATTGTATTAGACAGTATTAAAATTACTCTCCAAGATTATACAGCCGATGTAAGGATAAATATCAATAAAATACAACTAGTAAAACTGCAGTTAGCGATGACCTCATCAATTTCGATGACCTTGAATATGTTTTCAAGGACATGTAACGTTATTAACTTGTAAAACGTTTTAGTCGTCGCTCATTGTTTATTACAAAATTATAAACAATTAAAGATAGTGACTAACCGATGGCATAATAAGTAATGTAAACTTCATTTTGCGTGGAAGTTAAACCTGCATAAAAGGGGACCCTGCTCGAATGACTTTGATCTTGACATATATTGTCAAGGTCATCTTCTTGAGTAACATTCCAAAGGTTTCAGCCGTCGGTTGTTGTTTATTAAAAAGTTATAGACAAAAGAAGTTATATAAATTTCACATAATTTTCAGACACCATGTACAATAATAAACTTAGATTTTAATAAAAATAAGTGTTATAGATACAACATACATTTTTGACTCTGTATATATAGAATCATAAACATATATGAACAGGCAGACAATACCATTTAGTTTCTTTTCACAACCTCATACTTTGTATATAAACAGGTAAAACTAGACAATTGCGGCCTATATGCCGATGACCTTGACCTTGACATATGTTGTCAAGGACACCTTCCCGAGTAATTTCATGTATATATATAATAGGCGGACTCGAATAGTTCAGCCCCCTACCTCCATCTCAAAGTTTCAAAAGATTTCGCTGAATATCTTCGAAAATATCGATTTTGGACAAAAAAGTTATTAACAAAAAATGAGGCTATTAAAAAGCTTTACAAAAATGTTATAAGCATTTTTTACGTAAGTTCATTATTTTGGCTGTTATATAAAAAAATTAGGTAATTGTATATAATTCGGGTCTCCGCCCCGATGACTTTGATCTTCATATACAGGGTGAGCCATTTTAATTAACGCACGCAATTATTTCGGAAACAAAGCATTTTAGAGAAAAATGTTTCAAACAAAAGTTGTTTGGTTTCGAGGGGGCCATAAGATGGTATCATTGGTTTGACCTTGAAGAGTTATTTGAAGGTCACATGAAGGTCACCTTCAATTTCTTAAATGGAATCTACTATGTGTCATTGCATATTCTTGTAGCTTATCTCGATAGCTTTCCAAAACACTATAATTAAGTACCTTTTTTCTAAAATGCACCGTTTGTGAGATATTCAGCTGTATCGGAACTTTTTGGACACCCTGTATATAAAACAGCATAAAAGTTTCTTTCATATATACATATATATATATATACAGGGTGACCCATTTTAACTTAGGCAGCCAAATAACTCGAAAAATAAGCAAGATAGAGAAAAATGTTTTAGACAAAAGTTGTATGGTTTCGAGGGGGCCATAAGATGGTATCATTGGTTTGACCTTGAAGAGTCATTTGAAGGTCACGTGAAGGTCACTTCAATTTTTTTAAATGGAATACCCTATATATTTTTGTACATTCTTGTAGCTTATTTCGAGAGCTTTCCAAAACACTATAATTAAGTACCTTTCCGTTAAGTACTTTTTGAGTTATGATGCTTGAAATAATTTCTTAATTTTACATAAACCGTAAAATATCTTGTAAAATATTCATTTTTCGATTATCTTACCTTAATACTTTTATGTACAAAATAATGAGAGGAATCAATTGGTGTAAAGAAAACACATAGTTGTTTTTAAGAAAAAATATGGAATTGTTAATTGCAAATTACATATTTTTTCTTCGAAACAACTATGTGTTTTCTTTACACCAATTGATTCCTCTCATTATTTTGTACATAAAACTATTAAGGTAAGGTAATCGAAAAATGAATATTTTACAAGATATTTTACGGTTTATGTAAAATTAAGAAATTATTTCAAGCCTCATAACTCAAAAAGTACTTAACGAAAATGTACTTAATTATAGTGTTTTGGAAAGCTCTCGAGATGAGCTACAAGAATGTACAAAAATATATAGGATGTTCCATTTAAAAAAATTGAAGTGACCTTCACGTGACCTTCAAATGACTCTTCAAGGTCAAACCAATGATACCATCTTATGGCCCCCTCGAAACCATACAACTTTTGTCTAAAACATTTTTCTCTATCTTGCTTATTTTTCGAGTTATTTGGCTGCCTAAGTTAAAATGGGTCACCCTGTATATATATATATATATATATATATATATATATATATATGTATTTTGCATATAAAAAAGTATTAAGGTAAGATAATCGAAAAATGAATATTTTACTAGATATTTTATGGTTTATGTAAAATTAAGAAATTATTTCAAGCCTCATAACTCAAAAAGTACTCAATGAAGAAATACTTTATTATAGTGTTTTGGAAAGCTCTCGAGATAAGCTATAAGAATACATAATAAAAAATAGTGGGTTCCATTTAAAAAATTAAACCTTCATGTGACATTTTTGCTTATTACTTAATAATTATTGCGAATTTTGCAAAATGGTAGAGGACTTTTCTTCTTAGTTTGACCCAATCTATCATCACTTTTCGTTTGGTCCCTCACGAATCGGACACCCTGTATATAACTAACTGCTTATTGCTTTCACCCATACACGCTCTTCATCCCGCTCATACGCTTGCTGGCTGTCTCGCTCGCCCACTCGCTCTCTCTCTCGCTCGCACACACTCTCTCGCTTGCTCACATTGCCTGGCGCATGCTGTCTCCTTCGCTCGTTCGCTCGACTATCGTTGTCCTCTTCGCACTCGTGAATCTTACCCGAGCAGCACTCCTGGAGGGGGAATCCCGGCCGGGTATATAAGCCCTGGCCTTATAGAAGCGACCGGCACACCAAGTCGGTTCTCTGCGAGAAAAGAGCGAGAGAGAATCATGTTTTGTCTCCTTCTATTACCCCCTCCATGCTACCGCATGCTACCGAAAGGCCGGAATCTGGCATTGACACCGACACCAGATCCTGTTCTACGATCCTACTGAACGCTCCGACCAGATCTCCCGAAACCGAGGTGTTTCTCGGACTCTCTTCTCCGGCTTCCTGTCCGGGTTGAGGTGTTTCTCGATTTAACCGTGATTTACAGGGTGTCTCCGGTTACCTGTTACCAGTCTTGGCCGAGGTGTACCTCGATATACCGGATGTCTCCGTCACCGTTACCAGTCCGAGTCGAGGTTTCTCTCGGCTCAACGGGGTGTCTCCAGCCTCTGAGCTGACCTGACACGCAGCCCCGTCAACTGCACGGCACAATAGAGATAAGTTACGTGTTCCTGTGGTCGTTACATGTACCTACGCGATATCGCTTGTACGCCCAAGTAATTTCCGCTGCCGTAGGAATAAGCTCCGTATTCTCGCGTATCTGCAAGATACCGCTTGCACGCACCTGCATCTTGTTCGGCTTCATAGTGATAACCGTTAGTCATATAGAAACTGCATGTATTTCTCACCACGCATAGAAATAAGTCAAACACGCACCCCGCGCAATATCTTCGCACGATTATATTGTACGACTGTTGTTCATTCATACTTACTCGCATACTTTCACATTTGTACTTCATGTATCTACTAAAATAAGAATTTATTTTTCCACACACCCGCTTTGTTCGCACAAGCTTGATTCTCCCCTTCTCTCGAATCCTCACAGTCCGACGAGCCAATCCGGAGCGTCGAGAAAGGCGACCGCGTTACACCTTAATCTAACACATTTATTTGCAACTTCTGGTTCAAATTTCAAGTCTGTAAATACAGACCGCGATTACAGGCTTTATAAATATTTAGTTTTGAAGATTTGCAGGGTTTGGTATACAAATCTTGAGAGTTTTAAACTTATTTCCAACTATATAATAGTATTCTTGTTATTAAAAGCAAAATTCAGGATAACTATAATACTTCCATCCAATAAACAACAATAATTATCAGGTTCTTTATTTGTTAATATAAAATTTTCAAACACAACTTTACTAAACTGATTATAATTGTGACAATTAATAAGCTGACCATTGAAATGAAGATTTAAAGCTTATTATACTATTTTATGTTTAGATTAGGATTTATATAATTATTTTGTTTGCTTACCTACAAACAATTTGCTCCAAAGGCTTATAATTTTTACGAATCATTTTCAGAATTTATTGCATATAATCGGATGGAAAAGTACTGAATTTTTGTAGTGATCCGAATTTTCTTACGTCATACAAAGATGTAATAAATGATATGTATTATGCGATGTATTTTCTTTACCGTACAGAATAATAAATGTTTTAACGTAATAATGTAATAATAATTTAGCATAATCTAAATAGAGTTCAATATAATTTTGAATTGAATAAAATAGTAATAGCTCCGTGTAAAGCTATAAAATTTAAATATTTATCGTGACTTAATACAGATTATAATACAGGCTCTGTATATAACAAAAATGTCCTATATTCAATAGCTTTACATCTTTCACTTTCTAATAATGATCTTGGTTTTCTATTAAAATCACTTGTGGTATATTGTATCTTTCTTTTTCTAAGAATGTTGATATTATTGATAATTGTTGTGACGATAATTTAACATAAGATTTTCCATGATGTTATAAAGAGATAACTATTTTTTCAACTTCTCCCCAAAAAAGTAAATGCATTGGATCCGATGAGGAATCATGTACTATATCTATATTTAGAATTAATTCTAATTATGTTAATTCTAAGTGTGCGGCGAAATGGTGAGTGGGAAGGGAGCGGTGGACGTACTCTCCGAAACATGATGGTGGCGCGCGCTTTTAGCCACGCGCATTGGCCGATTTTTTTTAATTAATATCTCGAAATTTTACGTGGTTTTTGTAGAATAATAAAAGACTTTTTAGTTCAGTTTAAAGAGATCTACTTATGACTCTACTTTGTTTCGAGATACCGGGAACTCTGTATATAACTAATATAAACATCCTTGCGTGCGCGCGCGTAACTTGACGTCCAAGACTAGACATCTTGTAGATGTCCAAATATTGGTCGTTAACCAATGTCTCGAATCGGATGTACGATGGACGTTAATTTCATGTCCATGGACGTGCGGACGTAAAATGGACATAAAATGAACGTTCACAGAATATTCTGTGCTATCTGGGATCATCACAGCATATCTCAACGGTGATATGAAAGAGGTAGTCTGCATGAAGTTACTTGAGCATGAAATCGAAGTTCTACAATCAACAATTCCATCAACGAGGAAGTAAGGAGGAAAGCTGCTACTATTCTTCGTGAAGTTAACAAAGGAGACAAAGTCTGCATGTTGAGAAAAGTTCTATATGGTTTGCAACAAGCAAGATGCTATTAGAACATTAAGAAGATTGATGAGGCATTCACGAAATTCAATGCCAGAAAGTCGATAGTGGATCCCTGCGTTTATCTCCATGAATCGGAAAAGGAATTGCTTTATTTAAATTATTATATAGTCGTATATAAAGGCGACATTTTGGTTACATCTCGAAGCAAAAAGAAGACTCGTGAATTCGGAGAATAGCTATCAAATTCGAAGTCACGGATGTTGATGAAATATTATTGAGGAATGGAATTACCCGTAAGAATGAAAAAGTCTTTATCTCCAGAAAGGATACATTTCAGACATAAAAAGATTCGGCATGTCGAATTCAAAGCTCGTGTTATCCAGGCTCGAGGAAGGATGAGCCAAAGGAAGGACGTAACACTTGTTTCCCGAGAACAGGTGCCTTAAGGACAGATGTCTCGGGTCGAGCGAACCTGCGGAAGGGCCGGAAATAGGTCAACGACCAGAAGGGTCGATCTTACATTTTTTCGTCCGTAATATCCGCTCGATGGTCCCCTTTTTGGTAAAGGAACTTAATCCTTGGGATCTAGTACGATTCAGGAGTAGAGAGAGGGATCGATTAAATTGAACGCGAGGATGATTAGTATATCTAAATAAATTTATTATACATTATAAAAGAAAGTTATATGAAAATTTATAAATATAAAACGGAAGGATCTAATATATTATTCTGTAACAATATTAAATATGTATGTGTATGTGTGTGTGTGTGAGTGTACAACGAGACAAGGGAGGTTTAAGTAGAATCTGGAGGATACCTTAACCCCTAGGAATTCTATGGGTAAAGCTATGGGATTATTGGTAAATAGAGTAAAGCAAGGGATAAGGATATTAGGAGGAGCGGTGTTAAGGAAGTTGCGCAAAGTGGGAAAGTGTATGGGACCAGGTCCTAAGGTAAAGCAATCCCTGAGGGGATTGGACCAGTGTACTCGGGGAAACAGAGGCTAAGGAATCCCGCGATGAATCGATCGCTAGGATCCATTGCGGAATAAATAGGAGGAGGAAGAGTAGGAGAAGAGGGGGGAGGTGAGTCGGGTGGTGGTTCGCTGAGAGGAGAAGAAAAGGGTGAAGGTAATTGAAGGTCAGATGGAGGATCGGGTTCTATGTTATACAGGGTGTAACTGAAAAATGGAGCAAATAGCGTTATACCTGATTAAAAATCGAGTCGGAAAGTTTTGTATCATTCTTTTCTATAATGCTTAATAAAGCGGTAATTATTGTTGCGCCAATAAGCACCGACCTTTAGACGGGCGCACGTCAGTGAGCCGCGCGCCTGGTAGTATGCGTAAGCGCTCCGCCGCTACGGCGCTATGTCATGTTGCTATTGTGCAATATTCTTATGCATCGTAATAATGCGAAAAACTTTATTTTGCATTAAAAATCATATTTCTTCCGTTAAAAGCGTTTCTTTAAAGAAAATTTCGACAAGGAGGCTAAAGGTCGATGCTTATTGGCGCAACTTTACTCAATAGTTACCGCTTCATTAAGCATTATAGAAAAAAAATGATTCAGGACTTTTCGACTCGATTTTTAATTAGGAATAACGCTGCTTGCTCCGTGAGCGCTTTTTCAGTTACACCCTGTATATGGGAGAATAACTAGGAGGAAGGGTTCCGGGAGATAAGTAAGGAGCGTCTCGTGAATCTTCTTGAATATTATTCAAGAAGATTCTTGTTATGAGTAGGTTAGT
This sequence comes from Camponotus vicinus, assembly GCF_025532165.1. Classification (NCBI taxonomy): domain Eukaryota; kingdom Metazoa; phylum Arthropoda; class Insecta; order Hymenoptera; family Formicidae; genus Camponotus; species Camponotus vicinus. The sequence goes on from NW_028141979.1 coordinate 12,900,911, forward strand.
GTTAAGTTGATTTAAAATCTAAGATAAATGAAGGGTCAGCCGCAGCCCGAGCCAGTAAGTTGCGCGTTCGGCGGTTGTGACGATAGTGAAGTCATTTCGCCTTGACTTTAATCGATTTCCTCGACACAGATTGCACTTGATTGACTGTCGGTTGATCCGGGAGGTTTTCTGTCCGATGTAATTGGTTAGCGTAACACTGAGTAACCATTTTCCGCGTAACGATAACGATTGCTGTATCGACCGGAACTATATTGATCGACGGATTGACAGTCGACGGAACTGTATTGATTGGCGGAACTGGTTGGATCTTTGTACTGACTTGAAAGGTTGATTGTGAGGTTTTCAATGACTGCGAGATTTCCCGAAAATTATCAACTAATAGCGAAGTTTCCGAAAAAAAACTGACTGGTTGATGATGATTCGTTCAAGTTCACGCTTATATATCGTTTTTGAATTATCCTCTCCTAGGGTGAGGAGCTGGAGGAGTTAACGAATAGAAACTCTTGTTAGATTTCTATCGCCTCTTCCTTACTCCTTCTTATGGGCGTTTAGAACAAATGTAACAAATTAGAATTTTATTTTACATTCGTTCGCGAATAGGAGAGCGTTTTCTAAAACGGGAGGCCTAGGATTCTCAATATCGGAGGTGACAGTAATTTATGTCTTGCAGAGTGCATCTGCTAAAGACAAGGGATGACTTTTACTATCCTCTTGAAATTAAGATAGATTAATGTGTCGGGTCACGACATATCCGGTCACTCGCGTTTTCATGAATAGTTTCTTTTATTTTGTAACAATGCGTTTACGCACCGTTACTAATTCGGTCTTTGTCTATTGTCAAATAAATTTATATTTCGCCTAACACGCTCTGCTTATCTGTCTCACCTGCTATATTCCTGATACGCACTATCCGTCTCGCTCGCAACCGTAAACGCTCGCTTGCTATTTCGCTCGCACGCTCGCTTTCTCGCTTGCTCTTACCGCTTGCGCATGCGAGGCACTCACTCGCTCGCCCGACTATTTGCATCTCTCTCGTAGTCGTATCCCCACCTGAGCGACTCGCCAGGTAGGGGAATTCCCCGGAGTATATAAGCCGGCACGACCAGTGTATCGGGGCTAGATCTCGCCCGGGCCGAGGTGTTTCTCGGCTCGACCGGGTGTCTCCGGCTTCCTGATACCAGTCCTGTTCGAGGTGTCTCTTGATCCACCGGGTGTCTCCGGTTTTCCAGTACCAGTTCCGTTCGAGGTGTCTCTCGATCTACCGGGTGTCTCCGGTTTTCCAGTACCAGTCCGAGACAATATGTCTCTCGATTCACCGGGTATCTCCGGTTTCCCGTACCTGTCTGAGTCAAGGTGTTACCTGACTCCACGGGGTGTCTCCGGTGTAACTGAGCCGTCCTGACACTGAACCCCGTAGACAGTACGTTAGTCTTAGGATTCGTGTTTCCGTATATCCGTCTCGAGTACCTGTAAGACTTTCTTGATTCCCCGTAGACCTAAGTACTTGTTCCCGTGGCCGTTCTGATATTGTTCGTACGCGCTAGTAATTTTCGTTTCCATAGAATTAAGCTTCGTGTTTCCGTGCCAGTACTTGCAATATACCGCCTGTATGCGCTAGCAGTACCGCGAAGACCAGTTACGCGTTCTCCGTACACCCGCTAGATACCGCTTGCACGCGCCGTGTTTGCCGTTTTCTTAGTTTCTATTATTTTTCTTACGACACCTAGTATATAGTTTTCATACACTCACAGCGCACAGATACACTGACATTCACACACGCATACACATACATTGTAAATATTGCTTGACACAATAAATACATATTTAGTATAACCGCAATGATCGCACAAGTTTGTTTCTCCCCTTCTCTCGAATCTTGACGATCTGACGAGCCGATCCGGAGCGTCGAGAAAGGCGACCGCGTATCGTTTCAATTTTTTTATAGCTTCTTTAGATTTTATGAGGTTATAAGTGATAGCAAAATATCAAATTCGGCTGACTGGCTGGCGCCTTGACTGTGATCGGATGCTACTTTTTATGATTTTATAGCCCATTAATATCTGACTGTCATTTTTGGAGCACTTATTGAGAATCCTATTTAACTGACATTAACAATTTTTGGGAGTCATGCACGTGTGCGCCAGTTATGGGAAAGAAAAGAATCCCTGAAGTCCCTTGGACGTAACAGAGATGACGATGATGAATTATTATTAGTAGTACCTAAGATATTGCAAACTTCGATAACACAGGTCTACAAAAAATGGGGTCATGATTATTGTTGGGCAGCTGGGGGTCATTTCCGAAGTAATTTTCTGCGTAGAATCCGAATCCGAGGTCAGAATTGGTCCATCACGTCAGGATTTTGAGATATTTAAGGTTATACAGGGTGATTCAAAATAACCCCTGTGTCCCTGAAATGACATATTCTTGAATCAATTCTAAGACGATTTTTCCTTCGGCAAAATTTCGTCCGAAGCTTAGTTTTTGAATTATTAAAGGAAGTAGTTAACGTATGACGGGTCGAATACAAGAGGCAGGCAAGGGTGGCGCGATTCACCGTCAGACGCGGGAGCTTACGCGGGGCGCCTGCTGCGATCAGCTGATCGCTATACACATACAGACACACATGCGAACACATACATTCTCTCTCTGTCTGTCTGTCTGTCTGTCTGTCTCTCTCTCTCTCTCTCATTCGCTCACTCACCTGTAAATTTTTTTTTTTTTTTTACAAGAGAGGGGAAAATGCATTTTATGCATACCCACCGGTCGATCCAGTGAGTTATGTGGGACTCGAGTACCAAGTCGAATTACCAACTCGGTACTCCCTACCCACTAAAAACCCCTCTCTTTTCACGAATTTCCTTTAACACACTGTCCCTCTGACTTCCTGAGATCTGTTTTCACATAACGTCAAAAAATAGTTATTATTACCTTGTTCGATGACTTTTGATGTATTGCTGTAATTGCTTGAAGGAGAAATGAATTTTCCGATAGATCGTACGTTCTCAAATTTAACGTAGATATCACGTTGCAAAAGACAAGAAATCCACACTAAATTATTAACTGAAAGTTTTTCTTCTTTCATGAACTGTATTCTTTTATTAAACTTTAACGTAATCACATTTATTTACTCACTCGATGAGACGAGAAATTTACTAATGACTCTATAACTAATCACTATTAATCACTGTCGAATAATAATTGTTGGCGATTAAAAATCACTCGATGAAAGAAACACGCGCGGACACGTTACTACACGACGCGACGACGCGACAATGCGACGATAATTACGATTCGGCGACTGCAAGCAGTTTTTTGTCATGGTAGGTTGCAGTAGGTTAAGGTACTACTGGCGCTATCGAACGCCATCATGTGTTCGATTGAAGAATGCGGTAAACATAATAAACATTTAACATATTAATATTATTATTATCATGAATGTGTGTGATATCCATACATCGTATGATATCTATTTAAAAATTAATTAGATTAAATAAGTGTTTTTAAAATATTTATTACTTTTACTATTATCATATAAAATATTAATATTAAATATTTATTTAACTATTTTATCTATTTATTTATCTATTGCACCTATTTATTTTTAACTATTTATTATCAATGATCGAAAATCGGTCATTGATAATAAATAGTTAAAAATAAATAGATGAAATAGATAAATGAAAACATATTAATTAATCGCGTTTTATTCTCTCTCTCTCTTTTTCTTGTGTTTTTAATTGCAAAATAAGATACTCCATACGTTAAAAAATTGGTCGCTCTGAAAAGAGCGGATTGTTTTTGATCGCCTTAAAAAGGGCGGATTAATTTTGAACATTTATAATAAATGTTCGAAGTGGCCCCCATCCATTCTAACGCAAGCTCTCATGCGTTTCAATAAATTTTGTTGAATATTTTCCATTACGTCTTCTTCTATGGACCATATGGAATATCGCAATCTTGTTTCTAAATCTTCTACATCTTCAGGGAGCGTTTTCTAGATCGTTTCTTTGCAGTATCCCCAAAGAAAAAAATCCAATAGATTTAAATCCGGGGATCTTGCAGGCCAACGTATCGGACCATATCGGCCCATCCAACGTCCAGGAAACTTGTTTAGAAAATTTGTCACAATCCTGGCATTGTGTGGACCAGCACCGTCTTGTTGAAATATAATTTCTTCTCTTTCCAATAGCGGCACTTCTTCTAGGAAATCTGGTAAATTATTCTCCAATAATTCCAGATATGCTCCGCTGGTTAAAATATCCGGGAGGATAACTGGGCCCAGTATTTCTGTTCCCATAATTCCAGTCCAGACATTGAGCTTCCAACGAGTCTGAAAATTTCTGACTCGTGTAGCTCTGGGATTTTCTTCGTTGCACAAATGCATGTTATGTGGATTAAATATTCCTTCTCGTGTAAATAGCGATTCATCGCTAAATATTATACGAGAAGGGAATCTAGGATCTCTATCCACGCTTTTGAGAAAATTTTCGCAGAATGTTCTTCTCAGAGGATAATCTTCTGATCTTAAATGTTGCACGCGGGTATAATGATAAGCGTGCAACTTTTCTTCTCGTAATATCCTCTGTACCGTTGAATATGAGAGATTGTGCTCTCGAGCAATAGTCCGAATACTTGTCTCAGGCTCTTGCTCGACAGCACGAATCACTTCTTCGGTATTCCGCAAATTTCTTGCGGTTCGGTTTCTTCCAACGTTGTGTTTATTCGGGAGAACATTGCCCGTTTCGAATAATCTTTAGGCTGCTCCGAGTATAACATCAGGCATTGGATGTCTCGCCCGATTTGGGTATAATTCGGCGTATCGTCTTGCAGCAACGTAATGCTGCCCGTCGGATGCACCGAGTGACATTATCATGTCGTAATATTCTTCAATCGTATAGCTTGCCATGTTCTCTTAACTCTTCTTCTAATAATCGAGCGATTATTGATTTCAATATCGATCGACTCTCCGTATTTATACGATCCTCGCGGGGGTCCATGCCCCCTCCGCGCCTCCCGCGACGAATCCGCGACCCACGTGTCGCGGGTCGCGTGTCGCGGATTCGTCGCGGGAGGCGCGGAGGGGGCATGGACCCCCGCGAGGATCGTATAAATACGGAGAGATGATCGATATTGAAATCAATAATCGCTCGATTATTAGAAGAAGAGTTAAGAGAACATGGCAAGCTATACGATTGAAGAATATTACGACATGATAATGTCACTCGGTGCATCCGACGGGCAGCATTACGTTGCTGCAAGACGATACGCCGAATTATACCCAAATCAGGCATCCAATGCCTGATGTTATACTCGGAGCAGCCCAAAGATTATTCGAAACGGGCAATGTTCTCCCGAATAAACACAACGTTGGAAGAAACCGAACCGCAAGAAATTTGCGGAATACCGAAGAAGTGATTCGTGCTGTCGAGCAAGAGCCTGAGACAAGTATTCGGACTATTGCTCGAGAGCACAATCTCTCATATTCAACGGTACAGAGGATATTACGAGAAGAAAAGTTGCACGCTTATCATTATACCCGCGTGCAACATTTAAGACCAGAAGATTATCCTCTGAGAAGAACATTCTGCGAAAATTTTCTCAGGAGCGTGGATAGAGATTCTAGATTCCCTTCTCGTATAATATTTAGCGATGAATCGCTATTTACACGAGAAGGAATATTTAATCCACATAACATGCATTTGTGCAACGAAGAAAATCCCAGAGCTACACGAGTCAGAAATTTTCAGACTCGTTGGAAGCTCAATGTCTGGACTGGAATTATGGGAACAGAAATACTGGGCCCAGTTATCCTCCCGGATATTTTAACCAGCGGAGCATATCTGGAATTATTGGAGAATAATTTACCAGATTTCCTAGAAGAAGTGCCGCTATTGGAAAGAGAAGAAATTATATTTCAACAAGACGGTGCTGGTCCACACAATGCCAGGATTGTGACAAATTTTCTAAACAAGTTTCCTGGACGTTGGATGGGCCGATATGGTCCGATACGTTGGCCTGCAAGATCCCCGGATTTAAATCCATTGGATTTTTTTCTTTGGGGATACTGCAAAGAAACGATCTACAAAACGCTCCCTGAAGATGCAGAAGATTTAGAAACAAGATTGCGATATTCCATATGGTCCATAGAAGAAGACGTAATGGAAAATATTCAACAAAATTTATTGAAACGCATGAGAGCTTGCGTTAGAATGGATGGGGGCCACTTCGAACATTTATTATAAATGTTCAAAATTAATCCGCCCTTTTTAAGGCGATCAAAAACAATCCGCTCTTTTCAGAGCGACCAATTTTTTAACGTATGGAGTATCTTATTTTGCAATTAAAAACACAAGAAAAAGAGAGAGAGAGAATAAAACGCGATTAATTAATATGTTTTTATTTATCTATTTCATCTATTTATTTTTAACTATTTATTATCAATGACTGATTTTCGATCATTGATAATAAATAGTTAAAAATAAATAGGTGCAATAGATAAATAAATAGATAAAATAGTTAAATAAATATTTTATATGATAATAGTAAAAGTAATAAATATTTTAAAAACACTTATTTAATCTAATTAATTTTTAAATAGATATCATACGATGTATGGATATCACACACATTCATGATAATAATAATATTAATATGTTAAATGTTTATTATGTTTACCGCATTCTTCAATCGAACACATGATCGCGTTCGATAGCGCCAGTAGTACCTTAACCTACCGCAACCTACCATGACAAAAAACTGCTTGCAGTCGCCGAATCGTAATTTTCGTCGCATTGTCGCGTCGTCGCGTCGTCGCGTCGTGTAGTAACGTATCCGCGCGTGTTTCTTTCATCGAGTGATTTTTAATCGCCAACAATTATTATTCGACAGTGATTAATAGTGATTAGTGATAGAGTCATTAGTAAATTTCTAGTCTCATCGAGAGAGTAAATAAATGTGATTACGTTAAAGTTTAATAAAAGAATACAGTTCATGAAAGAAGAAAAACTTTCAGTTAATAATTTAGTGTGGATTTCTTGTCTTTTGCAACGTGATATCTACGTTAAATTTGAGAACGTACGATCTATCGGAAAATTCATTTCTCCTTCAAGCAATTACAGCAATACATCAAAAGTCATCGAACAAGGTAATAATAACTATTTTTTGACGTTATGTGAAAACAGATCTCGGGAAGTCAGAGGGACAGTGTGTTAAAGGAAATTCGTGAAAATCGGGGGGTTTTTAGTGGGTAGGGAGTACCGAGTTGGTAATTCGACTTGGTACTCGAGTCCTACATAACTCACTGGATCGACCGGTGGGTATGCATAAAATGCATTTTCCCCTCTCTCGTAAAAAAAAAAAAAAAAAAAATATTTACAGGTGAGTGAGCGAATGAGAGAGAGAGAGAGAGAGACAGACAGACAGACAGACAGACAGAGAGAGAATGTATGTGTTCGCATGTGTGTCTGTATGTGTATAGCGATCAGCTGATCGCAGCAGGCGCCCCGCGTAAGCTCCCGCGTCTGACGGTGAATCGCGCCACCCTTGCCTGCCTCTTGTATTCGACCCGTCATACGTTAACTACTTCCTTTAATAATTGAAAAACTAAGCTTCGGGCGAAATTTTGCCGAAGGAAAAATCGTCTTAGAATTGATTCAAGAATATGTCATTTCAGGGACACAGGGGTTATTTTGAATCACCCTGTATACTCGAAAAATGGCTTTTTGGGTTACTTTTGAGGTTATGTACAGGACGCACAAAATTTTTTTTAGCTCTTTTCTTCTAATTGCATCATTTAGTACTACTCTTTTCCTTCAAAATGAGCTGTCGAATGGTCATCTACGATTTTTCCTTGCAAAGTTACGGCCATTTTAAGATGACATGATGAATTCCAAACCCTGCGCCGTTATAGCCCAACAACCTCATGAGCATTCACATTAAACCTGTAAACTTTGAACTATAAACCCGAAAACCTGGACTGAAGACTGTATATATGGGTTTTTGGGGTCGCTGATTACGAATCTGATCTCAGATCGACCCCAAAGCTATTATATAACTAAATCCACAACTATTGACCCTTAAACCCTAAACCATATATACAGTTTTCAGTCCAGGTTTTCGGGTTTATAGTTCAAAGTTTACAGATTTAATGTGAATGCTCATGAGGTTGTTGGGCTATAACGGCGCAGGGTTTGGAATTCATCATGTCATCTTAAAATGGCCGTAACTTTGCAAGGAAAAATCGTAGATGACCATTCGACAGCTCATTTTGAAGGGAAAGAATAGTACTAAATGATGCAATTAGAAGAAAAGAGCTAAAAAATTTTGTGCGTCCTGTGTATAACCTCAAATGTAGCCCAAAAAGCCATCTTTTGAGTATATAACCTCAAATATCTCAAAATCCTGACGTGATGGGCCAATTCTGACCTCGGATTCGGATTCTACGCAGAAAATTACTTCGGAAATGACCCTCAGCTACCCAACAACAAAACTTTGTAGACCTGTGTAATTAGACAAGCGCATGAGTAAGGGCATTTCGGTGTTAATAAAACGGAAACGCACTTACTAACTTACTTTTTGAAGCACTTAATGACTGTGAGAATCCTATTCCAATTTTATTGACATTAATGACTTTTGTTTAAAATCTTATGTCTGCCGAAGTTATGGGAAAAAAACAAAGAATGTGATAGTGAAGTCCCTTGGACCTAACATTCGTTTTGACACTTCTCGAGCCGGGATGCAAATTGAAGAAAAACGAAGAAAAGCCTGAATCCAGTATAAGAAAAGCTCCTTACCGCGAATTAGTAGAATGTATCAATTATTTAGCTACCTACAGCCCCTAGTATACACAGCAGAATTTGTGAATGTTTGGGCGAATTGTCTGACAGACAGAAGGTCATATACTGGGTACATCTTCACTAGAATTGTCCTATCTAGTAGAAAGCAAGAAAATAGAAGATTGTGGCTCTTTCCACTACTGAATATATGGCTCTGTCGAAGGGTACAAAGGAAGCGACATACTTGCGACATACTTGCTACTCGTCGAACTAGGACGGGTATGTGTGCGTGTGTTTCGCCTCCCTGCGGAGGGCTCCACTTTTGGAACATATAATCTAACTCAAACCTTATTTCTGATTTAAATCAAATTTTAGTTGTAAATCAGAAATAGGTTTAGATGAAATTATATCTTCCGAAGTGGAACCCGTGCGTCCACGCATATACATTTCATTTTGACCATTGCAGAGAATGAACTTTGCTTTGTCTTGCAAGGTACATGCATAGACGCAGTGGGTTTAGTCCCATTGCGGGAGGCTGCACTTTCGAAAGGTATAATCTAACCCACACCTATTTCTGATTTACAACTAAAATTTAGTTTGAATTATATTATATAACTTAAATTTTTTGCATAATATTGTACAAAACGGAGTTTTTTTGTCCCATTGCGGGAGGCTGCACTTTCGAAAGGTATAATCTAACCCACACCTATTTCTGATTTACAACTAAAATTTAGTTTGAATTATATTATATAACTTAAATTTTTTGCATAATATTGTACAAAACGGAGTTTTTTTGTAGTAGAATGCAGAAGAAGGGGCGGAGTCCTTCCTCCATTCACTATTTCACTTACTACGCATAAATGTATGAATCAGGTAGAGATTTATTTTTTTTGTGTGAAACATACATAATGTTTGAAAATTATGTGAATTCATGAAACTTTTTTTGTTTATAGCTTTTTAATAAACAACGAGCGACGTCTAAAACTTTTTGGGGATAATTCAGAATAATGATCTTGATATGTCAAAATCAAAATCATTAATGAGCTCTATAGTTGTATAATTTCATATGGTTCCATTTGTAATTTTGTATGCGAAGCAAAGTATATCCCACACTTCAGGTACGAGTTGGATTAGGTTATATTTATATTATTTTTATATATTATATATTTCTATATATTGTTACGCCCGGGGCGGGGACTTCGATAGATATCGAAGTCGCGCGGTAAAGAGATCGGCCGCTCGCGGGACGCGCTAAATAAACAAGCACTTAAGGAAACTAATGAACTTTAATGCACTGCACAATTACAACACAAACGGTAACTCAGAACGTAAATACACAATATTAATAACACGGATCGACTCGTAAGAGAAACGCGTCCACACAGCCTGACAGCTGGCTCCAGACTCAAATGACAGCCGCCGCTGTCAACAACCTCTTGACAACGGACTTCTTCTCTTTCCACGACTGACTCGACCGCGACCCGAACCAGGGACGTAACAATATTATTATAAAATATTTATATATTTTTATATATTATTATATCTTTGCGAAATGGAGTCTCCCATAGGAGGGGCCAAATTCACTGTGTCCATGCATGTATTTTGCAAGACAATCCTAACCCATGTCTATGGTGTCCAAAAATTACATATGATTTATGAAACTTTTTTGGTTCTTAATTTTTTTTAAACAACGAGCGACGGCTAAAATCTTCTGAAAGTTACTTAGAAGAGTGACCTCTATAATATATGTCAAGGTTAAGGTTATCAGAGGTTACTCTCCTAAAGTAAATAATTACCTTTTATTATTTGATATTATATTTGATAATGTATTTTATTTAAACTTCTGATACTTAATTAAAGGAAAAATGCATAAGAAATTAAAGTAACTTAATTAAAATGAAAATGCATAAGAAATTACACAGCCGATTTTATCGCCTTGAATATATTATAGAGACAGTTGTCCTGAATAATTTCCTGTAAAAGATAAATGGGATAGAATATTGGTTTAGAAGATATAACAAGTTAAAGTTTGATAATTTTAACACTTCTTAGACATTATCAACTGATATTAAAAAATTTGTATATAGATATGTCGTTAATGTATATCGTACTAATGTATTTGATACCTCTTATAGCTCCATGATGAATATATTGTCAACAATTGAAATAGAAAATCGCAAACTCAGCAAGGGTCAAAGTCATACATAGATATAGATTGAACTTCGCTTTGTTTTGCAAAGTATATGTGTGGATACAGTGAGTTCCTCCCTACGGGGAAGCTTCACTTCCGGAAGATATAATATAATCCAAATCAAATTTTAATTGTAAATCAGAAATAGGTTTTAGATAAATTATACCTTCAGAAAATGGAGCTCCCATAGAGAGGGAGGGGAGGGCAAAACCCATTGTATCCACGCATGTACTTTACAAGAAAAAGCGAAGTTCATTTTATATCTAACCTTGACTCTCACTGAGAGATTTTGTTTGAAGAGAAACCGATTATTGACAACACATTTATAACTATGGAAGATGTCAAATAGATCTACTATAGAAGATGTCGAATAGATCAATAGGATGTAAAGAAACCATATATACACACAATATTCTTAAGAGGATGTCAGACTCTTCTGTTTTATCGACTAAAACGATTATCAATTTGTGCACCGAAATCTTTTTTATTGATTACACAGAATAATAAACGTTTTTTCCACGATTAAAGTATACACAGAAATAAAACAGGAACCTTCCGGTTGTATGTTAAAAACAAAAGAAAATTGAGAAATTACAGTTTTTTTATCGGCTTCTAGCGTCAAGTCGTAACAATATTTGCTTAATATAAAAATTGTGCAGTTTATATGCACAAAATAAAATAATTTCCTGTTTGAGATTATATGAAAGAATGTAAATGAACTTTTAGAAATGAGTTTAGAAGCGTAAAAAAAATGATTTCAGTGCGCAAAATTTTCGTGCATATGTGTGTCAGACTGAGATACAAGAGTAAAACAGAGCAATAGATTAGTTGTCCGATGTCGCGATAGGCGATGTTAGAATTTGTTTGTGACAAGGAGAGACAATCTCGTATTATCTTCTTCTCTTTCATGTCGTGTGTAATAGTATACGTCAATATATGTACGCACACACTAATTTATTACATTCTTGTGTATCTTCTTTCTCATGTAGCGCATACATAGATACTCGCTGTCGGTGCTATAACAATCATACGTAAGCTGCACGTTACAACATGTTGCGAAGAAAATAGATATTCTATGTAAGTTGTGTGCACAATATACAGGGTGACCCATTTTAACTTAGGCAGCCAAATAACTCGAAAAATAAGCAAGATAGAGAAAAATGTTTTAGACAAAAGTTGTGTATGGTTTCGAGGGGGCCATAAGATGGTATCATTGGTTTGACCTTGAAGAGTCATTTGAAGGTCACGTGAAGGTCACTTCAATTTTTTTAAATGGAATACCCTATATATTTTTGTACATTCTTGTAGCTTATTTCGAGAGCTTTCCAAAACACTATAATTAAGTACCTTTCCGTTAAGTACTTTTTGAGTTATGATGCTTGAAATAATTTCTTAATTTTACATAAACCGTAAAATATCTTGTAAAATATTCATTTTTCGATTATCTTACCTTAATACTTTTATGTACAAAATAATGAGAGGAATCAATTGGTGTAAAGAAAACACATAGTTGTTTTTAAGAAAAAATATGGAATTGTTAATTGCAAATTACATATTTTTTCTTCGAAACAACTATGTGTTTTCTTTACACCAATTGATTCCTCTCATTATTTTGTACATAAAACTATTAAGGTAAGGTAATCGAAAAATGAATATTTTACAAGATATTTTACGGTTTATGTAAAATTAAGAAATTAATTCAAGCCTCATAACTCAAAAAGTACTTAACGAAAATGTACTTAATTATAGTGTTTTGGAAAGCTCTCGAGATGAGCTACAAGAATGTACAAAAATATATAGGATGTTCCATTTAAAAAAATTGAAGTGACCTTCACGTGACCTTCAAATGACTCTTCAAGGTCAAACCAATGATACCATCTTATGGCCCCCTCGAAACCATACAACTTTTGTCTAAAACATTTTTCTCTATCTTGCTTATTTTTCGAGTTATTTGGCTGCCTAAGTTAAAATGGGTCACCCTGTATACAGGGTGGGCCATTTTAATCCGTCCACGAGAATATCTCCTCAGATAGGGGCGAAAGCGGAAAATGCCTCCAACAAAAGTTTTATGGTTTGAAGGGGGCCATAAGATGATGTCATTGGTTTGACCTTGGAAAGTCGTTTGAAGGTCACGTGAAGGTCACCTTCAATTTTGTAAGCGGAACCTCCTATTTTTTATTACATATTCTTGTAACTTATCTCGAGGGCTTTACAAAACACTATAATTAAGTAAGTTTTTATTAAGCACTTTCCGAGTTATGAGGCTTGAAATCATTTCTTAATTTTACATAAACAATAAAATATCTAGTAAAATATTCATTTTTCGATTATCTTATCTTAATACTTTTATGCACAAAATAATGAGAGGAATCAATTGGTGTGATGAAAACACATAGTTGTTTCGAGGAAAAAATATGTAATTTGCAATTAACAATTACATATTTTTTCTTAAAAATAACTATGTGTTTTCTTTACACCAATTGATTCCTCTCATTATTTTGTACATAAAAGTATTAAGGTAAGATAATTGAAAAATGAATATTTTACTAGGGATGCGTTCCGATTTACGCATGTAACGCATAGACTGCATTACTGTTGCGCAGTGCTTCGAAATCGTTCCGTTTTATCAATGCGCATGAAGCGCTTTAATCATTCGGAACGGTTTCTGCGCATTCTATGCGCTAATACGATTTGAAAATGGTAAAATAATAAAAAAAATAATTTAAAAAATAATAAAAAATAATAATAAAAATAGAATAAAATAATAAATAAATACAAATAAAATAAAAAAATAAATGAATATAAATAAAAATGAATATAAATATAAATAAATAAATAATAATAAATATAAACATAAATAAATATTAATAATAAATATAAATATAAATAAATAATAAATATAAATAAAATAAAATAATAAAATAATAAATCAAGGTAAAATAATATATTAATATTATCTTGGCTTGCTTTCTCCATATCATTTTTATTTAAAAACAAAGTTATTATTTCATTAGTCTCTTCAAATAAAACTAGATATTCATATAATTTTTGTTTTTCCATCGTCACAAAGAATCTGTTATCTGTTATTGCGTTCCGAATTACGCATGAAACGCATAGATCGCATAAACGCAACAACTGCCTCAAGTCGAGAGAAGAGACAGTCAATGCGCTGGAAGGAATGCTAAGAATTTAGTACGGTTAGTACAATCTAGAGAATTCTCAGCGCTACTAAAGCGCTACTAATGCGCGCATTGGTTAAATCGGAACGATTTTCTATGCAGTCTACGCGCTTCATGCGTAACTCGGAACGCATCCTAGATATTTTATGGTTTATGTAAAATTAAGAAATTATTTCAAGCTTCATAACTCGAAAAGTACTCAATGAAGAAATACTTTTTTATAGTGTTTTGGAAAGCTCTCGAGATAAGCTACAAGAATAAGTAATAAGAAATAGGGGGTTCTATTTAAAAAATTGAAGGTGACCTTCACGTGACCTTCAAACGACATTTTAAGGTCAAACCAATGACACCATCTTATGGCCCCCTTCAAGCTATACAATTTTTGTCGGAAACATTTTTTTCTAACTCTAAGTAATATCGAGATATTTGACTGACAAAAATAAAATGGGACATCCTGTATATAACAGAAATATCACGATGTCATAAGTATTTTCAAAATATGAAAAGTAACTATTAAATTAGTTATCGTTACTAAAATAATGTAACTTCATTATCGTTACAGTTACAGAAAAAAAAATGTAACGCCGTTACCAGTCCGTTATCAAACAAAGTAACTATAACGGTAACGGCGTTACAAGTAACGCGGTACTTCCCAATCCTGGATAATACTCGGTTATGTAATTATTATAAGTGTTAGTAATGTAGTGACGTTTTTAATTATGTTCAAGTGAGGGCGCTTTTTCATCATAGTTCAGCTGCGACTCTGGCATCCTTTTAATATCAAGATTTAATGGTTAAAGAAGGCATTCAAATTATCAAACTTTAACTTGTTATGTCTTCTAAACTAATGTTGTCCTCCACTTATTTTTGTGGAATTATCAGGACAACCTCTGCTATAATATATCCGACGATAAACTGTTACTGTGTAACCTTTTATGCATATTTAATATTAATTATTTCGTTATAAAAATAAATCATAACTCTATAGTATTTCATTTTATTATATTTTATTATCAAATAGCTTATTAATTATTCAAAAAGATTCAATTACTGAATATAAGTATATGGAACTCATTATTTTTGCATGTATTGGAAATGATAAGAATAATGAGAAAACAATGTTTGCAGCCCAATAACGAATATATAGTAACGACAAAATTGAATCAAGTCACCGCGAAATGCAGCCTCGTTGCTTACGCAAACAAGCTACGAGAACTCATCATTGACAAATTGGTACAGCGTCATTGGACTTACAATCTAGAGATATGTACTACGTTCGAAATACTAAAAGAACGCGCGTTGAATGTTCCACGAACTACAAGAGAATTAATGGAATTGGGTGAGATTTCCTCCTAATCATTCGCTGGACAATTATTTTATTGAAATGATATATAAAAGAAGGGGTGTCGATAAGGCTCTAAATCAGTTCTAAAATATCGCTCTTTTTACGTATGCGAAATCGACTTTCTTTTATTTTAAATATAGAAAATATAGAATCTTTGGAAAATCGATTTTCTTTCATATCGTAAATAAAAATATAAAGAAAATAAGAAAAATAAAGATATATAAAGTCTTTGGAAATACAAAAATATCTTTCTTCTTTCAATACCATCTTTAAGAAATACTCCCTGAACTTATAATGGACTGTCAAAAATCGCTAAAATCATATTTTTTAGCATTCAGTCACAATTTTTTCATAAAGCGCATTCATGTATCATAAAGATTTTTACATATGTTGTGTGTTGTATATGATTATACATAAGATATAATAAAATAACATAAAATTGGTGAAAATACTATATGCACGAACAGTAAAAAATATACTTAAAATCTATCTTATGTTCATAATATAAGATATGGTTTGTTTTATATTTTGTTGGTTGAAAATTATACAGAGAATAAATTATCTTATTCACTTGAATGTCATTATTTATTTATTTTAGGTCACATAAGTGTACGAAAAAATATAAAAAAAAAACGTCAATATAACTTTTCATAACATCGAAACAACTGTGTGATAATTATTATAATACTATTAATAACATTATAACATTATTAATATACTATTGTAATAGTATTATTTTTATTTTAATAATATCTTTGAAATTTTTCCTTTTTATCCTTTCTTCTTTTTATTAGATTTTAATGTTACTTTAGAGATTATCATTACTGTATCATTATGATTGATAAGTAAAGTAAATATTTCAATAAAATTTTTTTTATTCAAATACATACTTATTTATTTATGTTCCTTTCAATATAATTGATAGTAATACTATCAATTATAAAAAATAAAAATAAATAAAGCAAATTAAGCCTTTATCGACACCCTCTTTGACAAAATGTTTTTTTGTTTAAATTTATTTGAAATAAAGTTATGAGTTTGATATATTTTTTCAAAATCGATTGAATTATTTCTTCTAAAATAAAAAAAATCATACTAAAATCGATAAATTGCTTTGATTCATATAAAAATTATATTAATATTATATTTCAAAACTTTTTAAAATTTCGTCTTTAAATTTGATTTTATAATAAACATAGAATTAGTCAATATACATATATATTAATAAGTTCAGATATCTATACTATGATACAATATTTATAAATTAATGTTGATAATAAAGAAAAAAAAATATATATATACAGGGTGAGCCATTTTAATTAACGCACGCAATTATTTCGGAAACAAAGCATTTTAGAGAAAAATGTTTCAGACAAAAGTTTTATGGTTTCAAGGGGGCCATAAGATGGTATCATTGGTTTGACACTGAAGAGTCATTTGAAGGTCACGTGAAGGTCACTTCAATTTTTTTAAATGGAACACCCTATATATTTTTGCACACTCTTGTAGCTTATCTCGAGAGCTTTCCAAAACACTATAATTAAGTACCTTTTCGTTAAGTACTTTTTGAGTTATGAGGCTTGAAATAATTTCTTAATTTTACATAAACCGTAAAATATCTTGTAAAATATTCATTTTTCGATTATCTTACCTTAATACTTTTACGTACAAAATAACGAGAGGAATCAACTGGTGTAAAGAAAACACATAGTTGTTTTTAAGAAAAAATATGGAATTGTTAATTGCAAATTATATATTTTTTCTTCAAAACAACTATGTGTTTTCTTTACACTAATTGATTCCTCTCATTATTTTGTACATAAAAGTATTAAGGTAAGATAATCGAAAAATGAATATTTTACTAGATATTTTATGGTTTATGTAAAATTAAGATATTATTTTAAGCCTCATAACTCGAAAAGTACTCAATAAAAAAATACTTTATTATAGTGTTTTGGAAATCTTCTGAGATAAGCTACAAGAATGTGCAAAAATATACAGGGTGTTTCATTCAAAAAATTTAAGGTGACCTTCATGTGACCTTCCAGCGACTATTCAAGGTCAAACCATTGCCACCATTTTATAGCTCTCTTTAAACCAAACAACTTTTATTTGAAACATTTTTCTCTAAAATGCTTTATTTTTTAGATATTCGATCGTTTCCGGACTTTTCGAAAACCTTGTATATCGAAGACGCGCACTAAGGAAATCGGCCGTCGCGGACCGCGTAAAATGAATAAACACTTGAAAGGGTAACGAGAAACTTTAATAAGCAACACAGCAACACAGAACACAGTCAATAACAGAATAATCACACAACGAATTAACTCGTATATAAAAACGCGTCCGAATAGCTTGACAGCTATTTTCCGACTCAATGACAGTTGTTGTTTAAAACAAACGTCTTGACATCGCGCGCGGACACGATATTCTTCCGTCGACGAACTTCCCGCCGACAGAATAACGGGTGGCGAATACATCCGCAGGGACGGGACGCGGGAGCGCAACAATATACAGGGTGTCCTAGACCACCCGTACACCCCTTTTCTTTCAAAAACTAAGCATTTTAGAGAAAAATGTTTCAGACAAAAGTTGTTTGGTTTCGAGGGGGCCATAAGATGGTACCATTGGTTTGACCTTAAAGAGTCATTTGAAGGTCACGTGAAGGTCACTTAAATTTTTTTAAATGGAATACCCTATATATTTTTGCACATTCTTGTAGCTCATCTCGAGAGCTTTCCAAAACACTATAATTAAGTTAGTTTTCATTAAGTACTTTCCGAGTTATGAGGCTTGAAATAATTTCTTAATTTTACGTAAATCATAAAATATCTTGTAAAATATTCATTTTTCGATCATCTTACCTTAATACTTTTATGTACAAAATAATGAGAGGAATCAATTGGTGTAAAGAAAACACATAGTTTTTTCGAAGAAAAAATATGTAATTTGTAATTAACAATTACATATTTTTTCTTAAAAATAACTGTGTTTCTTTTACACCAATTGATTCCTCTCATTATTTTGTACATAAAAGTATTAAGATAAGATGATCGAAAAATGAATATTTTACAAGATATTTTATGATTTACGTAAAATTAAGAAATTATTTCAAGCCTCATAACTCGGAAAGTACTTAATGAAAACTAACTTAATTATAGTGTTTTGGAAAGCTCTCGAGATAAGCTATAAGAATATGCAATAAAAAGTGGGGAGTTCCATTTAAAAAAATCAACTTAACCTTTATATGAGTACTTCATCCAAGGTCAAATTCTTATCATCATTAGGTACATTTTATTTAGTCCTACAACTTTGTTTCTTACATATTTTTCATTATAGTTGATCGTTTTCAAGATATTTTAGCGTTCCGGGACTTTTTGAAGACCCTGTATATGTATGTATGTATAGAGTGTTTCAGCCCCCTATTCTGTGCTCCCTATCGTGTGTCAAAGAAAAATCATAAGTAGATCTTGATAAACTGATGGCTAAAAAATTTTATATATTTTTTTTTAATTTTGCGAACAATCACGTAAAATTTCGATATTAATTACAAAAGGTCGGCCAATTCGCGTGATTAAAATCCAGTAAAGATAGGGATGTATATGGGAGGAGATTAGGAGTCCCCTACTTTGTAACTTTTAACGCTTGCGTTGTATATGTTGCGCAATTATTATATGATATAAAAATTCTGCGTAGTGATACGTAGACATAACGCAAGTATTAGAAGTTACAGAATAAAGGTGGAGGCGTGTCTATATGCTCATTCGATCCACAAGCGGCAAAATCCATCTCGCTTGATGGATGCAATGCCGATTGCTACGGAGGATCCAAATCGCTCGCTGACCAAATAAGTGCCAGTGGAGATATTCGCGTGCAATGCATGCTGGCTTCCGATTGGCCTTCCGTAAGAAAAGGCACCGACAAGCACAACGCTATAGAGTGACACACATCTTTCAAGATCCCTCTAGTAAATAACAATATTTCCACTGTGCCGATGGAAAACAATGGCGGATGGACCCTGATAGGGCAAGTTTACAGTAAAGATAGGGATGTATGTGGGAGGACATTAGGCATGTCTATACGCTCATTTGGTCAACGGGCGGCAGAATCCATCCGTGGCAACGGCATCGACGCATATCCTGCGTGCAGTGAAGTGGCAAATGGGGATTCACTCTGAACCGTGAAAGGCAAAGAAAATAATGAATATGCAATAAGTAGTTACACAACAAGTTTTTCTTTAAAACAATTATGTGTTTTCTTTACATTAATTGATTCGTATTGTTTGCAAAAATCAAAAGTAAGGAATTCGAAAAATAAATATTTAACAAAATATGTCAAAATACTGCCACTTTCAAACCTTATAACTCGAAAAGTACTAATAAAAAATATTTAATTATAGTGTTTTGGAAAGCTCTTGAGATAAGCTACAAGAATATGTAATGAAAAGTAGGAAATCCCATTTAAGAAATTGAAAGTGACCTTTACGTGACCTTCAAACGACTATTGAGGGTGTAACCAATGACACCATCTTATGTTCCCCTCAAAACCATACAATTTTTGTTTAAAATGTTTTTCTGAAAAATGCTTAGTTTTTGAAAGAAAAGCGGTGTACGGGTGATCTCAGATATCCTGTATATCCATATTTAAGATATATCCATAATTTAGAGATTGATCTAAATATTATTAAATTTTATTTTATTTATATTTATTTTATAAATATACATAAAACGGAAAAAGAAATTTTAAAATTAATTGATAAAATCGATTACACTGTACGTAGAATGTTAAATTTATTTTGTTCTATAAGTAAATAATAAATTGTTTTTGTAAACTGCATATAATACTAGCGCTGAACTATGCGCATATTCGCTGCGCGCTTCTACTCACGCAGATTGGCCGATGTAATTCATGATTTACAATTCGTGATTTGTAACAATTATATAGGGTGTCTGATAACTTTTTGCACATCCGAAGTGTGGAGGTAGATTGGCTCACATTAAGAAGAAAAGTCCTCTACTGTTTTGTGATCTTCGGCAACAAGAATCGTCCCACTTTAAGCTGATACTAGGCGCGCGGCGAAGCGGTGAGTGGGGAAGGAGTGATGAGTGCGGCCCGGACTCACCACTCCTTCCCCACTCGCTGCTCTGCCGCGCGCCTAGTATCAGCTTAAAGAGGGATGACTCTCGTCGCCGCGCGCTTCTACTCACGCAGATTGGCTGATCTTTTTTAATTAATTTTTCACTAATTATGCGAGGATCGCAAAACAGTAAAGGACTTTCCTTTTTAAATTGAACCAATCTATCTTCACACTTCGGATGTGCAAAAAGTTATCAGATACCATGTATAATAATTCGTTGTTCGACACTGAGAGAGAGAGAGGCATGAAAAATAGTTTTACCTTTAAAATAGTCAATTCTTATTAATTTTGATATAAGAAAAAAGAATATGATAAAATTTGTATTTAATTAGTTCTCATTTTCATGATATAACTTCTTTAGTATTTAGAAAAATATTCAATTTTTATCAAGGAAATTTTGTGTGTGTGTGTGTGTGTGTGAGTCTAATGAATTTAAATTGGCATCACACTGAACCTAAGTATATGATTGAAATAGAAGTCATGTTGTTTAAATTATTTTGTTTATTGAGAACTACTACAAATCTGTTTTTGTAAAGTTGCTGTTATTTTTAAATATTATTTTATTTTATATTTTATTTTCAAGATGTCACGTAAATGTGTCCACAATTTTTACTATGTGTATGGTGAAGTGATTTTTTAAATTTGTTAGAACCGTGCGCATAATTTCTCCGTTTAATCAAAACAATATATCATCATTATTTCAGTTGTAAGATAGGAAACCAAGAATCTCTGGACTCATACGTGTTCTGTCATTCTTGTGAGTGAATTTTGTGGTTAATTGAGAAATAAAATATGGTCAATGTCTTTCGTCATTCCTATGATATAGTTAGAATCTAAAGATCATGTAAATGATTATTATTTTGCATGACGTTTTCTCTTCAGCATGGAATGTTAGAAAAAGTGGATTCTCTATTCAAATTACCTGGCTTCCATCAATTACAGGCCAGTACCAAAAAAAGATGACTTGCTTATTCTTATACAACGGAATAATATATCTTAAAATCTAATAAAAATATGCAAATTTGTCCGGAAGCATCGCTAGAGCCTTAATATTAATATTAAATTCCCTGTAGTTTTGATCGGGCGTTTGTATGGCACTGGCCAGCGTGCCACAATGCCACTTAAGGGGCTGGCATGACACGTTGGTAAGCGTCATCCTCGAAATCGTCATGTTTTGTCCGCTGGCGCCACTTTGAAATAAATTTTGTATGGTGCATGGCATTAACATGGTCCTAGTAAGTACTGTCATAGGGCAGATGTGGAATTATCGTATAGCGTAATATTACTCTACGAAAAAATACTACTGAACTATTTGACTATTGATAAAAAACTTCCTATACAGTACCAAGTCATCTAAAAATATTATTAAAACTGAAAAAAAATTCTGAAATCCAATAACGAAAAAAATTTTGAATTCCATAAGGAATCCACATTATTAAATAAATTATTTTAAATTCAGTTTATCAGAAATTAAACTAAATTAAACTGATAAAGTGGGGGGCCAAGGTTAGTATAGGCAGTGTGGCGATATGGGCCGGGTTTTTCGCGCATGCGCGGCCGAAACAACGGCGTATCGTGAGTTACCGAGTGGGCGCAAAAGTCTTGGCGGGCTTAACGACAGCGAGCAGTAAAGGTTAGGTAAGTCAGTTGATTATTAATAATATTATTTATTATATAGATAGATAGATAGGAGCTTTATTGTTCCCCTGAGGGTTACAATCTTCTATAAAAATCTTCTACAAAAATAAATTACAAACAATATCTCGCTCGCAATCTGCCCCGCCCTTACATATTACCGCAGCACCTCCTATCCATACGCGCTTCGCATATAATACAATTGCGTATGAGCGCCATGAGTGCAGATTGTTTTTCTTCACCCATAGCTGCTCCGCACACACACACACACCGCCAACTTCCGTTTCCTTTTGCTCTTCTCTCCATTCTCTGCCCTCACTAACCCCCCTTATCTCTCATTCACTCTTTCCCTTTCTTCCTCTCTCTCTCACTCTCTCACCTCCTCTCTCTCCCCCTAATCCTCCCTCCTCCCTCTCCCCCAGTCTTTCTCTCTCTATTCTCCTCATCCACTCTTCTCCCTCCCCCTCATCCCCCAACACTCATCCCACATTTTCCTGCCAGCCTCCTTCTACCTCCTCCTGCCTCCCTCACCCCTCCCACACGTGTTCCCATGTCTCCCTTCCCCCCCACATATCCTACAGACCTTCTTCTCCTCCCCTTCCCAATACTTACTCTCTCTTACCTCACTCCCCAACCTAAACCTCGCCACCCTTCTCCACGTACTCTCTCCCCAACCCTTCTTCAGATATCCTGGAATCCCCTCTCCCTTAATCTCCTTATACCATCTATTACATTTCAAGTCCTTTATTTTTTCCCACCTTTCCCTTCTCTGCCTATCTTTTTCCCTACTCTCTATTTCCTCCACCCAAGTTTCTCCATCATCTCTTTTCCCCTTTATCTCCTCTATCCTCATTCCCCTGCTCCCGAAGAATTCCTTCCTTTCCTCCTCCCATCTCGATTTTGTTTTCCCCTCCCTGTATCTTTCCTTCATCTCTTCCCAACACCTCCTCGTCAGTTCACTTCCCTTCCCTTCATTCATTTTCTTTTCAAACGCCATAGCCCTTCTCCCTGCCCTACCCCACAATTTGTCCCTTTGAAATTCCTCCCTTACTAAATACCCCGGTGTTCTTCCCTCTACCCCCAATACCCACCTCAAATACCTTTCCTCGAGTCTTTCCATTTCTTCCCTTTCCTTCCATCTCCATATCCCAATATCGTCTACACCAGCCTATCGAATATCCAGAGTCTTCTTCCCCAGTCTCTCCCAAACTTCCTTTTCTCAATTCCCCATACCTGTCTCATCACCGCCGCCGCTTTCCTGACCCTTTCCTTAACATGAGCCTCCTGCCCTCCATTCCTTTGCAGTGTATATCCCAGGTACCGGAATTCCCTTACCTCTTCCACCTCTCTTCCCTTCCACCACCATTTCCTTTTCCCCACTCTTCCACCTCCCTTCCTAAATTTCATTATTTTTGTCTTTCCGGTATTCAATTCCAACCCCTTCCTATCTAAATATCCTTCTAGCCTTCCCATCATACTTCTCATTTCGTCTTCCTCTTCCGCCATTAAAACTATATCGTCCGCGTACGCTAGGGAATACACCCTCCCCTCCCCTAGTTTCACCCCTCCCCATTTTACTTTCCCCATTTCCTCCTCCAAGTCTGCTAATAATATATTAAATAAAATTGGGCTCAAAGGACACCCTTGCCTTACCCCTCTTATCGTCCAAAAACTTTTCCCGGTTTCCCCTCCTACTCTCACCCTGCTCGCTGTCTCTCTTACTGTTTCCCCTACTCTCCTCACCAGTCCATCTCTTACACCCCTATCCCTCATCGTCTCTATTAAAACTCCCCTGTCCACCGAATTAAACGCTGCCCTCATATCAACAAACAGTGCTACCATTTTCTCCCCTTCCGATTTATTTGTCTGTTTATCAGCATATTTAATATATATATGTTGTCTATTGTCCCCATTCCCTTTTTAAAGCCCGTCTGATTCGGTGAAATAATTCCCTTACCTTCCACCTCCTCCCTTAACCTCTCTGCCAATACCGTTGCATATATCTTATATAGTGTTGACCCCCCCTATAATCCTCTGCTTTCTCTCCCCTCCCTCCAGAAAAGGATAGGGATGTATGTGGGAGGAGGTCGGACGTGTCTTTACGCCCATTTGATCAACGAGCAACAGAATCCATCCGTGGCAACGGCATTGACGCATATCCTGTGGAGAGAGCATTCACACATTTTTCAGCCTAACGAATAATTGCTAGAAAACAATATTCGCAGACTAGAAAAATATGTGAGGCACAAGTGGCTGGATCGGGAATCGAACCCGAGTCTTTCGCTTTCCGGGCAACTGCTCTAGACCACTGAGCTATCCAGACCTCACACCTAATGCTGCTTTTTAACACAGTGATATGCGAATCCAGAGCGATGTTGGTATCTCACTCGATGGATGCAATGCCGATTGCCACGGAGGATCCCTGAAAGGTCGCTCGCTGACCAAATAAGTGCCGGTGGAGGTATTCGCGTGCATGTTGGCTTCCGACTGGCCTTCCGTATGAAACGGCACCGACGTTAGGGTGACCCCCCTATAATCCTCTGCTTTCTCTCCCCCTCTTTTCTTCATTATCGGAACTATCACTCCCTCCCTCCAACCCTGCGGCCACCCCTCTCCTTTCCATATTCTATTACAATACCCCCATACCCATTCCTCCAATTCCTCTCCTCCATGTTTCCATACTTCCTCCGGGATCCCATCTAATCCCATTGCCTCCCCTTCCTTTATGTTACTCCTTATCCTTCTTATTTCCTCTCTACTTATCTCCTTCCCTATCCTCCCTCCTTCCCTCCCGTTTCCCCTCACTACTCTCTCTTCCACTCCTCCCAATACCCTCATGAATTGTTCCCTCCACTCATTCCTATTCCCTCATTTATTCTCCTCCTTCTCTTCCTTTCCTTATTAATTATTTCCTACACCTCGCTTTCCCTTGTAGCTTCCTCCGTCCTCCTCTCCCATCTCTCGTTCTTCTCCTTCTTTTTTCTTTCACACATCTCCTGGTATTCTTTTCTTTCCCTCCTAAACTCTTACTTCTCTCCTTCTTTCTTCCTCCAACCCCTTAAAACTTCTCTCACCTTTTTCTTCTTCCACTCACATTCCTCCCACCAACCCTTCCTCCCTTTCCTTTTATTTCCTAACTCCTTTTCCGTCTCCTTTAACGCTTCTTTTATCCTTCCCTCTATCCCTCCCCACTCCTCCCTTAAATCCTCCCCACCTAATTCTATCGTACCCATCTTCTGCCTGAATATCATCTTCCCCTGCTCGTTCCAAACTCCCCTTCCATTTCCTCTTTCACCTGACCCTCCCCTTCTCCTTTCTATTTCGCCTTTAATCCATACTTCTAACGGATGATGATCTGAATCAATCTTGTCTCCCACCCTCATCCTTTCTACTCTTTCCTTTACTTCCTTGTCTCCTATCACATAATCAATTACCGTACTACCCTTCCCTCTTGTAAATGTGTATTCCCCTTCCTCATCCCCTTCTGTGTCTCTATTAAAAATACTCCATCCCCTTTCCACTATAAATTCCAATAATTTCTTACCTTCTCTATTTATCTTTCTATCCTTCGATTGCCTCCCTTCTTTAATCTCTTCCCCCCTTAATTCCTCTTCTTCCACCTCTCCCCCTTCCCTTCCCGTTCTCGCATTAAAGTCTCCTCCTATTACAGTTCTGACTCCTATTTCCCTTTCATCCACCCACTGCTCCAGCCTCTGTAAAGTCCCCTCTATATCCCCACCCACATACACCCCCACTACCCCCTCCACCTTTCTCCTCCATTCTTGACTCTCCCTACCATTATCCCCTCCTTCACCTCTATACTCGATCCTTCTTCCAACAATTCCTTCCTTATTCCCATTAACATTCCCCCCATTGCCCTTCCTCTCCTCCCCTTTCTTCTCGCTATCTGCACCCCCCATTCGAATCTCCGCGGCAATCTCTCTCTTATCTTTCCCTACCTTTGTATTCCATCCACGTTTCCATTAGAATCACCACATCCCAATCTCCCAATCCTAACCAAAACCCTTTATCTTTACTTCCTAAACCCGCTACATTCCAAAACGCTATCCTCCACTCCCCCCATCTTCTCCCTCCCTCCAATCCTCCCTCTTTTCTATTTCATCCCTCGGTCTTCTTCTCTTTCTTTTCCCCCCTTCTGTTCTTGTAATTCCCCTCCAATTCTTTAATACCTCCTCCTCCTCATCCCATTTCCACCATACCTCATCAATTTTTATTTTCCCATATCCCATCCACACCTTTCTTCCCTTCCCTTCTTCCAATCTCGCTATCTCCTCTAACCTCCACCTCATCCTCCTCTCCTTCCACGTCCAATCCTCCATTATTCTCTCCCTCCTACCTCTCAGTTTACCCTTATTTGCCCATGTCTTGTTTCTGCTCTTCGCTCCCCAACTTAACCCATAGCGACTCTCCTCCCTTCCCTACTTCCCCTCCAATCCTCTTTACTTCCCCTATGTCAACCTTCACACCTATTATCTTCATTAATTCCTCCACTGCTTCCCTTCTCTTCGCCTCTTTAACTTCTATTCCCTTTATAACTACGTTCTTCCTTCTCTCTTCTCTCTCTCTCTTCTCCATCTTTCTCTCCATCTCATTAATCCTACTCTCCACTTCTCCAATTCCCTTCCCTCTCCCTACTTCCCCCCTCTTTCAACTGCTCTCTCCAACCTATTTTCCTCTCTACTCTCCATGCTTTTTTGTAATTCTTGAATCCTCCTTCTCAATTCCTCTCTCTCTTTCATCCATCTCTCCTCCTGCTCCCTTAATTCTCTTCTCACCTTCTCCACTTCATCTCTCAACATCTTACCTTGTTCCCTGATTCCTTCATTGCCCTAATGTCCTCTTTCCCTAATGTCCTTCATCCCTCTTATCTCCTTTATCATTTCCTCCATCCCCCCTCTCCAGCTCAGTAAAATCTCTTTCCACCCTCTTTCCTCTCTGTTGTTCTCCATCCTCACCTTCTCCCCCTCTATCTTTTCCTTCCGCGGTGATCTTGCCGTTATATTACTTTTTTTAAAAATTTCCTCCTTCTTCCCCACCTCCTTTCCTTCCTCCACCTCTGCCCTCTTCCTCTTAAACAAATCATCTATATTCCCTAAACTCCCTCCTCTCTCTCTACCTCTCGCCGCCATCCTTCCCTCTATACTCTTCCTTTCCGTAGCTCCCCTTCTATTGCCTACCCTACTACGCCCCCTATGCTCACTCTCCGTTGTCTTCCTTTCCACACCTTACCTTCTAAATCACCACCTATCTATGCCTAACGGCCTATCTCCACGTGTCCTTTCCCCTTTTCTCCTTTTATACCTTAACTCGCCCTTGTCCCTTCATCATACATGCACACCATTCACTCTCTCACACTGCCCTCACACTTACTTCTCCTCTCACACTCACTTTTCCACAACTTTTCTTCTATTACAATCGCCCGAAAAACCACGTGTCTATATACTAACGCACCGGAAACGGAAGTCCATTATTTATTATATATT
Organism: Camponotus vicinus; assembly: GCF_025532165.1. Lineage (NCBI taxonomy): Eukaryota > Metazoa > Arthropoda > Insecta > Hymenoptera > Formicidae > Camponotus > Camponotus vicinus. The sequence goes on from NW_028141979.1 coordinate 12,928,679, forward strand.
TATTAATATAATAATATTAAAATGGATAATGTAGGAAAAGGAGCAATTAAGAAACAGAGAATTATAAAATTCAAGTAGCATGGCTAGATGAAGATATTTTTAAAGGATGATTGGCTCCTCATCCTGTAGAAAATAAAGCAATTTGTATTATATGTAATAAGACCATCAGGTGCTGCAAAACGGATTTAATTAAACATTCCGAAACACTCAAACATTTTGAAATTTCTAAAAAAATTAATTCTGAGAAACATAACGCGACTGATAATACAAGCACATTAACGCATAAGGATAAAGTCAAATGCGCAGAAATAAAATTAGCTTTTTATTTTGCAGAGCATAACGTTGCTTTTCGTACAGTGAATCATTTAATTCCGTTATTAAAAGATATTTACATAGATTCTGAAATTGCACAAGATGTTTCACTTGCTCGACATAAGTGCGCAAATATTATCACAAAAATTATTGCAAAACGCGAAATTGAAAATATTGTTCAAAACTTACGAAGTTGTAAATTTTCCATTTTAATTGATGAAAGCACAGATATTTCAGATACTAAAGTAATATGTGTTCTTGTTCGATATGTGTCCCCTTTAAATAAAAATGTAACACAGTTATTAGAATTATTATCTTTAGATGCGACAGATTGCAGCGCGAAGAAAATTTTTGAAAATTTTAAAAATCTTTTAAAAGAAAAAAAAATTCCTATCAAAAATATTGTTGGAATAGCATGTGATAATGCATCAGTGATGACAGGATGCAATAACTCTTTTATATCTCGTTTGAAATTAGAAATATCAGAATTAATAACATTAAATTGCATTTGCCATTCTTCCGCGATTGTAGCCAGTAAAGCGTGTGAAAAATTGCCGTCATCTTGTGAAAATTTAATTAGAGGAGTTGCCATTTATATTTCGGGCAGTGCAAAAAGAAGTGCAATTTTAAAAGAATTTCAAGATTTTTTCAATATAGAGACAAATAAAATTTTAAAACTATCTAATACTAGATGGTTTGTGTTACAAAATTGCGTTGTACGACTTTTCGACAACTGGGAAGTTCTAAAAAATTATTTTATTTTAGCGACAGTAGAGGATAAAACGAAATCTGCGGTAACCATTTTAGCATTATTAAATGATGATTCAATTAAAGCATATTTATTATTCTTAAAATATTCGTTAAATTTTTAAAATAATTTTAATGCTTTCAGTCGCGTGATGTTTTAATTCATAAATTATATTCAACTAGCCAGAAATTAATTCACCAGTTAGCTCAAAATTTCATGAATTTCAATGCTCTTAAAGATATTTCTACTTTAAATATAGACGATCAAAATAATATTAAATATATTGAAAATATATATCTTGGACCCGAATGTAATACATTATTAGAAACATTATCTTTGGAATGCGCGCAACAAATTAAATTAAAATGTTTAGATTTTTATATCACAGCAGTTCGAGAAATGCTGAAGCGTTTACCATATAAAGATAAATTATTTGAACAATTAACTTTTCTAGAACCAAAGATTGCTCTTTATGAAGAAAATAGACTTAAAATTAAAGATTTAACCTACATTGCTATGCGATTAGGACATATTGATGTTACAAAGTTAGCTTTTGAATGGAGAATTTTGCCATCATGTTTTGATGATGAGCAGAAAACAGAGTTAGCTTCTTTAAAAATAGATCTAATGTGGAAAAAAATAGTAGAATTTAAAGATATTTCTGGGGAAAAGATGTTTCCAAATTTAGAATCTTTAATCGAAATAGTTCTTTCTTTTCCTCATTCGAATGCCGAGGCCGAACGAATTTTTTCAATAGTAACAGATATAAAAAATAAAAAAAGAAACCGATTGTCTAATGATACTAAAAAATATGGAATTGTTAATTGCAAATTACATATTTTTTCTTCAAAACAACTATGTGTTTTCTTTACACCAATTGATTCCTCTCATTATTTTGTACGTAAAAGTATTAAGGTAAGATAATCGAAAAATGAATATTTTACTAGATATTTTACGGTTTATGTAGAATTAAGAAATTATTTCAAGCCTCATAACTCAAAAAGTACTTAACGAAAAGGTACTTAATTATAGTGTTTTGGAAAGCTCTCGATGTCAGCTACAAGAATGTGCAAAAATATATAGGGTATTCCATTTAAGAAATTTAAGGTGACCTTTATGTGACCTTCAAATGACTGTTCAAGGTCAAATCATTGTCACCATCTTATGGCCCCCTCGAAACCAAACAACTTTTGTCTGAAATATTTTTCTCTCCCGGGCTTGGTTTTCGAGATATTTGACTGGTCGGATTAAAATGAAACACCCTGTATATTAAATTTTATATATTGTACATATATATAACTTTTTACCGATTCTCAAAAATTAAAAAAAAATTGCGCGGACGATTAACGATAGGATATCGTTTCACTTTTTCTGGGATTAGATATTTTACTGATAGCGTACTGGCCGCGCATGCGTGAAAAACCATATCGCCACACTGGGTATAGGGCCTCTACGAGGTTTGCAGATGTCGAATATGCAACCTTAACAAATGTGGAGCAACGCCCAAAGCTGTTTGGTGATACCAGCAAATCCTACCTCCACGTCCACGAAGACTTCACACTTCATCTAGTGAATGTCGCGTGTCCCCTGGATGCAGCCTGGTTGTAGCTAACGGAGGCGGGTGATGGCGAGTGTCCGGCGCCATAAAACGAGACCTCTTTGACTAAGGGAAGGAAAACCCTGACAGAAAACCTGCTGCTCTCAGCCAGTGCAAGGTGGCAGCCCCGCCAGCGAGATCGGGTGCAGTGGGCTAATAACCCGCTCATCTTAAAGCAACACTTATTACAGAAACCAACACGAAAGACAGCCGGACGGAACAACAGTTGACGACCTTCGGAATGAAAACTCGGACTAGATTTGGAACATGGAACATCCGAACACTCTTGGAAGCCTCTCGCTTGGCTCAGGTTTGCAGAGAAATGGAGGCTTACAGGCTGGATTTCTTAGGACTGTGTGAGACAAGGTGACCAGACAGTGGTGAAATGACGACAAATGATGGCAGATTGTTTATATATTCTGGAAAGCCAAGTGGTGAGCCCAGATCTGGTGGTGTTGGGATAATATTGAGCGGGAAAATGAAGAAGAGCCTCATCGAATGGCGGCCGATCTCTGATCGCATCATCCTAGCTCGCCTCAGAGGTCGAGCACGGAACGTATCCATTGTTCAGTGTTACGTTCCAACAGAAGTGACGGAGCATGAAGTCAAAGAAAATTTTTACGACACACTATGGATGTCTGCGCAGAATTAGGAAGGCGGACCTTTGCATAATTATGGGTGACCTAAATGCAAAAGTAGGAGCAGACAACACAGGCCTGGAACAAGTAATGGGACACCACGGCACAGGCAGTAGGAATGATAACGGCGAACGACTAATAGAAGTGTGTGCAAGTTTTGATTTCGTCATTGGCGGAACTGTGTTTCCTCACAGGAAAATACATAAAAACACATGGACGTCGCCAGATCAGCGCACACAGAACCAGATCGACCACATAATGATAAGCAGGAAATGGAAAAGATCCCTCCTAGATGTAAAAGCCCGACGTGGTACAGATATGGCAAGCGATCATCACTTCGTGGTAGGCGTCGTCAGAGTCAAACCCAAATTTACTGGTAAGGCGCCAAGAAAATTTCAGGTAGACAGTCTAAAGCAAAAAGAGGTCAAAAGGAACTTTGTGCAAAGCCTGAATACGTTGGCACGTGAAACGCAACACACTGACTCAAGTGATCTTAATGACAGCTGGAAGCTATTAAAGGCCGCATTTATCGGTGCTGGTGAAGCAGCTGTGGGCTACAGACGAAACTCTAGAGAGGAGTGGATTTCTCAAAAGACGTGGAACATAATTGACGAGAGAAAGTGCGTTAAAGCCCTACTCAATGCAGCGCAGTCACGAGGTGAGAGAATTGATCTGGGAAAGAAGCATGCCCAATTAAACAAGGAAATTAAGAGAAGTGTGAGAAGAGATAAAAGGGAGCGGATTAACAACCTAGCGGCCCAAGCACAACAAGCTGCTGAGAACAACATAAGGCTGCTTTACCACATAACCAAAAAACTGTCTGGAAGGGGTCTTGCCAACTTTCCTCCGCTAAAAGCGAAAGATGGAGCTCTCCTAACATCTAAGGACGATCAGCTGGAACGCTGGACAGAATATTTTACAGAGGTTCTCGATCAAGTTGCGACTACCATAGCAGAGCAATCAGATAATCAGATGGAGAATGTTGCAAGAACACCTGAAAGTGGCGCTGAAAAGGACGAGGCGGCCATGTTAAAGATCAAAATTGATCCTCCTTCTGCTGCGGAGTAAGGACTGCCATAAAAAATCTTAAAGATGGCAAAGCTCCAGGCATTGATGGAATTCCACCTGAGTTCTTCTCTGCGGACAGTTCAACCACTGCAGAGCTTCTATAACCCATCGTAGCAATGGCATGGAACCAGGAAGAGCTCCCTTCGGACTGGAAAAAGGGTATAATTATAAAACTCCCAAAGAAAGGTAGTCTTAGTCTCTGTGATAACTGGAGAGGAATAACATTGCTTACGACGATAAATAAGCTTATGGCGTTCATTATCTTCAAAAGACTTTCCACAGTTCTAGAGCCACATCTGCGTGGGGAGCAAGCGGGCTTCCGGCCAAATGTCATGTGTAGACCAAATCAACACCCTACGCATATTGATTGAGCAATCGCAGGAGTGGAATTCGCCATTGTTTCTGGTGTTTGTCGACTTCACAAGAGCATTCGACAGCTTAAAACACTCATCCTTGTGGGAAGTTTTAAAGGACTATGGAGTGCCCGACAAAATAATAAGAGTTACTAAGGCACTTTACAAGGATGCATCGTCCTGCGTAGCTCATGGCGGAGTGCTTGGAGAGAATATCATGATAAATGCGGGTGTGAAGCAGGGATGTGTCCTATCGCCCTTCTTGTTCATTCTCGTCGTTGATCACATCCTAAGAAGATTAGAGAGAGCACCCAGAGAGGTCCTCTGAAGTTTTCATAAGCGTTTAGAGGATTTGGACTACGCAGACGACATCTGTCTCATGGCTCACACGTTTCGGGACATGCAGGATAAGCTGAGCGAATTTGCAGATTTGGCACTGGAGGCAGGACTTCGCATCAATATTCGTAAAATTAAGAGTATGCGTCTAGGCACTAAGGTTCACACAAACTTTGTGCTTAGGGGAGGGGCAATTGAGGAGGTTGTCAAATTCTGCTATCTTGGCAGTGTGGTGTCGAGCTCAGGCGGAGCCGAGTCTGATGTAGCCAATAGAATCAAAAAGGCACGTCAGGCGTACTCGGTTCTCGGGAACATCTGGGCTTCCTCCTTGTACTCGATTGACACAAAGCTCCGCATATTCAACTCTAATGTGAAGTCGGTGCTGCTCTATGGATGGGAAACATGGAAGATTACTACCAGCATAACAAAATCTCTGCAAACGTTTGTAAACAGATGTATGCGACGCATCTTGCGCATATTTTGGCCGCAGACAATATCAAACAGAGAGCTTTACATCCGCGCAAGCCAGCCTGAATTAGAATGGGAAATTAGAAAGAGGAAGTGGAAGTGGATTGGACACACGCTACGTAAACCTAAGAGCGATATAAACAGGCATTCTCTGGAATGAAACTCTCAGGAGACAAGAAATCGTGGACGACCCAAGCAAACTTGGAGAAGAACTGTGTTGAGTGAAGCCGAAGGACAAAATTATTCTTGGAACCAAATAAAATATTTGGCATCCAATAGGACACGGTGGCGTAGCTTCGTGGAGGCCCTATGTTCCTAACGAAGTTTCAGGATCATTATATATATATATATATATATTAAACTGATAAAGTGATGTTAAGACGACGCGGTTCACTCGCACACAATCAGAGAGTCATGTACATAGCTCTCTGATTGTGTGCGAGTGAACCGCGTCTTCTTAACATTGCTTTATCAGTTTAATTTAGTTTAATTTCTGACAAACTGAATTTAAAATAATTTATGTAATAATGTAGATTCCTTATGGAATTCAAAATTTTTTTTGTTATTGGATTTTAGAATTTTTTTTTCAGTTTTAGTAATATTTTTAGGCGACTTGGTGCTGTATAAGAAGTTTTTTATCAATAGTCAAATAGCTCAGTAGTATTTTTTCGTAGAGCAATATTACGCTATACTACGATAATTCCACATCTGCTCTAAGATCAGAGAGTCATGTACATGGCTCTCTGATCGTTTACATGTGAGCACACCGAAAAAATTATATTCTACATTTTATAATAGCCCACTAAACTACAGAATATTCCTCACTAAAATAAGCGCCAAGTATATATTTTATAAATGAGAAGATTTCCCTCTAATAATGGTATTATAATGAAATATTCTAATGAATTTTAGAACATCCCTCTAATGTGAATAAGTAATAGTAAAATAAAATTGAAAAAGTGGCTGTTTTTGGCATTTTGCATTTTTTCCCTATCTTTTTGATTTAAATATAATGAAAGAAGTAAGGATATACAGCTATTAGAAATAAAGACTTAAATGGAATAAGGACATTGCTTATTTTTATTCCATTTAAGTCTTTATTTCTAATTCCTGTGTAATTCTTAATTTTTTTTTATTAATATTTAAGCCAAAAAGTTGAGGAGAAAATGCAAAATGCCAAAAGTAGACAAGTGAAATGTGTGACATGTAATGTGTTTTATATGACTCTGATAAAATGTCTATTGAACACCATAAAACTATTACAAATATTAAAATAAAAAATACATAAATCGCTTACAATATCCTTTCGTTGTATTTAAATCAAAAAGATGAATAGAAAATACAAAATGCCAAATGTAGACAAGTAGAAAACGTAATATTTTGTTGACTCTTACATAAAATATCTGTCGAACAACATAAAATGCTATAAATACTAAATTATACATAAAATAAAGAATATGTGAATCGCTTACAATTTTTTCATTTAAGCCAAAAACGTGGACAAAATGCAAAATGCTAAAACTAAACAACTAGAATATGTAATGTGTTTATAAAACTCTTATATGAAATATCTACCAAACAATATAAAATATTAAAATAAAAGATACGTTTTAATGAATCAATCGCTTACAAATAATCTTAATAATAACTATAATAACTACAATATATGCTTAAAAGTTACATAAGTGTTCCCATCAGACCCCATATGAGCAGTGGAAGGATAAAAAGATATAAGATTTCTGTATTCAATCAGAAACCACTCCGGAGTGAGTCTAATTTCATAGGAATGCAAGTGTTCATTGAAACCAATGGTTCGCAATCCTGTTAAAAGAAAGAGGGGATGCTCTTGTATATTTTGTGACCTCACTATCCAACACAAATTTCCAAAGATAGGCAAGTCCTCCTCATAATTAATAACGAGAATCATATTAGATTTGTAGCAGGTACCACAAATGATTGCTTCTTCGACTGCAAATGATTGTTCCATTGCGTCGGGTAAAATATTTTGAAACATTTCAAAATTTTCACAATTTACTAGTCTGCGTTCCTTTGGATGATACTTAACGTCATTTGAGAAGCCTCGTTTACTTAAAATCCTTGCACAACATGCAAGTGCGTATCTTTTTGCAATTGAAAGAGGTAGATTTTTACGGCAACTCATATTATCCGCCACTCTTTTTATTATAGGACGATGCTTTCCTTCTAGTCTCATTGACCAGGTATTTATCACTGGTCCTGTCAAATTCATACGAGGATAGTGCACCATGAAATGGTGTTTAGGTTTCAAGGTGTCAAGGTCTTATTAAAAAATGTACAATATATCTCATGATGTTCGGCAATTAAAGTTGAAAGATACTCAGTTAACTGTTGTCTAACATATGGAGCTATTATAATGTCTAGTATTTCAACAAGAATTATGTATAATTTCCGAGCTTTATCATGCTCTGGCACCAAATCTTCAATAATTAAACCGAAGTGATGTACAAAAAACATCATTTCAGATGCAGACATTTTTAATTTTTGATTGCGAATGTGATCTACAGTAATAAGTGTTGGTTTGTCACCAGAATCACGTCATAATTAAAGTTCTGAAGACGATCATTTAGAGTCTCAAGATTGAGAAAACTCATGTGATTGATAAGGTAGTCTAATATAGCACACAAATCATAATGACACACTCCTTCAAAAAAATCATGCATTAAATCACATACAAGGTTCTCAGTGACATGATAAGAGGTCAGAACATGCCATATACAACGAGTCTTAATTCCTATTTGAGAAATATTATTACTTAGTATATCATCTTCGTAATTTATTCTATTGCGAAGTACCATAATATTCTCTCTCACTTGCCTCTTCATGGTATTTTTATGCTCCTTACAAAATCTGCAATAATAATTTGCATTAAATGATTCCACAAAGCCAGTTACAGCATGTTGCCCTAAATTATCTCCTAGAATTTGACACAGAGCAAAATAAACGGTATGCTCTGATTCAGTTTGAATGACAATACCATTTGTTTCGAGATCCCTTATTTCATCAATAATAGGTGCGAATACCTCTTTGTTATGGCCATTCCTATGATCACTTAGAAAAATACAGGCAAAAATATTTTCCAATAAAGAAAACAAATGTTGTGGAATGCATGGGATGCGATAATAGATTACTCCCAAGCTGTGGACACCTGAATGGGAATCTGTTTGATTATCAGGTTCCACGTCATCAAAATACACATCTAGAGGCAGAACAGTATGATTTCCATAATTTCGCTCTATGTTTCTCCACAGAGGACTTTGCATGACATTTGTGAAGGATTCAGAATTTTTAAGATTTTCAACATTGCTCATTATGGCATTGAAGACATTGGGCAATTCCAAAAACTATCTTAATGTGCGTTTCATAGAAATAAATTGACCAGTCAATTCAACTGGTGTCAAAACCAAGTTACCTCTCATTTTTTTTATTTTCTCACCCACGCCTATAATATATGAGTTGGAGCATATATAACAATGACTCTGTTGTAGAGCATTCACTCGTTGAGTCTCAGTTTCAAAACCTGAAAACATATTGTGCAATGCAGCAGACATAACATCTAAATCCTCTATCTCTTCCTGAGGTACATTGTTATTTCTAATTACAGTAAGAGTTTTATTTTTTAACATTTCTAGAAAATCACTTGAAACAAATTTTTGAACATAATCGAGAATATCATGTATTTGAGTTCAATTGAGAATAATGTCATTATATAACTTGGCAGTAAGGACTAAAGATGATTGAGATAAAATGTTTTGAAAATTTGCGACAGTTATTTCGTGAAATTGCCTGATGTCTACATCATTCTCTTGTATGTTATTAAGTACATTTTCATTTATAGGCATCGAAGGGTTGCCATTTATAGGAACGTTGTCACGATTTATCCCTATAACATTTTCGGCTAGTGGGGCATTTTCCATCACTTGAACTCTTAAATCAATCAGATAGGATGTCTTGTTCTCAGATGTTTCCTGAAGGATTTGATGGAGTCATATTCTCTATTACAATCATCTTGAGCACAAGTATAAATGTTAACACTGAAAGAATGAATTGTCTGCAAGTGAGTGCAAAGTGCACTTATTAAGCGCAGGGCTGCACAACACTCATTACAAATATATGACATACTTCTTACTTGCACCGGATAAAATAAACCTAAAATAAACTTAAAAACTACATGGAAAATTATAATAAATTTGTAAATACTTTATTCTTTTCTGGAGACGAGTCCACAAAGAGAGCTTATTAAACTTGCAACTCGAGAGATGTTCTCATCTTCTTTCAAATATAGGTTATAAAAGTAGTATTGCACAAAATACCATACAGCCTTGCACTCTTGGGGATATGCTACATCTAGAGCATGATATGCTTTCAAGCAAGCATCCAGAGCTATCACTGGTGTTCTCAGTTTGTAGCGAACACCATCAATTTGAATATAGGTGGCAGTTATATTTGCCAGCGTCTGTCCGACAATTATGAGAATCGGTTGGAGACGGGCATTGAGATGGTTACGATGCCTTTTAATAGTTTTCCTCAGGTCTCCTGGAACCTAACAGTAGAGAAAAAATCCATTTAGTTCCCAAAGAGAATTAGGACAAAAATAAAAAAAAATAAAATTGATGTAACTTGAAAATAATTATTTACAGTCACATGAAGAATGAAGAACTTTCTAGCCTCTTGCACTGATGGAACGTAACCTATGCTTTTCCCGCGCCCTCGCTTGCAGCACAAAGATGGTAATAGATATAATGTGATTACATTCCGTTTGTCTGTATAAATATTAAAGTAGGGAATATTACAAGTTGAGAAAAAAATTAAAACTATAGTGTATTTACCTGCAGGAGCAGCATGATATTGTTTAATCAGATCTCTTCCATAAATATCCGAAACAAAAATCTCAGTCTCTGCCAACTCAATTATTAACTCTTTTGCAATTTCCCACTTTTAAAAAAGACTTTCCTCCCTACCTGGGAAAAGCTCCTTAAAGTCTTGATTTAGCTGAAAAAATATGACAATCAATTAGCATTTTCTGAAGAATAAAACAAGCTTACTTTATTTATAATTATTACAAATTTTTTTAATTTTATTTTTAAATTATTTTTATTTTATTTTATTTCTAAATTATTTTATTTTTAATTATTAGAAAAATTCTTCATTGTACACTAACTAAGAGATATCCATTGGGAAGCTTCAAGACATCCCATTTTTTTATATACTCATCGATGAGTTGCTCTTCTTCATCTTCATAATTTTCATTTTTAATTGTGTTTTTTTGTTGAGCTTTACTGATCTCACACTGAGCCCTTGGTTTTGTCTCTAACAAGATTTTACGTCTAAGGGCATGCGTTACTAACCAATTCGCCAACAGTTGAGGCCAAGAATCCCGGCTTTTATGTCTCAGACATGTGATGGCAGTATTTATAGCGTGGTTTTCTTTATCAATGCTTCCTAAAATGATAAGAGAAGATTATTATTTATAATTATATTATTATTATATTATAATTATATTATTATTATTATTATTATTATTTATATTTATATATTATATGTATTTATATTATTTATAAGATATTATTTTTATAATCAGAGAAGAGAATCTTACCTTCTAACTTAGCTGGGTCAGTAATCTTTGTCTTTCCGAATGCTTCTAAAGCATATTGCACTGAAGAAGAGGAGCAGTGGAAAGTTCCTGCGTCCTTCTTTTGGTTATATTTAATATTTTTTATCTTATTAGGCAATTTGCCTTGAGCATTCTTATGTGTTGTGTCAGGAGGAATGTAATAAATAGCCTGTTAGATGAAAGAATTTTTCAGTAAGATTGAAATTGCTTAGATAATCGACAATAAGATTTATTGAAAGTAGCTTACTGGATCTTCAGTGGGGAAAAGTGCACATATCTTTTTGACAATTTCTACATATTCAAACTGGGATGGCCTGTAATTCCACATAGAATAAACATTAACTTATATGGAAACATTGGACCAGCTAACACTGACATTTCTTCAAATTATTATTATTGTAATTGACTTACACATAGTTCACTTTCAACATCTCGTGAACTATAGCATTTGATATTGAAGATCGATCTGTTTCATTTAACATCCCTTTCAGTTTATAATTATTTACTGCCGCCTTTGACTTTAGATCATAATTCTTTAAATATGTCTCAAGATCCTGAAAACACAAACAATAATTAAAAACAAAAAAATTGAAAAAAAAATGTGCATAGCAATTAAGAGAGAATATATATACTAATTCTTTCAAGTGGGAAAAGCCGTTGAAAGAAGCCAAACGTTTGTTTGGCTCACAATTTGACTTTAATTTGTTTCTCTTTCTATCAGATGCGTGTTTGCTCTTATTGTGAATATCAGATATTGAACTCCCAGCTTTAAAATTTTCAAAGCTTTCAGTTTCAAAATTCTTGACTGCTGTTTCTTTTCTTCTCTGAACAGCCTTAAAAAGCAGAATAACAATTTGAGCAGTGAGACATCACATGCTAAACAAATATTTGTTTTGATAATTCTTACTTGATCAGTTTCTTCGAATGATTTGACTTGCAATACAGGAAGTGAATTTCCCTCCTCATCCACAAACTGATTGTTATTAATAGTTAGGATAAAATCATCATGTGACACATTATCGTGCGACATCTCATCATGTAAATTTATAGTGTCTATATCTTTATAATTCTGCGTATTAATCTGTAATAAAAAACAGTTTTTAGAAATTCGAATGTTTTAATATGTAGAAACAAAGAAATAATAACACATTGATAATTATTTACATTAATTCTATTTACATTAAATTTACATTAAACCTAACCTAACCTTAGAAAGCTGTTCAAATTGACGACATGAAGATCAAATATATGTGGACACCAAGCAAAATGCTGTTTTGAATATAAATAATTACCTATGTGTTTTAAGAGAGAGATGTATGATACTATAATATAATATACCTCTCCTAATGTGACACTTTTTCTCAAATTAAATAAGCAGTCTTCGAAGTCTGCCCGAAGGCCAACTTCTGGGACAAGCTCTCTAATCAGATCTTGTCTGAGAACTCTCAACCTTCGCATTGAATTAATTTTTTCGTCTACAGCAAATCGTAAAACATGCAGTACATACAAAACAGCAATGCATAATACATAAAAATTCATACTTACTCTCAAAACGGCTAATTAATTCTGATAAGTTATGCTGAAGTAGCCACTTTTTCACTTCTTTCATGTTTTTTTTCTTTTATGTTTTACTAGGAAACTTTACTTCCGTTACAGAGCGTTAAATTTCTTAATCATGTTAGATTCTTCAAGCACATTAGCACATAATATGGCAGCGTATATAGGCATACGTGTCAGAAAGAAATCGGCGGTTTATTGGCCCCGCTAATGGAGGAGATACGTGGAGATACGCATTACGCACAGAAACAAAGACTGCGCGTATGCTCCCCTCTAGCAGCCAGAGTTGCCAGATCCGAGACGCGAGCAACACGTATGGCTTCTCGCGTCGCGGATCTGGCAGCACTGTAGTACTTTAGAATATATTCTTTATTTTATATACTATTCTTAACAAGAGACTTAACTTAACTTAATAAATGACTTTAAAAAAAAAGTATTCGGAAATTTTTAGAATATTCGATTAGAGGGAAGCTTTAGAAGGAATTTTTCTAAAATGAAGAATACAATTTTTTCGGTGCAGCGTCCTCTTTTTGGCGATACTACTTATAAAAGGAAAAAAATATACTTTAGATCTCATGTGTGTATCAATTCTTTATATACACTTTATGATAAAAAATTGAATACGAGTTTAGTCAAGTCTGGTGTCGCCGCGTTGCGGCAAGCGAAAAAACACGTGTCATATACTGTGTTCTTTTTATGTTATCTTTTTTAACAAAGCGAAAAGATGTCTGAGCACCTAATGTGGCACAAGTATGGACCGTATCCAGAAGTCCAGTCAAATCCAGATCTCCGCCCGTTTAATTTTATAATAATATTACGCCATTTATATATCGGGCACGAGTATAGTTCTGATGTGGATGTTTTCAGTTTTTGAAAATAACGCTGTGACGTGACAAACTTACATGGCGCGAACAAGTGTTATGGTGCCGGCAAGGCAATTTCTATCAGGGTTTTCCTGAAAAATTTACTAAGTTAAATTTTATTTTGTCAAAAAGTTGAATATTATAATAATAATTTGAAATTTAGAGCTAATAAAAATATTATAATGTCTATTCTTTTCTCTTATCCTATTGTTAATAAGAATTGACTAATTTTATGAAGAAAAGAGGAAATTTTCATTTTTTTATATATTAGCGTAATATAAATCGGTCATATTATTCATAATTTGTAGTTCATCGCGAATCGTCATGGAACATAAGTTATCGTTATATTCAGTAAACATTTAAGTAGGCGCCTTTATCTATTTTAGAAAAATTATGCATAATATTTTTACTTTTTATTTTACTTTTTTTCCTTTTTCTCATCATAAAGACATAAATAATTATACATAGTATAGCATTATACGAATTAATATGAATGAACTTATTCGATTCGCGATCTGATTTTGTTGAAAAATCGCTGGCGAATCAGCACGACTGATGATTCACAAATGCAAATTTAACAAATTTTGAATAATGAAAATTCTTTTCATTATTCCACGAACTACCCACGAATCGCGAATCATCCATCACGACTCACGAATATATGTAGTTTGGAGCTAGCACTATAAAATATCCTAGTTTTGTAAATTTTAATTCTGTCTTTTCAAATTAATTAGCATTATTTAATTCATATGTAAAACATAATAGAACAAAATTAATCCTATAATGTTACTGCCATCTTCAGTACTAAAGGGATTAATAATAATAATAATAATAATAATAATAATAATAATAATAATAATAATAATATTTTTCTGATATAGGTCAATACATGTTAAGAGCGACATCAACGCTGATGATAGAATTACAGGATAAAATAGCCCTTTCGCTTCATATGATGAGTTCACTGATCGAGATGACTACTCTAAGCAAGCATCATATTGAATTGAATAGCACAACTGTTCAATGGTTAAAACGTATTAGACCAATCTTTGAACGTAATTCAGTGATGTACGAACAAATGAAATTCGATTTAGAAGAGAAACTTCAAGAAGAGATAACGATTTTAAACGCACGAGTAGAGGACATGTTTCCTAGGTTCCCTCTCATTTATCTATATTTTATATTTATAGTATAGCGTTTTTTGTCGAGCACATTTTCCTATTCTACATTTAACACTTGCATCGAAGTAGGTATTGCCGAATAAACATTCTCCTGTAAGATGAAACGTATCAAGAGACACGGTAGTGTCTTAGCTAAGTCCCAGCGTAAGCAAAGATGCGCTCCGTGTCTTATTACGCGAGTCGGATTGAGAGTATAACTCGATATTTTTATTTTCTCATATAACCGCTCAATGGATCGAGTTCTTAGTAGAATTAATCGATAGCTTGGGTTTAAATTATATAATAAAAGTGTTTTTATTTTTGCGCTACGTGCTCTGTAAACGGAGATATCATGATGCAAAGTCTGAACTGTGAAAATTTCGATTAAGAAACGTCGTCATGGTCATCGTCAACTCCTCTTAACATAACAAAGAAATATACAGAAATACGTTTCCAACGTCTGCCACAAGAATGCGCTAGCAGTGATTCACGACGCAGCGTTAGTAGCGCTCTGTGATACTAACGGCGTTTAGTGATATTAAGGGCGCTTTGTAGCTGATTGGTCTATGATGAATTGTCAATCGATATCGAGCTTGAAATAATAGATGATGCAACTATATATGTATATCTATTACATGTACTTATTGTGTGATGCACTAATTATCACACATATCTTTTGATTTAAAATAAGAGCTATCGCACAAATTGACATAAGCTGCATATGCGTACATAAAACCGCTGGCTCAATGAACATCAAGCATTGATCAATATGGCGACTTAATACTCGATACTTATTGATCCAGCGGTTTTATGTTATATATAAATATTTGGATTGAAGTTAATGATGCTAAAGTTAAAAAAAAGCAGTGGCCTAGAGGTGCTAAAAATGTTCATTTACTTTTCTTACAAAAGATGACTAAATAATACATAAAAATGTTATAAAATAAAGCAGTAAAAAAATTCTTTATTAAACATAAACATTTATGTAACATCTAAGTTGTGATTAATAATTTATCATTTAGTACAATATTTCGATCAGTCTTATATAAAAAAAATATTGTAATGTATCAGCAATTTCGTGAAGAATGCTTTATATTTTGCATTATTTATAAACTGTCAAAAAATATTTAGATAAGTAACCAATAATTTGTCTCCATTTTTTTTAGTATTAAAAATAGAATTATGAAACTTACTCTTTTTCCGTTTTACTTATATATTCAATGATGAATTAAATAAACAAAACAATGATTATTTATCAATTTAGATTTGGAATTTTATTATGAATAATAAATGCAGATTTCTAATGGCAGATTGATTTGTGATTATCCTTTGTTATTTTTACAATTAGTATAACAAAGTTTGAAAAATCTAAATATTTACATAACCAAAAAGGATCGTAGTATTGTAATGAAATATGATGAGGGTGGCAAATTCTTAGCATATTCATTGAAAGAAAATTTAAATTTTTCGTTTAACATATAGTACAAAAAATAGTGATATCTCTAAAAAAATTACCTTTTTAAAAAAGAGGTAAAAAAAGGAGCTAAGTCCCGCGTAAAAAACTGTATGTATTTGCAAACCAGTGCGTTAACTATAAAAACCTATCTCCAAAGTCATGTTATTTTATAATATAAAAACCTATCTCCAAAAATTTGTGTTATTTTATATAACTATAAAAACCTATCTCCAAAGTCATGTTATTTTATACTATAAAAACTTATCTCCAAATTCGTGTTATTTTATACATAAAAACCTATCTCTAAAGTTGTTATTTTATATCTTACAAAAATTAATGATATCAAAAAAATTGTGCTAAGTAAAAATAAAAACTTATTAAAATATTTTAATTAAAAAAATTATACAAAATAGTTGTTGTAGTTTCTTACATTATATTCTACAAAATCAAAATAATATCAAAAATTTGCATTAATTAAAAGTATAAATTTAAAAGTAGTGTAACACTAAAAAAGTTGTACAAAATAATTGTTTTAATTTTTTACAAAAATAACGAAAACTAAAAAGTTGTGCTAACTGAATACAAATTTTTGCTATAAAATATATTTTTTTTATTTCCAGTATAAAAGAAAAACTGTATTAAATATTTTAAAAAATTATTGAAAGTATAACTAACTATTATACAGGGCGATCCTGAAAAACGTTATGTCTTTAAAATGACGTATTCCTGACACCATTCTAAGACAATTTTTCCTTTACCAAAATTTGATTTGAAGCGTAGTTTTTGAATTATGAGCAAAAATAGTTAGTAAATCACGCGTCGGGTACAGAAGGCAGGCAGGAGCGGCGCGGCGTGCCGCGAGCGCGGGCGCAGCTGACCGCCCGACGGGTGATTATCACCGCATGAGTCGCTAACTATTTTATCTTATAACATAAAATTATGCTTTAAATAAAATTTTGGTAAAGAAGAAAATGTCTTAGAATTACGTCAGAAATACGTGTTCCTTAAAATAACGTTATTTTAATAATGAAAAATTCCGGATCGCCGGCCGTCCGACGTTGCAATCAGCTGATTGCTACACGCGATGTGTGTATGGCGGAGTGTGTGCGTAAGAGAGAGAGAGAGAAAGAGAGAGAGAGGGAGGGTAGGAGGGACAGACATTCATACACACGCACGCACTTTTTTTCTCGCTCTCTTTCTCTCTTTTACGCAACACTCATACACTCTCTCATTCAGTCTCTCACTCACACTCTCTCGGTCACTCACTCACTCACTCACCTGCTTACTCACTTGCTCACTCACCTTGTAGCAGCGTAGCGAATCTTCATGCTATGTATTGTTGTTATCTGCTGCACGGTTATAATTGCTAGAGATGCGCGACACATCGAAATTTTTTCGATTATTAGTCTCACACTCGATTGACACAATACAGATTACACGATAACGAGTTTACTGTTTATTCACTCACTATTGATTTATCGATACCAAAAATTACTTTCAAAGAAACGCGAATGCAAACAGCACATGACTCGACGCGAAGCGACGGACCGCGGAGACTGCGCGACCACAAGAGTTATGTTGCCAGAAACGCGACACGCGACATCTAACAAACGACTTGCGCGTGGCGCGTGATTGACGCGAGATAAGACGAACGATCGGCTAAGAATTAAAATTACATTATTCTTGCGATTGACTTAAATCTTCGCATCGTGAATGCAATAATTTCGAAAACGTAATAACGTACAACACATGCTTTTTAAAATAATAATTATTTATTATAATTAGAAATAGTTATTATTTATAATAAATAATTAATTTTTTAAGTATGTCATTATACGTGTCATGTTTTCTACCGCATTCGCAATGCGAAGGTTTTAGCCGATCGTTCGTCTTATCTCGCGTCAATCACGCGCCACGCGCAAGTCGTTCGTTAGATGTCGCGTGTCGTGTTTCTGGCAACATAACTCTTGTGGTCGCGCAGTCTCCGCGGTCCGTCGCTTCGCATCGAGTCATGTGCTGTTTGCATTCGCGTTTCTGTGAAAGTAATTTTTAGTATCGATAAATCAATAGTGAGTGAATAAACAGTAAACTCGTTATCGTGTAATCTGTATTGTGTCAATCGAGTGTGAGACTAATAATCGAAAAAATTTCGATGTGTCGCGCATCTCTAGCAATCATAATCGTGCAGCAGATAACAACAATACATAGCATGAAGATTCGCTACGCTGCTACAAGGTGAGTGAGCAAGTGAGTAAGCAGGTGAGTGAGTGAGTGAGTGACCGAGAGAGTGTGAGTGAGAGACTGAATGAGAGAGTGTATGAGTGTTGCGTAAAAGAGAGAAAGAGAGCGAGAAAAAAAGTGCGTGCGTGTGTATGAATGTCTGTCCCTCCTACCCTCCCTCTCTCTCTCTTTCTCTCTCTCTCTCTCTCTCTCTCTCTCTCTTACGCACACACTCCGCCATACACACATCGCGTGTAGCAATCAGCTGATTGCAACGTCGGACGGCCGGCGATCCGGAATTTTTCATTATTAAAATAACGTTATTTTAAGGAACACGTATTTCTGACGTAATTCTAAGACATTTTCTTCTTTACCAAAATTTTATTTAAAGCATAATTTTATGTTATAAGATAAAATAGTTAGCGACTCATGCGGTGATAATCACCCGTCGGGCGGTCAGCTGCGCCCGCGCTCGCGGCACGCCGCGCCGCTCCTGCCTGCCTTCTGTACCCGACGCGTGATTTACTAACTATTTTTGCTCATAATTCAAAAACTACGCTTCAAATCAAATTTTGGTAAAGGAAAAATTGTCTTAGAATGGTGTCAGGAATACGTCATTTTAAAGACATAACGTTTTTCAGGATCGCCCTGTATATATTATATTTTTTTAATAATCATATGAATATATTTTGAAGTTTAATCAAAAAAGAAAAAGAAAATGCAAGTATAAAAAACAGAAATTGTTATTAAAAAAAATAAAAATTTTTTAAATTAATACAAGAAAACAAAATTTATAGAAATTAAAAATTAATATAAGTAAAAAAAAATTAATTAAAAAAACTTAGACTTAGCAGTGCTAAGTTTTTTTAATTAATTTTTTTTTACTTATATTAATTTTTAATTTCTATAAATTTTGTTTTTTTGTATTAATTTAAAAAATTTTTATTTTTTTTAATAACAATTTTTGTTTTTTATACTTGCATTTTCTTTTTCTTTTTTGATTAAACTTCAAGATATATTCGTATGATTATTAAAAAAATATAATATATATAATAGTTAGTTATACTTTCAATAATTTTTTAAAATATTTAATACAGTTTTTCTTTTATACTGGAAATAAGAAAAATATATTTTATAGCAAAAATTTGTATTCAGTTAGCACAACTTTTTAGTATCGTTATTTTAGTAAGAAACTACAACTATTTTGTATAATTTTTTAAATTAAAATATTTTAATAAATTTTTATTTTTACTTAGCACAATTTTTTTGATATCATTAATTTTTGTAAGATATAAAATAACAACTTTAGAGATAGGTTTTTATATATAAAATTACACGAATTTGGAGATAGGTTTTTATAGTATAAAATAACATGACTTTGGAGATAGGTTTTTATATAGGTTTATATAAAATAACACAAATTTGGAGATAGGTTTTTATAGTATAAAATAACATGACTTTGGAGATAGGTTTTTATAGTTAACGCACTGGTTTGCAAATACATACAGTTTTTTACGAGGAACTTAGCTCCTTTTTTTACCTCTTTTTTAAAAAGGTTTTATTATAACATAGACTGTCTCTGCTGAGTAACAGACATCAAGGCGCGGTTGTGTTATGCTCACAAGCTAATTGCTTGCTATCGAACCTCGATGCCTTATGTTGGAAAAATCTATTCGGAAAGTGTGAGTGACGATAAAGTTCGACGTCTTATTCATTTCACAGTTTTATATCGTAGTTGGTTCTATTCTTGTTTACAGACAATGCACTGCATAGTAACGAGACTATTCCGCAAATCGCGCGTGAAGAAACACTTATAAAAGCTTGCAGTATGTGCATTTCGCAGATAGTTTGTATTCTTACGATCGTTGTTTAGACTGCTTCAATAGATTTATGTATAAGTCACATATCAAATTATTATAATTAAAATTAAATTATATTACAATTATTATAAATCTTAAAATATTAAGCGATACGATAGCGTGTGTGTCGCAACGCTAAATACAAAAAAACAAGTTTATGAAAATACTTTTAACAGACTTATCCACAATTGAGCCTTTATACAGAGGTCGCGACGCTATCAAATAGCTTATCCGGAATTTTATACACATCAATAAAACTTTCGATTAAGAACTAAAGTCGTAATTAAAAATTTAATGGCATTCTTATTATATAATGTGAGTATAAGCTTTGCGACTAATTTGCAAAAGATTAGTGTTTAATAGAAAGTATGATTGAAACGCTTTAAGAAACAAAATCATATGTGGATGTATGTGTATACGTGAGATAATAATGGTTACATTATACTCATTTTTTCAAAAATCGTCTCTTGGAATGAAATGTAATATATTTTTAAAAACCATCTCTGAAGGGGACGCTTCAATGTATCTGTTTTATTGACAAAACACTGTAATTTTTGGGCACGTGCCATTTTTTATTGCCTAGATAGAATTAAAAATCCTTTTTTACGGTTGAAGTATAGATGCAAATGGACACGATGAAGCCGATTATATACTGAGAAAGAAAAAAAGTATAAAATTACACTGTCCGACAAAATTTGACTTTTTTTTTGTCTTTGGCTTGCGAAGTGTCATTTTGCGAAGATTTTTGATCGCTGAATTTGAATCCGCGCTCAGAAAAATTCTATCACGTCATATTTTCGAGAAAAATGGAATAATATGGGTCAAAAATGATGATTTCGATTATTTTTAGAACGACATTGCGTTTAAAAGAATTTAATTTTTTTTATTTCGTCTACACCATCTTAAAGTGCTATCTTTTATCTTCAAAATTATTTTTTTTTATTTCTGTACAATTTTTTTAAGACAAGTTACGTGGGTTCGAAGTTAGGCATATCATATGTAGCTAGTAAGTTTCATATCTTAGTTTGCGCGCACTTTTATTTTTGTGGTTACGTGATTTGTGTTTCTTGGACTTCATATTCCGAGATAAGCATGACAGTCTCTTGAAAATCACTTAGTCACAATATGTGTTTCCCTGTGTTGGGTAATATCTAGATACATGTATCTAGATACAGTATCTAGATACATTTTGTGTATCTTGCCTGTATCTGAGATATATTCAAATTGAAGTATCTGTATCTGTATCTAGATATAAAACATAGTATCTGAACTGCTTTTCAGATACATTTTCAGATACATTTTTAGATACATTTTCATGTATTTTTGTCTGTATAATGGAAATAAGTATGTTCTTTTTTATCTGCCTATAACTTTTACTGTCGTTGATGGCGCCACATAAATTTGGGCACAAAGAGCGTATTCACAGACATCTATACTATCATATATACTAGACCGCTAACTTGCGTCAAATACATGTCCACGAAATTTATGTACTAAATTCTCACACATGCGTAACGTTGATGGACAGCAGTCACGTTTGTGATTGGTTGATGTTATGTACAATGTACATAAGTATGTAATTTGTGTATAAACTTACAGTTGAATATAAGTTATTTTTAAATAATATATAATGTTCTTCGTTTTTAATTAAAATTTATTACAGCCTTTAAAGATAAAATATATCAAAATATATTTAAAAGGTATATGATATAATTAAAATCAAGATTAAAAATATATATAGAAGATTAAAAATATATAAAGATTAAAAATATATGTATATAACATTTATATATATATTTATATTTATTTTATTACAAAATTAAAAGTTTATAATGTAAGAAGTACAAGATTTAAGGTGAAAACTTAAATATTAGCTGGCTACAAGTGTCCACCATATTAGTTTTCCACTAATATTACGCATGCGCGACCGCCATATTACATGGTTTTCGGGGACACATTTTATGTACAAAATCAATGGGAGTTAGGCGATCTAGTTATAGTATAGATATCTGTGAGCGTATTCCACTGAAGCCTATATCAGTGTTGTTCTCGGGGACGCTTTCTCGCGCATGCGCATTGAATGCTTAAAAATACGTGTACAAACGATAAGAAAAAGGCATCCTCTATTCAAATAATATTAAAAATAATCTAAAATGTTTTATTAATTAACAAATTATAAGTAAATAATTAAAAAATTAATAAAAGATATCAAATAAGATCATTTTGATACGTACTTTAAGACTATATTCAATGCGCATGCGCAAAAAAACGTCCCTGAGAACAACACTAATCTATATCCCTATATCAAACTACCAATTGCAAAAGCCGATCCGACTGTCGATCACGACTCTCATTAGCCAATCACAGCGAGGCGCCGACGCTTTTATATTTATGTGACGGACTTTATGTATAATTTATATATGTAGTTAATCTTCGTAGACAATGCAAAGTATATAAAAGTTATAATAACCTAAAAATTGCTAAAATATTGGAAGTGAAAAAAATGTCTGTGACTCCTGGAATCTTAGATGGAGAATTATTTAAAATAATTCCCAACGATTCTCAGAATAACAAGGAAAATTCGACACAAGTAATTGCTGAATGTATGTCATGTGGGAACAAGTACAGTGGTGCACTAAATGCAACTGGAAATTTTTATACGCATATTAAGGCAAGAATCTTTTTAAGATAATAGCATAAAAAATTAAAATAAATATCAAAATAAATAAATTAAATAATTACTGTAATGAATATAAATATAATAGTAATCGCCAGCTATTCAGAGCAGTTTGCAATTTGATAATAGTTTTCTCTAACTGCAAATAAGTTTGAAAGTTGTACGATTTTATGCAATATACATTTTGAGTTTAAATCAGAAAGAGGACTCAATTTTGTTAGATTAAGATTTTCTTATAACAATACAATGATGTATACAAATTAAATGTTGAAATAATGATCTAATAGAATACGTAAATAAAATCATATTTTAAGCTGAAGCGATATATAGTTATAGATAATATCTTATATGATTATTCAGACATTTTTTTTTATTAATAACATATATTTTTTTGATACAGAGAAAACATTCAACATTATTTAAAAAAGCATTACAAAAGAAAGAAGCAAAATGTAAAAATGCATCTTCATCATCATG
This sequence comes from Camponotus vicinus, assembly GCF_025532165.1. Classification (NCBI taxonomy): domain Eukaryota; kingdom Metazoa; phylum Arthropoda; class Insecta; order Hymenoptera; family Formicidae; genus Camponotus; species Camponotus vicinus. The sequence goes on from NW_028141979.1 coordinate 12,952,118, forward strand.
TGAAACATCTGATCTAATACCTACAAAGCAATCAAAACTAATGAATCAGAATATGAACCCAGTGAGCAATAAGTTATCAAAAAGAGTTCTAAAAGTACTAAGGTTTAAGAGTTGGACGTCTGAAAACGCCATCTGAATGATAACATAATGATATCAGTAAATCCTCTAATGCGTCGATTTTAGAGGAAAAAAAGACTTCATATACATGACATCTAAAAGAATACTGTAGCATGACTTCTTATAAATGTCATCTAAAAGAGTACTGCAAAATGATTTCTTTTAAATGTTAAGAAAATGTTACTATTACCCAATAAACACATGATGGTATATTATACGTTTAAATCAAATATTTACGGGAGGTCTAAATGTGATAGATTTACCCAATAAACACATGATGGAATATTAAACATTTATTAAACGTAAAGTTAGTATAAATGTGGTATAAGGCCCAGTTCCACAATCCAGTTAACCTGAGTTTAAGTGGCGAATGGACCAATCAGGACCCAGTTTAACGTATTAAACTCGGGTTAACTCGAGTTGTGGAACTGAGCCTAAGTATATCAGATAAACGTTTTAATTTTTATGGTTTTTATACAATCGTATAATATATGATAATGATATCCGTTTTTATTACGTTTGCATAAAACAAAACGGATTTTATGCGTTGAAAAATATTATATAAGAATACGAAAAGAAACGTTTAGTTTCTAGAATGTATCTGCGTCTATTTTATTTCTTAAAATCGTATATTTATGTAATCGAAGAAACGTTTATTGAAAACGTATATAATTTATGAAAAAAATTTCATTTATAAATGTTTACAAAATTCTATTCTATAAATGGTATAATCTACCCAGACAGCACAAAAAGGCCAAAAGATGTCTTAAAGACGTCTAGAGGACTTTAAGACGTCTTTAAGTCGTCTTTTAGATGTCTTTTGGAGATGTGTGCTGTCTGGGTAAGTCTTAAAAACGTTAATAAATTGTTGCACGAATAATATATACACACCTGATTTTACAACTAAAATATTATACGACTAATAAACATTTTATTATTATATATATTTAACTCAAAATATGGTCAAATATATATAATAATAAAATATGTTTATTAGTCGTATAATATTTTAGTTGTAAAATCAAGTGTGTATATATTATTCGTGCAACAATTTATTAACGTTTTTAAGACTTAGATTATACCATTTATAGAATAGAATTTTGTAAACATTTATAAATGAGATTTTTTTCATAAATTATATACGTTTTCAATAAACGTTTCTTCGATTACATAAATATACGATTTTAAGAAATAAAATAGACGCAGATACATTCTAGAAACTAAACGTTTCTTTTCGTATTCTTATATAATATTTTTCAACGCATAAAATCCGTTTTGTTTTATGCAAACGTAATAAAAACGGATATCATTATCATATATTATACGATTGTATAAAAACCATAAAAATTAAAACGTTTATCTGATATACTTATACCACATTTATACTAACTTTACGTTTAATAAATGTTTAATATTCCATCATGTGTTTATTGGGTAAAGTCCATATCAGATTACGCCTACGCATTGAAAATTTAAGATTAAAGATTGGAATTTGACAAATCAGAACAAAAGGAACTAAAGTTTCTTTGTCCTGATTAGTCAAATTTCAACTTTAATCTTAAATTTTCAATGCGTAGGCGTAATCTGATATGGACTTTAATTTCAACTTTAATCTTGAATCTTAATCTTCAATGCGTAGTCAGATATAGCTTAGGAATTTTTTATTTATAATATTTTTACATATTTTATTATTTGAAAGAATATACTCAATAATATATATATATATATGTATATATATACACACACACACAACTCTTTTATGATAAATATATAATTTATACATTTTATACAAACATTAGAAATTATGTGGTATATATTATTTTTTTTCTTTCATGTATAAAAATATACTTTTATTTTGTTTTTGTAAACATAAAAAAATTGTATTTTTCTTATTATATATTTAAAATTATTTAAAATTATTGCATTCTTATACATATTTTATTGCCATATGTAAAAAATAAAGTTCTGTTACAAACCAAAATAAAGAAAAAGATTATTGCACATATTTAAAAAATAAAATTCTATTATAAGCTGAAAGCTTAAAGAAAAATCCAAAATAAAAAAAAATCAATATAAAGCTTAAAGAAAAATCCAAAATAAAAATCAATATAATTATAATATTTCAAAAAATTTCATTTCTTTTTTTCATGTCGTTTCATAGTTTGACTTATTCGATCTCCAGCATGCTGTAGCCAGTTCTTAATTACAGCTTGAATTTTATGCGATGAAATACTTTTCCCACTAACACTGATGATTACTTCTGAAAAAAATATTTATTAATTATAATTTCGTAATAAAAAAATTTACATATGTAAAATTTATATATATTTTGTGATGCACCAAGAGCATGTTACTCTGCACGAATATATATATATATATATTCATTGATTCAGTTATTTTGTTATTCATATTAGTCAGTGTACAGAATAATATGCTCCTGCTGCATGTGTATAGTATCACTAAATATATGTAAATTTTATGCCAATGCTCTACAATGTTCACTGAGTGTTTCTGTTAAAATTCTAGAGCATTAGATGCCAGTCTTGAAAAATCAGGTTCAAGTCGCTATTAGTGATGTATTATCGTATGTGTTTGTAATGTATATAATTCGGACTAATTTAAAAGTTTGAGACAATAAGATCATACCGATAATAACGTCAGTAAATTTCATGCATCTTGTTTCAATCGTGTTTTTCTGTCCTGTCCATGACAGTTTGTAGGCTAAAAGATCAGTTACGGTTAGTTTTAATGCATTTCTCACATGCTGTTCCGCATCTTCTATTTTTGTCAAGTTCTTGACTCACACAAATCTTTTTCTCCACAATATAATAAATAATCTCTCTGGTCCATTCACATGCGGTAGATTGATTATAGGTTATGTGGTTTTTGAGAAATATCTTGCGAAATGATTATTTACTGATAACATTTTCAAGAGAAATTAATGAGATATTTGAAAAGACCTCTTAAAGAGCTCTTCCTTCTAAGACTCTAGAGCCATCTATAAATAGATATCATAAAGAGCTCTTTTAAAAGACAGTTTGCAAATAGATACATTTATTGATATCATTTCCAAGAGAAATAAATGAGATTTTGAAAAATTCCTCTTAAAGAGGTCTTTTCAAAGATATCTTGCAAAAAAGATAACTTATTGATATCATTTTTGAGAGAAATTAATGAAGTCTTAAGAAAGTCCTCTTAAAGACTTCTTCCTCTCAATAATGCTCACTGGGAATATGTTAGTAAGAAACACTTTCTCAAAAGAACGGGTTTGCAAAATAATAGAATCAATATAGAATTTTACAATTTACAATTATATAAATTATATATAAAAATCTGTTGCGTTTTTGTTTCTAGGTTATTAAGCTTGTGTTATCATACATAATCAATGAGATGAGACCACTTGCAACCGTCGAGAAGCCATCATTCAAAAATCTTATATCCGGTATATCAAATGTTGAGTTACCAACACGGAAAACCTTAAAGAAAAAACTCGAAGAACAATTTGAATCGACGATTGCTGAAATAAAGATTCAAATTTCCAAAATTCAGTTTGTTTGCACCACTGCAGATATTTGGAGTTGTACAAATCAAAGTTTCATGGGAATTACTTATCTTTATCTCGATGATAACTTAAAAAGAAATTCGTGTGTTCTGGCATGTCGCCGTATGAAATTTGCTCACACGCACATTGATAGCAAAAATGTTAAGTAATGTTCATCAACAATTTGGATTATCTGTTGATAAAATGGTAGGAACAGTCACGGATAATGCCTCAAATTTTGGAAAAGCATTTCGAATATTTTCATTTGATAAAAACGAAATTGAAGAAGAGTCAGAATATTTACAAAACGAAGATGACATTGTTATATCTGAATTTGAACTTCCAAATAATTTTGACGATGACTTAGAAGAATTTGCTTTGCCAATACAATATAGGTGTATATCACATACATTGAATTTAATTGCAACAACAGATTTACGTGTAGCCCTATCTGATATCAAATAAAAGAAATTATACAATTCTTCATTTTCTAAAGCAAATGCACTATGGAATACAATACATAGATCAACGAAGGCGGCAGATGTTATTGAAGAAATCGCACATACTAAACTACAAGTTCCTTGCCCCACTCGTTGGAATTCAAGTTATGATGCAATTTGTAAATTACTATCGATTAAAAGTCACTTAAATGAAATTTGTGATCGTTTAGATAAGCCAAGATTCAAAATGATCGAGATTGAGTTTTTTGAAGAATATGTCGTGGTAATGAAGAGTATAGCATGTACGATTAATTTGCTACAGAGAGAAAACTATTGTTATTTAGGATACGTTTTGCCAGCTTTATTGCAACTTAAAATTAATTTGCAGAATTTTCACGAATTATCTAATTGCGAACCCTTGAAGAATGCTCTAATAGATGGAATTAACAAAAGATTCAAAAATAGTGTGTTGAATTTTGACAATACATGTAGCAAATCTTACATTATTTCATCCATGACTGTTCCTAAACTTAAGTTGAAATGGCTAAACTTGATATCGGAAGCAGGGATTTTTTCCAAAAACAACCCTGGACCATGAATATTGCAAAAATTTGCTTATTACAGAAGCAAAAAAAGGTACGAATTTAAAAAATGAAACCAGAATACCTTCTGATAACTCAGCATCTTCCGTGGAAGATGATCAATTCTTTAAATTTTTAAAAGATCAAGATCACATAGAAACAACAACGGATAGTGCTATCAGTATGGAGGTGCTTTCTTACTTATCTGATAAACAAAAAGATATTATATCAATAACACGTTTTCCTAATGTAAAACACTTGTTTTTAAAATTTAATACAATTATACCATCATTAGCACCAGTTGAGCGGTTATTTAGTACTGGTGGTCAAATTTTAATACCACGGCGAAATAGATTAAGTGACGATATTTTTGAAGCATTTTTGATGTGTAAGACTAATACTAATAAATAAAGCAAAAATGTCTGTTGTTTCTATGTGATCTTGATTCTTGATCTTTTAAAACAATAAAGTAGAAATGTAATGCAAAAAAATGTAAATTCTTTTTACATTGTTTCATCTGTATCCGTAATAATTTACACTTAAATTCTTTACTATCTCTTTTTCTTGTTTTCAAGTTTCTTTAATTTTAAATAGAAGGAAAATTACACATTTGATAAAAACCAAAAATACCTCGCTATCGACTACAACACACATTAATTCAAATAATTTGCTCGAGTCATTCTCGCTGCAGCTTGTATAAAAAATCATAGAAATGTAAACAAAATATAAAATAAAAAAAATAGAAGATATATTGAGTAGTTTTTTGTGCATATTACGATAAAATATTATTTAAAAGTATCTTATTTGTATCTGAGATACTTTTAAAGTATCTGAGTATCTGTATCTATATACATTTTAATTTGTGTATCTATATCTATATCTAGATACATTTTTTTACATGTATCTGTATCTGTATCGAGATACATTTTAAATGTATCTTACCCATCACTGGTGTTTCCGGAGTGCACCACATGGAGGTGATCTTTGTTTTCATTCACACTCCTTCTCTTTATATTTTAAAAAATTTTTTTATTACTATAAGAAATTAGGCTCTGTATATTAAAACATAAACTTAAATTTAAACGGGCAGTCAGAGCCAAACGCGGATGGTAGTGCGTAAGTTCAACGAGAATTAAGTTTTCGTTGAAACTTATTTGTGTGCACAGAGCACAAATTTTCTTGGTACGATACCAAGCAAATTTTTAAATAATTCTCGAAATTTAATTATTATCCCTCTTTCCCCCCCCCCCTCCTGTAGTGTTGTAGGCGAGAAAAATATCGGGCCGAAAGTCGCTGAATCGGGAATCGAACCCGAGTCTTTCGCTTGCCGGGCGACTGCTCTTACCACTGAGCTCAGTGGTAAGAGACTCGGGTTCGATTCCCGATTCAGCGACTTTCGGCCCAATATTTTTCTCGCCTACAACACTACAGGGGGGGGGGGGAAAGAGGGATAATAATTAAATAAATTCTCGAATTGAGAATTATTTAAAAATTTGCTTGGTATCGTACCAAGAAAATTTGTGCCCTGTGCACACAAATAAGTTTCAACGAAAACTTAATTCTCGTTGAACTTACGCACTACCATCCGCGTTTGGCTCTGACTGCCCGTTTAAATTTAAGTTTATGTTTTTTATTACTATTTTCTTTTGTTTTTTTTTGTTTTTTTTTGTTCTGTTTTATTTTTTTATTTTTATTTATAAGGTCGGAATCCGGCATCATTGCACCATGGAGCTTCCCTGACCTTCGCGCTAAACGGTGATAATTTCAAACTCATGTAACTTGATGTTAAAAAAATCGTACGGAAACAAAAAAATTATTTTGAAGGTAAAAGATAGTACTATAAGTGTAGACGAAATTAAGAAAATTAAATTTTTTTAAACGCAATGTCATTCTAAATATAGTCAAAATCATTTTTTACCCATATTACCCCATTTTTCTCGAAAATGTGACATGATAGGCAAATTCTGAGTACAGCATCGTTTTCAATGTCAAAATATACTCTGGAAATGATACTTTGCAAGCAAAAGACAAAATCAGTGTCGGACAGTGTTATATATTTATTTATCGATTTCTTAGATCAACATAGTGTCTAAAGCTATTCCCTTATAAAGATCATCCTTGTATACATCAGCCTTGTATAAATGTTTTGTAGCTTTTATGCATAAAACAATAGTACTGCTTCAATAGCGGACTGCACAGTAAAAACTTGTGGAACTGTGAAAATTGAGTTTAGTAGTCTAATTAATAAATGGCACCTGCCTAAAAATTTCGGTCCGTATGTACATGAGATGTCGGTAAAATAGAGTAGAAAAAGTAGTGCATCTTTTTTATAAATAACGTGATAAAGAGAGATATGGGATGAAGATTTAAATAAGGATGCTGTATCGTGTAAGAGTTCGCCGTTCAATAAGGGATCTTCTTAAGGATGGGATATAATATTTTAAAAATGGTATGCAAAAGTATGAAATCTATGCTGTTAGTTAATACTCTTAGAGACACTAATTTATTGCATACGCGCGTATAGCAAAAATAAAATTAAAAGCTACTCCTCGAGAGCAAAATTTATTATCTCGAAAATAGTGTGCCGTAAAAATATTGATATTTTTAAAAATACGGATTTATGCCATTACAGCTTAGGGTCTTAGGGAGATTAATTTATATTTTTTCACAAAATTTAAATCTAAGTTTTTAAATATAAATATTAAAAATTTATTCTTTATAAAATATAATTTATACACAATAAAAAATGATTTAAATTTAATTTTTACAAAACGCAGTGATATCCATCCAGAAAAACCTAAAAAAACTCACAAAGACGGAAAAAGTTTAAAAAGTTAAAAACCTCACAGAGGCAAATATGGGTGTAGGAGAATTATTTAAAAAAAATTCCAATTTACACGAAAAATCTAAAAAGAATTAAAAACAAAAAATGAAATCAATATAACTAGCCAAGTACAATAATTTTTGTACTATTAATTTATAATCGATATTAAAGAGTTAGAATTCGTTTAATTGATGACTCGTAGTGTGAATGAGACCTAGTGTTCGTAGTTTGTGCTTGATGAACATTACATGATTACTTAAATATTCGTGTAATTAGTTTCCCGAGAATTTCTCATGTGGATCGTACATCGTTCACGTTTTATTAGACAGAAGAAAATGATGATATCGCGTAGCGAATAAAATCGATTCATATTATTGTTTTATGTCTATTAAATCATAATTCCATAATAATTTATATATTCACAATAATTGTGTGAGTTTCTCTTCTCTTTCAAGTTAAAAATCAATTCTAAATGAATTCAGACTATTGCGGAACATGTTTCGCGCTTCTTTTTTTAGATCTGCCGCCATATCCCACATTAATCGTGTCTTTATCACTATGAGGATCAATAAAGCAAAATCGATAAGTCGAATAAAGTCGATAATATTTACAATTTTCTCTATGTAATCCATATCATTATATTTTTTTCAATAATATTCTGTTTATTCGCGACAGGAGCGAAGACACTTCAATATCTTTACCAACGATACTTATTAAAACTCCTCCATAATGTAATGTACGGGTGCCATGATATGATGTTTTCTGCCGGCGATTTTTCCTTTAAATGCGTATGCGTGTTTCTTTCTTATTGAAAACTGTGACTTTTTTAAATCTCCCCAGTGGAATATAACATGCACCGCGTATCCTTCCGTGATAATCGCTGTCGAATGAGACATTCTTTTTAATCACGGTCCATGTATCTTTTGATGATTAACGAATAAATAAACGAATAAAGAAAAGATTCACACACTTCTTCGAAAACACATATTTCAGTATATTGGCATTGGACTTGAAGGAGACTAAAATTGTTTAAAAATATATTAGTAAGAATTCTATTTTTTAAAATAGCAAAGAATTTACTTTTATTCTTTTGGAATTTGGTTTATAACAGCAGCAACAACAACAACAATAGAGAACAACAATAAATAAAATCTTTTAATAGCTTAAGATTTAATAGACACATCTTCTCTTACACACTTCTCCTACACACATCTTCTCTTATTTTAACCGCTTAATTTAAATTCAAGTTTTATATTTTTAATTAACAATATATCTCAACAATTTTTTGCCAGTTTTAATTGTCGACATTTTCGATTTTCTATAGATCGAGTTCTTATAGCATTATTGTGTATATATTGTGACGTTGCCGTCCCGACGCGCGTACATCCGCCCCGGAAATCTTGACGGGGCGCGAGCCGAGCGGCCGCGCCAGAAAAGAGATAGAAAGAGCCGTGTCGAAACCTCCGGAGAGACGAGCCTTTGTTATATTTCGCGTTATTAATTAATTTCTTTGTATTATTTTGTACGTCGGGCAACCCGCCGGAAAGCAACCGGAAGAGGCAGAAGAAGAATCCTTTTTGCGACAGCCGATACGACAGCTCCGACCTCCGATTCGAGAGCGGAGATAACGCCCGAGGATCAGGACAGCGCAGAGTAGCGGAATAAATTTGAAAAAAATAATGTCAGGATGAACACTAGAGATAGAGTAATAATGACGTACATGAAGTTAAAACAAAATGTATCTTATAGTTTGTTAGCGATTATATTTAACTGTTACTCAGCAAAACATTGCCAGCGAGTGTTCTATAATACAGTAAAAATATTAAGTAAGTGCTTGAAACCAGCAATTCCATAGCCATCAAGAGAAGAAATATTAAAAAATTTGCCTCAGTGTTTTGAAGGATTTGAAGATGTACGAGTGATATTGGATTGCACAGAAATTTTTATCCAGAAACCAGCAAATCTTTGTTGTCAAATAATAACATATTCGCATTACAAAGGCTCTCAAACCTGCAAAATTATGACTGGTGTTTCACCTGCAGGAAATATAACTTATATTAGTAAGCCCTATGGTGGAAGAGTAACGGATTCAACTATTTTTCAACAAAGTGACTTAATAAAATTATTGGAGCCAAATGATGCAGTAATGGTTGATCGAGGATTTTTAATAGATGAAGTGTATGAAATCAATCGTTTGAAATGCATAAGACCACCATTTTTGAAAGATAAAAAACAATTAAGCAAAGCAGAATCTATTTTAACATCTAAAATTGCTACAGCCAGAGTTCACATCGAAAGATCTAACCAGAGGATAAAAACTTTTAAAATTCTAGGTTCGACCATGCCTGTTAAACTTGTACCGATATTGGAAGACATTTTTACTGTTGTTTGTGCTACAATAAATATGAGTTCACCAATTTTGAGTGATAAAAATTTTATGAAAACTTGAAAATTTCATGTAATAATTTTATAATGTATGTAGGTTATGTAAAATCAAAAAATACACAAGTAAAAAAAAAAATTGAAATTGAAATTGAAATTGTAACGTTTCTATTGTAACAAATTTTGCTTTGCACAGGATAAATAAAGTCATAATAAGTAGCTTAATTAATACTGATATTTTATTACTCAACTTTTACATTTATATTATATAGTAAGTTTTACATAGTATACTCTCTTGTATTGTATTTACATTATACATAATAAACATTTTCATAATAAAATATTATATTATAATCTTTTTTGAACAACGTGCAACAAAAACATTATAATGTAAAAACTTGAATATACTTAATGTATAAAAAAAAAAAAACATAACAGTTGCTCCGAAGACTTATAAAGTAAGTTAAAATAAAGACTTTCGAAGTTTGCATAAAGATTCTTTTACTTAACTTCATACGATTATTAAACAGTATCACTAGCATGTTTCTCACAGCTTTTTCCGCTATCTTTCATTAAACATATTTCATGTAACATAATATTATAATAAACTTTTTTTAATGCTGTCAACATTTTAGTAATAAATATATCATTTCTACTTACTCTTATAGTATGCTCTATATCATTTCTACTTACTCTTATAGTATAATTTTTTATCAAAAGCAGAATAAATAACAAAATAAGTTAAATTTAAATTAAGCACTACCATTCCTAACTGAATCTGTCCATAGTATCGATGCTTTTCTTTCAATAGAATATTTTCTCCTTTTATAATAAGACATTTATTTAATTGACTATCCACAGTATCTGTGATATTTCTTGTTTTACCTTTAAATGGACATTTTATTTCCAATAAAGCTACAGGCTTTTGGTCCTTTAAGATAACTCCATCCGGAGAGTATGCTAACCAGGGATTTAACCTCGACACGACTAATCCAATTTCAATAACTGTCTTATTGGTACTCTCCCTAAAGGCATTCCGAGCTTCTTCTTCAGTCTTTTTACCATATTCTGTATACTCAGTCTTAAAAGCCTTTGGCGTAAAAATATCCTTACACTTTTTCTTCCAATCTGGATTTTTATTTTTTGTGTAAGTATACACATTATAGCAAATCGAACCAGTTATACGAAACTGTCGTTCTTCAAGCCATTTCGCAAACCACTCTTTGGTATCCACACATATTTGCTCAAGATCACCAGATAATTTATTTATAATATTTTCACAACATTCTTGTAACGCATTCACTTGGAGCTGTTTTAACGCTTGCATTACTTCATTGTCTTGATATTGAAAAATCATTCTTATAACCTCCTTCTCAATATTAGTAGTCTTACTTTTTTCTTGTAATGTGATTTGATTGTGCCTTCCGGATCTATAAAATATGTATTAATAAAAGATTTAATAAATAAGCATCATATTTTAAAGCATTGAATTATTTTATACATTTATAAATAATATATTTGATTTAAAATTTTAACATATGTTTCAGTATCTTAAAACAAAATTTATTAACAAATATTTTTAAAATTTAAAATAATTTTCAAAAAGTTAGAGATTTTCTTAAAATGGAGTTAGTTATTACATACTAAACTTACATATGCTTTGCCAAAGCAGAGTCTGGCAATTTTCTAATAATAAGGTTTCTAATATCCGACTGTTGAATCTCAGAAATTTCCATGACTGGTGTAGAAGCATGTTTTTTTTCTTTTACTTTGAGCAATGCCGAAGAGCCTGAATTTTCAATACATTTTAAAACTTCTGTTGTTCCTCCGGCTTCTGCACTCTTTTCAATATCAACATTTTTTTCAATTGTAGCACTTTTCATTATTTTTATTTTTTTTTAGGTTGTAGAAAGCATTGATGTTGTAAAAGTGGAGCTGCATTGTAATTATCAAGAGCTTTTTGGTAAACTTGCTTCCATCCACACTGCTTGTCTGTACAAGATAAAGTCTCAAGTGCTTCTCCTTTCCTATGAATATAATTTTTATGTAAAATTGATTTTTAATATTTAGTTACATAAGATACATGAATATATATAATAGATATTTAAATATAAGTGATAACATGCATTTCAAAGAGTATCAAGTATAAACATTAGCTTGAGATTTGAACTTACTGGTAGCAGTACCGTAGAGTGGCTATGATATGTTTACATTTTTCTCCTAAACCGGCCTTGCATGAACATGTACAAAATACAATTTTTCCACTTGTCGTCACTTTTCCATTAATTTCATGAGGATTTTCTTTCAGACTAGACGTTTGCAAGCATAAAGCAGTAAAGCTAACCACATCACTCTTGCAGTTTTGTATATTTTTACCGCATTTAATTATATGCCCTGCTTGAAATACCTTTTCACCCTCAACGAATTTTCTTTGGGCTGGATTTGTACCATTGTTTCATAACAACACTATATTAAGCATGGGCTTCTCGGCGCCATGTTGATGACGTATGCATATAGGCTCCGCCCCCATGTCAGATCCCAATAACGGCGCAGGGTTTGGAATTCATCATGTCATCTTAAAATGGCCGTAACTTTGCAAGGAAAAATCGTAGATGACCATTCGACAGCTCATTTTGAAGGGAAAGAGTAGTACTAAATGATGCAATTAGAAGAAAAGAGCTAAAAAATTTTGTGCGTCCTGTACATAACCTCAAAAGTAGCCCAAAAAGCCGTTTTTCGAGTATATAACCTCAAATATCTCAAAATCCTGACGTGATGGGCCAATTCTGATCTCGGATTCGGATTCTACGCAGAAAATTACTTCGGAAATGACCCCCAGCTGCCCAACAACAATCATGACCCCATTTTTTGTAGACCTGTGTTATCGATCGCATCGAACGCGTTCGTCGCAAGCGAGATTTTCCGTCTTCGCAAATTGCTGAATTACTCTCGCTCAATTATTAAGCCTCTTTTCGAACATTTTGCTGTCGACTAAAAGAGCGAGTGAGAGAATAATGTAAAAAGATCTGTAAAATTGAGTCGTCGATGAGATTGTCGAGATTTCCGTTACATTTTCGAAACGCCGTTCAGCCTCGCAAAGTCCGGCCATAAAAACGGGCCAGGAGAACTACAAATATCAGCACTTTCTTAGGGTCTCGATTTCGTGTTGTTATTCTTATCACCGCTATTGAGGAATTATCTGTTATACATTCCGTTATTTCAAATTTTCGAAGTTATGTTAACCGCAGTTATATTTCGTTAATTCAGATAATTAGATATTTCGTTAATTTGCTAATTTATGGTATTATTCTTCTATTTCTTTCTTGAATTCGTTATTTCTTTTACTTTATATTCTTTTTTTTATATTTCTTTTCTTGAATAAATTTGTTATATTTTCTTTTGTATTAAGCTCGCGTAATTTATTTGAGTGTTCGTTTTTCGTGAATGTTAAATTCCGTTGTGCCTGTCGATTTTCGTAATTCCCGAAAGCCTCACATAAAATAATTCAATATCCTTTTCAACAGACCCTGCCCCTCTACCGTTAGGTGAGCTAGTTGGCCCGTGGCGAATTAGGCTAGCGTTTTTCGCGTTATTCTGGCGTTTTAGCGAACTGATACGCAAAAGATCGTATCTGGCGCCCAACTTCGAGATCTCGAGACGGCCTTCGTTTCGCCGCGGCTCGCGCGAGAACATCCTCCATCTTAGTTCCTCCAAGCGCGAGTATCTCTATCCCTGTGTTTTTGACGACGTTTTCGCTCCCCCTTAGGATCCTCCTCTCTAACACCTCGAGGAGGATTGTAAAAAAAAATAATTAACGTCGCAATATATATATATATATATATATATATATATATATATATATATACAATATGTATATATATGTATATATATATATATATATATATATATATATATATATATATATTGTATATATAACTTTATTGCACACATATGCATATTTCACAAACAAAATAAAAAAGTCATGTTAATATTTTACAGATACATTATTACGTGCAGATAGTACACATGATTATATTGCACACTTAATATAAGACTAATATTATAAAAAATAATTGTATAATATTTTGGTTGTAGTAATCATTAATGATCTTGATTTTGACCGAAATTTTGTTTAAATCACAATTCTTCCAGTAAGGCTCCCGATCAATTTTCCATAATCCTCAAGAAATTTTAGCCGGTGCTTATAACTCTCACTTAATCATAAGAAAATTATCAACATAAAGAAAAGTGTACATGCAAAATATGTGGAATATAATTATAATTATAAATCTCTCATATAATTATGAATCTAGTTTAACATTGAAAACATTAGGCGATATAAAATCGATCTCTATTCACTTTTTGTGAATAGTTGCCAACCTATATGAAATCATACAATTATTTCAGCAAACATGATGACATCTTAATGACGTATTAATGACGTATTGCATGTCATTAAAACGTTATTAAGACATTTTTAGACGTCATCATGTTTGCTGGGATAGATTTTATTACTGAAAGAATCAGTGGAAGGAATCAACAATATGAAATGAATCTCGTTTCACACATAAAATTTAAAACCTACATGGAATTGTAGAATTATAAATCTTGTCAAATTGAAGCATTGGGCAGTATGGAGTGAATATGATTTTCGTGTCGAAAAAGTTGCAAACGATAATTATAAACTTTGTCGTATTATCAACACCGAGTATGATAATATAGGATGAATCTCGCTTTTATGAACAGTTGCAAATCTATATGAAATTATATGATTATAAATTTATTTTTTTACTAATTTATTAAATAATTTACTATATAAAAAAACAATTAACTTTTAATATGTGTGCGAGATGCATATGTGCAATAAAGTTATGTGTGTAACATGTATGTGCACAATAATGTTGCTATATTGTGTGTTATAATGTGAGCTATAATGTTATATGCGCAAACATATATTCATATTTTTAATTATTGCATATATACAATAATATTTATAAACAATCAATATTGTTATTAATAAAGTTGTTGGCAAAACGATATAGACAAATGAAACTCTTAGCAATCAGGATTGTAAGCAGAAATATTCTTGTTGGAATTTAAATAGTGTTTTTTTTATAAAAATTGTACCAATTTCTTTACTTCATTATTAAATACATGTATAGGTAAAACAAGATAATTTGAATAGTTCAATGGTAAGAATAATTTGTTTGTCGCGAATGATTGTTTTTATTATTAAGATATTCAGATATCTTTACTCCAATATTTTACTTTCGGATTTTTTTTACGAGAGTATGGGGAAATTATTGTACAAATAAATTTCGAAGTAAGATTTATTAAATCTTAGTATCATATTAAGAAAAATTTGTTCATAATTATTTAATCTTTTAATTAATTTACAATTATTTATTTTCAAGAAAAATTAATTTTTCTTAAAACTTACGCAATTTCAACTTATAACTTTCAAATTTTACACCTTACAAATTTACGCATAACACAATTATTTTTTACTAGTCCAGAGGATTTAAATTAAACAATTATTTAATCAAATTATAATTTCTAGATTAACTATAATAAACAATATGGATCATGCTGAACGAATAAAGGAATATATTGAGGACATGCGAAAGATGGTGCGCCAATTGAAACGTATGGAACAAAAAGCCGAATGGATAAATGCTGAGGAAGCATTATTTCAATTTCCGTTATCCACATATCCACGTATTAAAGAATTGAAGGAAAATATTTTACCATTTTACGCTTTGATTTATCGAGGTTATCAATGGCAACGAGATCGCGGAGTTTGGCTAGATGGTCCATTTGAGTATCTTGATATGCAGAATATTGAAGACAAGCTCAATCAATATTTAATCGATTTCACCAAAATCAATAAACAATACAAGACAAGAATCAAGATGCAAATTGCAATCAATTATCCATACAGGTTGATACATAAAAATTTAAAAAATCTTTTTTTACGCACAAATTCTTGAAATAATTTAAAATTAATTCGTTCTCATACTAATAAAATATTGATTATGCTCATTGCTTTTTGTAAATTTTAAATTTTTAATTAAATATTTTTGCTTAACCTTTTCGTATCTCTGACTTTCCTAAAAGAGATGCGTTTCATATGAAAACAATTTTATAGGTTTGTTGGGATGCTGATTCTAAATTTATTATCGAAATTTAAATTCAAAATGATCGATTTAAAATGGCAGCCATAAAAAGCTGAAATATCGGTATATTTAAAATATGAGCTTGGATTTTATTATTTTAAATATACATATATTTTTTCTGAATATACACGAATACACGCTCAACTCGTGGCGTTGTTATACTTTTTTTTACAGGCCACATATCTGCCGCAAGACTCTTTCGAATGTCTGTTGCACGCGTCGTCTTATTTCGCGTACGCTTTAATTACACATATAAATTATTATAATATTTATCATAATAAAGTTGTAATTATATGTTACGCCCAGGGAAGGACGGGTCGAAGGAAGGGCGTAACACTGATAATTTCCCGAAGTCGCAGGTAGGAGGTAAGCGACTCGGGTCGAATGAACTTTAAGGCTCGAAAAGAGATAAACAATTCTCTTTGAGTCGCTATTACTCTGTTTCAAATGCTCGTTCGGCGGTCCCCTTTTCGGTAAAAGAATTTAATCCCTTTTTCGCGGGGCAGTGCGGGGACCAAGTGCGATCCCCAACAACTAGGAATGAGAGCAGGGTAATTAATCAATAGAGAAAATTAATCACAAAAATTTTAATTTATTTATAAAAATAATTTGATTAAGTTTAAACATAAAAGGATAATAGTATTGTTTTTTTTTTATAATTAATAGCGCTGTATAAAGTGTAATGAGAATGTGTGAGTGTGTGTGTGTTTCCTTGCGGGTGTTACATAAGTCCGGAGGTCATCAGTCGAACAGAATAAGGCTGACGCTATTTTTATTTTTATTTTCGACTGGAGATTACAATGATTTTTTTCTTTTTTAAATAACAAATCAAAATTAATTGTGGGTGTGTGTACAAGATGAAGGAGAAAAGGAGGATTCCATTAAGAATCAACGTCAGATTTTAAAATATAAAAATTATAAACAAAGAAGAGGGAAAAGAAATAATTTAAAGATCAGATTGACTTACAGTTTTGCAATAAAAGACTTTAGTGGTGATTGAGTTGCAACTCTCAGTGGATTCTTGGCCTTCAGCAACGAGGATGACGGGACGCTTGTGACACTTGTTCGATGACCGAAAGTGTGTCCGCATCACGCAAACTGAGGATGGACTGTTAAAGATCAATGACAAACTGAACTGACTGATGATACTGATGTGACCGATTGAATTGACTGATTTGAACGTGCCCATATGCGTCAGGGGGTAAAACACCCTTTTCAAAAAAATCAGTTCTTTCTTTCGAGACTAATATCTCTGAAATTATAAGATAGAAAAAAATTTTTAAATTAAAAGTTAATTGGTTTCAAGAGTGCTTTACAATGGCAAAAAAATTTTTATTTTTTTAATTTTTCAAAATATCCTACTACTAAACATTTTTTTTTAATAATTTCGAAATTCTTTTATCACCAAATGGAAGATTATTTTTTTATGAATACAATCATATATATGATATTAAGTTATGTTTCGAAAAATCATTTTCCAGGATTAATTATAAACCTCTCTGTGTGTGTAAATATGCTATTCGCATCCATGCGCTCGATTCTTTGCGTAATATATTCTATTTTTATATACGTAATAGAAGATAACTAACAGATACATTTGAAAGTCATATTCTGATTAGATTCACCTCACCTATGCCTTTACTTTTTAATATTTAGTTCTTAAGCGATCTTGAATGTATATGTCATTGATTAAGATCATTGGGTTAGAAAATTACATATTACTTTCTTTGTTAATAATTTTTTAATAAACAACGAATTCCGGTTATTTCCTTTACAACATTACTTAGGCTGATGACTTTGATAACATATTTCAAAATTATTAAAATCAGGAGATTTCTACTTACAAGAAAAGTGCAAACTTTCGGGTCACCAATTTTACCGAATTTTTGCAGAAATGTAGTATTCGTATATAAATAAAAAATGTTATTTGGAGACGATGTGCCTTTCAATCGTTGACGAGAAATCATGATGTGAATTTTAGCGCGCTTCTTTAGTACCACTGCAATAAAATGTTTTTCTTTTCAGCGTGGCCTAGAGGATCAGGCATCAGACTATAAGTTGCTGATTCGCGTCCCATTTTTTCATAATTTTTTTTTCGTATCTTACTCTCTCTTCTTATATACATTCTTCTATATTATTATATATTATATACAATATATTAATTATTATTATTGTTATGAAAAAGAATATTTATTGTTATAATTTAAATATTGTGCATGAAATATATTTTTCTGATAAAACATTGGCGATTTTCAAAATAAGAATTTAAAGCGTGCTTCTCATGAAAAATAAATTTATACTTATATAGTACGCAGAAAATTCTTATATTAAATAAATTTATACTCATATAATACGCAGAAAATTCTTTATGCATTCGAATATAATGTTACAGTCTGAAGGATTATAACTTTATTTTACCGTTAATATAAATTTTATTATTAGAACGCGATGGAACGTTTGCGAACCATGCGCGAGTTCGCCGGAAACGCGAAAAGTGCCAACGAAGGGTTTCGACTTTGAACTTCCTTCGCTTGCACTTAGACTTTTGATCGCCACGAAGAATCCTCCATGACCGTATATGGTATGTCGCTCCTCTCCAAAATATCTTCAAAAGCGAGGTGTTAAGAACCGCCCACCGCAAGTGCGCGGCGGACAGTCGTTAAAAAAAAATCGATCAATAAATAGTGCGAAATTAGGGTTAGTCGCTACTTAGCGCGTCGATTAATAAAAGAAAATCTGTTAGTGCTCAAAATCTAACGGAATTAAAGAAGAGGCTGAAAGAGAAAACTCGAAACTTGCCTAATTAAACAATAGCTATATTCCATGAAATATGAAAATATGATAAAATATTACATGGAAAAAATCAACTATTTCTTTATAATAAAGTTTTAATAAACAAATACGACGGTCCCGAGGCTTTTCACTGGTTCTTCCCGGCACTCCATATCCAGTGCCATTCCCAGCACAATAACAGTAAATGATCGACTAACGGTTTGTGGCATTCGAAATGCAACTTTAGTGCCCGAGGTCTGCTCTTTCAAAAATATTATGACATCATAAGAACAAACAAGAGGACTTGAAAGTTCTTTAAAAAATATAAGGCGTGTAAATTCTAGGAAGGAATTGTCATACCGCCCATAATTCCAATGGCAATTCAAATGCATAGAGAATATTATTATAGTTGAATATAAATCATTTTTCGCGAGAAGCACACCTTAAACCGTTATTTTCAAAGTCGCGTCAATGTTCCATTAGAAAAACATATTTCATGCATACTAATCAAATTATAACAATATTTTTTTTGTAACAATGGTGATAATTAATATAATTAATATAATAATTAATATATTGAATATACATGTAATGTATAATAATATATGTATAAAAAGAAAAAAAATTATAAAATAGATAGGGCGCGAGCCAACAATCTTTACACTTTTAATTCAACGCCTAATCCGCTACACCACGCTGAAACTTAATAAACAATTAGCAGTGGTACAAAAGAGCGCAGTAAAATTCTCGGTGAGAAAACAGTCAAACAGTTGAGAGGTTTATCGTCTCCAAATAACATTTGTTACTTCTATACAAATACTACATTCCTGCAAAAGTTTGGCAAAATCGATGACCCGAAGAGTTTGCACTCTTCTGTTAGTATTTCTACTCACATTGTTCAAAGTTCAATGCTTCATAACTTCTTAAAAAGGTTGCAATTTTGGATTATAGTAACTTAAGATGATAATCTTAATAATTTATTAAGATCAAATCCATGAGGCTACGCACTTTATATATAATTATCCTAAACTCCTTTCTGATGCACTTATTAAGTTTTAACTGCTTTTCTTTTATGATAATTAAAAAAAATAATAAATGTATTAATCTATCATTTCTTATTAGCTTTACAGGATTAGTAGATGATCCAGATCCATACCAACAACCGGCACCTTTAAAATTATGCCATCAACTGGCAGAAGATGTGAAATGGTTTAAGGTAATCTTCTAATTTTGCTCCTAATATTAAAATAATGCAAAAATGTTTTTATTATATTTGAAAATAAAATTTAAAACTTTTACAAAGTAAGCTTTTTAACATTTTTAAAAACAATATGTTATCCAACTTTAAAGTAAGTTACATTTTTAATTTTAATCTATGTCCTATATATTAAAAAAATTAATTTAGATTTTAAATACTTATATAATTTTTGTATATACAAAATTCACAAATTAAAATATTATCGCAGAGTTCTCAAAAAGTTGTAACGGAGCATCTTTCCCGACGCCGCGGATCGGCTCGCCGGTGTCAGGGTTCGGGAGAAGGGGAGACTCAGGCTCGCAGAACTACATGTGTTAATTAAGAACAAACCCTTTATTCTGTAATCCTTAAACTAAGTTTCACAAACAGGTGTATTTTTAAGAGGACGCGTACAACTAGAGATGCGGACGCAAGATCTTTACACGCTGGTCGCGTACAGTTCGTGACGGACACGGATTTCTCGCAACGAACGTAAGATGTGTACAGGGTGGTCGCGTACAGCACGCCGCGGTTTGGGCGCGACGAATTTACGAACACAAACCTTAATCTAGTGACGCGGGATATGTACAGAGTGATCGTGAATCGGACGCAACTTACTTACGAACACAAACCTTAATCTAGTGACCCGGGATATTTACAGAGCTATCACGTAAAGGCTAGGCGCGGACGTGAGAGGAAGATATTTACAGGGTGGTCGCGTGAACCTAATTGCGGACGCGGGCGCGAAAGACCTACAGGGTGGTCGCATGCAACGAGGCACGGACACGGGTCTAACAGGGTCTGCCAACCGAGGTCGGCCGAGAACGGGAGCACCTGTCCTGCGGGTGGTGTACACGAGAACGCCTGCAGTACACCGGGATACTGGTTACAACCGACCGAGCCCGGTAACAACCAGGCTCTAGACCAGGGGAGTTAAGATAGGTCACCGAAGTACAGCTAACGAGTACGAACTAGCGTGACGCGGGGCCGAAGAAACGGTCGGTTCGGTCGGAGAACGCGAGTGTTGCCGCCGGGGAAGGAGTACGGCTAGGAAGTGAGGCCGCGAAGGTGGTTGTACTTTATTCGTTCCAGGAGCCGTAAAAACGGCTGTTGTTTCCCAGAGCCGTGAAAACGGCTGTTATCCCAGAAGTCGTAGCAACGGCTGGTGTCTGGGAGCCGTGAAAACGGCTATTCGGTCAGGAGCCGTGAAAACGGCTATTCGGTCAGGAGCCGTGAGAACGACTATTCGGTCAGGAGCCGTGAGAACGGCTATTCGGTCTTCGAGGATGAACCGGACAGTTCCGGACGTCGGTTATAACCGACCGAGTACGAGAATGCCCGTACTCTGGACCGGATCATCCGTGACTCGACGGGATACCACTGGACGTCGGTTACAAACGACCGGGCACGGTAACGACCGTGCTCTGGACCAGAGGCAAGGATAGGAACTCGGTAGGCTTCGAATGCCCAGAGTACGCCCTGTGGCTTCGAGCGTCCCGAGAGTCGGGACAGGAATAGGTGCCGGTCTGTCGAAGCGGCCGCCTCATATACCCGGCTGGATACCCCCACGCTTTACCCCCCACACGGTCATGTATGTCGAAGTGGGGTAGGCCGTGATTCTCAATGGGCGGCTCTTAATCCGCGGCTCGATCGAGGTGCTCAATCGGCGGCGCTCAGCGCCAACTTGGCGCGAGCGTGTTCGTAAACTTGGCTCTAGTAACGGCAAAGCCGTTACAAAGTTAAGAAATAAAGATATTTGCGATTTCTTTATCTTAAATAGTAATTTTTGAAATCTAGGAATTTAAGTTTTCAATCACAGAATACATTTAGATTTGCCTGTTTGTGCATTATACAGGGTGATTCTAAATAACTTTATGCTTTTGCAAAAACATAATCTTGACCGAATTCTAAGACGATTTTTCCTTTGGCAAAATTTCGTCCGAAGCTTAGTTTTTGAATTATTAAAGGAAGTAGTTAACGTATGACGGGTCGAATACAAGAAGCAGGCAAGGGTGACGCGATTCACCGTCAGACGCGGGTGCTTACGCAGGGCGCCTGCTGCGATCAGCTGGTCGCTATACACATACATACACACATGCGAACACATACATTCTCTCTCTGTCTGTCTGTCTGTCTGTCTCTCTCTTTCTCTCTCTCTCTCCCCCCCTCTCTCGCTCATTCGCTCACTCACCTGTTTTTTATTTTGTTTTTTTTTTTACGAGGGAGGGGAAAATGCATTTTATGCATACCCACCGGTCGATCCAGTGAGTTATGTGGGACTCGAGTACCAAGTCGAATTACCAACTCGGTACTCCCTACCCACTAAAAACCCCTCGATTTTCACGAATTTCCTTTGACACACTGTCCCTCTGACTTCCCGAGATCTGTTTTCACATAACGTCAAAAAGTAGTTATTATTACCTTGTTCGATGACTTTTGATGTATTGCTATAATTGCTTGAAGGAGAAATGAATTTTCCGATAGATCGTACGTTCTCAAATTTAACGTAGATATCACGTTGCAAAAGACAAGAAATCCACACTAAATTATTAACTGAAAGTTTTTCTCCTTTCATGAACTGTATTCTTATATAAACTTTAACGTAATCACATTTATTTACTCACTCGATGAGACGAGAAATTTACTAATGACTCTCACTAATCACTATTAATCACTGTCGAATAATAACTGTTGGCGATTAAAAATCACTCGATGAAAGAAACACGCGCGGACACGTTACTACACGACGCGACGACGCGACAATGCGACGATAATTACTCGGCGACTGCAAGCAGTTTTTTGTCATGGTAGGTTGCGGTAGGTTAAGGTACTACTGGCGCAATCGAACGCAATCATGTGTTCGATTGAAGAATGCGGTAAACATAATAAACATTTAACATATTAATATTATTATTATCATGAATGTGTGTGATATCCATACATCGTATATCTATTTAAAAATTAATTAGATTAAATAAGTGTTTTTAAAATATTTATTACTTTTACTATTATCATATAAAATATTAATATTACATATTTATTTAAGATAATAGTAAAAGTAATAAATATTTTAAAAACACTTATTTAATCTAATTAATTTTTAAATAGATATCATACGATGTATGGATATCACACACATTCATGATAATAATAATATTAATATGTTAAATGTTTATTATGTTTACCGCATTCTTCAATGGAACACATGATCGCGTTCGATAGTGCCAGTAGTACCTTAACCTACCGCAACCTACCATAACAAAAAACTGCTTGCAGTCGCCGAGTAATTATCGTCGCATTGTCGCGTCGTCGCGTCGTGTAGTTACGTGTCCGCGCGTGTTTCTTTCATCGAGTGATTTTTAATCGCCAACAGCTATTATTCGACAGTGATTAATAGTGATTAGTGATAGAGTCATTAGTAAATTTCTCGTCTCATCGAGTGAGTAGATAAATGTGATTACGTTAAAGTTTATAAAAGAATACAGTTCATGAAAGAAGAAAAACTTTCAGTTAATAATTTAGTGTGGATTTCTTGTCTTCTGCAACGTGATATTTACGTTAAATTTGAGAACGTACGATCTATCGGAAAATTCATTTCTCCTTCAAGCAATTACAGCAATACATCAAAAGTCATCGAACAAGGTAATAATAACTATTTTTTGACGTTATGTGAAAACAGATTTCGGGAAGTCAGAGGGACAGTGTGTCAAAGGAAATTCGTGAAAAGAGAGGGGTTTTTAGTGGGTAGGGAGTACCGAGTTGGTAATTCGACTTGGTACTCGAGTCCCACATAACTCACTGGATCGACCGGTGGGTATGCATAAAATGCATTTTCCCCTCTCTCGTAAAAAAAAAAAAAAAAAATTACAGGTGAGTGAGCGAATGAGAGAGAGAGAGAGAGAGAGAGAGAGAGAGAGAGAGAGAGAGACAGACAGACAGACAGACAGACAGACAGACAGACAGACAGACAGACAGACAGACAGACAGACAGACAGACAGACAGACAGAGAGAGAATTTATGTGTTCGCATGTGTGTCTGTATGTGTATAGCGACCAGCTGATCGCAGCAGGCGCCCCGCGTAAGCACCCGCGTCTGACGGTGAATCGCGCCACCCTTGCCTGCCTCTTGTATTCGACCCGTCATACGTTAACTACTTCCTTTAATAATTCAAAAACTAAGCTTCGGACGAAATTTTGCCAAAGGAAAAATCATCTTAGAATTCGATCAAGATTATATTTTTGCAAAAGCATAAAGTTATTTAGAATCACCCTGTATATGCATCATTTATACTGAAATCTCTTAAAGAATACATCGCAAAAGAGTATATTACATTCCTTTCTTGCACTATTTCACATGCTAAAAGCTATTGCACATACAGAAATTTTAGTCATAACTGTAAAGTCGTAAACAAATTGACCAATCATAGTCATGCATTCTCACAAGCTAGTACAAATGTTTGACTATGATTGGTCGATTTGTTTATGGCATTACGATTACGACGAAAACTTTTATGTGTAATAGCTTTAAATCACTCCTGGATAATAGATATAATCGTGAGAAAGGGTAATGATATAATCGTACAGCAAGCTGTTTAGAGCTGCGGGTGCAATACTCTCTCTGGCGGCGTAGAAAAAGCAAGTTCATGCGATTCTTGTGAGTAACTGTCGTGTGAAACGATATTTTCTATGATTCTGAACGAAATGGGAATAAAGGTAACTTCGTATATTTTTAAAAGTGTAAGGCATATTTCGGTTAAATATATCTTGGCGTTGGACGTGTCGATTTGTATGGGCTGTATTCTTAAAAGCTCAAGGAACGATACTATAAAAATGCAATTGGTGTAATGTACAAATGACGAATGATATTGATCCGTATTGCCTCGTACGCTTTCTTCTTGGAGTTAAAAATCTGAAAGCTTTATACGAGCAGAGGAAAAAAATAAATAAGATAAATGTCCATACGGGCTCAATCCTAGGACTTTCCGAATAGCTAACAAACACTCTGTCGCACTACATAATGCTTTTTATTGGCATATTAGTAATGTTCGTCTATAAACTTCTTACAGTTGAATTAGAGAGAATTCTTCTCCCTTTCTATTCTCGCTCTCTCCAACATCCTCCATGTATTTCTTTTCTCTTCCATCGTTAAATCTTTCACTCTTACATCTCACGTCCTCTTTAACTTTCTCCTCTTTTCAAATATCTCCTCCTTGTTCTTCTCATCCCTCAGCTCTGCTAACACAACACCTTTTCCCCTCTCTCTCTCATTCTTCCCATACTCCTAACATCTCTATCCTTTTCTCTAACGCATCCTCCATAATCTCCTCTATTAACTCTCTTCTCCCTTCAAAGGTCCTTCCTTTCACTTCTCTCCAAATTCCTTTTCCTTCTATCTCTCTTTTTCGTTTTTCTTTCTTTTCTTTTTCTCTCTTCCCTCTTTCTCTTTTCTTTCTTTTCCTTCTTTCTTCTTCCTTGCTTTTTTTCATTCTCTTCCAACTCCCTTTAGCCTCCCTTCTTTGTTCCACATTCCTCCCTTTTCCCATCTCTTCCTTCTTCTCTCCTTCCTATACATCCTTTCCAACCTTTTTTTTCTTCCATCTAATTGCACTTCCTCTACAACCTTCTCCCCGTCTCTAACCCCCATCTACTATATCCCTTTTTTCCTTTTCCCTTTCCTGCATAACTCATTCCTTTCTTCCATGCCCTCTTCACTCCCTTCTTCTGTTTCTGTCTTTTCTTCGCTCTCTACATCCTCTTCCTTTCTCTTTATCTCATTTTCCTTAACTCTTATCAATTCAATTCCTTCCTCTCTTAGTAATTTTAATTTCATCCTCAGCACTCTCAATTCTCTCATCATCTCTTCCAGTAACTCTCTTTCTGTCCTCTATATTTCCTTCGCCCGCGGTTGCTAGTGTAGTCTTCCTTCTACTTTAATCTCCAACCTATATCCTTCAGCTCTCTTTCTTGTTGTTCTCGCCCTTTATTAACTCTCTCACACTATTCCTCTCCTTGCTCTTTTATCTCACACCTATCTCTATCACTCGCCTCTTTTATTTAGAATTTAGACAGCTTCACATTTTCCTTTTCGATTCCCCTCAACCATGAATGCAGCTTCTCTCACCAACTACTTGCTCCTCTTGGATGTGCTGCCACCAATTCTTTCCATCTGCATACTACTTTATCGTAAACCTTGTATGTACCGTTATCTCTCCATTCCTTTCCTTACTGATCATATCTCTTCTATGTCTTTCTCGTTCCTTTCTACCGCGTCGTCGCCTTTTCTTCTATTCTTCTCCACTCCGATTTCTCATAACTTTTTCAAACCAACTATTTTTTTCACAAAATCTTCAATTTTTTTAAAGTAAATACATAAGCGGGAAAGAAGATGTAATAAATATTTATTTTAACACGTTCGCGGATAAGACAGCATATGCCGCTTTAAGTCTAGGGTCAAAGCGGCATCTGCCGTCTAAGTTCTAGTGCTTTTGTAAACGCAGGGCGTGATACTCCGTCAGCTAATGCCTATTCGTATACCACCTAACCAATGTGCTTACAAAAAAATTTGGTGCGTTTTTGCAAACCCCTCCAACCAAGTATCCGCGAACGTGTTAACTTATCCTCCACCAATGACTTTGACCTTAACATATATAACATTATGACTGACTTCCAAAAAATTTTACCCTCCCTCCCCCCATGAGTGATTCTTCGTCGCTCATTGTTTATTAAAAAGTTGAACAAGTTATGAACAAAAATGTTTCGCGAATTTCACGTAATTTTCGGACATCACGTACGTTTTACAAAATGAATGTTTACCTGATTCATTTATGCGTGATAAGTGAAATATGTAAATAGTGGAGAGGCTCCGCTAATCTTTATGCACCCTTGGAAATTGTATATTTCAGATCAGTCACTCAGTATAGTGTATGTTCCGATGTCAGATGTCTCGCCCTATATAGTGTGTATAATAGGTTAGAACGAAAGAGAAAGAGAGAGCAAGCGAGACAGAAGGTCACTGCCGTGATTGGTTACCTACCAAGTCAGCGCATATGCAGTTCATTTTTTCACGCTAACATCAAAGATGCCGACAGAGAGTTGCGCTACTGTATATACTGTGTCACTGTGCATTGTCGTGTGCGCAGTCGCGCTACATCACTGCCACGTCTTTACGCGTTGTCGTGCGAACGGTCGCTCTTAGTCATGTAGTTCGTCATGCAGTAGCGTAATGCTTAGCGCCTGTCAAGGGCGCAATTTACTCAACATTCCTCCTCTACTTAAAAATGCTATTTTCATTAAGGGCGAGTTCCTCCTAGCGCCTTGTAATCAAGTCCAGTTCGATGTAAAAAACGTTCAGAACAACGAGGAGATGAATCCGAGGAGTTGTGTAGCCCTGTTGTTGAGATTCTGCCTCCTCTCTTTCTCTTAGCGAAGTGCCAAGTATTGGATCTGGTTGAATCCGTGCTAATTCTTTTCCTGAGGGTAAATCTTCGTTAACCATATTGAATTTTCCTTTCCGGTCCCTTTGGACGGTTCCATATTTGATTGAAATATCTAGTAATGGATCTTTCTTCAATACTGACGCGAGCGAGCCAGGCGGACACCTTGTCGCCTTGACGATCGCGTCCCCTACTTCCTCGCTGCTTATCGAGTCGTCCAGCGCACCAATCCGCATATCCGCGGATTTCATGGGTCGGGTGACTCGAACCTCTTCCATACCTTTTTCTCTGTAGCCCCGCTGCATTTCAGCAGCGAGTTTATCTGCCACGTTGTGGTCCTCCTGATCGGGAATCTCGAAAAGAAATCTCCCGTTAGCAGCTCGCTTAATGCGGGCTGCATTAATTTCCAGGGCGGGGAGGTCTATATTTTTCTTCGACTCAGCCATCGCTTCAGCATATGTACGCCCGGAGTCCGCAGCGACAGTCAAGGAGACCGCTATTCTCGGAGCCGGGCCGATCTTCGCCTTCTGCACTGGAGAGTCGAATTAGTATCGATTGATCTATAATACCCAATAAACATTAGGATATCCTATGTATGTCCTATGTATATACATATACATATATATATATATATATATATATATATTTTATATTCTATGTATATACAAAGAATGTGAAAAAATATATAATTATTATTATATCCTTTAGGATATAATCTATCACATTCAAAGAAAAAACGTTTTTCTAAGATAGGATGTGTATGCAAAAAAAGTAAACAAAAATTACCTAAAATGACCGAAGCTATCGCTAGATTTTTGAAGGATTTCTTTTTTTTAGCTCCTTCCCAGGAATATAATATTCCAACTTCATTTGTGAAGACTCTGTATATGATTCTTCTCATGACATCTTTAACATTTAAGCCTCCGACACGACTTAATTCCACAATCTAAAATTGAATAAGCGTTACAAAAGTATTAATAACTAATTATCACTATGTACACATTCGATTTTTTAATTATTTAAAGCCATACCAATTTTTTTTTATTTTGAGCATCGACATTAAGCCACTGTTCTAATTCAGCTAATGTTTGTTCGTTTACTGGAAATAAATGAACGACATGTGGAATATCATTGGCAGTTATCGCCGGATCATCTTGAATTTTTTTATTTTTTAATAAAAGAGCCATACTTTCCATTATATCGTTCAATTTCAAGTGCATAGCATTCAGTTCTTTCAACACTTGCTTCTGAAAGTCTAAAATTTAGTAGTATTTTTAATTATAGCTGTATTAGTAGTATTTTTAATTATAGCTATGAAAATAATTAATATAATATTTTTCCACGTTCAACATCGAAGGTTGATTTTTATAGCTGTCAGTTGTTAACAGAAAATTAACCGCTGAATGAGCAGAAAAGTCATTGCCGCTCGCCAAGCTAAAAATAAATTTTTCTGATAGGTGAAAAACAAAAATTAAGGTAATAAACAATTGTAGTTCTTTGTAGATATATAAGTTCTCATTTATCTAATTTTTCCGTCAGATTATAAAATTTACATTGTCAACACATTGTTACAGTGTAACATCGTTACACTATGTAACAGTTTATGAGGCTAATGGTTATTGTGTGGACAGAATTCCTGACTTTCTAACCGCGATGCTGTCCATAGATATGATGCCTTCGCCGTCGGGATTGATTCGAATGTTATAACATTGCTTAATTATAGAAGAACATATACAAATCGATATATCTGTTCATCTGTTCTTTTACGTTACGATTGTGTTATTAATCATGCATTATTTCTATTTATACAACCGTTGACGTTACATATCGTATTATCATCTTACGTTTTTATTTCTTTAACCTTCTGTTTTTTTTATTTTTTTATTTGTTAACATATTTATTTTCTACGCTGAAGATGATCCCAAGTTAGAATCAAAACATCTGCATTTATTTTACATATAGATGTTAAAATATTTACAAACAATAAACAATTTCTTTTGCGCCATATTAACCGCGTTGCTCTTACAGCCATGTTTATACCTATATTTAATCAATAATGTATCCTTAAACTGTGTTTATTTTATTATTATTTTAATTTATTGACTGTGGAGAAATTTTATCTCTCTGTGGCGATTGTGATATATAAGATTTTCACGATTAAGTTTATCAGTTTTTTTATAAACTTTTTTAAAAACAATTATATCTTATATAATTATAAATTCTTAACAATGATGTAAGAATGACATATTATAACGTTGAAACATGTCGAGTAAATTATTTTTCAATTAATTGAATAATAAAAAATCATTACCATATTTGTGACTAAAAAGGACTACAATTGTTTATTACTTTAATTATATGTATTACACGATCACTACAATTAGGAGAAAATCAAAAACAAAAATAACTTGGAAACGATGTAGAATGACTAACTTCACACAGAGAATAGAAAAATGAGTATTTTCATCCTTTTTTTTCTGGAAAAGCCTATACTTTCGATGATGTAGAAAAAAGTAATACCATTTTTTATGCTTCTAGCGTAAAAAGACTTTCGTGCTCGAACACATTTGCAGCGTCCGCCTAAAATATTACTTTCTGTTCTTAATACAAAATGTACTACTAAAGTTTTAATTTACCTGTATCTATTCTTCGAAGGAATACATTCAGGATTACATTCAGTTGTCGATGTAGTTACAATCTCCGTTGGCAGATTTTGAACAAAATTTTTATCTAAAGGAATAATAAAATTAATTATGATAGAAGTCCAAAAATATTAGAGAAAATAAATGTTTACCATTTCTTGTTATAGGAGTGCTTAAAACGGGATAAATATTAGTATCTGATTCAGACCGTGACAAATCAGAAGATTCAATATCGGACAAATGTTTCGTTGATTTGTGTTTTCTCTTTTCTTGTTTTTTACTATATCGCCGTTTCCTAAGTTCATCACATTGCGACGAAAGATTAGACGTATATTTGGCCTTATTCGCTTTTCGTTGAGCACCAGATAGATCTTCTGAAAATAACATTGAAGATTTTTATGACCACGCATTATATACATATAAAGTATTACAAAATCACTTGCTTCTATTTAAATTTTTACAAGTTGCAAAATAGTTCCTTGTTTTTTTATTTATTAATTTTATTTTAGTAAAAAGGATATATTTAGTTATATAAATAAAAAATATTATACAGAACACACATCTTACCGTAGCTACCTAAAATGACAACTCTATGACAATTCCAATTATATTCTGGTTCTTTCTTTAATTTTATAAAATCGTTAATTTTATTTGAATTCCAATGCGATGGAGGCCACTTACAATTTTTTGTATCTTTTGAGTACCAAGTTTTTGGTATCGCTTCAACCGTATCTTCATCTTCAAACTTGACAACGTACCAATCCATTTGCAAGTGATGTTAGTCCGTATATAATTTATACTTTAGTACAAAAAATAATTTTATAAGATAAAGTTTATTCGTTATAAAATATAATGGATATATTAGATAAAAAGATATAAATTTTCTAGACAACATAACATTGTATATTAGGTAGGAAGGTGGAGGAGTCAATGATAGGGAAGGGGAAAACAACAGAGGGGAGGAAGGAGACAAGAGAGAAGAAGGCGGAAGGAAGGAGAGCTGTAGATGGAGAGAGGAGGAGCAAGTGGAGTGAGAGGAAGGATGACAGAGGAGGAGTAGAAGAGAAGGAAGAAAAGGAGAAGGCACAGGATGGGGAGGGGAAAAAAAGGAAGCGAGGGGAAAGGAAACGGATGGATGAGGCAGGCGGGAAGAAGGAGGGACGGGGGGTAGAGAGGGAAAGGGAGAGTGGAGGAGAAGGGAGTGTGGAAGATGGGAAAAGAGAGGAAGAATGGTGGAAGAGGAACAGGAGGAAAGAAGAAGAAGAAGGCTGGGGTGGGAGGAGGAGAGGAGAAAGGAGATGATTTAGGAGAGGAGGGCAAGAGGATAACAGGAGAGGACGCTTGGAGGAAGTTTGAAGAGAGAAGGGAGAGAATGAGGAGGGAAAGAGAGAGAAAGGAGTAGAGAGGAAGGAAAGGGAGAGAGGGGAAGAGATGGAGAAGAGGAGAGAAAGAAGGAGGAATGTAGTGTGGAGAGGTGTAGAGAGGAGTAGGGATTAGGGAGAAAGGTGGAGATTGGGGAGGTTCGGGAAAGGAGGGGGAGCGCGGGTATGGTGCTAATTGCGAAGGTGAAGGATAAGAAAGAGTTGTTGGAGAGGAGATGGGAAATAAGGAGGAATTGGGGGGGTGGGAGTAGATGAAGACCTGACGATGGAGGAAAGAAGGGTGAGGTGGAAGCTGGTGGAAAGGGCTAAGACGGAGAGGGCGAGGGGGAGGGTAGTAGTGACAACGAATAGGAGAATTTGGATAGATGGAAGGGCATGGGGATGGGACGTGGAGAGAGATAGATGGTACGAGGAAACAGAGGAGACGGAGGAGGAGAGTGATGAGTAGTAGGAAAGGGAGAGAGGGGAAAGAGGGTGAAGAAGGTAGAGAATGGAGAGGGGATGGGGGAAGGAGAGGAGGAGGAAGGGGGGACGAGTAAGGACAAGGGGGAGAGAATAGGGATAGAGGAAGAAAGGTAGGAAGAGGTGAGAGAAGGAGTTGAAGGGAAATGGAGGAAGTGGAGGGTGTGGAGAGGAGGAGTCGATAACCGCTGTGACTTTGTATAATTTTGTTCTGTTTGGTTTTACAATTATTTTCGGTACAGGATGGAAAAGGGAAAGGAGAGGATGAGAGCGAAAGGAAATAGAAACGAGATAAGAAGAGAGACAGGACAGAGGAAGCAAAGTACAGGAGAAAGGGAGAGGAGGGAGAGAAGGATGGAAAGCGGGCAGCCACGAAAGGAAACAAAGTGGGAGAAGAAGGGTCAGGAGAGAGGAAAGGAGGGTGTGGGAGGGAGAGCAAAGAGGGGGAGGATGCGTAGGGTGGGTGAGGGAAATTAGCATGTAATGGTCGCACAAGGGCCAGGTCGGGGGGGATAAGTTGTTTTATAGATTGTGAAAGGTTTGGGTACGCTCCTTTTAAAAGCGCCTTGTAACCCTAATATCATGATTACGTTATCATGATAATTTTACATAAACCGTAAAATATCTTGTAAAATATTCATTTTTCGATTATCCTACCTTAATACTTTTACGTACAAAATAATGAGAGGAATCAATTGATGTAAAGAAAACACATAGTTGCTTCTAAGAAAAAATATGGAATTGTTAATTGCAAATTACATATTTTTTCTTCAAAACAACTATGTGTTTTCTTTACACCAATTGATTTCTCTCATTATTTTGTACGTAAAATTATTAAGGTAAGATAATCGAAAAATGAATATTTTACAAGATATTTTACGGTTTATGTAAAATTAAGAAATTATTTCAAGCCTCATAACTCAAAAAGTACTTAACGAAAAGGTACTTAATTATAGTGTTTTGGAAAGCTCTCGAGATAAGCTACAAGAATATGCAACGACAAATAGTAGGTTCCATTTAAGAAATTGAAGGTGACCTTCATGTGATCTTCAAATGACTCTTCAAGGTCAAACCAATGGTATCATCTTATGGCCCCCTCGAAACTAAACAACTTTTGTCTGAAACATTTTTCTCTCCCGGGCTTGGTTTTCGAGATATTCGACTGGATGGATTAAAATGGGCCACCCTGTATAGTTTTTGCGAATTTATGATAAAATGTTTGAATAGATCATGAGCATATGAAATATAATTTTCATAGCAAGAATAATATTGACTGATTAATATAATACTAGACAAACTGAGTAAAATAAAATTATTATACATCTTAGAATATAGTATACCTTTTAAGATTATTGGACCAGTATAAAGCAAAAGTAATCGGAATTCAGTTGCTTTATATCTTTCGCATTCAGTAATAGGGCGAGTTTTTGGAGAAAACTCACACGGTATATGACTCCTCAATTTTAAAAGACGTTCAGAAATTTTATTAACGTCACGAGCACGTAATTTATAAGCAGGTTTACCATAAATCCATCCGTAAATTTTGTTACAAAATAAACTTTTCGTACCGCCAAGTAACAGACAATGCATATAGTCTATAGGAGCATTATCAATAATATTAAAATTCGGAATTTTTAATAAAATACTAGTGCCCATGTGATGTTCAGACTGAACCTTGTTTCGAAATGAATAATCTGATCTTTTATGACGATTTTCAGTATCAACAAAGCACAGTATTTCATTAACCATGTCTCCTTCTATATCACATTTGGTACATGAAAAATAACCCGAATGCCCTTTGATAGCTAAAATGTATGATTTTGCAGGTGTATCGCAAATCAACGTTGACAACTTGAAATGGTATCTTATAGAATTGATATATATTCCATTTTTTGATAATTCTATATATTCGTTTACAAAGTCAGTTAAAAACTCATTTGCATTAGGTTTTACATTGCCATGATACAAAGCTACCATAAAAACTTTATTTTTAATTTTGTCAATTGATTTGACAGTACATAATATTGGCCAAAAAGAACTATTCGTACTTTTAGATAGAGGTAGACCGTCAATATTCGCTGCTAATAAAATTTCTTGATTGAGTTTAATTATTATATTTTGCTTATTACATAAGTTACTTAAGGTTTCATTTATTCCAAAATAATAGTATAATCCTGATCCAAGTTTCTTTGCATGTGTAATATTTGGCGTTTTTAAAAGTGTTCTTGCATCTTTGGGCAAATAATTATAGCCGGGTTCTGCTCGTAAAATGTTCAATAAACTATTAAGGGTTGAGTGAGTTACATTTTCGTTAATGGCCCATTTTTGTAACTTTGAGCAAAAAACATGTTCTTTATTTTCAATTATGATAGCATCATTAGTATCTGATACGTCGACATTCTGGACATTTTCACCACAATTCAAATCTATTGAATTAATAAATACATCAATGTTACTGTTATTAGCATGGGTACTGTTATATATATTATCATTATAAGAAATATTGTCAAAATTAGTATCAGGTTTGCGATTTGAGTTACTTTTAGAAATATTCGGTGTATCAGGTTCTAAGTAATTAGTTGTCTTTTCGAAAGTATCAAGGTTGAGAGTATTGATTATAGTTAAAGATTGATTTAATCTGTTTCGAAATTGTCTAGAAAATTTACTTTTTTTATTAACATTATCCATAACTAATTTATATACTTGTAAGTTTATTTATCATATGTAATTTACTTGCAAATGTTAAGAACATCAAAATAATTCTGTAAAAAAATTAATATAGGATAATTAATGATTCGGCCTCGTCGAAATGAGAATGTAAGGAAGCTCAAGTTAGTATATTTGCTCGATAACTACCAGCCGATAATAATTTTATTATAATTCTTGCAAAAAGATAATATATTTCTGTATTTTGATATTATAAAATAAAAGCAAAATTAATTAAATTGCATAATTATATAAAAGAAGAGAATATGTTAGATACATACAGTTTCAAATGTATTTGAAAATTTTAAAACTCATCTCGATGCCCAAATACAATTTAAAAAAGTTTATAATGTGAAATGAGGAAAGAAGTATCATAAAATAGAATATTATATTTCTTTGAAATACAATATATCTATTAACTGTATTTCTATTGCATTCATTGTTAAAGTTATAGTAAACATATTGTTAAAGTTTATTAATTTTTGGCAAAAAATTAATATAATTATAAGCAAATATTTTAATCCATATTACTGTTGTATTTCTTGTGAATTATTTTATTATACTCCATATTTCAGTTCCGTAAAATTAATTTGTCTTTATAAATAATTCAATGTAATATAATTATATAACATGGTAGAAAAAATATCTGAGAATATCTTTCCATGCACTTCCACGTGTATATTTATAGGTTATATTTGACTTACAATTCTAAGATGTGAAAAATGAGAAAGAAATAGCTAACGGTTTCAGCAAAAAAATACACTACTTACTTTTTATCAGAAGATCAATCGATTGAACTTTACGAACTCTGAATACTCTAATCACTCAATTAATTTTTCTTCGTTTATTTCTTGGCTAACTGAACATGTGGCACGTGGCACTTTCGTCACAAAGGACCGTTGCAAGAGTGCTCTTAGATAGGCCGGATGCCGGATTTTTCGCGCATGGGCGATAAATGTGATCTCACAATCAGTGAAGTAGTTAGTCTGGTAGGAAACAGGTATCATATGGACACTTGTTAAATTTTTTCTACATTATAAATCTAAACATATTTCAAAAATTAATAACAATTTTAATAAAATAAATATTAATACATTTATAAATATTGACATAATAAGTGATAACTATTACTAAATTTGCAACAAGCAGCTACATATCTTTTTTTTAAAACAAAACTGTTTTTTTTTAACCAATTGATTCCTTTCATTATTTTATGCATAAAAAAAGGTAATGAGATAGTTAAAAAAGAATGTTTTACGAATATTTCATAGTTTATGTAAAATTATGTCAAATTAAAGTATAAAATATTTCGTAAATCATTCAATTTTTAGTCATTTTACCCTTATAACTTTTTATGTCAAATATTGCGAGAAATCCATCTATATAAAAAAATTAGGATAAATTCATTTTAAAAAATAAAAATGACAAATGTTCGAAGTATCTCCACCTAAAATTTCATTTGGTCCATCTTATGTCCCTCCCCACACAGCACATGATATCATTCGAATATTCTATACTCATACTGTAAATATACGTTACAGATGTAATATACTGAGAATAATCCCATAACATCTCTTGTTGTATATTATTTTTCATATATTCTCAGAATATACTTTGAATATCTCGTATTAGTATATTCTTTCTCGTATATTTTCAGGATACTCTATAATATTGCATGTGTTTCCTCATTTTGCCGCTACGCGCGCCACCAAACTCGTACTTAATTTTTGGTGAAATGAACATAAAGGACTGGTACTAACATGAGTTCCAAAGTTTCTTCTTTTTTCTTTTTAGTCAGTTTAATTTATAATAAACTGACTTAATTTAAAATTTTTCATTTGTTTAGTAGTTTAGTTGTTCTGGATTCCTTGTTGGGATTCAAAATATTAAAAAGATTATTTGAAATTAAAATGAGAAATAATCCATTTACTGCGTTTATTAAAGTATTTCTATTGCCGAGTGTACTTACATGATTGTACATAGATTATCGAGATAAATATTACAATAAGAATCATTTAATAAACACTAATAGGTGTTTTTTAAACGTTTTATATTCATCTATTAGAAATAACATTTTTGTCTGAAGCTTTATTTATAAAGTAAATAATTTTACATTTTTATTTATTTTTTACATGAAGAATCTATTTTTTATTCTATATACAGGGTGAGCCATTTTAATTAACGCACGCAGTTATTTCGGAAACAAAGCATTTTAGAGAAAAATGTTTCAGACAAAAGTTTTATGGTTTCGAGGGGGCCATAAGATGGTACCATTGGTTTGACCTTGAAGAGTTATTTGAAGGTCACATGAAGGTCACCTTCAATTTCTTAAATGGAACCTGCTATTTGTCATTGCATATTCTTGTAGCTTATCTCGAGAGCTTTCCAAAACGCTATAATTAAGTACTTTTTTGTTAAGTACTTTTTGAGTTATGAGGCTTGAAATAATTTATTAATTTTACATAAACCGTAAAATATCTTGTAAAATATTCATTTTTCGATTATCTTACCTTAATACTTTTATGTACAAAATAATGAGAGGAATCAATTGGTGTAAAGAAAACACATAGTTGTTTTGAAGAAAAAATATGGAATTGTTAATTGCAAATTACATATTTTTTCTTCAAAACAACTATGTGTTTTTTTTACACCAGTTGATTCCTCTCATTATTTTGTACGTAAAAGTATTAAGGTAAGATAATCGAAAAATGAATATTTTACAAGATATTTACGGTTTACGATTACGGTTTATGTAAAATTAAGAAATTATTTCAAGCCTCATAACTCAAAAAATACTTAACGAAAAGGTACTTAATTATAGTGTTTTGGAAAGCTATCGAGATAAGCTACAAGAATATGCAATGACAAATAGTACGTTCCATTTAAGAAATTGAAGGTGACCTTCATGTGACCTTCAAATAACTCTTCAAGGTCAAACCAATGATACCATCTTATGGCCCCCTCGAAACCAAACAACTTTTATCTGAAACATTTTTCTCTAAAATGCTTTGTTTCCGAAATAATTGCGTGCGTTAATTAAAATGGCTCACCCTGTATAGTCCAACTGTCTTCTATATTCATATATAATTTATTAATGTAAAAATATGCTTAAAATATTCTAAAAATATACTCATAATATACCAAGAAATATTCTGAGTATATACTGAGTAGGTTTCTAAGGCAGACATAGGAACATCCTCCGTACATTCTCAAAATATCATAGTACGTATATCGAATATTAGTGGGATATACACAATCTACGTTTGCGATATACTGAGTACATACTTAGGATCTACCTGTGCTGTATGGGTCTTGAAACTATGCCATTTTGATTTAATTCATTTTTCTCTATAAATATTAATATTAATGTAAATCAAGATGATAATATCAGGTGATCCACTCTGTATATATACACTCGTTACAATTATATATATATCTTATATACATTAAATGTATATACATACGATATATGTTGATGTAGATACACTTATGGATATACATAAGATATCCCATGAATATACATAACATGTATATTCGAACGAGATCGCTGCTTGTATATACATAGAATATATATCATGTACATTCCGTGTACATACATCAAATGTATATATACAGGGTGATTCTAAATAACTTTATGCTTTTGCAAAAACATAATCTTGACCGAATTCTAAGACGATATTTCCTTTGGCAAAATTTCGTCCGAAGCTTAGTTTTTGAATTATTAAAGGAAGTAGTTAACGTATGACGGGTCGAATACAAGAAGCAGGCAAGGGTGACGCGATTCACCGTCAGACGCGGGTGCTTACGCGGGGCGCCTGCTGCGATCAGCTGGTCGCTATACACATACATACACACATGCGAACACATACATTCTCTCTCTGTCTGTCTGTCTGTCTGTCTCTCTCTTTCTCTCTCTCTCTCCCCCCCTCTCTCGCTCATTCGCTCACTCACCTGTTTTTTATTTTTTTTTTTTTTTACGAGAGAGGGGAAAATGCATTTTATGCATACCCACCGGTCGATCCAGTGAGTTATGTGGGACTCGAGTACCAAGTCGAATTACCAACTCGGTACTCCCTACCCACTAAAAACCCCTCGATTTTCACGAATTTCCTTTGACACACTGTCCCTCTGACTTCCCGAGATCTGTTTTCACATAACGTCAAAAAGTAGTTATTATTACCTTGTTCGATGACTTTTGATGTATTGCTATAATTGCTTGAAGGAGAAATGAATTTTCCGATAGATCGTACGTTCTCAAATTTAACGTAGATATCACGTTGCAAAAGACAAGAAATCCACACTAAATTATTAACTGAAAGTTTTTCTCCTTTCATGAACTGTATTCTTGTATAAACTTTAACGTAATCACATTTATTTACTCACTCGATGAGACGAGAAATTTACTAATGACTCTCACTAATCACTATTAATCACTGTCGAATAATAACTGTTGGCGATTAAAAATCACTCGATGAAAGAAACACGCGCGGACACGTTACTACACGACGCGACGACGCGACAATGCGACGATAATTACTCGGCGACTGCAAGCAGTTTTTTGTCATGGTAGGTTGCGGTAGGTTAAGGTACTACTGGCGCAATCGAACGCAATCATGTGTTCGATTGAAGAATGCGGTAAACATAATAAACATTTAACATATTAATATTATTATTATCATGAATGTGTGTGATATCCATACACCGTATATCTATTTAAAAATTAATTAGATTAAATAAGTGTTTTTAAAATATTTATTACTTTTACTATTATCATATAAAATATTAATATTAAATATTTATTTAAGATAATAGTAAAAGTAATAAATATTTTAAAAACACTTATTTAATCTAATTAATTTTTAAATAGATATCATACGATGTATGGATATCACACACATTCATGATAATAATAATATTAATATGTTAAATGTTTATTATGTTTACCGCATTCTTCAATCGAACACATGATCGCGTTCGATAGCGCCAGTAGTACATTAACCTACCGCAACCTACCATGACAAAAAACTGCTTGCAGTCGCCGAATAATTACCGTCGCATTGTCGCGTCGTCGCGTCGTGTAGTAACGTGTCCGCGCGTGTTTCTTTCATCGAGTGATTTTTAATCGCCAACAGTTATTATTCGACAGTGATTAATAGTGATTAGTGATAGAGTCATTAGTAAATTTCTCGTCTCATCGAGTGAGTAAATAAATGTGATTACGTTAAAGTTTATAAAAGAATACAGTTCATGAAAGAAGAAAAACTTTCAGTTAATAATTTAGTGTGGATTTCTTGTCTTTTGCAACGTGATATCTACGTTAAATTTGAGAACGTACGATCTATCGGAAAATTCATTTCTCCTTCAAGCAATTACAGCAATACATCAAAAGTCATCGAACAAGGTAATAATAACTATTTTTTGACGTTATGTGAAAACAGATTTCGGGAAGTCAGAGGGACAGTGTGTCAAAGGAAATTCGTGAAAAGAGAGGGGTTTTTAATGGGTAGGGAGTACCGAGTTGGTAATTCGACTTAGTACTCGAGTCCCACATAACTCACCGGACCGACCGGTGAGTATGCATAAAATGCATTTTCCCCTCGTAAAAAAAAAAAAAAAAAAAACCACGGGTAAGTGAGCGAATGAGAGAGAGAGAGAGAGAGAGAGTAGGAGAGAATGTATGTATTCGCATGTATGTCCGTGCATAGTATAGCGACCAGCTGATCGCCGAAGGCGCCCCGCGTGAGCGCCCGCGTCTGACGGTGAATCACGCCACCCTTGCCTGCCTCTTGTATTCGACCCGTCATACGTTAACTACTTCCTTTAATAATTCAAAAACTATGCTTTGCACGAAATTTTGCCAAAGGAAAAATCGTCTTAGAATTCGGTCAAGATTATGTTTTTGCAAAAACATAAAGTTATTCAGAATCACCCTGTATATACCATATATACTGATGTAGATACACTTATGGATATGCATACGATATCCCATGAATATACATATATATACACACACATATATATATATATATATATATACACACATTTGATGTATATACACTGAATGTACACGAGATACATTTTATACAGGGTGTCCTAGACCACCCGTACACCCCTTTTCTTTCAAAAACTAAGCATTTTAGAGAAAAACGTTTTCGACAAAAATTGTATGGTTTTGAGGGGAACATAAGATGGTGTCATTGGTTTGACCTTGGATGGCATCGTTAAGGTGAGGTCAAGGACACCTTTAATTTCTTAAATGGAACCACCTATTTTTTATTGCATATTCTTATAGCTTATGTCGAGAACTTTCCAAAACACTATAATAAAGTATTTTTTCATCAAGTACTTTTCGAGTTATAAGGCTTGAAATAATTTCTTAATTTTACATAAACCGTAAAATATCTTGTAAAATATTAATTTTTCGATTATCCTACCTTAATACTTTTATGTAAATAATGAGAGGAATCAATTGGTGTAAAGAAAACACAAAATTGTTTCGAAAAAAAAAATGTAATTTGCAATTTGCCGCCTGTG
Source organism: Camponotus vicinus (assembly GCF_025532165.1). Taxonomy (NCBI): domain Eukaryota; kingdom Metazoa; phylum Arthropoda; class Insecta; order Hymenoptera; family Formicidae; genus Camponotus; species Camponotus vicinus. Next base: position 12,993,347 of record NW_028141979.1, read on the forward strand.
AAATCGCCTCCGAACCGAGATCCTTATCAGGCATCGCGCCTTCACGAGGTGGAACGAGAGCCGCCTCCGACGCTCGCTAGCGTCGCGACGCCTTCCGAAAACCTGAAAATCCATCCGGGGAAATTAAGGCAAATCCGAATATCAATCCGAATTTAAAGCCGAATTTAAAGCTGAACAATTTAAAGCCGAACAGCTGAGCGACAAGAACCGCGCCAAAGAAATGCGACAAAAACGCGCCCGACGAGTCGCAAGAACGTGATAACGCGCCGATACTCGGAAACGGGCGAATGCATCACGCCCGATATTAATACACGCGCGCACACACACACAACACTCTTGTACATATACATTCATACACGCGCATACACACACACACAACACTCTTGTACATATACATTTATACACGCGCATACACACACAACACCTCTGTACATACATACCAGAAATAATAAATACGTTAATTCGTAATAATACGTCTCCGAATTATTGATTCCGCCACCTGGATCCGACGGCTATCCGTATAATTCAGATTACACGGTACACGGGAAAAACAGTACGTTACATAGGAATTATTAATTTCTCGTCTAGAACTAACATCAACTATGACTAAGTAATCGCGACGACGATGATATGACAACATTAACTTTTTGTCAGTTACGTTCGATTTAAGCCATCCGTTTTGTAGACGATCTATAACCTCAGCGAGAATTCCATCGCTGAATGTTGCACGTTGGAGTTCTTGTTGAATTGTTAAAGGTAAGAACTGTACTGATTCGTTGATAATGAATCAATTTGGCTGTAATTCTGTTAAGCATTTGTCAATGTTTTTAACATGTGGAAGACTGTTTTTACTTGACCATTTGGAGCGTGTTGTAACAGGACGCCACCAATGTCAACCGAACTGGCGTCTGCTGCAACGATCAGAGTTTGTCTGGGATCGTAATAAATTAGTAGAAATGGTCCAGTAAGGATATTTTTAATGTCTTCAAACGTTTTCTTCATTTTTGTTGTCCATACGAAAGGCACATCTTTCTTGGTCAAAGCTTCAAATGGTGCTTTGAGTCGATGCTTTGATATCCCGTAGTAATTTATCAGGCCTAAAAACGAGCGTATCTCTTTTGCATTAGTCGGAGCTCGCATTGTTTGGATAGGTCAAAGACGTGCTGGCTCAATACCATTAGCAGAAACAATAAATCCAAGTTATTTAATTTTCGGAGTATGGAACTTACATTTCTCCTTTTGGAGTCGGAAATTCCATTCTTGCAAGTGGTTTAGCACGGTGTGTAAACGCGTATCATGCTTTGCGCGTTCCTGGCCATAAATTAGAATATTATCAAGATAGACGAATACGCCTGGAATACCCGTAAGTGCCTGTTCCAGCGTACGTTGGAAAATTGCAGGAGCTGGTTTTATTCCAAAAACCAACCGATTGTAAGCGAATAAACTTCGATGAGTATTTATTGTAATTAGCTTTTTACTTTCCTCCAACCTTAGGTGAAAATAAGCATCAGAAATATCTAGTTGTGAAAAGATAGAACTTCCTCGAAATTTCGCTATAAGTTCCTCTATACTCGGGATTGGATAATCATTCGCGTCAAGTGCGTCATTTAATTTTGTTGAGTAGTCTGCACAAATACATATTTTCCCACTTACTTTGCGTGCAACTACTATTGGAGCAGCTCATTCCGAAAAATCGACTGGAGTTAAAATTTCGTTGTTAACGAGTCTCTCCAGTTTTTCATTGATTGGTTTTTCTAATGCGAGTGCAATTGGACGTCGTGGCACGTGTTTCGCATCTGGTTTAAGTCGCAGATAAATTGCCATCTTGGTGCATTCCCCTGTCGAACTACTAAAAAGTTCTGTGAATTGTTTATGAAGTGAATTTATCGTAATCGCATTTATCATTTGTTGATTTTCTATGATTCCTGTATCATAGGTAACTAAGCCAAGCTCATCAATTGCTTGAGAGTTAATTAGTGCAGTTTCCGGGCGATCAAGTACGATGACTGGTGCTTTTATTATATAGTCTTTGTAGCCAAGAGGCGTTAAAAAATCCCATGGTATGCATTGGATGACCCGAGACATTAACACATGAAGTTGTGAGAGGTTAGAGCTTTGGGTGACCGATTCGTGTCCAAGTTTTTCTCCCGATCGTCCGCCCCTGTATCCAATTGCATTTTCAACGGCTTGTTGTTAATAGTAATATATACGAACCTGCGATGCCAATGTCCTGTGCCTAGAATACCTTGTAATCTAACAGTATAACATATTTATTTTATTCCGTTGTTTCGAGCCGTTGTTTAAGCAAATTCCGTTGTTTAAGGAAATTCTAGCAATGTGTCCCATTTTCTTGCATAATCTGCATTCTGCTTTCTTAAAAGAACATGCATCCCGTCTATGTTTTGCAGAACCGCAGCATGACATGGCAACAGTGTAGTATTGTCGTAGAATTTGTCTTCTTTTCGTAATGCAATGTAGTAGGATTTGTCTTGTTTTCGTAATATTTATCTTGTCTTTTAGATGAATTCTTCAATGATTGGCTGACCGCGTTGATTCTGAGAAGCTTGTTCTTCAACGCGCATGACGTCAGCTGTGCGGTTTGCATGTGCGTAGCAGATTTCTCTAATGTCTTCAAATGTGCAGTTTCTTTTCTGATACAACCTTGAAAAGGACTATTCGTTCTGTATGGTAGATATGATCGCTTGGGCGAGAGCCGTTAGTAGAATTTTAAGTTGGTCGATGTTGAAATTATCGAGCTCAAAGGCATCTTCATGACGCGAAATACCTGGGTATGCATTTGGACAGGAAATTAAATTGGAGAACACACATGTTCACTAACCGCAAACAACTTGGACTTAAATTGAGGAAAATGTACTGGCTCTTAGGACGTAATTCCCAATTAAGCTTAAATAATAAACTGCTCTTATATAAGAGCATACTCAAACCAATATGGATTTACGGGATCCAACTCTGGGGAATTGCTGCCAATTCCAACATAGAAATTCTACAAAAATTCTACAAACCAAGTTGTTGAGAGTGGTTGTCAATGGTATGTGTCTAATGAGATCTTCCACAAAGATCTGGGTATCCCGAAGTAAAGGAGGAGATAAGCAGTATGGCAATTAGATATAGATCACGCCTGGAGAACCATCCTAACACTTTGGCCAACAATCTTGCTAATGTCGACCACAAGAGACGTAGATTCGTAAAACGTAGCATTCCTCAAGATTTATTCGTGAGACAATAGCATTTTATATCATAGGGTGAATCACTGAATTCTTTCCTCGCACGCTCTAGTATTCCATTCATACCTATTGTTAAATGTCCTATCCTGTGACAGATCGCAATACCAGTAGGGGATTAAAAAAAAAAAAGGCATCTCCTAGAACATTTACTTTGTCAAATATTTTTATTATCGTTGCTGGCGGAGAAGCACGAAAATTAAGAGTTTTAAAACGACGTTGAAATAGCGTTTTATTATCATTATATGGAACTGTTTCTTAAGATGTTGCACAAGTTTTACAAAAGATATATCGTGCGGTTTCTTCGGAGATAAACAACTAAGTAATCGTAACAACAGTAATCTGATACACGTTGTCACCGAGAGCATGAAGAAGTAGCTCTCCGTCTCGGTTAGACCCTTCGCTCCTTCCGCGAAAGTACTTTCATGACGTTCTTATCATAACGTAAAGGTTTTACCCCTTGCAGGGTCATAAATGAATTTCAGTCAATAGTCTGAATAAATCAGCAGCCTTTGTTGTGCGTAATAAATTAAATAATTTCATTAAATTGCATAAAGATCCTTTACCCAAATTAAGTCATTCAAACGTTGTTTACAAAATTGAATGCAATGACTGTTCAGCGTCTTATGTAGGTCAAACTGGCAGACAATTAATTACCAGGATCAAAGAACACAAAACCAATATTAATACACACTCAGACACATTATCGGTGATTTCTTCTCACAGACTTTCAGGTCATGAGTTTGATTGGAATAATGTTTTGATTTTGGATGAAGAGTCTTCCTATAGAAGAAGATTATTTTCTGAAATGATGCATATTGCGTGTCAAAAAAATGGCATTAATGTCCAGACGGATACGGATCTCCTTGACAAATCTTATTTTCCAATTATTAATAAATTTTCTCATCCTTAGAGACCTATCGTATTCAAATTTTCTTTCCAGTGTTGCCATCTTCCTGTTATTGCCTTGAGTTCGTGTCGCTTTTAATTTTTGTATCCCTTCATATTGCCACGTCAGCTTCAGTTACCATAGACATGTCGTCGAAGTCAGTTCGCTCTTTCCGAGCTCCTGTACTTTTGCATTTTTCCGACTTTCATATATATTACTTTCTACTTATATTACTTTCATATATATTACGTTTAGGTAACTATATTTTATTCTTTTATTTGCGCTATTTTTATTCTTCTTTTGCTTTTTGACGCTAATTAATCCATCTTTCCGTTTTCTTGGTGTTGTGTGTGATCTCGGTTTTTTTGCGATGTGAGTGCGTGTTGCTCTGCCTTTTATTTTATTTTTTACAGGGTATTTATTATTACTATTCTTTTCTGGATTTTCGATTTTACCATTTAACATTTGGAGCCACATATTTGGGCCTTTCCTCTACATCACGCAGGAGGTTCATTGCACACGCTTCCTTCACGTGATTGCCTGCTTTTTTTACAACCACTTTCTCTGCGCTTTTATAACATAGGTGAGTGGCATGTCATTCCGTCGTTATTGCGAGATTTATTTTCGAATTTTATTTGTAAATTTATAATATTGCGTACGATTTATAATGTTACCACTCTTTCTGCGATTTCTGCGTTTCCCGCTTTTTTGCAACACATTGATATGACCATCTGTTCTTTCTTGATTTTGACATCACCTTTTGTGCGATTTTTTTGTTTTGATACTTATTTTATTGTAATTTGCGAGACATTGAAAATGATCCAGAACCGGATCGAAACGTTTGTCCTTCCTTTAATATAATTTTGATTGTGACATTATTAGTTGTCATTACCCTAACAGCACATGTAGATTCTGAGAATACTCGGAGAATATCACAAAAGTATATTGTGTACATTCTCAGAACATTCGATATACGTACTACGATATATTGAGTACATACTATGAAAGTTCCTATGTCCCACTTTTTTCAGTTCGTAGTATATACTGTGAATATCTTGCAGTATATCTGTAGTATATCGATAGAACGTTGCCAGTATATTATAGGTATATCTGTAGTATATCGATAGAACGTTGCCGGTATAATTTAAGTATATCTGTAGTATATCGATAGAACGTTGCCGGTATATTAAAGATATATCTGTAGTATATCGATAGAACGTTGCCGGTATATTTAGGTATATCTGTAGTATATCGATAGAACGTTGTTAGTATGTATAGGTATATTTATAGTATATTTATATAACGTCGTCAGTATGTTATTGGTATATCCATTAGGATTATAGGTTAGGTTAGGTTATATTAAATAGTTAATATTTGGTGAATTTATTAAAAATATGTATTTCAATAAATTCAAAATATTGTTTTACATTTTTATATATACACTTATTCTATATATACATATATATATGTATATGTACATTATCTACATCTACTACATATATATATATCTAATATTATCTACATATATACATTAGCTTATATTTTTCAAGAGTTTGACTTAATAATATATTCCCGGAAATAGAAAATATCTAGCAATAGAAGCAGGGAATAATATTTATTCCCTTTTGTTATTGGTGAATATTTTCTATTCCTTGTTCATATTGACTGTTGCCAGGCATTGTGCCTTGAATCTTATGGATTCACGTTATCTTGGCCCCCAGAGTAGCGGATAAGTCAAAATATATTATTAAAAAAGACATATTATGGTGTTTATCAAAGAATTCGAAAAAGTATAATTCAACGTGATGTATATTGTAGGACGTAATTCCGGTAGCTGTACGTATCTTCTAAATATAGTATTATGTCAGAGAAGATGTAGCAAGATGCTGTTGCCAGGCATTGTGCCTTGAATCTTATGGATTCACGTTATCTTGGCCCCCAGAGTAGCGAATAAGTCAAAATATATTATTAAAAAATAAAAATATAAAAAATAATAAGAATATATTAAATAATAATTAAATAATAATTAAATATATTAAATATATTAAATATATTAAATATATTAAATAATAATTAAATATATTAAATAAAAAATATATAAAATAATAAAAATATATTATTAAAAAAGACATATTACGGTGTTTATCAAAGAATTCGAAAAAGTATAATTCAACGTGATATATTGTAGGACGTAATTCCGGTAGCTGTACGTATCTTGTTCTTATATTGCCTGTTGCCAGGCATTATGAAAGGGCCTTCATTCTTGCTGCAGATTTCGAGAACGCTCCATGCGCTCTTTAGCATGAGCTAGCCATATTTTTATTGGTGCAGCAATCTGCTCATCTGTTACATTTTCATGCGATTTTCGTATTACACCTGGAAAAATAATATATTTATATAACTTAATTATTTCTCAAGAAATAAGAACAAATAGATCTATAATTTATTTCAATCAAGTATTTAATTTAAATCAACAAATTAGTATACGTTTATTTCTAATATATATACATATATGTTTATTTCTAATATATTTTTATTTCTAATATATACAGAGTGTTTGATAGATTATGCCAACGAAAGTTTTCACCGTTTTGCAATTTCCGCAATAATTATTGATATAATATGAATAAGATGAAATAATTTTATAAAAATGGCGAATAAGTGCGCATTTAGGATGTATGCTCTCTAAGTATGCCAGCAGTGGAGTCAGCGAGTTTCGCAAGGGCCAAATTTCGTCGCGCAATTAAACTTTTCGCGCCGTGAAACAATCGTCGACTAGCCATACTTTTTAATTAATACTTTATTAATTATTGCAAAAATAAAATAGTAAAAAGGAATTTTTGTTCAGTTACAATATGTTCTAACTGTTCATGAGCGTTGGCACAATCTTTATCAGATATCTTGTATAAGATAATAAAAAAATACTAATATTTTGTGGACATGTTTTAATAATTATAATAACAAAAATTTACAAAATGTCTCAATTTGTAAGCAATTATCAAATTTATTAATAAAAAAGAGATTACTTTTATTTAAATATTTTATTATACTTACTCATAATTATTTTGCATATATCCAGATTTGAAAAAATTTTTTTTTTCTTGGCCCCGTGCCAACTGTATTTCTCCGCAAGTTCATTTGCTAATATAGATTTTATTATTTGTAAACATGAAGTTTTCAAGTTGTTGCAAGTTAGACGTGTCAATTGTTTAATCTGAAAATATTTTATAAAACGCATTATTAATAATTATTTTCGAAATATATATAATCGAAATTTTATATTATTTTTTAAATAATATTCTTTGCATAAAACATATGAAAATGAGAAGGGTATAATCTTAGGATTTGCAACTCTGAATAAAAATATTCCAGTAAATTCATTTACATGTTTGTAAATACTTTTTTAAAATTGCTATTAAAAAACTTGTTTCATATAAATATATAATTTATATACATATGCGTCCGCTATCTGAGAAATTTATGTATGTTGCATGAATCAAATACATATTATACAATGCAGGAGGTAATAAATATGATTTTATCATGCAAGAAATACGTAAAACTTTTTTAACGACTTCTATTGAGGGCCACTTCGATCAACTCCGATTAATTTTAATCGACGATTAAACTATATCTTTGTCTCTTTTTAAGAACGTATCTGAAAAGAGATAAAGATATAGTTTAATCAACGATTAAAGTTGATCGAAGTTGGTTGAAGTGGCTCTGCTACTCTTTTCAGAATTGTCCTAATTAGATCCTAAGCTGTTGTCCTTCTTTTTTTTTAAACAAATATAATATTGAATTATTTTTAAATTGAAATATAGATCTTCGACTTACCATTTGATTTCGATAAGATGAGTCATTTTTTAATTTTTCTTCCAAGAGTTGAAGACTGTTCTCATCTTTGAGCGGTAAATCTTCAAAAACATCAATTTCTCTTTGTTCCATAGTTGAGCTGACTGAAAGTTTCTCCAATATGAGTTTTTGATTCGTATTTATTATTTTCACTTTTTGGCTTATATTGTTGATTTTTAATTCCAAATTTGTTAATTTTCTAATTACAAATTTTTGAAAATTTTCCATTCCTATAAAATATAATATAATTGAAAAAAGTTAATTCATGTACGAAAACAAAAAACAAAATTTTTAAAAAATTGTAGCGATTAAAAATATAAAAAAATTGGAAATAAAAATAAAAAATATAACGCAAAATTGTTTCCAAATAAATAACATTATGACAAAATATCTTAAGTAAAATAGAAACTATTTGCATACTAACTTTGTTCATTCAAGTTTGGACCTAACGTGTTATTTGCTAATATGATTGGAGGGTTAACATTGTTATTGTTGTCATTGTTATCATCATGATCATTATCATCCTCTTCTGAGTTAAACAAATTTTCAGTACATTGCGGCTCTAAAAATAAAATTACTATTATTACTATTTCAATACAATTTAAACATAGATTTAATTATACAATTATAATATTGATCTAATTTTTTATACATTAATGTTTTTTTAATTTATATAAGAGCGTCAAAGTTGGGTGTTTTCCAGCAAAAAACATAGAAAACAGTGTAACACGTCAACTGTTTCTTGTTAAAAATCTTCCATTATAAAGAACATATTTAGATGTATAAACAAAATATAAAATTTTTTAAATATTTTAAGAGTAAAATATGAAAAAAGGTGTAAGAGATATATTACGTTAAATTGTTTCATACTAAATAACATTATGGCATTCTAAATTATATCATATAGTCATATTATATAGTCATATTATATAGTCAAGTAAAGTAGAAATTATACTAATTTGGTTTAGAATTTTACTTGGTTTCAAATACGAACCTGTTGTCGACGTGTTGATTGCTATTACAATTGGGTTATTAACATCATCATTAACATTATTATGGCACTTTTCTGGGTCGGGTACATTTTCCATACATTGAAAATCTGAAACTAATAAAATAGTATTACCATTATAGATATTTTTATAAATTTTTCGATTTATCTCAATATACAATATTTATCATAAACACAAGGTTATAAAACAAGTGAACTAAAATCAAATATTTTTTACTAATACATACACAAGATGTAACATGCGCATTTACAAATTACGTAACATCATTTCTTAATGAAAAATAAAGAAAAGTACTATTTTTTCTGCGACAGTTGACGATAAAAGAATTATTAATTAAATATCATCCAATCAGCGCCATTTTTTAGGCGGTCCGCACATCGAGTAATGTGGCTACACATTTTACTTGACGCGCAATTCACAGACGTCTGCCTAAAGAACGACGCTAATAAGATAATATTTATATATATAATAATACCTCTATATATACAATATAATATATACATATATATTTAAATTTATTCATGTATACCTGGTGCATTATAGTTGCAATCGTACATGGTCATTACATTCAAGTTAGCATCAAAGAGTTCAATATTTTTATCCTTTTCTGAAACAAAAGAGGTTAATATTTTTATATGTCATTTACTCGTCATTCATTTTTGATGTTTTCTTTGGGAGCGTCCAGTTTGACCACAGCCAATCATATCGACCTATGCCTAGGGTAACCAGCAACGATAACCAATCAGAGATGGCTGTGGTCAATCCGAACGTGGTCAAATTATATCCACTCGTTTTCTTTCAATACTTTTTCTTATAAGTACGTTAGTTTTTTAATCTTTCTTTAATATTACATATCTTTATATTATCTTATATATTTTTAATATTACATATCTGCTGTTTTTACATTCAAATTTCATGAAAATATAAAAGTAATAGAAATTAAAAAATATAATTTTATTATGTATTTATATATTATATTAAAGCTTAATAAAACAGTTTATTTTTAACTGTTAATAACATTATAATTATTTACTCCGCAAAAAATAGAATCCAAAAATGTACCAACATTTACCAAAAGTTAATTATTTATGCAATAATACCAAAAAACTCTGTATACAAGTGCATGCGTGCAAATTTGTGTATGTATGAGAGAGAAAGCATATATAATATATTACAGTATTCAAATATATAAATCTCTTGTACAAATCTTAATTTATTTCAACAAAAATTATACTTACGAGAATCAATTTTTCTTCCTGTTTCTATACAGTGTAATGTAGTTGTATTTTCCACTTTATTCTCGATTCTTTTGGCACATTTTCTTTTAATATTTCTCTGATTAAAATCTAAAATTCATGTGATAATATATTTATATTTAATTATTGAAACAATATATTTTTTTTTAATTTATTAATGTTTTATAATGCTCTTACCTTTTTGTTCATTTCTTGCAATTATTGTTTTTTTATTATATGTAGTCATGTTTGTAATTTTTGGAACTTTTGATAATTCACTTAAAAATTCGTCGGACAATTCGTCACTGCTACTCATTGATGCGTCATCAATGGTTTTAGCAGCTCTAAGTTTCCTTGATTTTTTAAGATACTCTTCTTTTTCGGTATTAGAAGTCAGATCGGACTCTTCTTCGGCCTGCTTTAATTTTTGTCTTGCCACTGTATAATTTGCTGCAACAAAATATAATCGTAATAAAAACATATCATTTTTCTATAATTATTAAAAAACAACATACATTAATATTATATGCGTAAAAATAATAATAATACATTCAAGAAAAGAATGTTACTTACAATATGTTCCATATATTTTTGCAATAGTATGTGCCGTCCAAGTAGGTTGCGGTTCCTCCATAAATTTAACGGCTTTATCATATCTTTTATTGTTGGTGAAATTAGGCCAAACTGCTTTTTTCAAATCTTTATCCAACCAATTTTGTGGAATAATTTGAAGTCCATCTTCAAATTCCACAATTGCATAAAACTTTGTTGTCTCAGTTTCTGTCATTCTGTTATTCAAAGCAATATATAATTTTGTATTACATTTTACTATGAATCAATGGAAAAACTGCAAATTTGTCATCTTTATATGGTAATTTCACATATTTCCTAGTTACATTTTTTAATGGCCACGATTTCAAATCTGAATAGGAGTGTACAATATAAATTCCAAGTAATGAAGATGGACAAGGCATATTAAATAAATCCTCTTTTTCTAAAAATTCGTGGCCTATAATGACAGGAATATTTTGTTTTGTGCAGTATGCTATATTTTTTATAGTTACAATGCTGCCACAATTCAAGCCACAACAATTATCCGCAATTGTGTTACATTTCAATGTTATTCCGTTGTATTTAACAATTTTATATTGTGGATTCTTGCAGTTGGATATAAGTGGACCATTCTGATGCAACGATATTAAATTTGGATGTACCAGAACAGAATGTGATAAAATAGTTGATGAATCTGAGTTAATTTCTTTTTCAATATATCTCCGTATAACTTGTTGCAACGGTTTGTCCGCTTTTCTAATGTATTTCTTCAATATCTGCATATAATTTTCAAATTTGAATGCACTGAAATTATCAAGCGGCCCAAATTTTTTGACGTCATCAACAAGATGTATGAGATTGTGAATATTATGTGACATATTCTTAACTCCATAAAGTTTCATAAATATTTTAATAAAGAAAAGTATTAAGTCTTGCGCATAAGTTACATATTTGTTTAAATCTTGCGAAGACAGAATTCTGATAATCACATGTAATGTTAGAAAATGTATATACACATTCTTTTTTAATATAGATTTAAAAGCCAATGGACCAGTATATAACAATATCAATCTATATTCCGTAGCTTTCCATAGCTTCACACAGTTCATTGATCGTGGCTTTCTTGCAAATTCTACTGGTATAAAAGGCTTCAATTGTACTACCAAACGTGTAGAAATTTCTTCGACAACTCTAGATGGTAGTCGATAATGTAACTTTCCATCAAGCCATAAGTATATTAACTTGCGCATAATTCCCAGACATATCAAATGCATATAATCTAACGGGACACCAGTAACAGGTTTAAAATGAGGTATTTGTAGTAAACTACAAGTGATATCTGGTTTGTGGTAATTCTCATCTATCTTTTGTTTGAAATCATCATCTGTTCGAAGAGGTGCATTGATCTGTGGAAAACATATTCGATTTCCTACAAATTCTCCTTCTGTCTGACATTTGGTACAACTGGAATATCCAGAATGTCCCTTTACACACAGAACGAATGATTTCGCTGGTGTATCACAAATTAAAGCCGCAAGTCTGCATGGTATGATACGACCATTTATGTTAATGCCATTTTCGCATATATCTTTAACTTCATCAACAAAATCTTTTAAAAAATCATTGGAATTTGCTGGTTTTTCGTTTCCATGATAAAGTCCAATTAGAAAGACATAATCGTATGGAAAAACTGATCCTAATATAGGCCAGAATTGTTGTGACGATGATCTTGACAGTGGTAATCCATCAATATTGATGCTAATTTTCACACAATCAATATTATCTTTTATAGATGTCAATATATGTAATAGAGAATTCAGTAATCCAAAATGATAGTATATTCCTGGTGTTACTGTACGTATTTCTTGTCTTCTTGGTGTTTTTAGAAGTGAGCGTGCATCTAACGTTAATGTTGAAAAGCAAGAATGTTGTTTTAATCTTTCAAGTAATTCTCTAAGAGCAGTATGTGAAATTTGATGGTTTGTAGCCCACACAGCAAGACTATTTTTAAAATCGTTTGTTGTATTTGCATTTTCAGATGCAATATAAGGTAGTGATTCTTGAGAAGATTCTTGATAAATGCTCACAGATGATTGTTCTGAATCTGATTCATTCAATTCCAAATATTCATCATTTTCACATTTCATAGATATATTATTTTGTCCATAAATAGTGTCATTTTCAGTTGCAAATGTCTCATAACGATTGTGTGAATTAATTGTGGAACTGGTTATTCTCAAATATTCTGGATTTTCATAATTATTATCTGATAATATATTCGTATTTAACAAACTGTCACATATAAGTTTTGATTTTTCGGCAGCTAATCGATTTAAGTGCCTCTTCGATATATGTGAAATGTCTTTTCTGGGTCGCTTTCGATTCATTGTTGTATTTCTATTCAAATATAAATATAAATAATTTGTGGTATGATATTTTTAAGTATTATATTGGCACCTTGTATCCTTGTCAGAGCGCGAATATTAGACAAAGACAGAAGGGACCCATATGCAGCTTTCTCTTTTATTGCTATATCGCTTTTTCAGCTCGCTCGCGCACTCTATTTTTAATATCTCTATGATTTTATCTATAATATATAATTTTCTCTACAATATATATAAGAAATAAAAAAATATAAATAAAAAATATTTAAATATAAATAAATATTAAAATAATAAAAAATAAAAATATAAAAATATAAATATTAAAAAAACTATTTGTATTTTAAAAAACCATTTAAAAAATGCCTATTTCCATGTCCTATTTTAAATGCGTGTCTAAAAAACATTTTGCATTTTTAAATGAAAAGGCTTCAACTATTTTGCAATATTTATTTCAAATAAGTTTGGACACTCATTTATTTGCACATTTCTGTATATCTATCTATATATACAACAGGATGTTTCAAGAAGAATGGTCTATATTCTAGAATTGTACACATCATTTTGAATAAAAAAGTTTATACATATAAAGTTTATATATATATATAAACATGTGTCCTGTTCTCGACGGTTATAAAAATACACCATATTCAATCTAAAGAACGAATACATTTATTATCTTAGTAAAACCAAATTCTATAAAACAAAATTACATTAAATTTTCATCAAATCCTGTTACAAATGTAAACATTAGATAACGTTTGATAAATCGTGTTAGTTTGAAATTTTTAGTTTCCGATATAATAAAAATACTTCATATACACTCTAAACTGTCAAAATTATTATTAATTTAAATTATTATTTTTTAATTATTCAAATTTATTGTAAGCTTACACTGCTTTAATGTAAGTTTTGTTTCATAGAATTTGATTCTATTAAATTAAAAAATGTATTCTTGACAGAACACACTTTATCTTTATAACCGTCTTTAGAATAGGAAACATATTTATATAAATTTTTTCTTTAAAAATGTGTCTTAATCAATCATGTCTTAATAAAATACTAACCATTCCTCTTGAAACACCTTGTATATGTGTATATACACAATGATCAGAAAAGTAATGAAATTAATTATGTAGTGCATATTGTGGCAACAGAAATCATAATTACGCGGAATATAAAAAGTATAATCCTTTTTTCAAAAGTAATACTTTTCAGTGTTACTTTTCTGACAGACCATGTTTATATATACTGAAAGAAAAGAATGGTTGGATTGACTAAATTTTTCAACAAAATTTTTATTTTATTTTAACAATAAAATGTTTACTCATTGTAATAAAAATTTGGAGCAGTGAAGTAAATTATTCTTTGATTGAGCAAACATTTTGTTGAAATAAAATAAAATTTTATTGAAAATTTTAGTCAATTCAATCGATCTTTTTTTCTCAGTGTAGATACAGATATGCAATACATAAAAAATGGCACTTACTTGATGCTCTCTGACCCAGTAATAAATAATACGTAGATGTGCAGATGATGTGCAGAGTGGACGCACACTAAGGTAATTTTCTCTTGGTTATTCTGCAACATAAAAATTATAAATAAAATTACTTAATAATACTTTAAACATATAAAATCTTTAACATGTATTAAATACAAAGCTAACAACACACATGCGATACACAAGAGTTCATACTTACTTTAGGTTTTGCGTTCCAGTAAATAGCTGGACAGACTGGTCGCACACTCAGCCAATCTTCTCTTGATTATGCTGCAACATAAAAATTATAAATAAAATTACTTAATAATACTTTAAACATATAAAATCTTTAACATGTATTAAATACAAAGCTAACAACACACATGCGATACACAAGAGTTCATACTTACTTTAGGTTTTGCGTTCCAGTAAATAGCTGGACAGACTGGTCGCACACTCAGCCAATCTTCTCTTGATTATGCTGCAACATAAAAATTATAAATAAAATTACTTAATAATACTTTAAACATATAAAATCTTTAACATGTATTTAATACAAAGCTAACAACACACATGCGATACACAAGAGTTCATACTTACTTTAGGTTTTGCGTTCCAGTAAATAGCTGGACAGACTGGTCGCACACTCAGCCAATCTTCTCTTGATTATGCTGCAACATAAAAATTATAAATAAAATTACTTAATAATACTTTAAACATATAAAATCTTTAACATGTATTTAATACAAAGCTAACAACACACATGCGATACACAAGAGTTCATACTTACTTTAGGTTTTGCGTTCCAGTAAATAGCTGGACAGACTGGTCGCACACTCAGCCAATCTTCTCTTGATTATGCTGCAACATAAAAATTATAAATAAAATTACTTAATAATACTTTAAACATATAAAATCTTTAACATGTATTAAATACAAAGCTAACAACACACATGCGATACACAAGAGTTCATACTTACTTTAGGTTTTGCGTTCCAGTAAATAGCTGGACAGACTGGTCGCACACTCAGCCAATCTTCTCTTGATTATGCTGCAACATAAAAATTACAAATAAGAATGACATACTTTACATGTATTATGTATATACGAAAAATAATATACTATATAAAAGATATTATAAGTATATTCTGAGAATATACGAGAAATAATATACTACAAGAGATGTTATAAGGATGTTCTGAGAATATACGAGAAATAATATACTAGAAGAAATGTTACAGGGATGTTCTGAGAATATACGAGAAATAATATACTACAAGAGATGTTATAGGGATGTTCTTAGTGCGTAAATAATATACTGATGATTCACACAGTATATATAGAATATTCGTATATCATGTGTTAATTATTGGTAGGGTTAATTATTTGAGGTTTGATGTAAATGAAAAGCAAGTAATAAATTCATTGATAATTAATTATATTTTTATATTTCTCATGCGACTTTCTTAAACATAACCTCAATTTTGTGAAATGTTTCACCGTGACAAATTATGAAATGTAGCAAGAAATACTAAAAATATATAACAAATAAAATATTCTTAAACTTTATTTGATGTCCAATAAAATATTTAGAAAAGAAGGAGAAAGATTACTTACCTCTGAATTCGTCGATAATTCGTAGAGAATCAACTAAAAACCACGCGGTATCAAGTGGTAGTCAAGAAGACCGGAACCGGTAATATATCGGAAATGACGCTCTCAAATGGCGCTACTATCTGCGTAAATTAAAACTATATTCTGAGAATATACGAAAATATACGAAAAATAATATACTGTACAAGATATTAAACGTATATTCTGAGAATATACGAAAATATACGAAAAATAATATACTGTGCAAAATATTAAACGTATATTCTGAGAATATACGAAAATATACGAAAAATAATATACTGTGCAAGATATTAAACGTATATTCTGAGAATATACGAAAATATACGAAAAATAATATACTGTACAAGATATTAAACGTATATTCTGAGAATATACGAAAATATACGAAAAATAATATACTGTACAAGATATTAAACGTATATGTATTCTGAGAATATACGAAAATATACGAAAAATAATATACTGTACAAGATATTAAACGTATATTCTGAGAATATACGAAAATATACGAAAAATAATATACTGTACAAGATATTAAACATATATTTTGGGAATATACGAGAAATATACGAAAAATAATATACTTCTTAAGATATTACAAGTATATCCTGAGAATATACGAAAAATAATATACTACAAGAAATGTTATAGGGATGTTCTCCGTACATTATATACGATACGTACATTCACAGTATGAGTATAGAATATTCGTATGATATCATGTGCTGTTAGGGTATTTTTTGCTTTTTGCGTACTGTTACCTTTGCACTGTGGTTTTTTCTGCCTATTGATTTTTAACATTTGATTTATATCTTACAACCACTTTTGTATTTATATTTTTTTTTATAAATGAATTTATCGAACTGTATAACCAGATTTGAAAATTGTGACGATTTTGTAGGCGGAAGTATTGTATCATCGTCTGTTCTTAGTGTTTGAAATGATAGTATTTCTTTTGTGATTTACCGATCTAACGTAATAATTGCTGTTGTTTTTGCGCAGTAGCCGTTAGCGATTGAAATAGTTGTTCCATCGTCTTTTTCTTGTAGGTTCAAACTCGCGTAATAATACACGGAGTGCATTTTTTGCTTACGCTGGGACTTAGCAAAGACACTACCGTGTCTCTTGATAAGCCGCAGTGCCAATTGTTGTGTATTTTGTATAAGGTCGTAGGGTCTTATATTATGTCCTTAATATGTGAACAGTCTGAAGTAATTACTGGACATTTAGGTATGTCATTTGTTGCCTCCGTTCACATTGATCACACCCATGCTTCTCTATGGTCTGCCTCTTGGTCATCTCTGCCACATCTCTGCCATGTTGCTGTGCATTGTCGTGTGCGCAGTCGCGCTACATTACTGCCACGTCTCTGCGCGTTATCGTGGGAACAGTCGCTCTTGGTCGCGCAGTTCGTCATGCAGTAGCGTAATGCTTAGCGCCTGTCAAGGGCGCAATTTACCCAACAATCGTTATTTGGGTAAAATTCATACAAAAGATCTCTCTGTTTATTATTATTATTATTATTACTTTCATAAAGTGTTACAAAACTATTGATAGAGTAATTATAATGACAAATTGTGTGAAATATTTTAAAAGAGAGAGAAACATCGTAATATAAAAATGTCAAGGTTATAACATAGAAGCTTTAATCGCTTTTTATTTTACAAATATTTTTTTTGTATATACAGCTTCAAAATTTTCGTCTTAAAACATTATAAAAAATTTATTATTAAAATTTCTATCAGTATATTCTCAGATCCTATATGAAAATAATAATAATAATAATAAATAGAATGATGTATGATTTATATCAAAATTATATTCTGTTGAGATTCTGATCTCGAAATATCAATAAAAAATTCTAATCTCGAAATATAAATAAAAAATATAATTAAAAATATTGTCTTCATGATGATAATATATAATCAACTCTTCTTTTACTATCTTGATTTATCAAAATATTGCATTATTATTACTAATAATTATTTCTATAATAATTTTGGATAAGACCTAAAGTGACACGTCTATACACATCGAGATCACGAGTTTCTCACGATGGTCAAAAAGATAATAAATGACAGCAAACTGTAGATTTTTTAAATCCTTTTTCTGTAAATTTTAACGGATAAATGTTATCATTAATAATATGAAATATATCTATTGTGTAAAATTAAAAGTAGGTACATATTGTGTTATTTTTACACTTTCTTCAGTTGTTTTAATAATTTAATATTTGAGAGCTACATACATATTAATACAACAGCAATATGTTAAATTAACACATGAATATATTAAATATTTAACATAAAATATTTAACATAACATTAAATATTTAACATAAAAATTTTAACTAACGAATATGCATACACTATTAGAGAATTTGTTTTCTTGTAAAAAAATATGATGAGGTGAAGTTCATTTTACATCTAACCTTGACCCTCGCTGAGAGTGCTTTGCTTCGTCTTACAAAGTACATGCGTGGACACAATGGATCGTCTACCCTGTGGAGAGTTTCTGAAAAATATAACCTAACCCAAACCTAATTTCGCTTTTAAATCAGAAATAGATTTGAGTTAGATTAATTTTTTTCTGGGTGAGGTGAAAGTGTAAGAAGAGAAGCGGAGCGTCTTCCCCGCCGACACGTTTCACTTATCACATATAAATGAATGAATCAGTTAGAGATTTATTTTGTGAAACGTACATGATGTCCGTAAATTACGTGAAATTTGTGACTATTTTGTTTATAACTTTTTAATAAGCAACAAGAGATGACTAAAATATTTTGGGGATCATTCAGAGTGACTTTGACAATATATGTCAAGGTTAAAATCATTGGTGAAGAATAAATTAAGGTAAATATTTATCACAGCTCTTTCCCGTTTATTTACTTAAAAGATTTGCTCTTTAAACAAGCGTGTAGAAGAAGGAGAGGTTCCGTCCCTTCCATCTCTTCAAAAGCTAACCTAATCCGTGTTCGAGATGTGAGATATATCTCATTTCGCATAATTTTACATGAGTTTGCAACTTTCTATGCGAAACAATGTAATATCTTTTTTTTCAAATTTCAAGGTCGATCAATAAAAATCAATTGTTGCATTAGAATCTTTGAAATCACTCTTTCTCCCTTCCTCTCTTTTCCCCCTTCCAGAAAATTGCCATTATTCTAAACATTTTTATCGATTAGTTTTAAATTTGTATATTTCTAAAACTATTACTTGAAATAGAAAATAATGAATCATTATAGTAGGGAGGAGGGGTCGTTACTGAACCACTTTTTCCATTGGTGCGAGAGAGAGCGCCGTAAGAGCGAGAGAGATAGAAAGATAACTGAGGGGCAGGGTGACGGCCGCGGGGGTTCGTGGGGGGTAAGTAGGGCGAGGGGAGCCGCTCGCCGTCGGGTAGGTAAACGGCGCGAGTCGTGACGTCACGTCGCGTGGGGGGTGGGTGCGCGCGGCGGAGGGCGGGATAAGGGGGGAGAGGGCGCGGGGGAGAGAGAGGGTCGGGGGCGCGATCGGGAGAGCGAAAGGGACGCGCGAGCGAGAGGGGGATGGAGCGCGCATTCGTCCTTAGATACGGCGCGTTAGGAGCGTCCTTAGATACAGCGCGTTAGGCGCGCGCGATAGGCGACCGCGGACGTTTCCATCAATTTGCGACGTCCTAGTCGCGCGCGCTTAGGAAAGAGCGATAAGCGATAGGCGACCGCGGGCGTTTCCGTCGGCTCTGTTTCGGACGCGTGCGAGGGAAAGATAGGGATAAAGTCGACGTTAATGAAAGAGAGAGATAAATTCGACGTAAATTAAGGAGAGAGAGAGAGATAAATTTCATGTAAAATTTTTATTCTGTTCGATTCATGTTACATACATACATACATAGGTACATTGATCGAGAGCGCGAGGATAAGGTCGTATTCGTAATACATCGTTTATTCGTCGCATGTGCATGCATAGATTATGAGCGTAGAACGGACACGCGAGACGGATGCGAAAGAGAGACGGAACGATGGCTTCGTTCGTCGAATTTACAAGTTATAGTAGAGTCCGAAGAGCAGAGCGTGTAATTCGCAGTCGATCAAATCGTTCGCGTTGAAATGCTCGTGTCGACGAATCGCTTCCGGAATATCGCCAGGGTGGTCGGTCTCCGTCGCGATATCGAGGAAACGCGACAGTTTGCCGTCGACGGCCTCGAGTACGTTGATCAGCGACGCGACGATGCGATTCACGCATAGCTTGAGAGTGAACAGCGCTTTCACCGTAGAGTGCGACATAGCTATGCGGTTTTTCGCCGTCTCGAATCGCAACGTCTTGAGGTTATTTATCTTGCCGAATCGAAGCGTCACGATTCCGACAATTATGGACGTCGGAGGACGCGCGACGCTGTCGTCTAAGTCGCTCTCGAAATACGGCAGTATGTCGTTGCGTAGAGTGAGCAGATCTCTGTCACATGTCCGGCGTCAACGAGATCTCTTTTCCGTGGCAGTCTCCTAGAGCGATATCGACGTGAGATTCTCGTTTCACGGCGATAGCGATGTCGATGTACTTGTAGGTCGTTTTGGTCAGCGGATATCGTCTTCCTAATATGCGAATCGGATGTTTCGAGAAATTGATTTCGCGTTTGAACAGCCAATTTCTGACCCACCTGTCGGAGATGAAAAAAAGTCGACGCATTATTGCGGTGGGAACCGAGAGTCGGAGCACTCGCGCGAGATAACTCGCGAAGCGCATACTCACTCGTCCTCGGTGTACAGCTTTCTTGACCACGGGCGGAGTGTTGCAACGGTCGCGGGGAGCGTCCTCATCTTTGGCAGAAGCCGCGTAGTCGTCTCGACGGTTAGTCGCGACGACGAAAGAACTCGCCGCCGACGGCATAATCGGCGCTGACGGCGCCGCGGACGTCGCCGATTGATCCCCGAAGACTCTGCGATACTCCTGTCCGATTCCCGCGAACATTATCGGTCTCGCGAAGAAGGATTCGATGCTCGTGGGAAACATCGCGACGTCGTTAACCTCCGTTATCGCGGAGAGAGAGAGAGAGAGAGATTCGTCGGAGACGTTCGCTTAGACTCAGACGCGCATTAACCTCGAGTACTGCGAAAAATGTCGCGCGCCGCGATCGAGGCGCGTCTTATATACTCGCTTTCAATCGCCGTTTCGATATCTTCCTCTCGGCGTATGCGTTATATGCGTTAATTAATGCAGCGGAAACGGTTTAGAACGACGTGTTAAATATAATCTTAACATTAGATTTCAAGGTCTTCCTTATCGTCGTCGCCGTCATCGTCCGGTCTCTTGACGGACGCGTATTCCAGACGATGTATCTTGGAGACGAGTTCGCGCAATTGATGCAGAATGTCTTCGGCGGAGCATTCTATTCCCAGTACACGGAGGTCAAAGGGACCGGCCGAGGTTATCGCGTCGGTGAATTCGCTGTACGCGTAATATTTGCGTTTCTTCAGGAAATAGAGATTACCGTCGGCGTAACGAAAGGCCGTCGTTATCGCGGACGGTATCCCCGAAAACGTATCCCACAGAGCGCCGTGTCTCGTAGTCGTCATCGTGCAGTCGTTCATCTCGGCTATCTTATCGTCGTTGTATATAACGTAGCTGCGTCCAGCGTACGTGTTTATCGCGGCGTTTATCCTAGCCTTGCGTGGAAATCCGACGTATTCGATGGATCTCGGCCAACCTATTTTAAATTGAAAATTCGAATCGGCGAGGTACGGTAAACGGAGTCGCCTGCGAATATCACGATGTCGCCCGAGGGTCTCTGATACATGGCCGATACGCGAGTAAGATTGCGGGGAAGAAACTTGAAGTAGTCGGCGAACGAAAAGGCGCGCCGTAGCGTCTCTCCTTCATATCGATCGGCCATATGTTGCGTTTACGCGCGACGTACAAGCGATGATTCATGATTAACGCTCCGTCTATGCGCGTTAAGGCGCACAGATCTACGGTTATTGGTGGGAGCGAGCGTCGTCGTTGTCGTCGGCGTCGGCGTAGTCGTCGTAGTCGTCGTCGTCGTCGTCGTCGTCGTCGTCGTCGTCGTCGTCATCGTCGGAGTAGTGCCGACGATCGTCGGAGTCGAGGCCTCCCGCGATCCGTAGAGATTTCGTATACTTATAACGTCCTCTATGCTCAGGCTAAGCGGAAACCGTCTGTTCTCCGAAGGCGTATACGCGTACATGACAGAATCTTCGCTCAGACTGTGAGTCAGGCCCAGAGTGACCGATCTCGTGCGCCAGCGTCTGAAGGAGATACAACTTGTCCGACGGAGGTCTCGTCAGCGTGATGTGCCACGGTTCCGTGACGGTCTCGTCGACGTGTACCTCGGTCACGTGATTGGCTAGCCCCGTCGGAAAGAACGCGTGAGCGACGGCCGATCCCGGACCTGTGAACGGCGACGGACACGCGTCCCCGTTCTCGCTGTTCTCGTACGCGTGAAGATCCGATTGATAGGATATCAGTATATCGGGTCGTATCGTGTCGCGCGAGAACGTCAGGGAGGATTTCTCGGACCATAGAGCGAACGCGGCCTGAGTCGTGCGCAGAGTATCTCTGCCCGCTAGTCTGAAGTTCCACGTGAAATGCGTCTTCGGCCACTTTCGCATCAACGGGCTGTAAGCGTGAATGTCCGCGACGCCGCATCGCGGCCTGCGCATGACGCGAATCGTTTCCACGTTCAGAACGCCGTTTCCCGGCAGACCGTAGTATTCCTGAAACAACGACAGCGCGTTGCTCAGGGAGGTCGCGTTGTCCAACGACAACGACTGCTGATTCTCGTCGTTCTCCAGAAAGCCGTAGGTCCGCAGATAACGCGACGCTTCCGCGACGTCGCCGTCGGTCAGCGTTGTCGCCGACGTCGTCGTGGACATCGATAGCGCGACGCGCGTCATGGCTCTCGCGAGCGTGCGAGCGGTGGCGAGGACGGGCGAGCGCGCGGGGATCGAGACGATCGCGAACTATCGAACGCGCGCGCGCGAGTCTTCCGGCGATGCTTCGCTTCGCTTCCCGAAAGCGCGAGGAAGCGTCGGTCGAGAGGAGAAGGAGGAGGGAAGGAGGAGATGCGTCTAGGCGGGAGAACGGGAATCAAAAAAATTATCGTTTCTTTTTTAAAACTTCGAGCGTTTATCGTACATAAGCGCGACATACATAAAGTGATAGTAATAATAATACAAACGTAATATGTATAATCGTAATACGTAAAATCGCGAGAGCGTAAAAGCGTAATATGTAAGAGCGTAATGCGTAAAAAAACAAACGATATGGCAAATGAGTAGTAACGTAGAAGCGTAAGTGGTAGTTCTAAATAATAGCTGGATAAAGTATAATGCTACGTATGTATATGCGACGTATGTATTGTATATGCGAGGTAGTCGTCGCGCGGAATTCGAGAAGGAAGGCGAATTAGAGTCGTCCAAAATCCTGGAATCGAGACGTCTGAAATATAAAATATCGTATTAATAGATTGTATCGAAATACGCGGAATGAGAGAGAAAGAACGCGCGTCGTCGAAGCGCGTTAGGCGAAAAGAGATACGTACCCCGATTAAACGTTTACGGAGCTCATACTGCCGCTCCGCCACTCTATCGGCGATTCGGCGTCGTCGTCGTCCGATTCTTCGGACACGAAGTGCGCGTGGTCGGGGCGGAGAGGTTCCATATCACGCGGTAGCGTCGTGATGTCAAGTATATAAAAAACAGGATCCGAGCATTGAGAGTCACTGCTCTAGACGCGGCGCTACCAAGTACTTCTTCCGGAATTTCACGTCATGTAAACTTTCGATTAAGATATTTCAGAAACTAAGACCGTAATCAAAAATATAACGACACTTTTATTATGTAATGTGAATATAAGCTTTCGATTGCGACCAGTTTGAATAAAATCGGTGCAGTCAATCCCGAGAAATGATGATCGTATATCAAAATTGTGACATTTTATTACGTTATCCCGGATTTTCTTCAGTCTCACGTACGTATGCTCGCACGCACACAAAGCAAAGCGAGTTTGTCTCTCAAGCGGCGTTCACACCGCTGCGTATACGATTATTGCTTCGATATGTACAATGCTTTAAGAGACAAAATCATATGCATGCATACGTGTGATATCTATATGTATGTGTGTACGTACGTGTGAGATTAATTTATCATACAGTAACAATTTTCAAAACTATCCCTTCGGGGTGGAATTTAATATTAGATATTTAATCTTAGAAACGGAGCCGTAAAAATACGGAACTTCTGCTGTTAAATAAAATTTTAAAAAAAGTAATTTATTGTATAGTAACAATTTTCAAAAACTATCCCTTATAAAAGCAAATTTCAAAAACCACCCCTTGAGGATGAAAAATAATATCTCGAAAATGATGCGTCGCAGAAATATGGAACTCACGCCGTTAAACCGGAAATAAGTTAGCGCTGGAAGTGCATATTTTTTAATAAACTATAGCTCAAACGATTGCTTCTTAATTGCTCCGTCCGAATCTACAATTGCTCCCATTCTAAAATTAATAGTTTTTTTAATATTTGCAAAAAACGTAAAATTGACCATTTTTACTGAAAAATTCATTTCTAATGGTTTTCGGCAATTATATCCGGTATAAAACGATTGTTCCCTAATTGCTCCCTATTGCTCCATCATCAGTTTAACGATTATTGCATTATTTTATCGAAAATTAATAAAGAAAGCATTTCACAAATGACGACGATGCCACCTGTCGGCAACTTATCGGAACTAAACGTTTTAATAGTTTTCGACAATTATATCCAACATAAAACAATTGCTACTTAATTGCTTCGCATTGCTCCATCGTTATAATTAATAATTATTGCATTTTTTTATCGAAAATTAACAAATTAATCACTTCACAAGTGACGACGACGCCACCTATCGGCCACCTAACGGAATTAAATATTTTAATAGTTTTCGGCAATTATATCCAACATAAAACGATTGCTCCTTAATTGCTTTGCATTGCTCCATCGTTATAATTAATTATTATTGCATTTTTCTATCGAAAATTAACAAATTAATCACTTCACAAGTGACGACGTCGCTACCTATCGGCTACCTAACGGAATTAAATATTTTAATAGTTTTAGGCAATTATATCCAACATAAAACGATTGCTCCTTAATTGCTTTGCATTGCTCCATCGTTATAATTAATAATTATTGCATTTTTTAATCGAAAATTAACAAATTAATCATTTCACTAGTGACAACGTCGCCACCTATCGGCCACTTATCGGAATTAAATATTTTAATAGTTTTCGGCAATTATATCCAATATAAAACGATTGCTCCTTAATTGCTTTGCATTGCTCCATCGTTATAATTAATAATTATTGCATTTTTTTTTCGAAAATTAATAAATTATTCATTTCACAAGTGACGAAGTCGCCGCCTATCGGAATACATGGCTGAACGGCTGATGGCGCGAACATTTAAACATAATATATCAGCTCTATTGTTTAATACTATATCTGTAAGAAAATAGTCGACTTTTCCTATTGACCTTTTGGTAGTATAATTGCTCCTCGATTTCTTTATCGAAATATTCAATCGCTCCATTTGTGCTATTAATATTTTATAATATATTAGCAAAAAACCAATCATTTTCTTGAAAAAACATATTTCTCATAATCTATCGCAAATATATCCAACATAAAACGATTGCTCTTTAATTGCTTCGCATTGCTTCATCGTTATTTTAATAATTATTGCATTTTTTTAACGAAAATTATCAAATTAATCATTTCACTAGTGACGACGTCGCCACCTATCGACCACTTCTCGGAACTACATGTTTTAATAGTTTTCAGCAATTATATCCAACATGAAACGATTGCTCCTTAATTGCTTCGTATTGCTTCATCATTATTTTAATAACTATTGCATTTTTTTAATCCAAAATTGACGAAAAAAATCATTTCACAAGTGATGACGTCACCACCTATCGGAATAAATGGCTCAACGGCCAATGGCGCGAATATTCAAACAGTATATCAGCTCTATTGTTCCGAGAAGTGGTCGATAGGTGGCGATGTCGTCACTAGTGAAATGATTAATTTGATAATTTTCGTTAAAAAAATGCAATAATTAAAATAACGATGGAGCAATGCGAAGCAATTAAGGAGCAATCGTTTTATGTTGGATATATTTGCGATAGACTAAGAGAAATATGTTTTTTCAAGAAAATGATTGGTTTTTTGCTAATATATTATAAAATATTAATAGCACAAATGGAGCGATTGAATATTTCGATAAAGAAATCGAGGAGCAATTATACTACCAAAAGGTCAATAGGAAAAGTCGACTATTTTCTTACAGATATAGTTTTAAAAAATAGAACTGATATATTATGTTTTAATGTTCGCGCCATTAGCCGTTCAGCCATGTATTCCGATAGGCGGCGACTTCGTCACTTGTGAAATAATTAATATGTTAATTTTCGATTAAAAAATGCAATAATTATTAATTATAACGATGAAGCAATGTAAAGCAATTAAGGAGCAATCGTTTTATATTCGATATAATTGCCGAAAACTATTAAAACATTTAGTTCCGATAAGTGGCCGATAGGTGGCGACGTCGTCACTAGTGAAATGATTAATTTGTTAATTTCCGAAAAAAAAATGCAATAATTATTAATTATAACGATGGAGCAATGCAAAGCAATTAAGGAGCAATCGTTTTATATTGGATATAATTGCCAAAAACTATTAAAATATTTAATTCCGATAAGTGGCTGATAGGTGGCGACGTTGTCACTAGTGAAATGATTAATTTGTTAATTTTCGAAAAAAATGCAATAATTATTAATTATAACGATGGAGCAATGTAAAGCAATTAAGGAGCAATCGTTTTATGTTGGATATAATTGTCGAAATCTATTAAAACGTTTAGTTCCGATAAGTGGCCGACAGGTGGCGTCGTTGTCATTTGTGAAATGATTTATTTATTAATTTTCGATAAAATAATGCAATAATCGTTAAACAAATGATAGAGCAATAGGGAGCAATCGTTTTATACCGGATATAATTGCCGAAAACCATTAGAAATATGTTTTTCAGTACAAATGATCAATTTTACGTTTTCTGCAAATATTAAAAAAAAAATTAATCTTAGAAGGGGAGCAATTGTAGATTCGGACGGAGCAATTAAGGAGCATTCGTTTGAGATATAGTTTATTAAATAATATTCACTTCCAGCGCTAACTTATTTCCGGTCGCCGTTAATTAAGGTTTCTTACAAAGAATAATTTACCATATAAAAATAATTTTTAAAAATCACCCCTTAGGGGTGAAATCTAATATCTCAGAAACGGTGTGCTACAAAAATATAAAACCTATGCTGTTAGATAAGAATTGTAAAAAGACTAATTTACCGTATAATGATAATTTTTAAAAACCACTCCTTGGGGGTGAAATCTAATATTTCAGAAACGGTGCACCACAAAAATATAAAACCTGCACTATTAGTTATGACTTGTAGAAAGACTAATTTAGCGTATAATAATAATTTTTAACAACCACTCCTTGGGGGTGAAATCTAATATTTCAGAAACGGTGCACCACAAAAATATAAAACATATGCCGTCAGATAAGACTTGTGAAAAGACTAATTTACTATGCAGTAACAATTTTCAAAAATAAAAAAATATCCCTAAAAATAATATGCAAATATTTTCCCCCAAAAAATAATTTGTAGAAAGGGTATAAAATTTTACAAAATGGTGTGAAATCCCTCTAAAAAAACCTCACAAAGGTAAAAACAATACGCCAAGTACATAAAAAATATTGTACTTTGTATGCATGTTTCTTTAATAAAAAAATTTCTTAAAAATAATTTTTTACAGTAATTTTCCCTCAAAAAATCATTTTCCTAAGAAACAAAACCTCAACAAATAATTTTCGTAAAAAAATATTAAAAAATAAAATATCAAAACTAAATATGAAATCAATAATTACTATTAGCCAAGTACTTAAAAGCAATTTGTAAATTTGATATAATATTTGCCGTGAAATATCAATTTTATACTGTAGAAATATTATACATAAATTCTCCCTAAGAAATTAAAACGCATTTTATATTTATTCAGAGAAAATTGATTTTTGAAATATTTAATGAGAATTAGGATTCTTTTAATTCTTAAAACACTTTTTATATAATGTATATAATTTAAAAAAAAAGTTTTACGCAAGTTTTAAATCGCACAGTCTTTAAATCGAAGTAAGTTATGAAAACTTGGCGTGCCCGGATCGTAATCAAATACAGATTAAAAATATTTAATTACATAATGTCTAATATTTTATATTTTATTGGAGATATATTTGTTTATAATGTAAACAATATTAAGATAAGAAAATACATTATGCATATTTTTAAAAATACATCGTACCGCACTTACGAATTATCGACGCGCGCTTCCTCGCTCGCGACCGCCCTTCGTTACAGAGGTATCTTGTAGTGCCCTCACGATAGAGTGTCGGTCGAGTCGGGTATGACGTAGCGTTTGTCGTCGTACGGACTGAGCGCGACCTTCGACTCGCGCACGGTGTACACCTCGTGTAACTTGGACCTCACTGACGACTGCTCGCAGGTCATTTCGATCTCGCGTCTCAGACAACGCGCGTAATCGTCGAACGTTAACACCCTCGACGACACTGCTCTTCACACCCTTGCTCTTCTTAGTGTCGCCCCTACCCTCGACTCGCAACGCGTACATCTTCGCTCTGAGTCCTACGAATTCCAACATGAGAGCGCCGTTATTCTCGTCCTTCATCAGACCGAGAACCTTCTTATTCGCGCGCGGCATGCCGGGGATTGTCGACGGCGTAATCGCTCGTGTCGAATCTATCGATGTCGCGCTTCATTCGCTCGTACGCGTCCTTGCATTCGACGCTATAGATACGACGCCAACTTCTCGAGACTGGCGTCTAGAAACTTGCACGAGTCCACGAATCGCAATTTTACGCATCTGGAACGCGTCGCGTTTTCGTCGCCCCGCTCCTCCTCCGCCGCCGTGTCTCGAACGGTCTTCGCGAAAGCTATGTACGATTCCTTCGTCAGTAACAACAACTCGAGTAGGTATACAAGGAGAGTTCTAACGCAGGGATCTCAGGAGGGTGAGGTGCGAGGGGATTTCAGCGGCGCGGGGGAATGACGTCACGCAGGATGGAGGGGGTTTTCGGTGGCGCGGGGGAATGACGTCACGCGGGACGGAGGGGATTTCGTAGGCGCGGGGGCTGCGGGGCGGGGCGGGGGACGCTTGTGTTGGATGTTTTATGACAAGTATAAACAATCATAAACCGATGTCCGGTTGATAAACAACGGTATTTGAAGAGGATTGGGTCTTCAGGCCGAGACTAACGTGTCGGGACATGTTTTTCACAAACAAAATGGCTCTCGCGGTACCCTCCCCCTCTCCCCACAATATAAGTAATTCTAGATTTTTTTTTTCGAATTAAACAATATAAGCGGTATTCCTTTGAAGAGGATTGGGTCTTAAGGCTGACTAACGCGTCGGGACATGTTTTCGCAAACAAAATAGTTTTGTGCTCTTGCGATACACCCCTCTCCCACAATATAAGTAATTCTAGATTTTTTTCGATTTAAACAATATAAGCGGTATTCCTTTGAAGAGGATTGGGTGGATGGAAATGCATGCGAAGAAATTACAAGTATAAACAATCATAAACCGATGTCCGGCTGGTAAACAGCGGTATTTGAAGAGGATTGGATATTAGAGCCGACCCAGAATTATTTTCCATATTTTTTTTCTAGGAAGAATTGCAACGTATCAGCGCCGATATTCGGCTGCTTTGTGCCCTTGCCGCGCGTGTGAGAGAGAACGAATTCTTTCTGAGATGTAAATAAATGATTATTATGATACACCATACTTATTTATTTTACACAAAGATAAAAACAGGTTTAGACGAAATATAGGGAGGATTGAAGCGCATCAAGTCACAGTACGTGATTTGAACGCGCATCGACACATCGGTTGTCAGAGTATAGCGATATTCTGTTAGAAAGATTTTTGCGCGATTATGCAATGTATGTGTGCAAGTGCTCCATAGAAAACTGTGACATAGTGTGTTAAAAGTGTGAAAAAGACAAGAAAAAAAAAGAAAGAAAAAGAAAAAAAATGGAAAACATCGAACAGACTGAACGCGAACTGGTGGAGCGATCCAACCAAATTGCCACCTTGGGCGAATATTTTGCATGGCTACAACGATGCAACGAGTACATCGAGTCGCTGGAAGAGCAAAGTCGGATCAAACGACTACGATTATCGATCGGGAATCGACAATCGCTGATTGCTCGGATCGCGCGACTCGAAGGTGCAAAGACTCGATTGCAGAGACAGTTTATGCCCAGTGGTGGTAATTACAGTGGCGACAATAACGCGGGTGCCAGATGTAGCGCGCATCAAAATGAACTTGTGTGGCGCGAGATTGATACCGCGTTCGATAACCGTATTCTGACCGGTGCTGTGATTAACGCAAACCATATCGAACCTCGTCAATTTCTCGATGACGCCAAAGACATTGTGATAGAACATGTGCAGGACGTTATAAGAAGACACAACAGTGTAAAAGTGAACACTATATTCAATGGTGAATTTGTGTCGAGTGATAAGCGCGCAAATAAAAGTACCAATACGAGAAACTGTGAACTCTTTCCCACATCCGATTTACACGAGTGGTACGAGCGTCGCGTTATCGAACCCACTCTAGCATCGCTGGAAGAATTTCAGGAACGCGATAGTGGCTGGGCATTGTCGCGAATACAGAATTTAACTGTAAATATAAATAAGTATAATCCTATGCGCGCGGGATGTTATATTAAATTGCCGCGAGAAATTATGATGAAGAGAGCTGTAATTAATGTACAATCCAGAGACAATGCGTGTTTCGCGTGGGCAGTGGTGGCCGCTCTATATCCCGCTGAAAGAGACACGAATCGGGAATCTTCATATCCCCACTATACGACGGTGTTAAATGTACAAAATATTGAATTTCCGATGACGTTGAACCAACTAAAAAAATTTGAACTTGTCAACGATATTTCGATCAACGTCTACAGCTTCGAAGAGAAGAACGGCATTGTTCCGATACGTCTTTCGCAGCAGAAGCGGGACAAGCATGTGAATCTGCTATACGTGGAAGACGGCAACAATGTCGGACATTTCGCATGGATCAAAAATTTATCCCGGCTCGTGAGCTCGCAACTGAGCAAACACAACGGTCAAAGATATATCTGTGATCGGTATGTATAATTTGAATAATTTATGTAATTATAAAATATAATGCATTGCATAAATCTTTAATTTTTAAAAAATTTTTATTTTCTTTTATAGATGCTTGCATTACTTTGGTTCGGACGACAAGTTGCAGTCGCATACTGTCGACTGTGGAAAGATGAACGACTGCGCTATCCGGTTACCGAGCGATAAGGACAAGTGGTCATCGTTCAACAATTACAACAGGAAAGAGCAGCTTCCATTCATCGTGTACGCCGACTTGGAATGCGTTCTGGCCAAGATGGAGGAAGAGAAGAATATGTGCCAGCACCATCAAGTATTTAGCATAGCATATTATATACATTGCTCGTACGACGACTCATTATCCGCATATCATTCGCGTCGCAGTACCGATTGTATAGCATGGTTCGTCAAGCAACTTAAAATGTTAGCATTTCGTGTAAAAAATATTTTAACTACTAATGTCCCTATGGTAGATTTAACATTCGAAGAGTGTGAAAAATTTAATAGCGCTACTCAATGTCATATATGCGAAAAACCGTTCGCGTAAGACGATACACGCGTACGCGATCATTGCCATTTGACTGGACGGTACAGAGGTCCCGCGCATTCAAATTGTAATTTAAATTATAAAGAGTCTTTCTGTATTCTGATAGTGTTTCATAATTTATCCGGTTATGATTCGCATTTCATTATCGAGGAAATAGCCACAGCGTTCGAAGGGAGAGTCGAGTTACTTCCAATAACGAAAGAGAAATATATATCGTTTACCAAAAATGTCGATCTTAAGGAAGAAAAACCAAAAAATCAAGTAAAATTACGCTTCATCGATACATTCAAATTTCTTACGGCAAGTCTCAACAAATTAGCATCTTATCTAGATAAAGATAAACTGGATATTTTAAAATCAGAATTTCAAAATTTATCGAGTGAAAACTTCAAATTATTAACACGGAAAGGTGTGTTTCCATACGAATACATCGATTCCGTTGACAAGTTGCAAGATACATATTTACTACCGCGCGAATCATTTTACAGTTCCTTAACCGGTGAAACTATATCCGAGAGCGATTACGCGCACGCCGAGAACATCTGGACGCGATTCTCCATTCGAACGCTAGGCGAATATAGCGATTTATATCTTAAAATCGATGTCTTGTTATTAGCCGATATTTTTGAAAACTTTCGCGACAAATGTATCGAAAGTTACGGGCTCGACCCCGCGTATTACTATACTCTTCCCGGATACACGTGGGACGCCATGTTGAAGCATACCAAGATTATGTTTGAATTGCTTACCGACATCGACATGGTCATGTTTATCGAACGCGGTATACGCGGTGGTCTGAGTCAATGTTCCAACAGATACGCGCGTGCTAATAACAAATACATGGAGTCATACGATCCATCGAAACCATCGTCGTACTTGATGTATTTCGATGTAAATAACTTATATGGATGGGCAATGTGTCAACCGTTGCCTTACGCCGATTTTCGATGGGTCGACGACGTGTCAAGTTTTGACGTATCATCGATCGCGCTAGATTCGCCTACAGGCTATATCCTCGAAGTCGATCTCGAGTATCCGCAACATCTTCACAATGCGCACACTGACCTACCGTTTTGCCCGACACGCGACAAACCACCTGGCAAGCGGGAATTCAAACTGCTTGCAACGCTATACGATAAAAAGCGTTACGTGATACACTACCGCAACCTGCAGCAGTGTACGCCTCACGGTCTTCGCGTTACAAAAATACATAGAATTTTACAGTTTTCTCAATCTGGCTTCGAAATTACATAGAACTCAATACACATTTTAGAACATTGGCTGAAAACGATTTTGAAAAAAATTTATACAAATTAATGAACAATGCGGTGTTTGGCAAAACGATGGAAAATGTGCGCAATCGCGTTGATGTAAAATTACTAACGCACTGGGACGGGCGGTACGGTGCAGAGGCAATGATCGCTAAACCAAATTTCCACAGCAGAAGCGTCTTTTCGGAAAATTTAATAGCTGTGGAATTGCGCAAACTTGAGGTGAAATTCTACAAACCAATCTACGTGGATATGTGTATACTCGACATATCCAAGACATGTTTGTACGAGTTTCATCACAAGTATATGACGCCAATGTATCGCGACAAATGTAAGGTCATGTACATCGATACCGATAGTCTCATATATCACATTGAGTGCGAAGACATGTACAAAAATATGAAGCGCGACGTCAGCAGATTCGACAATAGCGATTATGCTGCGAACAATGCGTACGGTATGCCGTTCGTAAATAAAAAGGTACCGGGTCTAATGAAGGATGAAAATAACGGTGCCATAATGACCGAATTTGCCGGGCTCAGAGCAAAAATGTACGCATTACGAATCGATGGGAAAAAGGATACGAAGAAAGTTAAAGGCGTCAAGAGCAACGTTGTCGCGAGAACGATAACGTTTGACGATTACACACGGTGTTTGAAAGAAGAAATTGAAATGACGCGCCAGCAGTCGTGTACACGATCGAAATTGCACCAAGTATACACAATCCGCAAGACAAAAATTGCTCTGAGTCCGTACGACGACAAGCGGTATATCGTACCCGAAACCACCGATACGCTACCGTGGGGGCATTATAAGATACCATTGTAAAATGTATGTGTGTGTGAAAGAAATATTAATAAAGATTTTTGTATTTTTATATTTCATATATTTTTATGTAATGCATATCTCATACATCTTATATTAAAAAATACATGTACTATCGCAAGGAATATTGATAAGGATATTTTCAAATATTATTTATGTTATACACATATATTTTTCCAGAAAATTAAAAATAAACACTGTATGAATTAAATTACATTGTCTTTATGTATCCAAGAATTGTGCGAATTGTCAAATCCCAACCATTTCACGTAAACCTCGTCACCCCTCCTACGCAGTACTTTCTCCACGAGATACACGTCCGGATAATTCACGCGATGCAACTCGTGCTCGTAGAACGCTCCAGCGATAGGTTTTTTACGATAATCCTCAAGTAGATAGCTTACGGGATTAGTATGCTGCACTTTTACAATTTTAAACACTTCGGTTGTCCAATTTGGCGTGTAACCTTTCTCAAAAATTGTCTTGTACTTGCTAACGCGTACCGAGTCACCTATTTTGAATTTCGCCGGACCCGCGATATTTACACGGTTGTACACAGTAGCCAAGAGTCTTTCAGCGATCGCAGGGGTAACGTCGACGGGTCGCATACCGATCGTTCGATGCTTGCGCGCGTTGTAATCCGATACGAGTCGCGGCAACGCGCTGATCCACTTGTAAGATCCGTTCAGCGTAAACATCTTCCACGTGTCGTTTTTCAGTGTGCGATTGAATCGCTCAACGATCGATGCCTTCAATACTGAATATGTAGAATAATGATTGATGTCATGTTTCCGCATGAGCCGTTGCACGTCAGCGTTATAAAATTCCTTCCCCATATCAGTCTGTAAGTTTTTCGGACATCTTTTGCTATTTCGAATTATCTCAGCGATAGCGTCAGCTGTCTCGCTTCCGCCTTTACTCTTGAGTGGTGCGGCCCACGCGTGCTTGCTCAACGCATCGATGACTGTGAGTGGTAACCTCTGTTGAAACGAGAGTACGGACGCATCTCGACAATGTCAGCTTGCCACAGGTCATCGTATCCCCGCACTATGACGTGTCTTCGGGGAAAATTTTTTCTCGCCGGCGCGTGCAATTCGTTCACCAACTGCCGTTTCTCTAAACTATGTTGTTTCTTCGCTTCCTCGGTTATTCCCGATCGCCGATCCATCGTTGTTTCGATTCGTCGATCAAACGATGTGTGCCCCGAATATCACCGTGCGTTTTATCATTCGTTACTGTTCGATAGCCGTTCGATAACCGTTCCTGCCCCGTTCGATAGCCGTTTCTGACCCGTTCGATAGCCGTTCGTTACCGTTCCTACCTCGTTGCCGTTCCTGCCCCGTTCGATAGCCGTTTCTGACCCGTTCGATAGCCGTTCGTTAGCTGTTCCTGCCCCGTTCGTTGTCATTCGATACTTGTTCACAGCCGTTTGTTGCCGTAATTGGCCCTGTCGGTAGTCGCTTCTAAGTAGTCCGTAGCCTCGTTCACAATCGTTTCTGACCCGTTCGCAGCCTCGTTGGCAATCGTTTCTGACCCGTTCGTAGCCGTTCCAGAGTTGTATGCCGCCTCGTATGTAGCCGTTCCTGACGTGTTCATAGCCTTGTTCGCAGCCGTTCCTGAGGTGTTCATAACCTCGTTCGCAGCTGTTCTTGAATTGTTCGTAGCCTCGTTCACAGCCGTTTCCTCTTCGATCACTGCCACTCATTGTAGTTCGATAAGCCTTTGTAGATGTTCAATAATTGTACAATAGCCGCTCCTTAGCCGCTCGTAGCTGTTTCTGAATTAGTGTTAATCGCACGCTGAAGCTCGTTTATTGCAGTCTGCAAAGCTCGCACGTCCTTCTCGAACGCAGTCAGCTTCTCGTCTGATTCTTTCTGCTGATTCTTCAACGTTTTAACGCATTGTTCCACGTACAGTTTGTTGACTGCATCGGTATCAGCCTCAGGTTGCGCTACACGGCGAATCTTGCGCGACCTCGCGTCATAGTACGTAGCGACACAGAACGTTTTGACGCAAGTAACTTGTCACCGATTTACCCCAATGATCGCTTGTTCTAATTGCTTCATTTCTCTGTTCGAATAATCCAAATTTGTTGATGGGCATTTTTTTTTCTCGATGCGACTGACGTCGATCGACTGATCAGTTTCGTTGAGACACCGTTTAATTTATAATAAGGCCGACTTCGTGAAGTTCCTCTATAATCGACAGGATCTCGTTGTCGTGAGCGTTGTGGCCAGCTCGGCGCGAAGCATCGAGCAATCGTAGACGATCCACTAGCTCGTTGGGATCGTCCCAGTGCACGTAATCGATCTTATTGTCGGTTAGCGTCATCGCGCGAGGCATGGATACTCCCGTACCGCATTTTTTCTTTTTCGATTCGATCGACATCAACGCAATTATGTGTTTATACTTGTATCCCCTGTTGCTCTTTAATTGACCTTGCGCATCATATTGGCGTTTATGCGCACTCGTCGCCATTAATATGCTCTTATAGTTTTGCATATCCTCCTCAGTGTATATGTCATCATCGGGAATTCTCTTGAAGATCAACTCGTATAATCCAGGTGTACCAATGTACCTCACTTTGTCTATGATTATAGAGTCATCTGCGTCGATGTCGAATCGTTTGTTACCGAGCCACATTTCATTCTCGTTGAAATAGACACCGTACACGTGATCGATCTGATTTTTTTCGTCGCCACTAAGGAAAGCGCTCATGTACTTTTGTGGCAGTGGCCCGAAGTACTCTCGTAACATTTTTTGACCTTCCAACGTTTGTAACATGTTTCGAACAGATGGTGATTCGAGCGGGTTGCCCGTGGTTTCGAAAACATTTTCGATTGCGAGTGATTCGGGTATCGTGGGTTGTACGATTCTCGTTGTCGCGGACGGTGTGGAGGTTATCAGCGGTTCATCCGATGTATGCGATGTCGATAAACGATTCGCCTTCAATCGTTGTCTCTTTTTCGGTGTCGTATGCTCATCCTCTTCCTCCTTCTCCTCTTCTTCCTTGTATCGTTTGATGGGTAACGTTTTAATTATAGCGTTACTCTCCGGCTCGTTTTTCACCGCGATTAAGTTAGAGTTGTCGACGATTTTTTGTAGTGGCTCGATAATAGGTCTAAAATGGGTCTTGACCGCGATATCGTCGTCGATCTTGCCGGTCTTCTTGCGATGTTTCTTGCGGATCGATTCGCTCGTTTTCTCAATCTCCCTCGCAATTTTTTCACGCTCGCGAACATTATCGCTTTCAGCCATGTCATCGACAGAGTGTCAGCAGCGACTAATCGTTTTGCGGTATCGCGAACACGTTAAATCCTTTTCTGTATCGCCCGTTCGTAAATGAGCTGTCCTTATCTATCACTAGGAATCCATACTTTTGTTGCCAACAAGTACGACATAATTCACTGAAATCCTCGTACGACATGTCGGTATTCACGTGATCGTTGTACACGTGTTTCAAGTTAGTACCGTCCTGTTTAAACAAGATCAGCAGGTTCGCGTTGTCGCGTATAAGATGTTTTGGTATTCTCGCGTACGTCTGACAGAGATAGAAGCAGTCGACATTTGAATGACGACCCATTGAGAAGTACTCTCTTATCGTATTTTGCTTGTCGCACGCCACGTCATCGAAGACGAAAATCGAGTTTGAACGTGCCTCGCTCGGTGGAATGATGTCACTGTTATTGGAGAACGTAAAATAGCCGATTTCATCGATCGATGTCAACAAATTCTTCAGATATCGATATTTCGGCTGTTGCAGCGACTTCGAGTACACGTACTCGTTCTCGAAACGTACACCGTGCAGACTTTCCAGTAGACTTATCAGAACGTTGGTTTTACCACAATTCGAGGGACCGCAAACGATCGCGCGTATAGTAGTCGGTAGCATCGTACCGTGCCTGCGCATCTCCGCGTTGTCCTCCATTGATCGTAATCTGTCGTCGCAATTTGTCACGCATATCGTCAAAGGTTGTCGTACGAATCTCATTTTTTTTCAACACTGCCGATTGGATCGAACGCCTGCCTATTTATAGGTGCGCGAAATCACGAGTCGCTCAGTAGAGAAAAAATGTTCACCCTGCTAACAAATCCTTCCGATATTCGCAATTTGAGCGTCGAACAGCTACAATTTGTGCCGAAAGCAGTTCTATTGAGAACGTGCGGTGATTACGTCCACTACGTGTGGGACAAACTTCCGGAACACATAAAAGCGGATCCGGAGGTTCAGACGTATCGTCGCTGTTACGAACACTACAATCAGCCGTGGCAGGAAACGCACATCGACGGTCCGGCGCCATTGATAAAGAATTGCAGCGAATGTCAACGAAAATAGGTAGAGGCCTATTAAATCACGCGATAAACGCACTTCGAATTCCATATTCCCGGCTATCAGTTTTGCGGGCCAGGCACACGGTTGGAGAAGCAATTAGTCAGAGGCGATCGAGGTATAAATCCATTGGACGCGGCGTGTCGCGAACACGATATAGCATACTCTCGGAGCAACGATCTCACCGAGAGACACGCGGCGGATAAGATACTCGCCGAGAAAGCGCGGAATCGCATCGTTGCGAGAGATTCGACTCTCGGTGAGAGAGCCGCCGCCACAGCTGTCTGGACAGCGATGAAAGCCAAGACGAAGCTCGGTATGGGTCTGAAGACGAAGAAAAGAACGGCGAAGAAACGGATACTTCCGGTAGCGAAATGCGGCAGTGTATTGCCGATTCTACCAATGTTGGGTGCGCTCGGATCCCTGATCGGTGGAGCGGCTGGTGTAGCGAAGGCGGTGAACGACGGAAAAGCCGCGCAACGTCAGTTGCAAGAGATGCTACGTCACAATCGCGCCATGGAAGGTCGCGGGTTATATCTCGCTCCTTACAAATACGGACGAGGAGCCTCAACGAGAAAAAAAAAAAAACGTCAAAGAGACGCTAAAAATGCCGCAGGGCACAACTACCAACGTACAATTGCTGCAACTGGCAAAACGTATGCGCATTCCATATTTTAGAGGTGTTTTCATGCGCAACTCCTTACCGATCGGTGATATATATCAAAACGAGAGCGGCATTGTAAATTTGGATAGCGTCGAAGGACCAGGTACTCATTGGGTAGCGTATGCAAAGAGGGGGAATCGCGCTATATATTTCGACAGTTTCGGCAATCTTCGACCGCCGAATGAATTGGTGCGATATCTCGGACGAAACGTAATGAAGATACAGTACAATTACACATCTGTTCAAACTTACGATCAGAGCATCTGCGGACAATTGTGCTTGTAGTTTCTTCGAACGGTCGATGCATGTGAATTTAAAGACAGATATTGCGCTATTTAACTCAGTATTCGTTAAACAGTTTCGTCGACATGTCTATGACGTTCACATTGACTGGGAAGAGTAGCGTTCTCACGGCAAACTTCTTTCCCACCATAGATTTGAGCGACGGCGAATACGAGCTCGGTCTAACGGATTTTGAGACTTATCACACGATACTGAATGTGAATTCCTCGAATAATAAATTTTACTTTGGCAAAGACGACGAGGAAATTACGATTCCCGAGGGATCGTATGAGTTGCAAAATATACATGAATTTTTGAAACATGCAATTTCACGGAAACATCGCGATAAGAAAAACATTGACGGTGGTGACTATGAAGATGGTGAATATCCGATAGTGCTCCGCGCTAATTACAATACAATGAGGAGCGAGATTAAATGTGCCTACAGAATAAATTTTACCAAACCCGACAACATTGGATCGCTGCTAGGATTCTCGAATCGTATTCTCGAGCCGCGAAAATGGTACGAATCAAACATGCCGATTAACATTCTCAACGTGAATATTATCCGTATAGAATGTAACGTGACCGCGGGTGCGTACAACAATGGCATACTCGTTCATACGATACATGAATTTTCACCGAGGGTACCACCGGGATATAAGATATCGGAAACGCCTGCCCAGATCATTTACCTGCCGATCATCGCGCGGAGCATTACGGATTTAACGTTACGCGTTGTCGACCAGAACGGACGATTGCTCGATTTTCGAGGAGAAGAGATCACCGTAAGATTGCACGTACGTATGCGACGTATGAGATGCTCGTATTGAACGGATCGAAAGACGTGAGAGATAACGCAATCTTTACGAGACCAGCAACACCAACAACAACAACAACAACTTCGACATTCGCTAATATCAAATCATCCAAGAAAAAGAAACTCAGCGCATCGAACGTTGCGTTTTTACAATCTTTGGGATTTGCGGTGCGAAACAGCTGAACGATGACCGACATTCTCAACATCGGTGATGAATCGATCTTTGACAATCGTATCATCAAGATCGAGACTCACACGTACAACCCGTTCGCGAATACAACGTTCGGACACAGTGATGAGATAAGAATACCCATACAACAACAGGATCTGCATTGCCGTATGAGAGTTTCCTATACATCGAGGGACAACTAACGAAAACCAAACCAGCTGAAGGAAGTGATGTGGAACTGGCAAATAATTGCGCCGCATTCATGTTCGATGAGATTCGATACGAACTCGATGGCGTTGAGATTTATCGCAATAGAAACGTAGGAATAACTACTACGCTCAAAAATTATGTAACGGTATCATCCGATAGAAACGTGATTATGAAAAACGCCGGCTGGGATCCGTGGACCTATGAGAATGGACATTTCAATTTTTGCGTACCGCTCCACATGTTATTGGGATTTTGCGAGGATTATAAACGAGTGGTGATTAACGCTCGTCACGAATTGATCTTAATACGATCGCGCAACGATAATAATTGTCTGTTTGGAGATTCGACACTGGAACCTGTGATCAACATATTCAAGATACAATGGCGAATGCCACACGTGCTGTTGAGCGAGATCGAAAAACTGTCGATGCTGCGTGCTCTGGAAAGCGGACGATATCTCAGCATGGGTTTTCGCTCGTGGGATCTATACGAGTTTCCGCTATTGCAGCTTACAACCAAGCATTCGTGGGCCATTAAGACCGCGACTCAACTGGAGAAACCACGATACGTTGTCTTCGCTCTGCAGACAAACCGGAAAAATATCATGTCTGAGGATACGAGTCGATTCGACCACTGCTAATTAATCAACGTGAAACTCTATCTGAATTCGGAATGTTATCCGTACGACGATATGAATCTGGATTTCGAAAAAGGCAGATGTGCCATTCTCTACGACACGTACGCGCGCTTCTGCAAGAACTATTACGGATACGAGTATCTCGAGCCGAGTCTCTCCATCTTACAGTTTCAACGTCAGGGTCCGTTCGTGATTATCGATTGTTCTCGACAAAACGAATCGGTTAAGAGCGCAACCGTGGATGTGAGATTGGAATTCGAATGTAAGGAGAACGTGCCGGCGAATACCACTGCGTACTGTCTCATCATACACGATCGTGTGATCCAGTACAATCCGTTGACCAACGTTGTACGCAAAATCACCTAAGCGATAACATCGACACAAGAGAGGGGAGGAGGAGCAGGATATAAATCAAAGTGCTGCGAGATGATTTTAGAGTTTCCCATTCCTCTCGATTGATGCATCGGGGAGAGAGAGAGAGATCTCGTCATGTCTGTACCAACGTTTGTGGATCTGCAAGGATTTACCATCGACAAACTATTCTTCGTGAAGGAAGCGTCAATCCTGAGAAAGGGATATATTCTCTCGCATTACTTTTTCGCAAGTCCTGTACCGTGGAGCGTGCTTACAAAATCTGACCGACGTCAAGTCTCATGGGTGATTAGAAATCATCACGGATTACAATGTGAGGACGGAAACGTTCCATATGGCTCAGCGTGTAATTACAACAGCTGTCGTTGGTACGATACACGAAGAAGAAGAAGAAGAATCGTCTGTCGTATACGTTAAAGGACTTGAAAAGCGAAAATGACTGACCGATATACTAGACGATGCGGGAAATGGCTATATTATTGAAACCTTGGATGCAGACTATGAAGATATTGATTCTCTAAATAAATTAGATATTACCAATAGTATGCGATGTGGAAAACATGTTAAGAATTGCGCATTACAAAATGTATTCAAAATATTTAACTGGTGGTCGCAACGCCAGAAAGAATTGCAAGAAAATAAAATATGTAAACATTAATATGTTTTATCTCTTATTTCCCCTTCCTAGACCTTTCCTTGCGTTTCTAAGAATTTTTTGTCTGAGCATTGTCTCCCCTTCTCCTAAAATTCAAAGCGTTAGAAGCATTGATCCCCCCACCACATTATACTTTTGGAAGATGAGCATCATGTATACTCGGTTATTTCTTATACGATCAGTGTCGCGTTAACACCGCTCTCGTGGTTCACTTTTCATAACTCCCAGAGAAATGTATTACATCGAAAGAAACGGAAACAGCGGCAGTGGCATCGGAAGACGCGTGAATAATTACGTACCGAGTCGTGATAAAACTGCATCGTTTGAGAACAAATGTGACGAGTAAGTTTTATTTAACTTTTTCTATTTTTCGATTTTTACAAATTGTATTATTACTATTATTTTAATTTTAATTTTTCTGTAGCATTTCGTTGGAACGTCGTGCGGTTCGTATACTAGGTAGACGATACGCATTGACAGCTACGGAATTCAAATTCCTCGAAATTGGTATCAACGTGGGTCCACCGAGTTACGTGGAGATAGCCATAGGAGATCATCGAGAAAAGGAACTGATATTATCTCTCGAAACGTGGAAGGGACTCTACGAGCAATATTCAAAATTTACTTTGGAACAACTCTAAAGATGACTACAATTTCATAAGCGTTGGACCGCTAACAGTGAGAGTTCGTACGATTAACGATGTCAAACTCATAAGTCTCGAATCTTCAAACGTATGCTTGATGATGGTCGAATCGACATTACATCGTATGTTCGATCTCGATCAATGCATAGATGTAACTTTTGATCGATTGGATAAAATTATCGAAACAGTTGATGTCAAGTTTACGCAATTCTCCAATATCGCGTCTGTAATAAATCCAAAAGAAATATCGAATGTAATACGCGCGAGTGACGCTTTCAACAAGCATCAACTCGTCGATTGCAAGCTGGCAGCTTTAGTTTTTAGTCCATAGTACGTAAGAAAAATATGTAAAACAAGAATAAAGTTTTAAGTCTAAATCATGATGTAATTTCTTCGCACGCATTTCCATCCACCCAATCAATCCTCTTCAAAGGAATACCGCTTATATTGTTTAATTCGAAAAAAATCTAGAATTACTTATATTGTGGGAGAGGGGGTGTACCGCAAGAGCACAAAGCTATTTTGTTTGCGAAAACATGTCCCGACGCGTTAGTCAGCCTTAAGACTCAATCCTCTTCAAAGGAATACCGCTTATATTGTTTAATTCGAAAAAAAAATCTAGAATTACTTATATTGTGGGGAGAGGGGGAGGGTACCGCGAGAGCCATTTTGTTTGCGAAAAACATGTCCCGACACGTTAGTTTCGGCCTGAAGACCCAATCCTCTTCAAATACCGTTGTTTATCAACCGGACATCGGTTTATGATTGTTTATACTTGTCATAAAACATCCAACACAAGCGTCCCCCGCTCCGCCCCGCAGCCCCCGCGCCTACGAAATCCCCTCCGTCCCGCGTGACGTCTTTCCCCCGCGCCACCGAAAACCCCCTCCATCCTGCGTGACGTCATTCCCCCGCGCCACCGAAAACCCCCTCCATCCTGCGTGACGTCATTCCTCCGCGCCGCTGAAATCCCCTCGCACCTCACCCCCCTGAGATCCCTGCGTTAG
Organism: Camponotus vicinus; assembly: GCF_025532165.1. Taxonomy (NCBI): domain Eukaryota; kingdom Metazoa; phylum Arthropoda; class Insecta; order Hymenoptera; family Formicidae; genus Camponotus; species Camponotus vicinus. Next base: position 13,037,325 of record NW_028141979.1, read on the forward strand.
AACTCTCCTTGTATACCTACTAACTCGACGCTGCCGGGATACGCGTTAGCCACATCCTTGATAATGAAGTGCATGTCGTAACCCGATAGATTGTGAAAGAATACGGGTATGACGTACGAATCCTTGTAATTCAAATTACAGATGGAATGCGCCGGACCTCTGAAACGGCCGGTCAAGTGGCAGTGATCGCATACGCGAACGTCATCCGCCTCGAACGGTCTCTCGCACGCGTAACAGCGCGTCGCGCTCGCGAATTTCTCCCATTTGTCCGGCGTGAGATCCGCCATCGGTACCACGGTGTCAAGAGCGGCCTTCGCGCGATGCGCCAATTCGCGCAACTCGCGCACGAACCACGAGACGCAATTCTCGCCGCGACATAACCTGTACGCTGACGCTGCGTCGTCGAAGGAGCAACGCGTGTAATAACCTACGCTATGAACCTTGTGATGCTGAACGATCGCCGTATTCGCGGTCCTCCTCCTCTCATCCCCGTCCTTCCTCTCCAACGCGCACTCCAGATCGGCGTACACAACGAACGGAATTCGCTCCTTTCTCGAATGATGGTCGAATGTCAGCCACTTGTCCTCGTCGGGAAGAACGATCGCGCAATCGTTCAGCTTGCCGCAGTCCGCGCTGTGCGCCGACAGCTTTTCGCTCGTGCGAAAGTAATGCATGCATCTGTGAAAAATAAAAAATAGACGTCAGATAGATATTTCGCCGTCGAACCGTTTTTTTTTCTATACGATCGAACACTCACCGGTCGCACACGTGCGCCCTGTGTTGTCGCTTGCTCAATTGCGCGCTGACCAGACGAGACAGATTTCTGATGCAGGCGAAATGTCCTACCGCGTTACTCTCGTGCGTCCTATCGGTCAGATACAGCAGATTAACGTGTCTCTCCCTCTTTCGATCCGTCAGACGAAAAGGGACGATGCGAACTCCGCCGCCGCCGCCGCCGCCGTCACTCTTCCCGCGTCGTTTCTCTCCTACGGTGTATACGTTCACCGATATATCGTTCAGACGCTCGAACCGTCCGATTCCGTTTAGAGTCATAGGTAGGACTTCGCCCCCTCCAGATTCAACACCGCGGAGTAATGCGGGTATCGCGAACTTCTATCGCTGTGCCTGTCGACGGGGTACAGAGCGACGACCACCGACCACGCAAAACACGCCTCGTCGTTGGCTCGCACGTTGACCACCGCTCTCTTCATCTGAATCTCTCGCGGCACTCGCACGTAACACCCCGCACGCATAGGATTGTATCTGTTCACATTCATCGTTAAATCGAGTATGCGCGACAAGGCCCATCCGCTGTCGCGCTCCTGAAACTCCTTCAAAGACGCTATAATATCGCCGACGACGCGACTCTCGTACCACTCGCGCAGATCCGTCGTAGGTAGAAGCGGATGGTTTCTCGTAGCGATAGTCTTAACGGCGATCTTATCGCCCGAAACGAATTCTCCGTTGAACGTCGTATTCACCTTAACGCTGTGATATCGGCCCATAACGACTCGCACGCGACGAAGCACGGTGTCCCTGGCGTCCTCGAGAAATCGCAAGGATTCGGACCACGAGAATCCCTCGCGCGGCTCGACCTCGTCGCCACCCTCGCCTCCCTCGACGCCGCCCCCGTCCTCGCGTCTCTCGACACCCGCGCCCTCGAAACGTCGCCGTAGATCGTTCCTCGCGCCGGTCACTCGCAGGATTCGAGCGACCAGAGAGGAGATCGTTCCCGTCGAGATTCGCCGACGCGCGTCTCGGCACCTCTCGCGCAACGTCGCGAGACACTCGTCGCATCGTCTCACTCACGCGCGATAGTCGTCCGTCGTAGCGACGTCGCGCGCGCTCTCCAGAACTCGGCGCTCTTCCTCGCGCATGGTCGCGTCCTCTCCTCTCCTCTACGACGGATCGTCGTCGTTGTTTCTCTCTCCTCCGTGGGGCCTTATCCACAGAGTCTTGCCCCGCGAATCCGCGGACACTTCGAACTCGCGACTCGCGCGCCGTCGGCGCGTCCCGGTCGCCCGTATCTCTCCAGCGCTCAATCTCGCCGCTTTAGCGCTACACGCCACGACCGTTTCTATCCACAGCTCTTCGCGCGCGTCTCCCGATCGCTCGCCTCGTCGAATAGGTCGTGACGCTCCACGCAGCCTTCTCCTTCAGCACTCGAGCGTAGCGGTCGAGATCTGGCCTAGATCGGCGTACTCTTCGTTCATAGTTCTTCACCCGTCGAACTCGTAGCCGAACAGCGTTCTCTTGCGAAACGGGTACGTGCGTCCGTCGCCGCCTCGATCGTAGGTGTATCGCAACGATTCGCCCGCGTTATCCTCGGGCTGTTCAACCATACACCTGTCCAGTGGAGACTCGAACGGTTGCAGTTCTCTATTACGGGGAAATAAATAACCATTCGGGTACTTAGCGCGATACCATTTCATAAAATTAGCGTTGTAAACGAACGCTCTCCAACCGTGAGACAGAGCCGTCTCGACCCACAACTCCTCGCGCGGACTGTGCGTTTGAATAGATCTTCTCAGGTGATACGTCGCGACGTTCCATCGCGCGCTCTCCTTCAACTCGACGTCGCACTCTATCGGACGCTCCAACTTTTCCTTCAAAAATTCCTCGTACAATCTCCGGCCAACGGACTCGTTCGCCGTCCTATTGTCGACGGTAGAGGCGACTTCGACGGAACTTACACCGTCGTTGTCGTTCATATGTACTTCGTTTTCCGATCTTACCGTCGAAAGAATGGGCGAATACGACAACTGCGACATCGATCGCACCGATCGACGGCGCGTGTGCGCGCTTCGAAAAATCGTCGCATCTTTATACGTTCGTTCGAACGACGATAACGTCGCGCGAACGGGAAAAAATTCTCCAGCGCGGTCGATTCGGCGGTTACACGGTTTTTTCCTTCGGAAACGACAAATCTGTCGAAATACCTCATTCGTCCGAAATCGACGTGCGTTATCGCCCGCACATTTCCCAGCGCGATGCATCCGAGAGAGAAAACGGTGACGGAAGCGTCGCTGCGAATCTCGCGCTCGTCTCGCTCTCATCTCGCGCGAGTAAATCCGAGCGAGATTTCTCTCCCTCTCTCGCGTTATCGCGCCGAGAAGGGGAGATAAGCGACGACTCCCGCAAAAGAAACGCGCGTCCAACGACGCGCGTAAACGTGAAATCGCGCGCGCGCGCGCGCACGACGAAGTCTTCGCCTCTCGGAGCAAATCCCTCCCCCGCCGTCTAATTGGCGCGCTCTTCATCGATCGAGAAAAAAATGGAAGATCGACGACCTTCGTTAACGAGAGACACCGCTACTCGCAACATGCTCTCCTGATAGATCGTGTATTTATTTATAAACAAAAAATAGATTTAGTTTAAGCGAAATACGGGCGACGCGTTGAGACGCGACGAACTCGTATCCGACGCCTAAGACACGACGAGTCGACGGAAACGCCCGCGATCGCCTATCGCTTATCGCCCTTTCCTAAGCGCGCGCGACTAGGACGTCGCAAATTGACGGAAACGTCCGCGGTCGCCTATCGCGCGCGCCTAATGCGCCGTATCTAGGGACGCTCCTAACGCGTCGTATCTAAGGACGAACGCGCGCTCCATCTCCCTCTCGCTCGCGCTACTCCCGTCCCCCTCGCTCTCCCGACCCTCTCTCTCCCCCGCGCCCTCTACCCCGCGCGGCGTGACGTCACGACTCGCGCCGTTTACCCACACGACCGCGAGCGGCTTCCCTCGCCCTACTTACCCCCCCACGAGCCCCCGCGGCTGTCACTCTGCCCCTCAGATATCTTTCTATCTTTCTCGCTCCTACGGCGCTCTCTCTCGCACCAATGGAAAAAGTGGTTCAGTAACGGCCCCTCCTCCCTACTCATTATATTATTTCATTTTTCCTGTTATATTTTCCTGTTATATTTTGGCTTGCGAATTTTGTGATACATTCTAATATTCGGTATTTATACATAAAAGGGGCCCCCTCTCCGATTTGCTTTATTTTTAAATATGTTATAGGGGAGATCTTGCCGAGTAATTTCGTATATTGTATATATACAGGGTGTCCCAAAAGTCCCGATACGGTCGAATATTTCATAAACTATGCACTTTAGAAAGAAATGTTTCAGACAAAAGTTGTGTAGCTTGAAGGGGGCCATAAGATGGTGGCAATGATTTGACCTTGGAGAGTCATTTGAATGGTCACGTGATGGTCACCGTCAATTTCTTAAATGGAACCCTCTATTTTTTATTACATATTCTTATAGCTTATCTCGAGGACTTTCCAAAACACTATAATAAAATATTTTTCCCTTAAGTACTTTTTGAGTTATAAGGCTTGAAATCATTTCTTAATTTTACATAAACCGTAAAATATCTTGTAAAATATTCATTTTTCGATTATCTTACCTTAATACTTTTATGTACAAAATAATGAGAGGAATCAATTGGTGTAAAGAAAACACATAGTTGTTTCGAAGAAAAAATATGTAATTGTTAATTGCAAATTACATATTTTTTCTTCGAAACAACTATGTGTTTTCTTTACACCAATTGATTCCTCTCATTATTTTGTACATAAAAGTATTAAGGTAAGATAATCGAAAAATGAATATTTTACAAGGTATTTTACGGTTTATGTAAAATTAAGAAATGATTTCAAGTCTTATAACTCAAAAAGTACTTAAGGGAAAAATATTTTATTATAGTGTTTTGGAAAGTCCTCGAGATAAGCTACAAGAATATGTAATAAAAAATAGAGAGTTCCATTTAAGAAATTGACGGTGACCATCACGTGACCTTCAAATGACTCTCCAAGGTCAAATCATTGCCACCATCTTATGGCCCCCTTCAAGCTACACAACTTTTGTCTGAAACATTTCTTTCTAAAGTGCATAGTTTATGAAATATTCGACCGTATCGGGACTTTTGGGACACCCTGTATATATAAGGGTCGGACTCAAATAGCTTTGAAGATATAGGCTGAAGAAGGATAAAAATAATAAATACAAAAATAACTTTGGTAAATGTTTATTTTAGGTTACACAACTCGAAAAATTTTTATTTTCACATATGTTGTAGAGGATACATTCCTAACACACCGTTTAAATTTTGCGGCGATCTTTTTTCGTTTCTGAGATATGCACTTTTGAAGTTTCATACTTTTATGTCATCTTTTCATTATATCCTATTTATGTGTTTATATTTTTTGTTTCCATTTGCTCATCACGGTTTCATATTATATTTTACTTATATGTTTATATTTGCTTGTTTACTCGTTTGCTCGTTGTCGCTTTCATGTCGCTAAGCTATAAAATTATTATTTAGTTTGTAACGGTTGTATTTTCGGGCGTTTTCCGCAGCTACGGATAGATCGCCGGTGCAAGGTCCTCATAAAGAAAATACGCGATGTGTGTGTAATTGGATGTCTTTATTCGTATTTGGTTAAATGTACAGAGTGTATGTGGGTGTGTGCGCGTGTGAGTGTGTGTGTGGATATTAATTGCGCTAAATTATTATAATTTACGCGACAATAAAGTGACGTGGTAAATGCATTTTCGAGAGTATCGAAATACGGCCTTTGTTTCGGACACGTGTTCGTGTTTATAACGCGCGAATCTAGGTCAGTGTACCGCAGGTGTTTTTGCGGCGCTTTTTCCGCGAGGAATCCCGGCGTTCCGAGAATCCCTGGTTTCGCGCGATTGACGGTCGCTTTCGTGGAAAGATTAGTTTCCCCAGATGTTTCGATCTATCGCCTCTATGTTAAATGATGCGTTCTGCTTTATTTTAGACGGTGTTCTTTAACGGCGGCGGCGGAGACCGTGATACCAAGTGATGCGGTGTGTGCGATCGTATGCGACGGCGGTTGCCGCGAGTCGGATGCGCTCGGATGTGCTTTAAATGCGCGGCGGCGGAAGCCGCGGTATAATTCGAAACGCTGTGCGCTCGGTGTGCTCTGCAATGCGCGAAACAGAATCGCGTTGCGAAGGATGGAATTCGCGTTGCAGCTGGGTCGAGAACACTCGACTCGGGGCTCTGAGCTCCATCTTCCGGGATGGCCCAGCTGCAGGATTAGACGGATGCACTCGTACTCTGGAATCGAGATCACTCGGCTAAGACGGAGTTCGCTCCACCTTTCGTCCGTGGTAGTCGTGCTTGGTAGGATTTCTCTGGAGTTGCTCTGAAGCTTACTGCTTAAAGCGGATCTGGAGAATAGGTGATTAGGTGCCGAAATGTGGCCTTTTTATACCGGCTAATTGCCCGCGTCGGCGCACGGCGGTATCACCCCTTCCGAACGGTTTTTCGGAAAACGGTGCGGTCGGGCCCGCTCGGAGGGGTTCGGGTTGCGCGCCGAACGCGGGTTTTCGCCGGTCGGCGGTTCGGGCCACGTCGGCTACGATCGGCGGTATTCGGCCGATTTGGATCTTAACGGCTTCGGGCCGTGTTAAGAACGATTGAAAAAGTGGGCGCACCGCGCCCCTGCCTATGCCCAGCGGGTGTTCTGCCGGGCGGCAGCTTCCGGCGGGTGTTATACCGGGAATCGTAACGATGCACCGGAATGCATCGTTATAAGTTTCGCTGGAAATCTTGAAGCCAGCATAACATTTAATAAGTGTTTGTATACAACTTTCTTCGTTTTGCAAAGTACACGCGTGGATACCATATGTTCCGCCCCCCCCTACGGGGGGGCTCCACTTTCGGAAGATATAACCTAACCCAACCCGTGTCTGAATTGTGGAATATATCTGGCTTCGCACACATAGAAAGTTGCAAACTTATATAAACTCATGAACCATGTGAAGCGAAATATCATATGTCAAAGTATTTTCTACACTTCAAACACAGGTTAAGTTAGGTTATATTTTCCGAAAGTGAAGCCCACCCTTAGGGGGGGCGGAACACACGGTGTCTACGCATGTACTTTGCAAGACAAAGCAAAATTTACATATATTATTTTTATCCTTTTTCAGCCTATATCTCCAAAGCTATTTGAGTCCGACCCTTATATATATATATATATATATGTGTATATATATATATATATATATATATATATATATATACAGGGTGTAACTGACAAAGCGCCCACGGAGCAAATAGCGTTATTCCTGATTAAAAATCGAGTCCAAAAGTTCTGAACAATTTTTTTCTATAATGCTTAATAAAGCGGTAATTATTGAGTAAAGTTGCGCCAATAAGCACCGACCTTTAGCCTCCTTGTCGAAATTTTTTTTAAGGAAACGCTTTTGGCGGAAGAAATATAATTTTTAATGCAAATTAAAATTTTTCACATTATTACAACGCATAAGAATATTGCACGATAGCGGCATGACATAGCGCCGTAGCGGCAGAGCGCTCACGCACACTATCAAGCGCGCGGCTCACTGATGTTAGCCCGGCTAAAGGTCGGTGCTTATTGGCGCAATTTTACTAAATAATTACCGCTTTATTAAGCATTATAGAAAAAAATGGTTCAGGACTTTTCGATTCGATTTTTAATCAGGAATAACGCTATTTGCTCCATGGACGCTTTTTCAGTTACACCCTGTATACGAAATTACTCGGGAAGATCTCCCCTAACATATTTAAAAATAAAGCAAATCGGAGAGGGGTCCCTTTTATGCATAAATACCTAATATTCTTATACATAGAGTGTCCAAAAAGGACAAAACCCCGGAATATCTCGAAAAAGTATGTTTTATAAAAAAATGTTTAACACAAAAGTTGTAAGATTTAAAGTTGGAGGTATTTTTTTTATTTACTAAGCTTATCTGTTTGTCACGGTGAAAACAAGGTCATCATAAATTTTGTAAATTATCCCCTACTTTTTATTGGATATTTTTATAGTCCCTTTCGAGATCTTTTCAAAACACTACAATTTTTATCACTTTAAATCAGTCGTTTCAAAGTTATCGAGTTTTTTAACTCTTTCGTACCTCCAGCTTTCCACAAGAGATGTGTTTCATATGAAGACAATTTTATCGGTTTTTGAAGGGACTGATTCCAAATTTACTATTAAAATTTAAATTCAAAATGGCAGATTCAAGATGATGGTCATGGGAAACTATTACGTTCAAATCTTTAGTAAATAAAAGGGCCGTAGAAGAATGTAACCTACTTATCCCGTGACACACTTTATAAGGGCATGTGTATGGATCGGGTCGAGCGAACTGTGAAGTTCGACGGATCGTCTTAGACGGATAGGATAATTTTAATTACTCCTTTCTTAGGGAGAAGGGAGCGACTTTTGAAAGGATAGGAGTATCTAAAATTTTGGTAAATGTGCATAAAACGTCAAACCTCGCCAATTTTATCGCCACTGAAATATGTTGTAGAGGAACTTTTTCTGAGTAATTCTACGCAAGAAATAAGTGGGGGATAACATTAGTTTAGAAGATACAACAAATTGAAGTTTCACAATTTTAATGCTTTTTATCTCCGAAAATATTGATTTGAGAAAAAAAATTTTAGGCAAAAAATAAAGCTCCTGAAAAACCCTACAAAAAAAGTTATATGCATTTTTTTCATAAACCTATTATTTTAGCTGTTATATAAAAAAATAATAATTTTAAATACATTTAATACAATTTAAATTTATATAGAATTTAATACAATTAAAAAATCACAAATGTATGTGTACACACACACACACACACACACAAACGCGGGGGGTGCAAGGGGGGCCTTCGGCCCCCCCTCCCGCAACCATCCCGCCGAGGCAAGGTGGACCTCGCTTTACAACTTATAGCATATATCCATTGTGATTGAACTCTTTGCAATGCGTCCCCTACCGCCGGGAAAGATGCGATTTATTTACATCATTTTAGAGGTAGCTACATGAGCGTGAGTATTTTGTCAACAGTCGAATTGACTGACACGCGCACATGGGAGGGTGCAAGGGGGCTTTCGGCCCTTCTCGCATCTAACTCGCAAGTAACTGTGATGAACTTTCAAGGTCAATTTTAAGATTAACAGAGGCACTTTCAGAAACAACGTTTGATACAAAAGTTCCTTATTTTTTCACGTACAATTCGAATCTGTAATAGAAAGTATCATGTTCCCCTAAAAAAATTCAACTTCCGATCCGGATGACGTATTTCCGGTCGGAATCAAAACTTGAAAATATCACCATTTGATAGAGCGTACCCGATTTACTTAAAAATTGTTCGCGATTTTTGATAAAAGCCAATCATTTTCATTTTAAAAGGGGTGCAATGTACATGTGGTCACTGCACGATTGGGACACTGTACGATTGGACATCGTTCTATATGGATTTGCAATATTCCACGCGAAACGAGGTTTAACACACACCGTCGTGTGCTTTCAGTATTAAACGAGGTTTATTATTGTACGGTTCCACATGGGTTTGCATCAATCGTTCAGTGTCCAATCGTGCAGAGTGCGTGTCCAATCATGCAGTGTCCAATCGTTCAGTGTCCAATCGTGCAGTATCCAATCGTTCAGTGTCCAATCGTTTCGTGTCCAATATTACGTGTCCAATCGTTCAGTGTCCAATTGTTCAGTGTCCAATCGTTCAGTGTCCAATCGTTACGTGTCCAAAAAAGTGTCACCCATTCCTAAGATCTATAAAAAAATTTAGGTTTTGAAAAAAATAATCGTTTTGATCTTTAAAACAGAACGGTCCGACATCCTCTTAAGATGCTTAATTAACCTGAGTTCCCTTGTCTTTCACGTCGGGGTGCTTGATTAACGTGAGTCTCCTTGTTTCTCACGTTGGCATTTTATACTCTTATGCCTATATACCTAATAAAAATAGGGGTCTTCGTTTAAAAATTCGAAGTGACCTTTGTGACTTTGATAACGCTATTCAAGATCAAACTGATAATGCCAATAATTAGGCCTTGCTAAATCCTACAAATTTATTTGAAACATTTTGTTATAAAACTTATTTTTTGAGATATTTTGCTATCCGCAGTCCGAGTTTTTCGTGTTTAACTAGCTGTAGCTCAGAGACTGTCCATTCTTTAGTTTTGTGTCTTTTGTTGCTTTTGTCCAGCAGGTCATAAACTACATAGAGAAAATTAGCTGATCACCTCTTTCCCATAAGATTAGTGCGAGGTCCTTTCTATATGTGCATCGCGTTTTAATATAAACGTTTTTTATAAATTGTTATTATTATTATTATTTTGCTTGTGTGACAATTATCTATATATAAATGAAAAAGTAAGGAAAAATGATTCTTCAGTAATATATAAAAAATTAAATATATAGAATTAAAAATTAGAGATGCTTCCAATATTATGCGATATATTGAACTTAAATGAGTAAATTTCGGACAATTTAATTAATTATATTTAAATATATATAAGAATCTTCATCTTCTTTTGTTCAGAAATTTAATTACGTATATTATAGAAATTAATTATGTATATTGTTACGCCCGGGGCGGGGACTTCGATAAATATCGAAGTCACGCGGTAAAGAGATCGGCCGCTCGCGGGATGCGCTAAATAAACAAGCACTTAAAGAAACTAATGAACTTTAATGCACTGCACAATTACAACACAAACGGTGACTCAGAACGTAAATACACAATATTAATAACACGGATCGGCTCATAAGAGAAACGCGTCCACACAGCCTGACAGCTGGCTCCAGACTCAAATGACAGCTGCCGCTGTCAACAACCTCTTGACGACGGACTTCTTCTCTTTCCACGACGGACTCGACCGCGACTCGAACCAGGGATGTAACAATATTATAAAGATATTTTACAGAGTGGACCAAAATAATATAATATAAAAAATTTCTATCGTTTATATTAATCAAATAATTTGCACGAAAAAAATGAAACATGATAACTTTGTTTTTTAGAAAAACATAGATTAAATTCAATTATGCTATATTTCATTTCCTTCATAACTATATTTTCTAACATTTTAAATGTTAATAAAGATCAAATAGTGTTTTAGAGACTTTCTGATTCCTTTTATGTTCGTATTTGTGTTCGCTTTTTAAATTTGAATAAATATTTTTTGAGAAATCATAAGTGTTTTGTGAGTTTTAGATATTAAAAATTGAAAATTTATTATTTAGAGGATAATTTATTAAATGTTTAAAATGTTTTATATACTAATTTCCTCATAATAAAGTCTTTGTTCAGAAATTTTACGTAAATTTTAATATCTTAGATATTTGATAGAAGCTATGGAATAGCAATCGTAACCAACAAGATTTATTAGTATTAGCAGAGATGGGAAAGTTACTTTTTAAAAGTAACTAGTTACCGTTACTCATTACCGAGTAAAAAAAGTAACTCGTTACCGTTATTAGTTACTTATTTCTAAAAGTAACTGGTTACCGTTATCGTTACTTCAAAAGTAATGATTCGTTACTTTTCCTATTGAGAAAAAAAATTACCACCGCGGGTAGGGAGGCGCTCGTGTCGCATGACAAATATGGCTGTCGCAAAGGGCGAGTTGACATTTAAGAATAAATGCAAATTCTGTTTTAAAAATTGTTAAAAAAACGCAAATGTTGTCATTGCGTTTAGATACTTTGTGTAGCTATACTAATGCTACACCCTCTTCAAGAAATATGATTGAAGGCCAGAATGTAATAAATTCTGGCCTAATTATCATGTGCGGTGCAACGGTAAAAAGTCATGAAAAAATTTATTTATTTTCCTTGTGTCTTCAAACGAGTTCACTTTTATCAGATCCACATACTATAAAAGGAGTATTGTCAATAGAAATTAATAAAAATAATAATAGTGAAGATACAGTGAGCATTGAGGAAATGATTTGCTCCTGCAAAGCTGGGACGAGTCATAGCTGCAAACATATAGTAGCTGTTTTGTTATATTGCAATAGGTATGTTTTTTTAAATTACCAAATAAAATTATATAATGCAAAATTTTTTAAATATTAATTTTTATACAGAGTTTATCTCAATAAGTTAGAATTAGTATCATGCACCGATCAAAAATGTGTTTGGAAAAATTCTTTATCTTCATCTGCAACTTTTAAACTTCTTAACCATTCACTTCTTTTGTCAACCAGTTCTCTCTTTTCAAAAAGATTTATTCTAGCAATTTTGGCACTATTTGCTTTTGGCACAGTATGGAAACTCAAATTCAGATTGACATTCTTGTTTGACGTACATCCACTGACGCAGCACCTACCTGAACTGCTTTTTTTTCTATGATGAGGTGAAAACTCCATTTTTTTGTTTATTATAATACTTCTCAATGTATTATTCACTTTTATTTCATAAAAACACATTGATTGCCGTATCTAAACAATATTAAATCGCCCTTTGCTACGGCCATATTTTTTAGTTTGCGTTTCGTCCACTAGTGTCGCATGGTAAATTTATATTCCCAATAACTTTTAATGCGAAAACAAGATAAAACTAAATAAATAATTTACTTTGGTAATATTTCTTATTAAAATATTAATAAAAGCAATAAATTATTTATTTTAAATTTACAAAACCGTAAAAATTTTAAAGGGATATAGATTTTAAGGCGCTTGACATGTAACTTCACATGTAAATAAAAAAATTTTAATTTCCATTAAATTTATAAATGCAGCTAAATTTACACTTTTTTTGTGCTATCGTCCGATATTACGTCAAACTTAAAAGCTGGCCAATCACATCCATTCCTCAGAAGAATGGAATAACTGCGATTGACTAATGATGTCATTCGCTCTCAGAGCAATAAATTTCATCCGAAGTATTATCGAATTTTATGTGAGTGTAATTTTATATGAATGTCAGTCGATGACTAAGAATTGAATATGACAGAAATACGATGTCATAAATATTTCAAAATATGAAAAGATAAAAGTAAAATGTTAAATTCGTTATCGTTACTAAAAAAATGTAACTACATTATCGTTACAGTTACAGAAAAAAAAAATGTAACGCCATTACCAGTCCGTTACCAAAAAAAAGTAACTATAACGGTAACGGCGTTACAAGTAACGCGTTACTTCCCAACTCTGAATATTAATATTTAGTTTCGATCTCGGTTCCCAACTTTAATGATCGATAGAATAAAGTTCGGAGTTTTTGCAATAAATTGCAAACACTTGTATGATATATATTAAAGAAATAAGTAATGAAAAATAATATGTATAATATTGTAAAAGATACGCAAAATTTCGAACAAATGTTTATATATTGTATTAAAATTGATAAAAAAGGATATTAAACAATTTACACTTAATAAAATAAATTTATTTTCTATATTGTAAACTTTTAATTTTTAAAATTTTAAATTTTTAAATGCGATTTCTCGAAAAACAAATTAGGTTTACATAACAATATAGATCATAAAGATTTTTTATTTTCTTTATAATCTTTAACCTATATTGTTATGTACCTTATTTTCTATATTCTATATTCTATATATCATGTAAAATTTTTGAAAAAAATACTCCTCTCGATAAAGTCAATGAAAAATAATGAATTTATCATGGTATATCCCTCTCGAAAACAAGTTGTCATGTTTCGATTTTATTCATAATTCATATATAAATTAATCAATTACAAAATAATTGGAATAGAAACTTTTTGTTAGTTCACTCTAATACCAAAGCAAACTTAATAGAAAAATAAGAAATCTCTTTTTACCAACAAAATTATTTATTATTGTAAACACTTTAATTATTTTATCTGCAACTGCCATTTTATTCAAACTTCTTGTTATACAGCAATACGTTGCGTTATTAGCCATCTTTTGCAATCCAGCGATTCGACAATTACATTGGGACAAGATGTCGGCCATTGCAGGATTTGATTTGACACCGGATGCTGGTACAACATTAAGAAAAATAATCAATATGAATTTAATAGAAGACTTAGAAAAGTAATGTTAATCTAATTAAAAAGTAATATTAATCTTAATATTCCTTGTGATTCTCATATTGAAATGATTTTTGATATAATATTTGATGATAATATTTCATAATAGTGTTTAATTATAAGCAAATTACTATATATATTTTGGTAATATAAACCTATAAGATAACCTATAAAATTCTTTAAATAATCGAAATTAATTATTGAATTCAAAATTGAAAATTACGGTTTATATGACTTAGGCCGGCTTTCCTACCTATCTGTTGATAGTCAAGCTCCAAAAATATTGTCGATAGTGTGAGAAATATTGAGTTATTGCTGAGTTTTAGAATAATTCTATACACATGCACACAATATGCTATTTGATACGTTGTTAAACTAACAATAATTAAGCATCTATATTACTGTTATTTTTAACTCGCAATCGCTATCAGGTACTTGGAAAAGCCGACCGCAAGAAATGATAATTTTCGAATTTTAGTTAAGTACAATAATATTATATGAAAGTAAAACTAAAATATTTTGACTTATTTGTTGGAGTTAATTTAAATAGCAAAAGATTACAAATTTTATTTTACAGATATGAAATAATCAGTAGCGGTGCGATAAAAGAATTAGCACACGAACAATCACTTGCAAAAATGATAAGCGATTGGGAAAACGTATTCTTTATTATTATGCCATACAAAGACACACGTGTTCCAATTTTAACACAGTTAGATGATATATTGACACTGTTAGAGGAGCAAATAGTTAAAATACAAACGATGCGAGGATCAGCTTTTATAAAAGTCATCGAGAACGAAGTGAAATTTTTTTATGAATTACTTCTTCGGATGCAATCGACAATTGACGAATGGACGAAGGTAAATATTTGTTAAACTTCTTCAAAAATTAAAAATCAAAGTTTGAAAATCAATCTGAAAGACAAAGTTGAAGCGAGTTCGATTATATTTGACACGTCAGTGACGTAAAGCAAATTCTATTAGCAAATCGCGATATCGATGCGTATCGTCACCTCGCGCCTATCACATTTCAGTATTACGCCACTGCCCATACAGCACAGAAGCTTGCATCAACATTGCTGCAATGTTACAACATTGCACATAGCAGTGTAATGCTGCAGAAATATTGCAGAGACATTATTTTGTAATATTACTTTGGCAATGTTGCAGCAACATTTTAACATAGCGAAAATGTATAACATGTGTTTCTTTACTTGCCGCTATGTGGCGACACTAAACTTAACTAACTCGTATTCGAATTTTCATCTAAAGTGGATATAAGGCCTACAAAGGACTAATGTAGTAATTATATTTTTTGTCTTGTGTCAGTTAAATTTCTGATAAACTGACTTGATTTATTTAATATTTTGAATCCTAATAAATCGGAAATTATTTGTTTAATAATCTGGATCCCTCGTTGGGATTCAGAATATTAAACAGATTTTTCTTCATTGAATGGGTAAATGGGAAATAATTCATTTATTGCACGTATTAAAATATTCTGGTATTGAGTGTATGTAAAATAATTGTATGTATATTATTGAGATAAATATTTAATAAGACACATTTGATAAAAAACACTAAGGCCGGTATTCATAGTCCGGTCTTATATTTAAGATCGTCTTTAGTTCATCTTCAGATAATCCATAGCCAATAAAATGATACATACAATATCTAAAGATGAACTTAAGACGATCTTAAATATAAGAACGGACTATGAATACCGGCCTAATAGATGTTCTTTTTCAAAGGCGGTAAATGTTTTTTTCCTATCTTTCTTAAACATTTCTTTATATTTACAGTTTATTTATTAAATTTAAAACGGTCTGCATTTGTAGCAAAACGCGTTTTAATATTGCAAATACGTTGCACCATAACATTACTACAATCTTATATTGTAATATTTCTGAGGGCGGACATTTCAACGTTGCTGCAAGCTTGCAGTAATGTTGCAGAAACATTTCGCAACTTCTATGCAATATTACAATGTTTCAATGTTAGGTCTATGCAATGTTTTTGCAATCTTTCGGTGCTGTATGGGTGGTGTTCAATCATAAGGCTACCGCAAGTGCTCAAAGAAGCCTGTTATAACAAATATTATAAACACTTTTACCCTTCGAGAAAGATCGAAAATAGCGAAATAAAGGTCATTATGTGAAAAAATAAAACGGAAATACGCGATTCACTAGCAAAATCCAGACCTCGAAGGGCAGATTGTATATAAGCACCGGGCGATAAAATCGAAAGTCACTTCTGAAAGTACCTCGCGACTATTTCCACTGTGACAATTTATTCTGTTGCTTGCGGGTACAATTATAGCGGATACAATCATAACTCTAATTTTTATTACTATTATTATTGTAATATATATATATATATATATATTGTTACGTCCCTGATGTCCGTGATCATCGGGTCGGCTCCGATTAACAAGAACATCTGGTTGTCAAGAGTTGTTTCAGGCATGTGTCGGCCTGAAATATTCCAAAGAACGCGGCAGTCATTGCTCCGTCGCTGTAACTTTTGTCGGAACGTTGGCGGTCGTAACTTTGAACATTTATTGTAAACATATCAAATTGACGGAATAAAATCATTGCATCGCGGACGTTGTGACGATTCAATTAAACGCCCGTTACGCCGTAATGAAACGTCGCCGACCCATGGTTCCCATACTTAAAATGCTTGTATTCGTCCATTCTTTCATTACACAAATTTATGGCACTTAATTTTTCATCACTGTATATACATCCCTGTATATACAGGGTGTCCCATTTTATTTTTGTCAGTCAAATATCTCAATATTATTTAGAGTTAGAAAAAAATGTTTCAAGCAAGAGTTGTATGGCTTGAAGGGGGCCATAAGATGGTGTTATCAATTTGACCTTGAATAGTTACTTGAAGGTCACATGAAGGTCACCTTCAATTTTTTAAATATAACTGCCTACTTTTTATTGCATATTTTTACAGCTTATCTCGAGAGCTTTCCAAAACACTATAATTAAGTTAGTTTTCATTAAGTACCCAGTAAGCAAAATGTTAGCAGGTTGGCAGCAGATTGGCAGCAAATTCGATCAGAATCCCACACCAGAACCGTAGCCATCTGTGTCCGCATTAAGCTTTTGTTTTGGCGACAGAGTCTGTAAAACATAACCTGTCAACAAACTGTCGGCAGAAACCGAGCAGGATCTGCGCGTGCAATTTGATATTAGATTGCCAGCAGAAACCGAGCAGAATCTGCGCATGCAACCTGATGGCAAATTGACAGCAGAAACTGCACAAGATTTGCGCTTACTTTTATTAATGTTATATAAATGCAACAAAATTGATTATTACAGGTGCTAAATAAGAATATTATCGGCAAGTTAATTACAATTTTCTTCTAAAATGACATATATGTCATATGTTATATCGTAATATATGTTAATGTAATATATGTTATATCGTAGTTATATCTCATATAGCGAAGGACTAATACAATTTAATTAAATTAATAATAAAGTAAATGTAACTTGTAAAACTGGAGATGTAATTTATTTAGAATTAAATTCTTGCTTTATGCCTCAAATAGGCAATACATGAATAATTTTCCATTTATCATATTGATTCCAATCAGTTTAATATTCTGAATCTCATCTGTTTGTATCAGATATCAGAAATTAAAGTGATAGAAATTAAAATGATAATTATTATATTTTTAATCTTTTATTCATATTCGCGACTTTATATATATTTCTGACAGAAATTAGATTACGAGAAAGTACAGCTCACGTAGCGGTAAGTGAAGGAACTATCGAATCATGCAAACCCTGTTCCGTTTCTGCCGTCAATCTGCTATCAGAGATTGTGTGCGCAGATCCTGCTCGATTTTTGTTATCAATTTGCTATCACATTGCGCCTCACAGATCCTGCTCAGTTTCTGCTATCAATGTGCCGTCAGTTACATCAGCAGGCTCTACCCGATTTCTGCCGACAATTTAATATCAAATTTCATTGCGCAGATCCTGCTCGGTTTTTGTTACCAATCTGCTGTCAAAATTGCGCCGCACAGATCCTGCTCGGTTTCTGCTATCAATGTGCCGTCAATTATATCAACAAGTTCTGCTCGGTTTCTATTGACGATCTGTTGTCCAGTTATGTGAACAGATTTTGTTGTATGTCTGCTGACATGCTGGCAACATGATCGAATATATCAATTCCTCTATGCAAACTGTAGTCTTTCTGCCTTTAAAATTTGTAATAGGTGTTTGACGAAAATCTGTTCTAACAGATTGGGCTATCTGGGTACTTTCCGAGTTATGAGGCTCGAAATCATTTCTTAATTTTACATAAACCGTAAAATATTTTGTAAAATATTCATTTTTCGATTATCTTACCTTAATACTTTTATGTACAAAATAATGAGAGGAATCAATTGGTGTAAAGAAAACACATAGTTATTTTTAAGAAAAAATATGTAATTGTTAATTACAAATTACATATTTTTTCTTCGAAACAATTATGTGTTTTCTTTACACCAATTGATTCCTCTCATTATTTTGTACATAAAAGTATTAAGATAATCGAAAAAATGAATATTTTACAAGATATTTTACGGTTTATGTAAAATTAAGAAATTACTTCGAGCCTCATAACTCGGAAAGTACTTAATGAAAACTAACTTAATTATAGTGTTTTGGAAAGCTCTCGAGATAAGTTACAAGAATATGTAATAAAAAATAAGGGTTCCATTTTAAAAAATTGAAGGTGACCTTCACGTGACCTTCAAACGACTTTTCAAGGTCAAACCAATCATCATCACCATCTTATGGCTCCCTTTAAGCCATACAACTTTTGTCTGAAACATTTCTTTCTAAAATGCATAGTTTATGAAATATTCGACCGTTTCCAGACTTTTGGTACACCCTGTATATATATATATATATATATGTATGTATTGTATCCGCTATAATTGTACCCGCAAGCAACGGAATAAAGTGTCACAGTGTAAATAGTCGCGAGGTACTTTCAGAAGTGACTTTCAATTTTATCGCCCGGTGCTTATATACAATCTGCCCTTCGAGGTCTGGATTTTGCTAGTGAATCGCGTATTTCCGTTTTATTTTTTCACATAATGACCTTTATTTCGCTATTTTCGATCTTTCTCGAAGAGCAAAAATGTTTATAAAATTTGTTATAACAGGCTATATATTGTTACGTCCGGTGGATTCTTTTTTTTCTTTGAACCAATATCGTGGAAGAAAAAAATCAAGGATCGGCTTGCATTTGAAACGCAAAGTGATCCTTCTTAAAAATAATGATAGCGTATAAAGAACGCCTAACCCGCGCATATAACCGACCAAATGAACCAAAAATCAGCCTCCTTGTCCTTAAGAAGGGAGTAATTGAAATTATTTCATTTGTTCAAAAAGATCTCCTATCATCCAGTAAGGAGGAGGAGCAATAACTTTAAAAAAGCAAGCGCAAGGCGCGACACACAGTGCAATTGACAGATCAGTTCACAGTTCCTTATGCAATTTATTCAGCATTCATTCATTCATTCCTTTAGTCACAGTCAAGATTTAGTCACATTATCACATTTTTGAGAATTCAATCTTAATTTGATTCAAATTATATAGCCTCGGGGATCCTTTCTTGCGTTATGCAATTGCATTATTAATCCGTCTTATATCACAGTGAAAATTTTGTTAACATTTAATTGTGCATCGTGTGTAAATGGATATTTATTGAAAATTTTCTGGTGAACATCTCCATTATTCAGTTCTTCATGTTATGAAGCTTCGAGCTCAGCCATTGCAATTTTATCAACGCACTCATTTTTGTGATGCCAACGAGTAATGAGTAAAATTGAGTAATTTTTATTTTCTCCTTTTCCTATATCTTACTATCTCACAATTTAAAATCTAGGTCTGACAAATAATTCTAAATGGTTTAATAACCATTAAATTTTTACTAATTACTATCAATCAATCAATCCTTGTCTCATCCCTCCTCCAGTCTCATTCCTTGTTCTTCCTAATTCGCCTAGAATCTCTGAAAGGTGGTTCGCGAACGATTCCTAATTCGCTTTGAATCTCCAAAAAGTGGTTCGCGAATAATTTCCTGTTCGCCTTGAATCTCCGAAAGGTGGTTCGCGATTACTCCTTAATTCTTATTTCTCTTTACTTGCTTTTTTTGATTTATTCAGTGAGAATTTGTATTGTTTTCTATCTTTATATCTCGTTTCAGCCTTTCTTTATATATATTTAACTTTCCATTTCTGTTTTTTCTTTACTCCCTTTCATTTTCTTTTAATTTCCCATCTTTATATTATTATTTTTTTTTCTCTTTATATCATTTTCCTTTATATTATCACTACTTTTTAGAGAAACCGTTGGAATAGATGAATAATTTTTGAACTTAGACTTGGCGAATCTCTTATCTTAATTTTATCATTGTATTTTAAGTTAGACCTGTGTTTCAGCGAATTTAGATAATTTTAATTCTAATTATAACACATATGCGCAAGCGACGAATGCTATACTTTCTTTAATGAGTAAGTGTTATTCACACTTTTATTACACATTCATTTTTTATTTTTGTCTTATTTCTTATATTATATTAATTATATATATTGTAATAACCAGTCAGAACCTAATTCTTAACGTAAATTTCTCTCTATATATTCTGACTGATGACCTCCGAACCACTGTAACCCGCAGAAATATATAATACATACACACAAATATCTACTCACACATAGTTATAAGCGCTAATATGTATTTTTTTCATTCTTTCTTTATCTTTTTAAATAATTTATCGTATTTTTAATTTAATGTATAATATTTAATTATTTAACCCGCTCTCTTCCCTGAATCCCGAGATCGCACTAGGTCCTGTCTCGCGTAAAAAGGATTAAATTCCTTTACTGAAAAAGGACCATCGAGCGAATAGGTCTAGAAACACAGCGTTAAAGGGACCTTTGGTCTCTGACCTGTGTCAAGCTCTTTCACATTCGCTCCACCCGATCTATACACACGCCCGAATAAAGTGTGTCACGGGGTAAGTAAGTTACGTTCTTCCATAGGGCTCATCCAATTCAGGGTCTGGACCAAGAAGAACGTAACTTACTTACCCCGTGACACACTTTATTCGGGCGTGTATATAGATCGGGTCGAGCGAATGTGAAGGGCTTGACACAGGTCAAGAACCGAAGGTCCCTTTAACGCTGTGTTTCTAGACCTATTCGCTCAGTGGTCCCTTTTCAGTAAAAGAACTTAATTATATATATATATATATATATATATACAGGGTGGACCATTTTAACCTTTAATGGAGAATAACTCGAAAACCAAGCCCGGGAGAGAAAAATGTTTCAGACAAAAGTTGTTTGGTTTCAAGGGGGCCATAAGATGGTATCATTGGTTTGACCTTGAAGAGTTATTTGAAGGTCACATGAAGGTCACCTTCAATTTCTTAAATAGAACCTACTATTTGTCATTGCATATTCTTGTAGCTTATCTCGAGAGCTTTCCAAAACACTATAATTAAGTACCTTTTCGTTAAGTACTTTTTGAGTTATGAGGCTTGAAATAATTTCTTAATTTTACATAAACCGTAAAATATCTTGTAAAATATTCATTTTTCGATTATCTTACCTTAATACTTTTATGTACAAAATAATGAGAGGAATCAATTAGTGTAAAGAAAACACACAGTTGTTTTTAAGAAAAAATTGTAATTGTTAATTGCAAATTACATATTTTTTCTTAAAAACAACTATGTGTTTTCTTTACACCAATTGATTCCTCTCATTATTTTGTACATAAAAGTATTAAGGTAAGATAATCGAAAAATGAATATTTTACAAGATATTTTACGGTTTATGTAAAATTAAGAAATGATTTCGAGCCTCATAACTCGGAAAGTACCCAGATAGCCCAATCTGTTAGAACAGATTTTCGTCAAACACCTATTACAAATTTAGCAGATATTGGTCCTTCTTATCCGGTTACGGCCTTTGAGTTACAAAAAAATGTTTTACAATATGACGAATGCTGAAGATAGACTTTGAGAAAAAGAAAATAAATTATTTTTTAAACTGTTGCATTGCTCAAGAGAATCGGCCCCTAAAAATGTTTTTAAACTTATTTATTTCTTAACAAATTCATATTTTAATCAATTTTCTACGATCTTTTTTGATAAAATTACCATTTTGAAAAAAATGTTACAAAATGAAACTTTCCTTATAAAATCTACAATTCAGAAACAAATTATGGTAAATTTTATCAAAAAAGAAATTAAAGTGTAACGACCCAAAATGCCTCACATAAAGATAGACGGTCAGATTTAAATTTTTCCTTAAGACGATATATACAGGGTTTAGCAAAAGTGTGGAAACCCCTTAATATTTCGAAAAATACGCATTTAAAAAAAAAATGTTTCATACAAAAGTTATAGGGTTTTATGTGGCGCATTACACAGCAACATTATTATGACCTCGAATAGCGTTGTCAAGGTTATGTGAAGGTCACCTCCAACTTTTTAAATGGGACACCCTATATGCTTTTGCATATTCTTGTAGCTTATCTCAAGAGCTTTCCAAAACACTATAATTAAGTTAGTTTTCATTAAGTACTTTCCGAGTTATGAGGCTTGAAATCATTTCTTAATTTTACATAAACCATAAAATATCTTGTAAAATATTCATTTTTCGATTATCTTACCTTAATACTTTTATGTACAAAATAATGAGAGGAATCAACTGGTGTAAAGAAAACACATAGTTGTTTTGAAGAAAAAATATGTAATTTGCAATTAACAATTCCATATTTTTTACCATATTTTAATTCCATATTTAAATTCCATATTTTAATTCCATATTTTAATTCCATTTTTTACCATATTTTAATTCCATATTTTTACAAATAGTAGGTTCCATTTAAGAAATTGAAGGTGACCTTCATGTGACCTTCAAATAACTCTTCAATGTCAAACCAATGATACCATCTTATGGCCCTCTCGAAACCAAACAACTTTTGTCTGAAACATTTTTCTCTCCCGGGCTTGGTTTTCGAGTTATTCTCCATTAAATGTTAAAATGGTCCACCCTGTATATATATATAGTTTGCGCCCTCGCGTCCCATCCCTGCGGATGTATTCGCCACCCGTTATTCTGTCGGCGGGAAGTACGTCGACGGAAGAAGATCGTCTCCGCGCGCGTTGTCAAGACGTTGTTTTTAACAACGACTGTCAGAGAGTCCGAGCCCAGCTGTCAAGCTGAGTGATCGCGCATTAACCTGTGTTCCGTTATTCTGTGTTATTCTAAGTTCCTGTAGGTTCTTCGTGGTTTCATTAAAGTTTTTTTGTTCAAAGAACCGTGTTATTATTCCCGAGTGCGTGAGTGCGCG
Organism: Camponotus vicinus; assembly: GCF_025532165.1. Classification (NCBI taxonomy): domain Eukaryota; kingdom Metazoa; phylum Arthropoda; class Insecta; order Hymenoptera; family Formicidae; genus Camponotus; species Camponotus vicinus. The sequence goes on from NW_028141979.1 coordinate 13,060,544, forward strand.
AGTGTGAGCGTGTGCCGATAGTTGTGCCGCGCGTTTCGAGATATATCGCTCCGCGGACGCAACAACATACAGGGTGATTTTAAACAAACATTTGTCTTTAAAATATCGAATTCTTGAGTGAATTCTAAGACGATTCTTCCTTTTGCAAAATTTTGCCCGGAGCTTAGTTTTTAAACTATAAGTGAAAATAGTTAACTAATTACGGAACGAGTACGAGAGGTAGGCAGGGATGATGCGATTCACCGTCCGATATAGGCGATTACGTGGGGCGCTCGCCGCGATCAGTTGATTGCTATACTGTTGATAAATAATTGTTACACGTTGATAACAACGAGACGTTTCCTTAATACATACACATACACTCTGACACATCGTGTTAGACGAAAGCGAAGTTTTCTCTTTTCTTCTATCGTTACTTACGAATGTATTCATGCATTTAATCACACGATCGATAAAATTTACTAACGAATTTATAAACGATTAACGCACTCAATTATTAATCACACTCGATATACAAACACACAGTGATTGCTACACTCATCGCGTATAGCAATCAGCTGACCGCGGCGAACGCCCCACGTAATCACCTATGTCAGACGGTAAATTGCGTCGTCCTTGCCTACCTCTTGTACTCGTTCCGTAATTAGTTAACTATTTTCCCTTATAGGTTAAAAACTAAGCTCCGGGCAAAATTTTGCAAAAGGAAAAATCGTCTTAGAATTCACTCAAGAATTTGATATTTTAAAGACAAATGTTTGTTTAGAATCACCTTGTATATATAGTGTCTTGTCGAATTAAATTATGTCGTCTTAATTCAAATAGTTCGACTTAGCTGATTTCCTTTTTTCCTCGACTTTTCTCTCGTCGCTGACTCACGCGTCCGTGATGCTCTCGAGCAAAAACTGAATCAGTGAAATCGAACACAATATATACACAACTTCCTTGAAAATTTATTTATAAAAATACACATAAATTAATGGTAATTATGCATAATAATGGACCTTTTTTTTGCGGAGGAGGGGAAAATGCCTTATGCATACCCATGCCGCCCGTACGACTGGGTTATGCGGGACTTGCACCCGCTAAAAACCCCTCCTCATCGCGAACACCGCGGACCGTCGCGCCGCACTCCGAGGAACTGCTGGCGCATGACTTCTCGAAGTGCGACAGCCCATATATAAACATCCTCCGTAATCCTACTTTAATGCCGTCGATCGAGTTAATTAACGGACTCCATAAGTCGGGCCTCCAGAGAGAGTCGAGTCCCACGTTCCATGGGGCGATTCTGGACTACGACCCCCCGTGGACGCACACTCACACGCACACGTATACCGAATGGATAAAGAAGAATGAATCGATCAATGAATGAGTGAATGAATGCATACTATTGTTATGAAACGAACGAATGAATGAATATCAATTTTTTGATGGATGATAATTGAATGGATGATAATTAATGGTGATTTAGTGAAATGAAGTAAAGGTGAATATAATAGATGAATATAATGAATAAATGTAATGACTATGTATATACTCACATGCGTACACATATATAGAAAATACTATTACAATAATGCGTAAAATGAGAATGAGAAAAACTATACATGAACGTGTGTCACAGAAAGGGGTGATCTTAATCTCTGAACCTCCTATCTGTCTTCCGTAAGCGAGGAGTGGGACAGAGTCTTCGTCATGTCATCATTGGCGGTGTTGTTTTCTCTCTCTCTCTCCTATCTTCAGTGTCTCGAGCGGCGTACCATTCGGGATAAAATCTTTGAGCCGAGGATGCTACAGCTTCCTTCTCCTCCATCCTAGTTAGTTGCTCTCCCTCTTCTCCACGCTTCCAGTCCATAGTAAGCTTCCGATTGACGTTCGTAGAAGAAGAGAGCTGACCACCCATGTTACTCTCATCGTCCATACTCTTCTTGACCATCTGATCATCCATCTTTTCTTTCTCCTCCGCCAGCGCTACGGGCTTGGGATTCCTCTGCCTTCGAATAGCATCGCGTCCATCATTAATGTCTCTACGAGGAGTTATCTTCTTTCTATATTTCTCTAAGTCTCGTTTCTTCCTACGACTCTTGTATCTGCTTGGAGGGACGGACATATACATTTTGGATCTCCTAGACGATGATTAACATCCTCACCTACATCGATAGAGAGGGGGCATCGGGGCTCCATCTTACACTTTGCTATTGCGTGATCAGTGCCCCCACAGTTAAAGCAGCGTGCGCTGCGATCTGTTTCATCCTTGCACCATGATCGAGTGTGGCCCGTACGCAAGCAGCAATAACATCGCGTTTGAAAAGGAAAAGCCATTCTCACAAACGCACGAGCCCTACCTGTAGATGTTCAGAGACCAACTGAAACCGGACAATTAACTCTAATAGACCAACGGCCATACGACCAGCGTTTAATACCCGTTTTTGCCTACCCGTAGATCTCCTGTTCGGCATCCGCTAGCCGCTGCTAGTGCCGCCGTGATCTCAATCGGGGTAACAAATTCGTCCTTGCCATTCACAACAATATCCATAGTCTTACGAGGACGTATAACACTAATATTATCTCCGTATTTTCCTACCACACGTTTTATGCGATCTGCCAATCGGTCAGCCTTGTCGGCCGCATTTTGACCTGAGACGGAAAATAAGCTGGCCCCGTTAGCTGATTTACGGATCCGCAAATTAACTATACCACAATCCACCTCTGGGTCTATGCTTTTCCTTAATTCGAACAAGACTGTTGAATAACTAACGTCTTTAGTATTCATAATTCGTAGTATGATAACTTCCTCTTTAATTCGTCTCATTCGCCACTTCTCGTTATTGTTATTAATGATATCGTGCCTTATCGCTACGTGAGAGGACGAAAGAGGACGAGAACACGACCTCTGACAAGTAACACTAGGGAAGTGCCATACGGCGATTTTCCTGAAACTTGGTATACAAGTAGTACATGGAAAACTATTGGACACGTATATTGTTATATCGGCCCGAAAGCCGTTTGAAGGGTAGAAATCACCCTTATCGATTTTGGGGGTAGGTTCGATTATTTTACGAATTATTTTTACGATTGTTGCGAAATCAGGTTTAATTCAACCGCTGGACGTTTACACTTTTAGACCTTGGAAGAATTTTTTAAGACAATTTTCTGATATTGTCATGCTGTATAACTGTGATGTAAATTTACATTTAAGGAATAACATCCTCAAAATACAGTCTTTAATACATAACCAGTTTTCCTCGCCCAGATTTAAGAATATATTTCGATACGCTTGGTGGGTATATTGCAGAAAAACCCGACAAATGCGAAGCCCCTGCAGATTTCTGTTTGAAAAACTGCAATGGCACATGTGAACTCTGCAATGATATTGCAATAATTAAATGTGCTTGGTGTATGACATCAATGTGCATGCAGCACTTCTTTGCCGTAACAAACGCTAACTCTCCACATTACTGCACTAAATTTAAAGTGTAAGTCGAAAAGCACCCCGATTCGTGAGAGGCAAGGGGACTCACGTTCAAAAAGCACCCCGATTCGTGAGAGGCAAGGGGACTCACGTTCAAAAAGCACCCCAATGGGATGAGAACCCTATCACGTCCACGTCGTTCATCCTGGGTAGCGCTAAGGAGGGATTGATTTTTAGATGCATCACTACTTGTAGGGATGATTTTCGATGTTTCGTTACTGTTAGGGATAGTTTTCGATTAGGACCTTTTTGCTACAAATTCACCTCAAAGTTATGCTCATTTCTTACTTTTTTGCAATTTTCGCATTTTTTGACAGGGTGTAAAACTTTTGAAAAATTGCGACCGCCATATTGGATCCGCCATTTTGAATTCTTAAAAACGGACTTCAGATTCGTTATCAGCGACCCCAAAAATCCTTAGTTACCTGATTTCGCAACAATCGTAAAAATAATTCGTAAAATAGTCGAATCTACCCCCAAAATCGATAAGGGTGATTTCTACCCTTCAAACGGCTTTCGGACCGATATAACAATATACGTGTCCAATAGTTTTCCATGTACTACTTGTATGCCAAGTTTCAGGAAAATCGCCGTATGGCACTTCCCTAGTGTTACTTGTGAGTAGAACTGAATTCATCGCTCCTATTATTATTAACTATTCTCCTCGACCTTGAAGAGGCGGAAATGACTGCCTATCTGTTAAGTCCGGTAATGAAGAGCGGTCAGAGATCCGATCTGAATCATCCTCTGTGCATCCTTGCCTTCCGTTATGCAACGCATCCCTAAACTCAATAGAGGAACATAATTTACTCTTAACTACATCATTTTTTTTCGCTAATTGAGTTACGACATTCTCAAGGGGTTTCAGTTTATCTAAGAAAGCCGCCAAAGTACTGTCTACCATCGCAACCACGCGTCCTATCAAGTCTTCATTTTTTAGTGACATTTGCTTCCGCAAAGACGGTTCCTCTTGACAATTCTGGAGTTTACTCTTGCTTCCTTCCTTCTGTATTTCCATCGATGAGTTCCGGTCCGTTGAAACCTTGGAAGGAACTATCTTCGATAACGAAACATCCTCTTGTGATGAGGTCCATAATCCTTTCTTCAACTCTTGAACTTCTGACTCCAGCTGACTCGATCGTCTGCGGAGGCGAGTGTTCTCTTCTTGTAGACGAGCTATTCTGTGATTAAAGTTACTCGCCCTTTTAGCCAGTTCTATAGTCATAGTTTTTGCTCTAGAAACTGTGACATCAACGAGCACTTTTGTTTCCTTCTCTCTCTTGACAATTTCCGAGGCTATATTCCCTAGGTCGATAATAGCCTCGAGAGTCCATTCCTCTAACTCGGGAACATCCATACTTCTCAATATATTCACCTGCCTAGAATCCTCGTCACTGATAGATTCGGGCAAGGATTTCTGACATTTTTCTTTATTTTCCCTAGAGGATTCGATCGAGTCGTCTCTAATCTTCCTTTTCTCTCGCTTCTTGGGATTATTATTTCTTTTTTCCATATCAGTCCCAGAAGAGTCTTCTTTAGCGATAATATCTTCCGCTGTCACGCTCGCCTTCAACGAGACAGTTGGCCCATCTCCTGAGTTTGACGTGAATTGAGCTGGGACAACACTCCCTTCGCGCCGCCCTCTGGGATTCCGATTTCCCTGAGAAGGTATGTTTCCTTCTTTATTGACCATTCTTCCATAGTATGGTTTATCTTCGGAGTTCCTTCTCCTAGGTCCCACACTGAGCTAACGGACGGGATCGATCCGGAGGGGTGGTCACAATCACCGCATACCACTAAGAACTAATTCTCTCGATTCGGAACGAATCTTCCCTCAATAACTACGTGTAAGTATATTGCACATACACTTTGCTATAATCCAATAAAATCTCACCCGCTATTATAATGAGGCAGACTATGAAACTTCAATTAAGTAGCCTCACACTTCATATTGTCACTACAATTCTAGTAGTCCTACATACTGTTATATATTTATTTATTATAAACTATACACCTTTATAAATAAGGAGATTATAGAAGGATTTTACTCCCTAATCCGCAAGACTTCTTAAATGAGTCCTAACTAGACATTGAATTTCGTTCTTATATCTATTCCTAGATTTATAAGAATTCATATAAATTCATTAACATTTCCTTAAATTATCTTAAGGGGATTATTATTTCCAATCCATCATCCTTTAATAACCATTAGACAAGCTCGATTGCTCATCTCTCATGTTTTCAGTTATCAAAATTACTCTAGTAACTTATTGCATATATAGAGAGAGTTTCCCTTCTACAATCTGTATACACTACGGCGGGATCTGTATTTCTTCCATCAAACACATGATTATTGCAAAAACAATCAATAAACAATCAACGCATACATACAATTTCATAATAACAATATAACGAAATAAATTATTATTTTCTGTTATCATTCTATGTTATCGCCACATTAGACAATATCTCTGTCACCCTATAACGAGTATTTACTCTTTTCCGCTTATAATTCAGACTCTAACCATCCTAGTGATTTTCCGGCTTAAGGTCGATTTCACTTTAGGTTCACCATCTAGTGATTATATATTCCCGGCCTCAACCGGAACCATCACGGAGTGCACTCCCTATAGACACCATAGGTTTGTTCTTTTTAGCTGAACTGGCTGCACTAGTTCAGAAAGTGTACACTGAAACGTTCTTTTTAGTAGAAGTGACGTCAGATACTGCTGTTCTTTTTAGCAGTGCAATGCTGTTCAGTGCAACAGTTCACTGCCTGCCCTAGGTCTTGAGGTAGTGCAGCGGTGCAGTTCAATATGGCGATTTATTTAAACACAAACAGCAGTTTAAGGTATAATTAATAACGCATTAATTGCGAAAAAGAAGACATAATAGTCATGTAAATAATATTAATATAAAGAATATAGATAAAAACAATTATTAATTAATAGAAAAATTTTAAAAATTAAAAAAAAAATTTGAAATAAATTTGTAATTATAATTAATAAACTCAAAGTTAATTTTTCTACAAATTTGTAATAAAATAAATTTTATTACAAATAAGTCTCTCTTCATCGGATAATTCTGTTATTTATAGAAGATTTATGTTTCTCATATTTTGATGTGCGATGTTAGTACTGCACTAAACCGTTCTTTTTATTCCTCATTGTGCTTGTGCACTGGCAGAATTTTTTATGAACTCGCTAGTTCTAGTGCAGTCCTAGTGCAGCACTAGTTCAGCTAAAAAGAACAAACCTCATCTGTTCAGTATCTATACCAGTGCAGAAATCACAGATGTTCCGATCAACAACAATCGATAGTGACTCAATTTAATAATCAATAACTAATAATATCTTACATTGATTACACGTTTCTTGAACAAAGTGACAACAGTTAATAACAGTGTGTCTGATAGAACGTGTTTTCCTTCCGGGATTTTATACCTAACTGCATCAGCTGTCACATACCGTAGCAGACAATATCAATCACTCAACTCACTCACATCATGTTTACGCATATAATCACACATTATTGACTAATAAATAGCCAATGCGAAGTCGCTAATATATATTTTATTTATTTATTATGCTACTCTCTTCTAGTAATTCCAACCTCTCATACACCACATACAACTTAACCTACCTTAATAATAACTATCTATCTACAGATTAATAGACATAAATCATTAATAATCGATAAAGTTTCCTACATAATAATAAGTAATATTATATAAATCTTTTGTAAATCAATTTACTACCACCCTTGAGCCCAATGCAGGCTGTTACTCCATATAGTTTATAAATTATTTGTTCGCTATACAAGGTATCGTAAGATAACCTCTTTTTCTAAAATAGCTATCTGTCAAGCAGCTATTTATGGATATATAACCTATCTGCCTTCCACAAATCAGTCAATAAAGTTTACTTCCTATAAATTAATATATAATAATATATCAATCTTATGTATCAGTTAAATTACTATCACACAGAGCTCATTACTAGCTACTAATACATGTAGTTATAAACTATTTATACGCTATATATGCTATCATAGAATAACTTCTACTTTCACAATAATTATCTATCAAGCAACAATATTCATGGATATATAACCCATCTGCCCACTTATCAAAAGATGCCTCTACACATAACCTACTCTTTTGTCAAACAGTATACATAGTTAAATAATTAAAGCATCTGATTAGCACATCATAATTACAAAATTATTGTTCTTTAGTGTAATATAGACTCAAATATACAGGGAATAACTTTTTTAATTTTGATTGTAGAAAAAAACATTTCAGACAAAAGTTATATGGTTTCAAGGGGGACATGAGACGGTGCCATTAGTTTGACCTTGAAGCAACTGTTACGTCCGGTGGACTCCACGATTCTTTTCTTTCCTCGAAACGATTTCGTGGAAGAAAGAAATCGAGGATCGACTTGCATTTGGAATGTAAATCGATTCTTCTTAGGAATAATGATAACGCGTAGAAGAACGCAACCTAATCCGCGTGTATCGCTATTAAACTTTAAGAAATCTAATTCAGGGAATGGCCAGTCGAGATAGCGTTAACGAAACTCTAAATAAATTCGTGAATTATAAGACGAAAAGTTGTTATAAGAAATTCCAACTGTCCCGTATCTATATCTTGGTACGGCTTTATGATCGAAGCCTCTCTATCTAAAGAATTTTTAAAATAAAGATCTAGTTCTCGGGAAGATTGTCAAAATCTAAACATACAGCAATATTCTTGAAATTGATAGTGCACGTGCGCTCGTTCGACAGGCCACCCTCAAGCGTTCTCCGAATCGTTAAATCATCAAGAACGATAAGCTAATCAACTTACTCCCACTCTCTACTGGATGGAGCTAAGTCTCGAGCCAAAGGGCTTAACCAATAAAAATCTTAAGAAACGCCTCTCCTCCCAAAAATCAGCCTCCTCTTGTCCTTAAGAAGGGAGTATTGAAATTATTATAAAAGATTCCCACCATCCAGTAAGGAGGAGGAGTAATAACTTTAAAATGCAAACGCAAGGCGCGACGGGCGCTATTAACACTCCAGTTGACAGTTCAGTACGCTAATTCTTCCAACGAGCAGCAGTGCAGTTGACAGTTCAGTTCACAGCTCCAGTCAAGATTCAGTCATTCAATTTTAAAATTATATAGCCTCGGGGATCCTTTTTTTTCTTGCATTATGCAATTGAGTTATTCATCTGTTTTATATCACAGTGAAAATGATTTTGTTAACATTTAATTGTGCATCGTGTGAATTTTCTGATGAACATCTCCATTACCCAGCTCTTCATGTTATAAATCTCCGACCTCAGCCATTGCAATTTTATGAACGCACTCATTTTTGTGATGCCAACGAGTTGTGAGTAAAATTGAGTAATTTTCATTTTCTCCCTTTCCCATATCTTACTATCTCATAATTTAAAATCTATGTCTGACAAATAATTTTAAACGGTTTAATAACCATTAAATTTTTACTAATTACTATCAATCAATCAATCCTTGTCTCACCTCTCCTCCAGTCTCATTCCTTGTTCTTCCTGTTCGCCGAGAATCTCCGCAAGGCGATTCGCGAACAATTCCTCGTTCGCCGGGAATCTCCGTAAGGCGATTCGCGAACAATTCCCCGTTCGCCGGGAATCTCCGTAAGGCGATTCGCGAACAATTCCCCGTTCGCCGGGAATCTCCGTAAGGCGATTCGCGAACAATTCCCCGTTCGCCGGGAATCTCCATAAGGCGATTCGCGAACAATTCCTTATTTCTCTTTATTAGCTCTTTCTGATTTATTTACCGAGAATTTATATTGTTTTCTATCATTATATCTCGTTTCAGCCCTTCTTTATATATATATCTTTTCATTTTTATTTTTTCTTGACTCCCTTTCGTTTTCTTTTAATTTCCCATCCTCATATTATTATTATTATTATTATTATCTTTTCCTTTCTCTTCATATTATTTTCCTTTGAATTATCATTACTTTTGGGATAAACCGTTGAAATAGATGAATAATTTTCGAACTTAGACTTGGCGAATCTCTTATCTTAATTTTATTATTGTATTTTAATTTAGACCTGTGTTTCAGCGAATTTAAAAAATTTTAATTCTAACTATAACACATATGCGCAAGCGACGAATTCTATACTTCTTCTAATGAGTAAGCGTTATTCATATTTTTATTACACATTCACTTTTTATTTTATTTTATTTCTTATATTATATTAATTATATGTATATTGTATTAACCAGTCAGAATTTAATTCTTAACGTAAATTCTTCCCTGTATATTCTGACTGATAACCTCCGAACGATTGTAACACCCGCGAGAATATATACATACACACACAGATACCCACTCACGCATACCTACAACTGCTAAGATGTATTTTTCTTTCATTATTTTTTTTATAATATATGTATTTTTAATTTAATGTATAATTTAATTATTTAAACCGTTCTCTTCCCTAAATCCTGAGATCGCACTAGGTCCCATCCCGCGTAACAAGGATTAAATTCCTTTACCGAAAAGGGGCCATCGAACGAATAGGCTTAAAAACGCAGCGTTAAAGAGACCTTCGGTCGCTGACCTGTGTCAGGCCCTTCACATTCGTTCGACCCGATCCATACACACGCCCGAATAAAGTGTGTCACGGGGTAAGTAAGTTGCGTCCTTCCATACGGCCCATCCATTCCAGGGTCAGGACGTAACACAATTAACAATTACATTTTTTTTCGAAACAATTATGTGTTTTCTTTACACTAATTGATTCCTCTCATTATTTTGTACATAAAAATATTAAGGTAAGATAATCGAAAAATGAATATTTTACAAGATATTTTACAGTTTATGTAAAATTAAGAAATTATTTCAAGCCTCATAACTCGGAAAGTACTTAATGAAAACTAACTTAATTATAGTTTTTTGGAAAGCTCTCGAGATGAGCTACAAGAATGTGCAAAAGCATATAGGGTGTCTCATTTAAAAAGTTGGAGGTGACCTTCACGTGACTTTCAACTGACTCTTCAAGGTCAAACTAATGACACCGTCTCATGTCCCCCTTCGTTCGTTGTTTATTAAAAAGTTATTAACAAATGAAGTGAATGATATAAATGATATAAATGATGTGAAACGAGATGTATATTTGCAAAATTCCACATGGGCTTGCGGCTTTCCACATGAAGCGAGGTTCGACCCAAACCTATGTGTCTAATCTTTTGGTAGTGAAGTCCTCCCGCAGAGAGGGCGGAACCCACTGTTCTGTGCATACAGTTTTTAATACAAAGCGAGGTTCTATATGGGTTTACAACTTTCCTTTTGAGTTAAAACTAGATACATAGGTTTGGGTTGAACCTTGTTTCGCGTGGAAAAGTGTATGCGTGGATACAGTGGGTTTCGTCCCCCTGCGGGGAGCTCCACTACTAAAAAATTAGACATATAAGTTTGAGTTGAAACTCGCTTTGTGTGAAAAGTTATAAACTCATATGAAATCTCACTTTGCAATAAAAAGTGTATTTTTACATCTAAGTGAGCGAGAAATGTATTCAGAAATTAATAATACATTTATATATTAAGTGTATAACTAAGTCCCGCCGTTTTTTTACTTGAAAAATGTATTTATTTCAATAGGAAAATGAATTAATATATTAATCAAAATATAATTCTTTGTTTTCTATGATTTTTTCCTATCTTTTTTGCAAAAGTTGGATTCCGCGACGATAGAACGACTTGTTTTTTTAAGCAATCCATTGATCGATGCATTTTTGGACTTCGTAATTGGAGAAGTGTGTATCGACGAGCACATGTTGCATTGATAGGAAAAGGTTATAATCCGATGGAGCCAAGTCTGAAGAATAGGCGGATGCGGGAGAACTTCGCATTCGAGCTTTAATAGTGTTTCTTTTACGATTCTTGCAACATGAGGTCGCGCGTTGTTATGCAAAAGAATCACTTTACGTCGATTACTGGCCTTTTTCGCATCAATTCATCATTCAATCAGTATAATTGTCGTTGGTAGCGGTCAGCCGTGATTGTTTCAAAAATCAATCAATGAGCTTCAGCTGCAGTTTTATTTAAATCAAAGCAGTGAAGAAGTATATGTCGAAAAAACAACTTATCACGTTTCATTTTAAATCGATTCAAAAAATATCTCTTCCACAAAAAATGAATCTTTGTGTACTCAATTTTATTGGCAAATGCCTAACTTTACTACATTTGCAGCTGGAGCCATTTAATTATGAGCGGCGGGAACTTAGTTATACACCTAATATATATAATAAAATATATATATATATATATATATATATATATTGTTACGCCCGGGGCGGGGACTTTGATAAATATCGAAGTCGCGCGGTAAAGAGATCGGCCGCTCGCGGGACGCGCTAAATAAACAAGCACCTAAGAAACTAATGAACTTTAATGCACTGCACAATTACAACACAAACGGTAACTCAGAACGTAAATACACAATATTAATAACACGGATCGACTCGTAAGAGAAACGCGTCCACACAGCCTGACAGCTGGCTCCAGACTCAAATGACAGCCGCCGCTGTCAACAACCTCTTGACAACGGACTTCTTCTCTTTCCACGACGGACTCGACCGCGACCCGAACCAGGGACGTAACACTTGCTCCCCTCTCGAAAGATTGTCGTCCCGACAATCACGTTGTGGTAAGTCTTCAAAGGAATCTCGTCGTATTTCAGCTCCCGACGTGTCTCCATGTTCTCCCTGAACTGCTGTTGCAGGTTACCGAACCACACGTCTTCTTGGGATCAAACGACTTCGCAGATTCCAACGACTTCACTGATTTTCTCCTTAGAGAAAAATCTTCAGGCAAGAGGGGGGTGACCTTCCCGTGGACCCTCCGTTCTCCCAAGAGAACTCCTCAGGCCCCTGCCTCGGCATTCGCCCGAAGACCCACGGGAAAACCACGGGTCAAAAACCGTGGGTGAGGCAGTCTTCGTCCTCTAATGTTCAAATAATTCCTTTTATTTTCCTTTCTGACTTCCTCTCCTTCCTTGGGGGCTCGTCCGGGATGGGGACTTCGATAAATATCGAAGTCGCGCGGTAAAGAGATCGGCCGCTCGCGGGACGCGCTAAATAAACAAGCACCTTAAGAAACTAATGAACTTTAATGCACTGCACAATTACAACACAAACGGTAACTCAGAACGTAAATACACAATATTAATAACACGGATCGACTCGTAAGAGAAACGCGTCCACACAGCCTGACAGCTGGCTCCAGACTCAAATGACAGCCGCCGCTGTCAACAACCTCTTGACAACGAACTTCTTCTCTTTCCACGACGGACTCGACCGCGACCCGAACCAGGGATGTAAAAATATATATATATATATATATATATATATATATATATATAATAAAAAGAATTTATTACAATGTTATCAAGAGACACGGTAGTGTCTTGCGCCAAGTTAACGCGAAGCAACAATGAGGCACCTCGTGTATCTATATCCCCGTGTTTTTAATACGAGATGGCGCTAGCAGCATTTCGATAGTAAGGCTGATAGAAGAGAAGAAGATATTAGCGCTTACGTCTGTCGTAGTCATGAACGTAAAGTAAGGCAGAGAATAAAAATGTACACGCAACTTACGTATACGTTTTTTTCTGTCTTACTTTACGTCCACGACTGTGACAGATGTAAGCGCTTACGTCTCATTCTCTGCCAACAGCCTATATTATCGTAATAATTGCACATACACACACACATACATATTATTATATATGTACATAATAACACAAGCCGACAAAATTTAGACCCAGAAACCAGAATATACTTTTCCTAAGGTTTTTGACGCGCTGAATTCGAATCCGAGGTCAGAATTTCTCTGGTAGCTCCGGTTTTCGAGATATTCTAACCTAAAAGTGCCAAAATCACGGGTTTTCGAGATATTTGAGGTTATGTTACATCGCAAGGTAATTTTTTTTCATAAAACCATTAATGGGGTCCGAAAGAACTACTCTTCCTCTTTAAAATCATTTTGATTTGTCCGGATATCTTTTTTTATCTTTGAGAAATTGAATGTTCAAATTAAGTAGTTTGACATTTTTGATATTTGGAAATTGAATAGCATCAGGTAAGTACAATATAATGTATGTACACGAAATATACATTTTTAAAGGGTTTTGATGCACGCTGATTCGAAATTTGACATTAGTTTTGCAAATTTAATTTGTCTAAACAATTTGTTTAAAGAGGAAGAGTAGTTCTTTCGGACCCCATTAATGGTTTTATGAAAAAAAATTACCTTGCGATGTAACATAACCTCAAATATCTCGAAAAACCGTGATTTTGGCACTTTTAGGTTAGAATATCTCGAAAACCGGAGCTACCAGAGAAATTCTGACCTCGGATTCGAATTGAGCGCGTCAAAAACCTTGGGAAAAGTATATTCTGGGTTTCTGGGTTTGAGGTTTGGCCAAATTTTGTCGGCCTGTGTAATGTAAGTGCAATGTGTGTGTGTCTGCGCGCATATATATATATATATAACTGTAAAAAAAACTATTGTAAAAAACTACCAGTGATAAACTATTATACGTATTTACAAAATTAACTGTAAAAAATTATTGTAAAAAATTACTTATTTATTTAAAGATATTTAACATATATTAAAAAAAATGATATCCCTAAAAAACTAACCTTTTCAAAAAGGTAAAAAAATGGCGCCAAGTTCACGCGAGCAAGTGGAAAATTATTAGCCAAAATGTTATACAAAATAAATATATTATAATAAATATTATATTGCTATTTATTAGATATATTTTTTCTTTCAATATTTTAAACAAAAAAAGGAATTTTATAGTATAAAGTTTTATTCAGTTAGTACAACTTTTTAATATTATTATTTATATAAAAAATTTAAATGATTATTTTGTATAACTTTTTCTGGTTAAAATATTTTTGTAGATTTTTATTTTTATTTGACGCAATTTTTTGATATTAATTTTGTAATAAAATAATATGTAAGATTTTATTTTCAGTTGGTACAATTTTTTGATATTATTAATTTTTAGTAGGATATATTAAAACAAATGTGAAAAATTAAAATAAATCTTTTGTATAACGTTTTGGCTAATAGTTTTCCACTCATGCTTGCGTGAACTTGGCACTTTTTTTTTACCTTTTTGGAAAGGTTAGTTTTTTTAGGTTATAATGTCATCAATAAATAAATGTGCTAGGGTACATTGTATTAAATGTATATGACGTCACAAATATTACGTTTTACTTAGTAAACTTTTTTGTGTTAATAACTTTTTAATAAACGACGAGCGACACTTCAAACTTTTTGGAGGATACTCAGGACAGTGACCTCGACAACATATATCAAGATCTCAAGATTATTGTGGGTCCATTATTATGCATTTTTATCAAATTAATTTTATTTGTAAATCATACAATACACACACACACATACACGTACATATATGTTTATATATGTGTCATATTCGCGTGATAATGTACGAGAATAGTTTGAAAAGTTCTCGGTCTAACACAGAGTTAACGCCAGAAGTATGAAACTGTTATAATTTTTGATTAGTTTGATCTTGCAGAAGGATACGTCAAAATTTCAGACAAATGCGTTCATTAGCTTCTTCATTTTGTAAAGCAAACTTTTGGTTTAAGAGTAAAGGTCGGTGCTTATTGGCGCAACTTTACTTAATAATTACCGCTTTATTAAGCATTATAGAAAAAAATGGTTCAGGACTTTTCGACTCGATTTTTAATCAGGAATAACGCTATTTGCTCCGTGGGCGCTTTTTCAGTTACACCCTGTATACTGTCACCCAATGCGAAAATAAATTTAAAGAACTGCGTAAAAAATATGTTAAGGTAAAAGACCATAACAAGCAGTCGGGCAATAGTCCAACTGACTTGTAAATCTTTAAATGAATTTGAAGAGATATTAGGAGATAAACCTTATATCCAACCTGTGGCTCTGGCTTCCAATTTGAAGAAACGATCAGCAATTTCTAGTTCGCAAGACAGCGAAAAGGAAAATGAATCTGATAAAGATGAATATAGTGGAAAAAAGAAAGTAAAAAAAAACAGAGTTCAAAGAGAGCTGGGTGAGTGGTCTGCTACTTTACGCGAAGATGCTAGACGTAGACAAGAGGCAAGGGAACAGCGTCACAAGGAATTGGTGGCAGCATCTGATGGAGCAGTCGCTATATACAAAGAAATGAAAAGCTCATTGATAAGTTATAAAGACTATGTAAAATTATATAACTAAATGACTTCATGCTTACAATTCTCTCAAAAGACATAACAAAACAAAATATATAGAATTATAGTCTAGTAAATATGTGTGTGTGTGTGTGTGCGCGCGCGCATTCAATAGACTATAACTCCACATATTTTGTTATTATGTCTTTTGAAAAAATTGTAAGTATGAAGTCTATTTCAAAGAAAATCTATCATAGTTATATTCTAATAATTGATAGAATTCTGCACACATAAATATTATTTATAAAAGATTAAATCAGGTAAAGAATTTTATTTTTAGATATTTTTAGATATACACTCAGTTCCAAAAAAAGCGGTACACTTGAAATTTGGAAAAAAATCACCAAATTTCAAATGACGATAACTTTGTAAATAATAAAGATAGAAAGGTCTATAAAAAATGAAAATAAAGCTTGAAATCTCTACTTTAAAACAAGGTTCTCCGAAATGTTGCGAGATAACAAGAACCGTACAAGAGTCACAAGAAAAAATTGTAATTGTTAATTGCAAATTACATATTTTTTCTTAAAAACAACTATGTTTTTTCTTTACACCAATTGATTCCTCTCATTATTTTGTACATAAAAGTATTAAGGTAAGATAATCGAAAAATGAATATTTTACAAGATATTTTATGGTTTATGTAAAATTAAGAAATGATTTCAAGCCTCATAACTCGGAAAGTACTTAATGAAAACTAACTTAATTATAGTGTTTTGGAAAGCTCTTGTGATAAGCTACAAGAATATGCAAAAGCATATAGGGTGTCCCATTTAAAAAGTTGGAGGTGACCTTCACATAACCTTGACAACGCTATTCGAGGTCATAATAATGTTGCTGTGTAATGCGCCACATAAAACCCTATAACTTTTGTATGAAACATTTTTTTTTTAAATGCGTATTTTTCGAAATATTAAGGGGTTTCCACACTTTTGCTAAACCCTGTATATATCGTCTTAAGGAAAAATTTAAATCTGACCGTCTATCTTTATGTGAGGCATTTTGGGTCGTTATACTTTAATTTCTTTTTTGATAAAATTTACCATAATTTGTTTCTGAATTGTAGATTTTATAAGGAAAGTTTCATTTTGTAACATTTTTTTCAAAATGGTAATTTTATCAAAAAAGATCGTAGAAAATTGATTAAAATATGAATTTGTTAAGAAATAAATAAGTTTAAAAACATTTTTAGGGGCCGATTCTCTTGAGCAATGCAACAGTTTAAAAAATAATTTATTTTCTTTTTCTCAAAGTCTATCTTCAGCATTCGTCATATTGTAAAACATTTTTTTGTAACTCAAAGGCCGTAACCGGATAAGAAGGACCAATATCTGCCCTCACACGGATCATGCTCATTTTTTTGCTTTAATTGCTATTAGTGTTACTTGCAATTTAGTCAAATATTAGCCCTTAATATTGAACCGTTTTGGTGTAAAGAATAAAAATAAAAATTTCGAAAATAACATCTTTTGATCGGCTTAACCGATTTTGATGAAACTTTCAAATGTTGTAGATATTATTGAGACACATTTGTGGAAAATTCGGGAAAGGTTTCTGATGACAGAAACATTGATTTAAAAAATAAATAAATGTTCTTGCTTTTTCTTTAGTTCTGATATCTTTCTAGTATAATTATGAAAAAATTTTTGTAGAATCTTGGAATAGTTTCCTATGAAACATTATTTTTTTGTGTGAGAGGACGAGCGCGGGAAGGGTGATTAAACAGAGACGCAAAATGAAAGAGCACGCGTTTAATTTGTACACGGCTAAGACAGTAAAATGCACAGTCACAACTTAGGTACAAGCGCGCGTAATAAACTACTACTACTACTACTACCCAGACAGCACAAAAAGGCCAAAAGATGTTTTGAAGACGTCTAGAGGACTTTAAGACGTCTTTAAGTCATCTTTTAGATGTCTTTTGGACATGTGTGCTGTCTGAGTACATAAAGTAAAATGGAGGGTACGGTTAGGTAGGTGATTAGGTTACGTAGAGCATCCAAAGAGGGCAGCGCGATCCAGAACAGAGGACCACGGATCGCCCACTAGGCAAGAAACCCGCTGATTTCTAACACTTCCCCTCGAGACGTGGTCGGGCCCGATGGCAAGGTGGATCTGAGACACATCAATTCAGTGCATCGTCAGTGCTTAGGTCCAGGTAATCCCTTAGTCATCACGTCCGCCAACATGTCGTCGGTAGAGATGTACTCAACTTGAGAGCTCCCATGTTGTCGTTGAACAACTTAACGGTGGCGAGCTCGGGAAATCCAATTTGATTAAAAAATGACCGTAAGTAGATGGCTCTTTTAGCCGCTTCAGTCATACCCATGAACTCCGTCTCGGTGGAGGACAGAGCGACGGTCCTTCGTTTCTTTGAGTGCCATGATATGACACTGCCGCTTAAGATGAAGGCGAATCCCGTGTACGATCGTCGATCAATCGGGCATCCAGCCCAATCGGCATCCACGTATCCGGTTAGTGGTTTGTCAGAAGATTCGTAGGTCAGTCCTAAGTTGGCCGTATCTTTTAGATAGCGCAGAACACGCTTCGCGGCTATCCAGTAACGTTGTCCATAACAATTGTTGAATTGGCTCAGTACGTTCACTGCACGAGCGATGTCTGGTCTCGTAGAGAGGGTCAGATACATAAGAGCTCCGACGAGTTCGCGGTAGGATAATCTCCTTTCGTCATTGCTAGGATCATCTGCAGAAGCTGAAAGTTTCGCGTTTACATCCATAGGGAAATTAACCGGCCTGCAGTCAGTCATGCCAAATCGTTCCAGAACTTCGGTAATGTGTCCCTTCTGATAAGGGTAAGGCGATTTTATTATTTTGTCTCGCGAATTCGATGCCGAGACAACACGAAGGTTCACCGAGATCCCTCATCTCGAATTCTTGGACAAGAAATTTTTCCATCTCGACGAACCTCTTCGAATCTTGAGCCAGAAGTAAAATATCGTCCATGTACACGGCTATCAATAGAGACTCTCTCCCTTGTCCGATGTAGTATACGCATGGATCCGATTTTGAGGGCATTGCTCCAAATCTTCGTAGTACGCTGTCCAGTCTGATATGCCAATTTCTGCCAGCTTGTTGCAGTCCGTATAGCGACTTTTTCAATAGGCAAACGTGATCTCGCTACTTAGTCTCTTCAGCATAGACGTCGCTTTTAGTCTTACATCTTTGCTGTATCCCTCGGATTGAACGATGGTTTCGAGAGATCTCGTCAAGCCTTGAGGAGGTTCCATGAATACTTCTTCTTCGACCGATCCATTTAAATAGGCTGTGGTTACGTCAAACTGTCTCATGGCCATACCAAATCTCGAAGCGAGAGCCACCAGCATACGAATCGAACTTAATCGGGCAATTGGAGCGAATGTTTGATTAAAGTGAACGTTGCCCCAGGACGTTGAGCGAATCCTTGGGCTACGATTCGATTTGAGCTACTTTCTTCTTATCAGGGATCCGTCGGGTTTGAGCTTATTGCCTAGAACAATGCGACTACCTATAACTTCTCGGTCGCCCGAATGTTCTACCAATTCCCAGGTATTATTCCTCAGAATGGATGCCACTTCATCCGCCATAGCACGATGCCATCCCTCGGCGTCCGAGCCTGCCAAGGCTTTCTTGATGGGCACTTCAGCGATGTAAGCGAGCTCGGTTTCTGCGATTTCGGCATCTTCGCGAGGATCGATGAACAACTTTCTCGATCTACCTCTCAGACTTGTACGTATTATTTTCGATCTCCCGCGATCTCTTCTGGAGGGCGTTTCTGCGATTACATTTTGGTCGAAATCTTCTTCATCCGGAAGTGCAACCCGATTGTTTGCCATGAGCTGAGGATCCGCTATTGGCTTTATTTCTATTTCAGCCTCCTTTTCTTCAGTGTCGAGGTTATCTGAATACGCCTCTTCCTGCTTAGCGTAGTCGTCCGGAATAAAATCTTCGAAGGTGTCGGCTGCTGGTTTCCAGCTATCTTTCAAGAATCTGATGTCCCTAGTGATCTCGACTTTGTTTTCGTATGACAGCCACACGCGGTATCCCTTAGCTTCCGTAGAAAATCCTAAGAAAATGCCTTTCCTTGTGCGGTCGTCGAACATCCCCTTGCCGGGGACTCTGGTGAGAAGAAGGACTTTACAGCCGAATTCATTAAAGTAACCTACCTTCGGCGTATTTCCGGTCCATAATTTGAATGGGGTTCGACCCTTGAGAGACTTGGTCGGACAACAGTTTCTCATAAAGTTCGCCGTTGACACGACTTCAGCCCAAAAAGATGGAGGGAGGCCCGATTGTATGAGCCAGCAGCGGGCCATTTCCAGAAGTGTCCTATTCTTTCTTTCCACCGTTCTGTTTAATTCCGGGTTGTAGGGAATTGACAGCTTTCGTTGGATTCCGTTTTCTTTCAAGAATTCTTTGAACTCCTTGCTTAGGTATTTTCGGCCGTTGTCGGATTGTAATTGCTTGATCTTTCTTCCGGTCTGAGTTTCGAATAACGTTTTGATCTGTTTAAATGCGTTAAAAGCCTCGCTCTTATTTCGTAGAAATCGTACTTCGCACATCTTGAGTGATCGTCGATAAATGTAATGAAATACTTATTGCCGCTCTTGGACTCCGTTCGCATGGGACCACAAATATCCGAGTGAATAATCTCTAGTAAATCTCCGGTACGTTTCGCTGATGCTGTAGGAAAGGGGGGCCCTAGTCATCTTCCCTCGGATACATATTTCGTACTCGAGTTTCTCTGATGATCTTCCGATATTTAGTCCTTGCATTGCTTGGATGCGTGCGCCTCTTATAATGTCCGATGCGTTTAAATGTCCAAGTCGGCGATGCCAAATCTTCAGATTCTCCGATGAATCCGATGCTTCTTCAGAAATTTGATTACATTCCGCACGATCATGTATAGATACGAGTGGGACCCGTTTGATCACGTTAATATTGACCACGGTGATATTGATTACGGTAATATTAACCACGGTGATATTGACCACGTTGATATTGACCACGTTGCGATTGACCACAGTCCCGATTGACCACAGTCCCGATTGACCACGGTGATATTGACCACGGTGATATTGATCACGTTGATATTGACCACGGTGATATTGATCACAGTTGATATTGACCACAGTCCTGATTGACCACGGTGATATTGACCAAGGTGATATTGACCATGGTGATATTGACCACGGTGATATTGACCACATATGTACACACACGCGCGCGCGCGCGCGCGGGGGGGTTGCAAGGGGGGGCCTTCGGCCCCCTTCCCGCAACCACCTCGCCGGTAGGTAAGGTGGACAATCGCAACGTGGTCAATATCACCGTGGTCAATCGGGACTGTGATCAATCGGAACTGTGGTCAATCGGGACTGTGGTCAATATCACCGTGGTCAATCGGGACTGTGGTCAATATCAACGTGGTCAATATCATCGTGGTCAATATTAACGTGGTCAAATGGGACGCTCCCGTATAGATACATAGTATAGATTGCCTGAGCGATGGGCATGTAGTTTCTCGTTTCCACTACGATCTACTATACGATGGCGCGATTTTTCTCAAAAATGACGCTATAGTGTGTCTTTATCGGTTATCTTCGATACTGACAGAAGATTTTTGCGAAGACCGAGTACATGAAGCACGTCATTCAGGGTAATGTTTCTTTCATTGCCATTTATGTCTGTAGTGAAGGATATCGATCCTACCGCATTTATGTATGTGGACACTTTGTTAGGGAAATGCAATTTTTCACGTTTAGATTCGTATAGTTCAGTGAATTCGTGCCGTGTCCACACAGATGCGATGTAGCCCCGCTGTTGAGACACCATTTCGTATCGCGCACACGATTTTCCGCGTGAAGCGCTTCGTGCGTGTTCGAAAATTCTTCTACTGCGCACAAGAGCGTATCTTCGGTATTTTTTGCGCTTTGACATCCTTCTTGCTTTTTGTTTTTGCAATCCACCGCTTTGTGACCTTTTTCCTTGCATCGATGGCAGCGGTACTTAAACTCTTCCTTGTTTCCTGGTTTCGATTTTCCTGCTTTATCTTTGTATGAGCTTTCTTTCTTCTTCCTAGCAAACATGGCATTCTGATCAGTTTCTCGCGCGTCGTTCTTTCGGGCATCGCTTTCTTCTACGATCTTTATCTGCAACGCTTCCAGCGATGATAACTCATCGCGAGATTCAATGGCACATCGAAAATTAGCAAACGAAGGAGGCAAGTTGTACAGAAGCATAATTACCAGCATTTCCGAGTTTATGTTGACATTCATTTCAGCCCGTTTATCGACGATGTCATGAAACTTCTTTACGTGTTCTCTAATGTCGTCGTCTTCCTGCATCCGATGTAACATGAACTGCTTCAGGAGCGCGGCCTTTCGACTGGTATATGCTTTCGAGCTTCAGCCATACCTCGCGAGATGTGATGAATCCTTTTATTAGCTTCAATTTGGATGGCTTAATCGACAGAATGATCTGATCTGGCTTTGAAGTCGTTCTTCGTCCACGTCTTGACAGCTTCTTCTGATGCCGAGTCTCCTGGCGTTAACGTCGGTTTCGCGCATTCGTCGTTCACGTATTCCCGTGCGTCATTCTTCGCAAGTACGGCTATCATCTATAGCTTCCACGTATCATAATTGTCTTTATTTAGTGTTTCGATACGCGTGTAATTTGATGCGTTCATCTCTATATGTAGCGATGTGCGATGTTCGTACTTAACCTCGCGCGCGTGTTTAACCTCACCACGTTTCTCGTTATTTCCACGCCTGTTCCTTATACTTCTGGGCCCATAAACTGTGAGAGAGGACGAGCGCAGGAAGGGCGATTAAACGGAGACGCAAAATGAAAGAGCACGCGTTTAATTTGTACACGGCTAAGACGATAAAATGCACAGTCACAACTTAGGTACAAGCACGCGTAATAAACTACTACTACTACTACATAAAGTAAAATGGAGGGTACGGTTAGGTAGGAGGTTACGTAGAGCATCCAAAGAGGGCAGCGCGATCCAGAACAGAGGACCACGGATCGTCCACTAGGCAGAAAACCCGCCGATTTCCAACATTTTGAAAGCAATGAAATGGGTAGACGGTACTTTGAAAAAATAAAGTATTCTTTTTTATTTTTTTTAAATATGATATGCTTTTGGTACGATCGCCATATATTTTTTGTAGAATTTTGGGATAGTATTCTACAACAAGTAATTTTCTCGAACCAATAAAATGGGTGCAGGGTACTTAAAAAATAAAATTTTTTTTTCATCAAATTTTTTTGGTACCATCGCCATATTTTTATTTAGAATCTTGGAATGGAATCCTACAAGTAATTTTCCGGAATGTCTTTTCGTGTAATCATACGTTTTGTAACGAAAATTCATTGAGCAGTAGAAGCGGTACACGGAATGATTAAACAGAAAAATCGCTTTCTTGATCAGAAGTTCGATAATAAAATGCTTCCTAAGGTAGATATATTGTATCAAATAGCATCGATTTTTTTGAATCAATTTAGAAAGCGATTAAATTCTGATGACCAAATATCATCTGAGGTTGAACGTATGATTGTACGAAAAGACATTGAGAACACTTTGGCTATTATGGTTGAAAAGAATGGTTGGTTTCGAAAACGACTGCCTTTCCAAAATATTTCTTCCAGTGACTTGCTTAACTTTCCGGAACTAACGGAAACTGATTTGAAAATATTATTCACTGGAACTTATCAGTATTCGCAGGCGATTTCCTACTTGGGAGAAATTCTAAATGAAGATGGTAGTTTGAATTTGCAGTTCCTCAAAGACCAGTCCAATGTACTCAAGCTTCAAGTACAGTCATATATCTAGGAAAGTATATCGATGCTTTATTGAATACACTCCCGATAATATTCGTCATTCAGGGATAAAAAGATACTTTTGTGAGTGCGCCAATGAAGAACAGTTGGCTGCTGTTCGCACATTACTGCCATTATTTATTATTTATCCTACGGACGATATTTATCAAAAATTCCGAAACCAGCCCAGCACTTATGTACACTATTTAAAACAGACGGCATCACGCCTATTATCAATGAAGATAGTGATGAAGATTAGTTCATCCATGTGAATACTGTAAATAATAATATGAAAGTGATTATGTGAACGAATGTATATGTGTACTTCATTATTTTGAGAATCAATAATAAACATTTGATTTAATACGATTATAATTTATCCTCTTATAATTATTTCATTTTATTTCATTTTATTATTTCTTTAGCATCACCTATTCATTTAATCGATTCCGGAAAATTACTTGTAAGATTTCATTCCAAGATTCTAAACAAAAATATAGCGATGGTACAAAAAAACTTTGATGAGTAAAAGTATTTTATTTTATCAAAGTACCCATTTTATTGATTCAAGAAAATTACTTGTTGTAGAATACTATCCTAAAATTCTACAAAAAATATATGGCCAAAACCATATCACCAAAACCATATCATATTTAAAAAATAAAAAAGAATACTTTATTTTTTAAAAATACCGTCTACCCATTTTATTGCTTCCAAAAAAATAATGTCTGATAGGAAACTATTCCAAGATTCTACAAAAATTTTTTCGTAATCGTACCAGAAAGATATCGGGACTAAAAAAAAGCAAGAATATTTATTTTTTTTTAATCAATGTTTCTGTCATCAGAAACCTTTCTCGAATTTTCCACAAATGTGTCTCAATGATATTTACGACATATTAAAATTTCATCAAAATCGGTTAAGCCGATCATGAATTATTTTCGAAACTTTTATTTTTATTCTTTACACCAAAATGGTTCAATATTAAGAGCTAATATTTGGCTAAATTGTAAGTCACACTGATAGCAATCAGAGCAAAAAAAATAACATGATCCGTGTGGGGGCAAATTGGTCCTTCTTATCCGGTTACGGCCTTTGGTTTTTTAGTTTTTAAGAGAAATGTTTAAGCTTTAATTTGAGCTTTATTTTATCAATACAGTGATTTTTTGCTGATTTATTGAAAGATGTTAAAAAATTTTGTTAAAATTTAGTGGCCCGTTTTTTATGCGTGTGAGTGTATATCCACCAAGTAACTACCAAAGATATCCAATGGATATTCTATACATCCACAAGCTTCGCGTCTCGCCGCTAGGCAGCGAAAACGAGAGTGCCTAACCCGAGAGTGGGATCCATTTAAGTCAGTATATAAGATCGCGGCACAGGTCCCGAGAGTCACGGCTTATCGGTTAAAGAGCTCGTTAGCTCGAAGACTATTATAGCCGCATCTCTTTTATCTTTTGCGAGGAGCCCCAGAGCTTCAAAAATTAATCGCAGACGGTTCTGTCATATATGAATCATAGAACATTGAATGATAATTTCATTGAATATCCATGCAAAAATAAATATCAATATATAATAATAAATGTACCTATATTAATAATAAATGTATCTACCCATACGGAAAATAATTGGTACTAAATATCCATTAGATATCCTTCATGGGCACTGAGGATATCCATGAATATATGAAAAACAGTTATTAGAGATGCTGTAGATATCCAAATGTCCGCAATTCGAAGTTTCATAGATATCTGCAGGATATGTAAACCAATATTCTGTAGATATCCAACATTCAGTGGATATTTATATAGATACATTTATTATTAATATAGATACACTTATTATTATGTATTGATATTTATTATTATATATATATATATATATATATATATCATAGAAGATAGAATAAATATTTATGCAAAAATAAATATCAATACATAATAATAAGTGTATCTATATATATATATATATATATATATATATATATATATATATATGTATATATATATATATATATACGACGAAATTCGCCATAAAAAAAAAATGAACCGTCTACGGTTAATTTTTGGAGCTCTGGAGCTCCTCTCACAAAAGATAGAAGAAATGCGGCTATAACAGTCTTCGAGCTAATGCGCTCTTTGACCGATAAGCTGTAACTCGCGAGCCATGTGTCGCGACCTTATATACTGTTTTAGATGGATCCCACTTTCGAGTTAGGCGTTTTCCTTTTCACCTAACGGCGAGGCGTGAAGCTCGTGGAAGTATATGAATATTCATTGGATATCTTTGATAAACTTTCTAACTACTTGGTAATATACACTCACAAAAAAACAGGCTACTAACTTTTAGCAAAATTTTTTAATATCTTTTAATAACAACAAATCAACAAAAACTCACCGTATTGATATGAAATCAAAAACTCAAATTAAACAGTCCTCTTAAAAACTAAATTTGAGTTACAAAAAACGTTTTACAAAATGACGAATGTTGAAGATAGACTTTGAGAAATAGAAAATGATTTTTTTTTAAACTGCTGCATTGCTCAGGAAAATCGGCTCCCTGGTGTAAAAATGTTTTTAAGCTTATTTATTTCTTAACAAATCCATATTTTAGTAAATTTTCTACGACCTTTTTTGATAATGTTATACCGTTTTGAAGAAAATGTTACAAAATGAAACTTTCCTTATAAAATCTGCAATTCAGAAACAAATTATCATGGAAAACTTTTTCGAAAAAGAAATTAAAGTGTAACTCGATCCAAGGTGCTTCACATAAAGACGGTCAGATTTACATCTTTCCTCAAAATGATATAACTTTATCAAAAAAGATCTTAGAAAATTGATTAAAATATGAATTTATTAGGAAATAAATGAGCTTTTAAAAACCCATACATTTTTATACAGGAAACAAAAATTTTTGTAAAATTATTTTTAAAAAATTTATTTCTCATTTCTGGAAGTCTATCTTCAACGTCCGTCATTTTGTAAAATATTTTTTGTAACTCAAATTTGTGTTTTGCTTTTAAAAGAAATGTTCAAGCTTTAATTTGAGTTTTGTTTCATATTAATACGATGATTTTCCGCTGATTTATTGTTATTGAAGGATGTTAAAAAATTGTGCTAAAATTTAGTGGCCCGTATTTTTTTTGTGTGAATGTAGATATGTGGATAACATCTGTATATCTAGTGAATATTTCTGGTAGCTACTTAGTGGATATAGATATGTGGATGTTATATATACATCTACTAGTTATCTATAGAGGATATGGACCTCATATAGACATTTATAAGATATCTATTAGATAAATTTCTTTGTGTGGATATATATGTAAATATCCACTGAATGTTGTATGGATATCTACAGGATATTGGTTTACATATCCTGTAGATATTTATGAAACTTTGAATTGCAGACATTTGGATATCTATAGCATCTTTAATAACTGTTTCTCATATATTCGTGAATATCCTTTTGGAGGCTTGCTATTTAGGATTCACCTGCCACTGTTATTGGCACAGTGGGAATATTATTATTTACTAGAGGGATCTTGAGGGATGTGGTCATGCTACGGCGTTGTGCTCATTGATGCCGTTTCTTATGGAAGGCCAGTCGGAAGCCAGCATGCAGTGCACGCGAATACCTCTACCGACACTTATTTGGTCAGCGAGCGACCCTTTCAAGGATCTTCCAATCGACATTGCATCCATCGAGCAAGATACCAACATCGCTCTAGAGTCGCATATCACTGTGTTAAAAAGCAGCATTAGGTGTGAGGTCTGGATAGCTCAGTGATTTAGAGCAGTTGCCCGGAAAGACTCGGGTTCTATTCCCGATTCAGCCACTTGCACCTCACATATTTTTCTAGTTTACGAATATTGTTTTCTAGCAATTATTCATTGGGCTGAAAAATGTATGAATGCTCTCTTCACAGGATATGCGTCGATGCCGTTACCACGGATAGATTCTGACGTTCGTTGATCAAATGGGCGTAAAGACACGTCCGACCTCCTCCCACATACATCCCTATCTCTTCTGGCCTATGAAGAATATCTCTAGTGGATATCTAATAATAAATTATTTTCTGTGTGTGTATGGGTAGTTTCCTAACTTCAATAAAGAAATATCTAACTTCAATTTTATGATATAATTTCTTAGATTTATCTATAATAATTGAGACTTGTTATTGAAATGGTAAATGAATGGTATAAAATGGGTAATAAATGATAAATAAATCTTTTACGATAAATGTTCCTCTTATTTGTGCTTATAGGTGCAAATGCAATGGATGTATCTGCTCCCAATTTTCTTGAGCAAAGATATCGTGATGCAACTTCCTGAAGAGGAGATATTATTTTTCCAAGTTGACATGATATATCGCAAAACGATGCAAAACGTTGTAACAGATTCTCGAGTTCGCGAAACTGCTGGTTCCGTACGTAATTCTGAAGCATATTATATAGAGATTCTGAAGAATATTATGTAGAGATTTTTAATATAAAGGAATTTTTTTCTAAAAACAGAAGAGCAATTTTTACAATGAATATTGTTTATTTTATAATAATATTTCGTATTTTTCGTTGTTTCATCTATCCATTTGCAAATTTTCACAGTTATTTAAAAAAAATACACGAAAAACTAAGAAATTTGAAATATAGACTACCGGCCATATTTATTGTTTTTATGTATAATTGTAGTTTTATTCTTGCATTTTTTAGACAGTAATAAAGAAAATGAAGGTTTAATTTGATCTAAGAGTACTTTTTTTAACTAAATTTCTAACAAAAAAAGAGTAAATGCTCGCTTATCTTTTTTCCACATGGAAATGAATTCACTAATTGAAGATCATTAGCAGAAAAGAATAAGCATATGTTAGTACGTACTTTTATTCTTTTTTTCCGTGTGTTCCGAAAAATTCCTTATTCATGCGCAAGCTGTATGCATTCATGCACTTGTACAAAATTATTTCAAATATTGTGTCAGTTTTTAATGTCTATTTTAACGGGTTATTCAAAGTTTTCAAAAAAGTATTAACAAATATTATACAAATATAAAAAATACATATTTTTTTGAAAAAACGCTTCTTTAGCTACTTTTATTTCATATATTTACATATCTTATGTATATATCTATTTATCCCATGATAAAATATATAGATATAGCTATTAATAAAAAAGTAATATTTAAAACAAAAAGTATTTAAAGTTTTATTGTAAAAGAAATTATATATATACAGGGTGTCCCATTTTAACATTCACACTCGAATATCTCGAAACCATGGCGGTTTCGGTGAAAATGTTTTAAACAAAAGTTGTATGGTTTTAAGGGGGCCATAAGATGGTGTCATTAGTTTTACCTTGAAAAGTCGTTTGAAGGTCACGTAAAGGTCACCTCCAACTTCTTAAATGGGATACCCTATATACTTTTACATATTCTTGTAGCTTGCCTCGAGAGCTTTGCAAAACACTATAATTAAACATTTTTTCATTAAGTACTTTTCGAATTATGAGGCTTGAAATAATTTCTTAATTTTACATAACCGTAAAATATCTTGTAAAATATTCATTTTTCGATTATCTTACCTTAATACTTTTATGTAAAAAATAATGAGAGGAATCAATTGGTGTAAAGAAAAAACATAGTTGTTTTTAAGAAAAAATATGTAATTTGCAATTAATAATTCCATATTTTTTCTTAAAAACAACTGTGTGTTTTCTTTACACTAATTGATTCCTCTCATTATTTTGTACATAAAAGTATTAAGGTAAGATAATCAAAAAATGAATATTTTACAAGATATTTTATGGTTTATGTAAAATTAAGAAATGATTTGAAGCCTCATAACTCGGAAAGTACTTAATGAAAACTAACTTAATTATAGTGTTTTGGAAAGCTCTCGAGATAAGCTACAAGAATATGCAAAAGCATATAGGGTGTCCTATTTAAAAAGTTGGAGGTGACCTTCACATAACCTTGACAACGCTATTCGAGGTCATAATAATGTTGCTGTGTAATGCGCCACATAAAACCCTATAACTTTTGTATGAAACATTTTTTTTTTAAATGCGTATTTTTCGAAATATTAAGGGGTTTCCACACTTTTGCTAAACCCTGTATAAGGAGAATTGGATGTTTTATCGCAAGTATAAGAAATATTATATTACATGCCCGGTTATCGCAATGATAAGTAATTTTATCGCAATGATAAGTAATATTGTATTACATACCCTAACGCGTCGGGACATGTTTTCGCAAACAAACGGCGACCCCCAGAATCATCTTCCACGATTTTTTCTCGGAAGGAATGCAACGCGTATCAGCGCCGATGTTCGGCTGCTTTGCGCCTTTGTTTCAAAGATAAGAAAGGACTAGATGAAATATATAAGGAGGATTGAAGCGCATCAAATCATAGTACGTGATTTGAACGCCCATCGACACGTCGG
The DNA here is from genome assembly GCF_025532165.1 of Camponotus vicinus. Lineage (NCBI taxonomy): Eukaryota > Metazoa > Arthropoda > Insecta > Hymenoptera > Formicidae > Camponotus > Camponotus vicinus. The sequence goes on from NW_028141979.1 coordinate 13,090,539, forward strand.
TTGTATAGCGGTGTTCTGTTAGGAAGAATTTGTGTGATTAATGTATAAAAATGGAAGTAGACGAAGAAGATCACGCGTTGTCGGCTGACAGTGATTGCATTAGTGACTGCAGTTCAAACTTCACGGAATATATCAACAAAATAGTGTCTGTTGCGGAAATTAATGCTCTAAACGCACATAGTACAAAATTTTGTATCATATACTTTTATTATTCCACGGGTGGTGCTTTAGCTGTATGTCTTTCGTGTATAATTGCATTGCAAGGCATGGATAGCCAAATGATGTATGCTGTTCGAAAGCATAAAAATGAGACACTCAATGCGATGGATGGCCGATTCTGTTCAAGTTGTAGCAAGCCTTTGTATATAAGATTTCCGTGCAATATGTGCCCAATATGCACGCTGTGAAAAAACATTGAATAAGACTGTGTAAAGTGTGCGCGAGACGGAAAATTAATTTTAATATGAACAATTTTAATTATAATGAGGTCGATGATAAATATTTTGAAAATGAATATTTTGATTTGTTGAAAGACGATATCATCGATACTCTGGAGGGTAAAAAAAATTTTTTGAATGTGCAACGAATATCACCGGTGCATTTTCTACGCGATCGCGAACTCGGTTTACGCGTATCACGAACTAGTAACCACATTGTCGGACAAAGGGTCTGTATCCAACGTGAACCTGCTTATCACTGGCCTTACTCCGTGAGAGAAAAAATATACAGACGAATGCTTAACGAGTGCAGGAAAGAAGAAGATGAAGAAGATGATGAAAAGAACTATTACGGCTATACGACGAGCATTCTACGGAAGATTCTGTGTTTCGGCAAAGCTCTGTGCATTAGTATTTGTATAGATATTGGAAAGCGCGTAGAATTGGCGATAATGAACAATGTGCGTCCTTCGCAGTATAGGCGTTGGAAATCTCCTAGACATGTAATAATGTTCCGAAAAAATTGTGACGATGATGATGATGATATGAAAGTTTTGCATTGTGTTCATGGAAGTGTCTTAGACCGATGCTTTCAACGTTATAAACATATGAATATGCTCTCTCACGTTCAAGATACCGAACGGTATTGCTTATCGTGTGCAAAAGTCACGTGCAAGTGCTCCGTAGAAAACTGTAACGTAGTGTTTTAAAAGTGTGAAAAAAAAGACAGGAAGAAAATGGAAAACATCGAGCAGACTGAACGCGACCTGGTGGAACAGTCCCGCCAAATTGCCACCTTGGGCGAGTATTTTGCATGGCTGCAGCGTTGTGAGGAATTTATCGAACAGCTCGAAGAACGCAGCCGTGTCAAGCGTCCGCGACTCTCGATCGGAAGTAGACAATCTCTGGTGGCTAAAATCGCGCGACTCGAAGGTGCAAAGACTCGATTGCAGAGACGGTTTATACCCAGCGGTGGTGATTACAGCGGCGACAATAACGCGGAAAGACTCGTTTGGCGAGAGATCGATACCGCGTTCGATAGCCGTATTCTGACCGGTGCTGTGATTAACGCAAACTATATCGAACCTCGTCAATTTCTCGAGGATGCCAAAGACATCGTGCTCGAGCAAGTGCAAGACGTTATAAAAAGACACAACAGTGTAAAAGTGAATACAATATTCAACGGTGAATTTGTGTCGGGTGATAAGCGTGCGAATAAAAGTATCAATACGAGAAACTGTGAACTCTTTCGCACGTCCGATTTACACGAGTGGTACGAGCGTCGCGTTATCGAGCCCACCCTAGCATCGTTGGAAGAATTTCAGGAACACGATAGTGGTTGGGCATTGTCGCGAATACAGAATTTGACTGTTAATGTAAATAAATATAATTCTATGCGCGTGGGATGTTATATTAAATTGCCGCGAGAAATTACGGCGAAGAAAGCGGTGGTTAACGTGCAATCCAGAGACAATGCGTGTTTCGCGTGGGCAGTGGTGGCCGCAATATACCCCGCTGAAAGAGACACGAATCGGGAATCTTCATATCCCCACTATACGACGGTGTTAAATGTACAAAATATCGAGTTTCCGATGACGTTGAACCAACTAAAAAAATTTGAACATATAAACAATATCTCCATCAACGTGTACAGCATCGAGAAAGAGAACAGCATTGTTCCGATACGTCTTTCGGAGCAGAAACGAGATAAGCACGTCAACTTATTGTACGTGGAAGACGGTAACAGCGTCGGACATTTCGCGTGCATCAAGAATCTCTCCCGACTTGTCAGTTCACAATTGAGCAAACACAAGAATCAAAAATATATCTGTGATCGGTACGTATAATTTAAATAGTTTATGTAATTATAAAATATATAATGCATTGCATAAATCTTTAATTTAAATATTCTTTTACAGATGCTTGCACTATTTCGGATCGGAGGACAAGTTGCAGTCACATATGGTCGACTGCGGGGAGATGAACGACTGCGCTATCCGATTGCCGAGCGATAAGGACAAGTGGCTCGAGTTCAACAACTACACGAGGAAAGAGCGGCTTCCATTTGTGATCTATGCCGATTTGGAATGCGTTTTGACCAAGACGGAGGAGGAGGAAGAACAGCAAAATTTATACCAACATCACCAAGTATTTAGCATAGCGTATTATATGCATTGTTCGTACGACAACTCGTTATTCGTTTATAATTCTCACCGTAGCGCCGATTGCGTTTCGTGGTTCATCGAAGAACTCAAAAATTTAGCAATTCGCGTTAAGACTATTTTAACAACAAATGTCCCCATGGTAGATTTAACATCCGAAGAGTGGAAAAAATTTCATAGTGCAACGCATTGTCATATATGTGAAAAATTGTTTACGCAAGAAGACGATACGCGTGTACGCGATCATTGTCATTTGACCGGGCGATATAGGGGTCCCGCGCACTCAAATTGCAATCTAAATTACAAAGAATCTTTTTGCATTCCCATAGTCTTTCACAATTTATTCGGTTACGACGCGCATTTCATTATCAAGGATATAGCCACGGCGTTCGAAGGGGAAATCGAATTACTTCCGATAACCAAGGAAAAATATATTTCGTTTACGAAAAATGTTGACCTTAAGGAAGACAAAAAAAATCATGTAAAATTACGCTTCATCGATTCGTACAAATTTCTTACAGCAAGTCTCGACAAATTGGCATCTTATCTAGACAAAGACAAACTCAAAACTGTAAAATCGAAATTTCAAAATTTATCTGCAGAAAATTTCAGTTTATTAACACGGAAAGGTGTCTTTCCGTACGAATACGTCGACTCTGTAGATAGGTTGCAAGATACATGTTTACCACCGCGCGAATCATCTACAGTTCCTTGACCGGTGAAACTATATCCGAGAGCGATTACGCGCACGCCGAGAACATCTGGACGCGATTCTCCATTCGAACGCTAGGCGAATATAGCGATTTGTATCTCAAAATCGACGTCTTGTTATTAGCCAATATTTTTGAAAACTTTCGCGATAGTTGCATCAAAAGTTACGGACTCGAACCCGCATATTACTATACTCTCCCCGGATACACGTGGGATGCCATGTTGAAGCATACAAAGATTACGTTCGAATTGCTTACCGACATCGACATGGTCATGTTTATCGAACGCGGTATACGCGGTGGTCTGAGCCAATGTTCCAACAGATACGCGCGTGCTAATAACAAGTACATGCAATCGTACGGTCCATCGAAATCATCATCGTACTTGATCTATTTCGATGTAAATAATTTATACGGATGGGCAATGTGTCAACCGTTGCCCTATGCCGATTTTCGATGGGTCGACGACGTGTCGAATTTTGACGTAGCATCGATCGCGTTAGATTCGCCTACGGGTTATATCCTCGAAGTCGATCTCGAGTACCCGCAACATCTTCACGATACGCACACTGACCTACCGTTTTGTCCGACACGCGACAAGCCGCCCGGCAAGCGGCAAGACAAACTCCTCGCAACGCTATACGATAAGAAGCGTTACGTCATACACTATCGTAATCTACAGCAATGTACGCGACACGGCCTTCGCGTTACAAAAATACATCGCGTATTACAATTTACACAATCTCCGTGGCTTCGCAATTATATTGAATTAAATACACAGTTTAGAACACTCCCGAAAAATGATTTTGAAAAAAATTTATATAAACTGATGAATAACGCGGTATTTGGCAAAACTATGGAAAATGTGCGTAATCGCGTCGATGTAAAATTATTAACAAAGTGGGATGGACGATACGGCGCAGAAGCGATGATCACCAAATCAAATTTCCATAGTTGAAGCGTTTTTTCGGAAAATTTAATCGCCGTAGAATTGCGCAAATTGGAAGTAAAATTTTATAAACCAATATACGTCGGTATGTGCATACTTGACATATCGAAAGAGTGTCTGTACGAATTTCACCACGAGTACATGTCTCCCCTGTATCGCGACAAATGTAAGATCATGTACACCGACACAGATAGTCTAATATATCACGTCGAGTGCGTCGATGTGTACGAGAACATGAAGCGCGATATCGCTAGATTCGATACGAGCGATTATGCCGCGGACAATGCGTACGGTATACCACTCGTGAATAAAAAAGTGCCGGGCTGATGAAGGATAAAAATAACGGTGCGATAATGACCGAATTCGTCGGGCTTAGAGCAAAAATGTATGCGTTACGAGTCGATGGTAAGACAGACACAAAAAAGGCAAAAGGCGTCAAGAGCAACGTTGTCGCGAGAACGATAACATTCGACGATTACACGCGGTGTTTGCACGATGAGATCGAAATGACGCGACAACAATCCTGTATAAGATCTAAATTGCACGAAGTATACACAATTCGCGAGACGAAAATTGCTCTGAGCCCGTACGACGACAAGCGGTATATCGTACCCGAAACCACCGATACTCTACCGTGGGGACATTATAGGATAACTTTATAAAATATAAAATTATTTAACCGTGTACATTTTTGTATCATAGCGCATGCGAGAGAGAGATTACTATACTTATTCTATCTAAGTGCGAGAGAGAAAGAGATAGCGTGAAAGAACAATGACACATGCCGAAAATATCGCGAGACTTATGATTAACGCGCGAGAGAGAGAGAGAGCGCAACGAAGATATCGCAAGACATACAACTAGCGCGCGCGCGAGAGAGAGAGAGAGAGAGAGAGAGATGCCAAAGGATGGGAGCGCAACGAAAGATGTATAAATAAATGTTTCTTTCTACAATAAAAATATAAATTTATTATAAATGTGTTAATGAATACATTTGTGTGTGTGTGTGTGTGTATATGTGTGTATTATACTATTAGAAGAAATATTAATAAAGATTTTTGTATTTTTTCATATATATATGTATTTCATATTTCATATATTGTATTATATACGATTATTGGGAAGGATGTATTAATAAAGATTTTTGTATTTTATATATTTCATGTATATTTTTATATGCTGTACATATTTTTTCTTGAAAATGAAAAATAAACACTGTATGATTAATTAATCACATTGTCCTTATGTATCCAAGAGTTGTGCGAATTGTCAAATCCCAACCATTTCACGTAAACCTCGTCACCCCTCCTGCGCAGTACTTTCTCCACGAGATATACGTCCGGATAATTCGCGCGATGCAACTCGTGCTCGTAGAACGCTCCGGCGATAGATGTTTTGCGATAGTCCTCGAGTAAATAGCTTACGGGATTAGTATGCTGCACTTTTACAATTTTAAACACCTCGGTTGTCCAATTTGGCGTATAACCCTTCTCGAAAATTGTCTTGTACTTGCTAATGCGTACCGAGTCACCTACTTTGAATTTCGCCGGACCCGCGATATTTACGCGGTTGTACACCGTAGTCAAGAGTCTTTCAGCGATCGCGGGGGTAACGTCGACGGGTCGCATACCGATCGTTCGATGCTTGCGCGCGTTGTAATCCGATACGAGTCGCGGCAACGCGTGGATCCACTTGTAAGATCCGTTCAGCGTAAACATCTTCCACATGTCGTTTTTCAGCGTGCGATTGAATCGCTCAACGATCGATGCCTTCAATACCGAATACGTAGAATAGTAATTGATGTTATATTTTCGCACGAGCCGTTGCACGTCGGCATTATAAAATTCCTTCCCTTTATCGGTCTGTATGTTTTTCGGACATCTCTTGCTATCTCGAATTATCTCGGCGATAGCGTCAGCTGTCTCGCTTCCGCCTTTACTCTTGAGTGGTACGCGTGCTTGCTCAACGCATCGATGACTGTGAGTATGTACTGGTAACCTCTGTTGAAACGAGAGTACGGACGCATCTCGACGATGTCAGCTTGCCACAGGTCATCGTATCCCCGCACTATGACGTGTCTTCGGGGAAAATTTTTTCTCGCCGGTGCGTGCAGTTCGTTCACCAACTGCCGTTTCTCTAAACTATGTTGTTTCTTCGCTTCCTCGGTTATTCCCGATCGCCGATCCATCGTTGACGTTCGATAGTCGTTCGATAGACGTTCGATAGACGTTCCTGGCCCGTTCGTTGGCGTTCGATAGACGTTCGATAGACGTTCTTTGGCGTTCGATAGACGTTCGATAGACGTTTCTGGCCCGTTCGTTGGCGTTCGATAGACGTTCCTTACACGTTCGATAGTCGTTCACTGCCGTCGTTCACCCGTTTGTTGCCGTCCTTGACCCTGTTGGTAGTCGCTTCTAAGTAGTCCGTAGCCTCGTTCACAGTCGTTTCTGACCCGTTCATAGCCTCGTTGGCAATCGTTTCTGACCCGTTCGTAGCCGTTCCGGAGTTGTATGCCGCCTCGTATGTAGCCGTTCCTGACGTGTTCATAGCCTTGTTCGCAGCCGTCCTTGAGGTGCGCGTAGCCTCGTTCGCAGCTGTTCTTGAATTGTTCGTAGCCACTCATTGTAGTTTGATAGCCGTTCGATAACCGTTTGTAGTCGTTTGACAACCTTTCGTAGATGTTCAATAAGCCTTTGTAGATGCTCAATAAGTGTACAATAGCCGCTCCTAAGCCGTTCACTACAGCCGCTCATTACAGGTTGATAGCCGTTCGATAACCGTTTGTAGTCGTTTGACAACCTTTCGTAGATGTTCGATAAGCCTTTGTAGATGCTCAATAAGTGTACAATAGCCGCTCCTAAGCCGTTCACTACAGCCGCTCATTACAGGTTGATAGCCGTTTCTGAATTAATGTTAATCGCACGCCGAAGCTCGTTTATAGCAGTCTGCAAAGCTCGCACGTCCTTCTCGAACGCAGTCAGCTTCTCGTCTGATTCTTTCTGTTGATTCTTCAACGTTTTAACGCATTGTTCCACGTACAGTTTGTTGACTGCATTGGTATCATCCACAGGTTGCGCTACACGGCGAATCTTGCGCGACCTCGCGTCATAATTCGTAGCGACGCGACATAGAGCGTTTTGACGCAGGTAACTCGTCACCACTTTACCCCAACGATCGCTTGTGTCGATCGCATCATTTCTCCGTTCGAATAATCCAAATTTGTTGATAGGCATTTTTTTCGATGCGAGTGACATCGATCGACTGATAAGTTATGTCGAGACACCGTTTAATTTATAATAAGGCCGGCTTCGCGAAGTTCCTCTAGGATCGACAGGATCTCGTTGTCGTGAGCGTTGTGGCCAGCTCGGTGCGAAGCGTCGAGCAATCGTAGCCGATCCACTAGCTCGTTGGGGTCGTCCCAGTGTACGTAATCGATCTTATTGTCGGTTAGCATCATCGCGCGAGGCATGAATACTCCCGTTCCGGGTTTATTTTTTTTCGATTCGATCGACATCAACGGTGCGATAATTTGTTTATACTTGTATCCCTTGTTGCTATTTAATCGACCTTGCGCATCATATTTGCGTTTATGCGCACTCGTCGCCATTAATATGCTCTTATATTTTTGCATATCGTCCTCAGTGTATATGACGTCATCGGGAATTCTCTTGAAGATCAATTCGTATAATCCAGGTGTACCGATATACCTCACTTTGTCAATGATTATAGAGTCATCTGCGTCGATGTCGAATCGTTTGTTACCGAGACGCATTTCATTCTCGTCGAAATAGACACCGTACACGTGATCGATCTTGTTTTTTTCGTCGCCACTAAGGAGAGCGCTCATGTACTTTTGTCCCAGTGGTCCCAAGTGCTCTCGTAACACTTCTTGACCTTCCGACGTTTGTAACCTGTTTCGAACAGATGTTTCGAGCGGGTTGCCCGTGGTTTCGAAAACATTTTCGATTGCGAGTGATTCAGGGTTGATCGTGGGTTGTACGATTCTCGTTGTCGCTGACGGTGTAGAGGTTATCGGCGGTTCATCCAGTAAAGCATCCGATAGATCGGATGTACGCGGTGTCGATAACAAACGATTCGCCTTCAATCGTTTCCTCTTTTTCGGTGTTGCATCCACCACCTCCTCCTCCTCCTCCTCTTCCTTCTTGTACCGCTTGATGGGTAACGTTTTAATCTTCGCGTCAGCGTTACTCTCCGGCTCGTTTTTCACCGCGATTGAGCTAGAGTTGCCGGCGATCTTTTGCAGTGGCTCGATAATAGGCCCAAAATGGGTCTTGACCGCGATATCGTCGTCGATCTTACCGGTCTTCAAAGCGCGATGTTTCTTGCGGATCGATTCGCTCGTTTTCTCAATCTGCTTCGCAAGCTTTTCACGCTCGCGAATATTATCACTTCCAGCCATGTCGACGGAGTGTCGAGCGTTTCACCCCTCTCGACGGAATGTCGGCAGCGACTAATCGTTTTGCGGTATCGCGAACACGTTAAATCCTTTTCTGTATCGCCCGTTCGTAAGCGAGCTGTCCTTATCTATCACTAGGAATCCATACCTTTGCTGCCAACAAGTACGACATAATTCACTGAAATCCTCGTACGACATGTCGGTATTCACGTGATCGTTGTACACGTGTTTCAAGTTGGTACCGTCCTGTTTAAACAAGATCAGCAGGTTCGCGTTGTCGCGTATAAGATGTTTTGGTATTCTCGCGTACGTCTGACAGAGATAGAAGCAGTCGACGTTCGAGTGACGACCCATTGCAAAGTACTCTCTTATCGTATCTTGCTTGTCGCACGCCACATCATCGAAGACGAAAATCGAGTTTGGACGTGCCTCGCTCGGTGGAATGACGTCACTGTTATTCGAGAACGTAAAGTAGTCGATTTCGTCGATCGGCGTCAACAAATTCTCCAGATATCGATATTTCGGCTGTTGCAGCGACTTCGAGTACACGTACACGTTCTCGAAACGTACACTGTGCGGACTTTCCAGTAGACTTATCAGAACGTTGGTTTTACCGCAATTCGAGGGGCCGCAAACGATCGCGCGTACAGTAGTCGGTAGCATCGTACCGTGTCTGCGCATCTCCGCGTTGTCCCCCATTGATCGTAATCTGTCATCGCAATTCGTCACGCGTATCGTCAAAGGTTGTCGTACGAACCGCATGTTTTCTCTTTCGAATCAATTTTGCGAATGATCGCGAGGGGGGGAGACCTATTTATAGAGGTGTCTCGACTCGAAACCGCTCAGTATCAAAAATGTTTCTCCTTCTGTCGGATGAAAGAGACATTTTCCGGCTTACCGCCGAGCAACTGCAGTATATCCCAAAGATTGTTTTACTGCAAAATTTTGGTGATTACGTGGAACGATTGTGGGACAAGCTTCCAGAATATATAAAGGCTGATTCGGAGGTTCAACAATATCGTTCGTGCATGCGACATTACAATCAGCCGTGGCAGCGAACGCACATCGACGGTCCGCCACCGTTAATAAAAGATTGCAACGTATGTCAGCGAGAATTGTGAGAGGCAGCGGTCTCTTAAATCGTGCGATAAACGCGCTTCCGATCGAATTTCATATTCCCGGCTATCAGTTTTGCGGTCCAGGCACGCGGTTGCAGAAGCGATTAGCCAGAGGCGATCGTGGTATCAATCCATTGGACGCGGCGTGTCGTGAACACGATATAGCATACTCTCGGAGCAACGATCTCACCGAGAGACACGCGGCGGATAGGATACTCGCCGAGAAAGCGCGAAATCGCATCGGTGCGGGAGATTCGACTCTCGGTGAGAGAGCCGCCGCCACAGCTGTCTGGGCAGCGATGAAAGCCAAGACGAAGCTCGGTATGGGTATGAAGAGGACAAAGACGAAGATGAAGACGAAGACGAAGAAAAATACGGCGAAGAAACGAATACTTCCGGTAGCGAAACGCGGCGGCGTGTTGCCGATTCTACCAATGTTGGGTGCGCTCGGATCCCTGATCGGTGGAGCGGCGGGTGTAGCGAAGGCGGTGAACAACGGAAAAGCCGCGCAACGTCACTTGCAAGAGATGCTACGTCACAATCGCGCCATGGAAGGTCGCGGATTATATCTCGCTCCTTACAAATACGGACGAGGAGTGTCAACGAGAAAAATAAAAACGTCAAAGAGACGCTAAAAATGCCGCAGGGCGCAACTACCAACGTACAATTGCTACAACTGGCAAGACGTGTGCGCATTCCATATTTTAGAGGTGTTTTCATGCGCGACTCTTTACCGATCGGTGGTATATATCGAAACGAGAGCGGTATCGTAAATTTGGATAGCGTCGAAGGACCGGGTACTCATTGGGTAGCGTACGCAAAGAGGGGAGATCGTGTCGTATATTTCGACAGTTTCGGCAATCTTCGACCACCGAATGAATCGGTGCGATATTTCGGACGAAACGTAACGAAGATACAGTACAATCACACATCTGTTCAAACTTACGATCAGAGCATCTGCGGACAATTGTGCTTGCAGTTTCTTCGAACGGTCGATGCGTGTGAATTTAAAGACTGATATTGCGCTATTTAATTCAGTATTCGTTAAACAGTTTTACCGACATGTCTATGACATTCACGTTGACTGGGAAGAGTAGCGTTCTCGCGGCAAACTTCTTTCCCGCCGTAGATTTGGGCGACGATGCATACGAGCTCGGTCTAACGGATTTTGAGACTTATCACACGATATCGAATGTGAATTCCTCGAATAATAAATTTTACTTTGGCAAAGACGACGCGGAAATTACGATTCCCGAGGGATCCTACGAGTTGCGAGATATACATGCATTTTTAAAACATGCAATTTCACGGAAACATCGCGATAAGAAACACATTGACGACGGTGACTATGAAGATGGAGAATATCCGATAGTGCTCCGCGCTAATTACAATACGATGAGGAGCGAGATCAAATGCGCATACAGAATAAACTTTAGCAAGCCCGACAACATTGGATCGTTGCTAGGATTCTCGAATCGTATTCTCGAGCCGCGAAAATGGTACAAATCGAACATGCCGATTAACATTATCAACGTGAATATTATCCGCGTAGAGTGTAACGTGACCGCGGGCGCGTACAACAACGGCAAACTCGTTCATACGATACATGAATTTTCACCGAGGGTACCACTGGGATATAAGATATCGGAAACGCCGGCGCAGATCATTTACCTGCCGATCATCGCGCGGAGCATTACGGATTTAACGTTACGCGTTGTCGATCAGAACGGACGATTGCTCGATTTTCGAGGAGAAGAGATCACCGTAAGATTACACGTACGACGGCTACGGCGATAACATACGTATGCGACGTATGAGATGCTCGTGTTGAACGGATCGAAAAACGTGAGAGATAACGCAATCTTTACGAGGCCAGCAACAACAACAACAACAACAACGTCGACGTTCGCCAATATCCAATCATCCAAGAAAAAAAACTCAGCGCATCGAACGTTGCGTTATTACAATCTTTGGGATTCGCGGTGCGAAACAGCTGAACGATGACCGACATCCTCAACATCGGTGACGCGCCAATCTTCGACGATCGTATCGTTAAGATCGAGACTCACACGTACAACCCGTTCGCCAATACAACGTTCGGATACAGTGACGAGATAAGAATACCCATACAACAACAGGATCTGTATACGTTGCCGTATGAGAGTTTCCTATACATCGAGGGAGAACTAACGAAAAACAGACCACCAACTGTCGGAGGAGTTGACGTGGCATTGGGAAATAATTGCGTCGCATTCATGTTCGATGAGATTCGATACGAACTCGATGGCGTTGAAATTGATCGCAATAGAAACGTAGGAATAACTACTACGCTTAAAAACTATGTAACGATATCATCCGATAGAAGCGTGATTATGAGGAACGCCGGCTGGGATGCGTCGACCAATGCAAATGGACACTTCAATTTTTGCGTACCGCTCTACATGTTATTGGGATTTTGCGAGGATTACAAACGCGTGGTGATTAACGATCGTCACGAATTGATCTTAATACGATCGCGCAACGACAACAATTGTCTGCTTGGAGATTCGACGCTGGAGCCTGCGATCAACATATTCAAGATACAATGGCGAATGCCACACATGCTGTTGAGCGAGATCGAAAAACTGTCGATGCTGCGTGCTCTGGAAAGCGGACGATATCTCATGGGTTTTCGCTCGTGGGATCTATACGAGTATCCGCTATTGCAGCGTACAACCAAACATTCGTGGGCCATTAAGACCGCGACTCAGCTGAAGAAACCACGCTACGTTGTCTTCGCTCTGCAAACAGATCGGAAGAATGTTATGTCTGAGGATACGAGTCGATTCGACGACTGCAAATTGATCAACGTGAAACTCTATCTGAACTCGGAATGTTATCCGTACGACGATATGAACCTGGATTTCGATAAAAACAGATGGTCCATTCTGTACGACACGTACACGCGCTTCTGCAAGAATTATTACGGATACGAGTATCTCGAGCCGAGTCTCACCGTCTCGATGTTTTTATGTAACGTCCGTTCGTGATTATCGATTGTTCTCGACAAAACGAATCGGTCAAGAGCGCAACCGTGGATGTGAGATTGGAATTCGAGTGTAAGGAGAACGTGCCGACGAATACCACTGCGTACTATCTCATCATACACGATCGCGTGATCCAGTACAATCCGTTGACCAACGTTGTACGCAAAATCACCTAAGTGTTCGCGACACAAGAGAGAGGGGAAGAGGAGCAGGATATATAAATCAAAGTGTTGCGATGCGTTGGTTTTAGAGTGTCGTCATTCCTCGCGACGAGAGAGATCTCGTCATGTCCGTACCAACGTTTGTGGATCTGCAAGGATTTATTGTCGGGAGAAATTTTGTCGTGAAGGAAGCGGCAATCCTGAGAAAGGGATATGTTCTCTCGCATTACTTTTTCGCAAGTCCCGTACCGTGGAGAGTGCTTACAAAATCTGAGCGATGTCAAGTCTCATGGCTGATTAGAAATCATCACGGATTACAATGGGAAGACGGAAACGTTCCGTATGGCTTGGCTCAGCGTGTAATTACAACAGCTGTCGTTGGTACGATACACGAAGAAGAATCGTCTGTCGTGTACGTTAAAGGACTTGAAAAGCGAGAATGGCTGACCGATATACTAGACGATGCGGGAAACGACTATATCATTGAAACCTTGGATGCAGATTACGAAGATATTGATTCTCTAAATAAATTAGATATTACCAATAGTATGCGATGTAGAAAACATGTTAAGAATTGCGCATTACAAAATGTATTCAAAATATTTAACTGGTGGTCGCAACGCCAGAAAGAATTGCAAGAAAAATAAAATATGTAAACATTAATATGTGTTATCTCTTATTTCCCCACCCTAATCCTTTCCTTGCGTTTCTAAGAATTCTTTTGTCCGAGCACCGTCTCCCCCTTCTCCTAAATTTCAGAGCGTTAGAAGCATTGATCCCCCACCACATTATACTTTTGGAAGATGAGCGTCACGTATACTCGGTTAATTCCTGTACGATCAGTGTCGCGTTAACCGTTCACTTGGTGGTTCACTTTTCATAACCCCCCAGAGAAATGTACTACGTTGAAAGAAGCAGCAGCAGCAGCGGCGGCGGCGACATCGGAAGACACGTGAATAATTACGTGCCGAGTCGTGATAAAACTCCATTGTTTGAGAAGAAATGTGACGAGTAAGTTTCGTTTAACTTCTTTCTATTTTTTCTGTTTTTACAAATTTTATTATTATTACTATTATTTAATTTTAATTTTTCCCGTAGCATTTCGTTGGAGCGTCGCGCGATTCGTATACTAGGTAGACGATACGCATTGACAGCTACGGAATTCAAATTCCTCGAAATTGGTATCAACGTGGGTCCGCCGAGTTACGTGGTGATTGCCATAGGAGATCATCGGGGAAAGGAACTAATATTATCTCTCGAAACGTGGAAGGGACTCTACGAGCAACGTCATAACATTCTAAATCTCCTTCGGAACGGCTCTCAAGACATCTACAATTTTATAAGTGTTGGACCGCTAACAGTGCGAGTTCGAACGATTAACGACGATTAACTCATAAGTCTCGAATCTTCAGACGAACGCATGATGATGATCGAATCGACGTTACACCCTATGTTCGATCTCGACGGTTGCATAGATGTAACTTTTGCTCGATTGGTTAGAGTGACCGAGACAGTCGATGTCAAGTTTACGCTATTCTCCAATATCGCGTCCACTGTAACGGATCCGAAAGAAATATCGAATGTAATACGCGCGAGTGACGCTTTCAATAAGCATCAACTCGTCGATTGCGAGCTGGCAGCTTTAGCTTTTAATCCACATAGTGTGTAAGAAAAAATATGTATAAAAAGAAGAATAAAGAGATTAGATAAGTCTAAATCATGTAATTTCTTCGCACGTATTCCCACCCGCCCAACCCTCTTCAAAGAAATACCGCTGTTTATATTGTTTATAAGGGTGAGGGATACCGCGAGAGAGCTATTTTGTTCGCGAAAACATGTCCCGACGCGTTAGGGTATGTAATATAATATTACTTATCATTGCGATAAAATTACTTATCATTGCGATAACCGGGCATGTAATATAATATTACTTATACTTGCGATAAAACATCCAATTCTCCTTATATATATTTCATCTAATCCTTTCTTATCTTTGAAACAAAGGCGCAAAACAACCAAACATCGGCGCTGATACGCGTTGCATTCCTTCCGAGAAAAAATCGTGGAAGATGATTCTGGGGGTCGCCATTTGTTTGCGAAAACATGTCCCGACGCGTTAGGGTATGTAATACAATATTACTTATCATTGCGATAACCGGGCATGTAATATAATATTACTTATACTTGCGATAACTGGGTAATATAATATTACTTATCATTGCGATAAAATTACTTATCATTGCGATAACCGGGCATGTAATATAATATTACTTATCATTGCGATAAAATTACTTATCATTGCGATAACCGGGCATGTAATATAATATTACTTGCGATTTGGGATGAGGGGGTGGGGTACCACGAAAGCTGTTACTCATATAGGGTAAGGGGGTGAGGGGGGTAACGGGGAGGTCCCCCGCGTGACGTCATTACCCCTCCCCCGCGTGACATCATTACCCCTCCCCCGCGTGACGTCATTACCCCTCCCCCCGCATGACGTCATTACCCCTCTCCCCCGCGTGACGTCATTACCCCCGCGTGACGTCATTACCCCCCCCCGCGTGACGTCATTACCCCTCCCCCGGTTCCCCTCGCCCCTCACCCCCCTGAGATCCCTGGATTAGAACCCGCCTTGTATACCTACTGAGAACAGTGACTCTCAATGCTCGGATCCTGTTTTTTATGTACTTGGCATCGCGACGCTACCACGTCGCTTGATTCTATATTTTATTTTCTTTATCGTTATTCTTCTATTTTCATATCATAAATTAACACTTGCAATTTTGTAACTTTAATCCTATCTCCTTCAAAATTGTTGCTTCGCAATTTTTTATATATATTAATTTTAACATCTCAGTCGAAGATTTGATTCATATTCATCTTTTAAATTTATTAGACTTTTTAATTAACATTATTAAATATGATGATATTAATTCAGTTATTATTTTCACATTTTCCATTTACAACATTTTTTTTCTTTTAGGAAATCAGCTATAAAAATTTTCAATTTTTCCAATTTTGTATTAAGAAGTTCAAAAATTTTCCGTAACTTTCCAGAAATATTCCCAGAAATTTTTCGCATTTAAAATACTAATTCAATCATTATTGTGATATAATAAATAAATGTATGAAGTTCTTATCTAGGTAGCAACATCATTTTGATATCCAATGACATTATTTTGATATAAAATGACATGTATTTGTTATTCTTGAGTCGCTTTCTTTTTCATTCTTTCTTATGTAAAAACTTTTATTTTTTATAGATAAGACTGTTGGAACATATGCAAGAGGCAAATATGTTGATAGAAAAGATTAACATGGGTATGCTGAACTATCTCGAGAAGAAAAGATTGTTTTTCCCGAGATTCTTTTTTCTTAGTAATGACGACATGTTCGAGATTCTTTCAGAAACTAAGGAACCGCACCGTGTTCAACCGCATTTGAAAAAGTGTTTTGAAGGAATAAATAGACTAGGGTATTTTTGATCAATTTTTCTTTTTAGCAATATATATTTTTATTATTACTTAATGTATTTTTTCTCGTATACATATATATTGTTACGTCCCTGGTTTATCATTCCCTGAGCGCCTTCATTCCTTTCATCTCCCGAACATCATCGCTAAGAGAAATGTTTATTTTCAACCGGCGTGCGGTTGTTTTCCGGCACCATATTCAATTTGCGACCGAGCTGTTGTGCCGAGAAAACGTATACTCCGACGGCTGCTTGTATTAATGAATCTCGGGCTATTATATCTTGTCTTATTGTCATATCTCTTTCTTTTAATAAATTCCCTTCGCATCCTAAGACGTTTGATTTATTCCGGGCGCGAGTGAGTGAGAGGACGTGAGAGCGTCTATTGCGAGGTAACGCAAAGGCCGCCCCGGAGGACGTAACAATATTTATATAAAATATCTACTAATATATAACCGTATCATCTTTTATGTGCATGTAGGACGGGTTAAATTGAGTAGAAAATTCATGTACGATTTTGCGATTTTCGCAATAATTAATGAGAAATTAATTTAAAAAATTAAAAAAAATTAATTAGAAAACCAGTTCACAAGTATAGTAGTGCACGGCAAAAAAGGATAGCCTACTCATTTGATTACTAGGTGCACGACGAAGCATTGGCAGGTGCGCTTTACAAATGACAACTACATTGAGTTGTATATAGTATTCTCAATCCTCATATCTTACAATTAGTTACCATATAATAACGAGTCCCTTCTCACCGCGTATTAATATTTACGTGAGAATTGGTCAATATTTTTAAATTAATTTCTGATTAATAATAATTGAAAATTGAAAATCGCAAAATAATAGAGGACATTTTCATTCATTTAACCCGCTCTACCTGTACGCGAAAGATGATATTATTATCATCGGTTATTATTATCAGACACTTTGTATATTACTATATTTGTATTGATACACATACATATATTATAATGTATTATAATATACACAATATTATTTTATATATATCCCATAAAAATCTCTGATCGTGCAGCCGAAATAAATAAATTAAAATATACGAATCAGAAACAAAATTTGATAATTTTATTTACTCTAATTTCATACATTCTTGTTATGCAAATATGGGAATTTACTTTTACATTTTAATGCCAAAGATTCCTATATCTTTGGCGCTATAATGTAAAAGTAAATTCCAATAGTATTTTTAGAGAATATGGGAATAATAGTTAAAAATTCTACAATCAATAGATATTATTAAACAATATTAACGCTAATTAATGAATATATAATTTCATGACACTATATATAGACTATATATTTTCGTTTGACATTGTTTTTTTTATATTGAAATCAGCTGAAATAATGATTGACTTCTGTTGTTGATATTTTTTACGATTTTGAAAATATTTGAAGAAAGATATTGTTCAGGCAGGTACTTTTCAAAACGAGCCAAATTCTAGTTATAAATCAAATTAGGTTTGGATTAGATTAAATCTTCCGACTGTCCCTCTGGAGGAGGGCGGGATGGAAGCCATTGTATCCACGTATGTATTTTACAAGGCGAAGCGAAGTTCATTTTCAACAAAAATCAAGGTTAGATATAGAATGAGTTTTGTTTATTAATGATATTTATTATTTATTAATTATATTTATTGGTCGTAGAATTTTTAAATATTTTGTCGATATTCTCCGCCAAAAATACTACGTACGCCATTGTAAAGTATATTTGAAACTATAAAATTTTTGTTTAAACAATTTTTTCATATTTCTTTTTGTTTCGATGATATTTGCTTCGGAATGTAAAAGTCGATTTTTTTTAAGAAGTTATTTTCATAAAATTGATTTTAACACTAACAAAAAATTGTTTCGTTATTAAGACTTATCACTTTATAATTATAAAAGTTTCAGATTTTTTGGAATTTTTGCGTTGCCAAATGCCCCTTGTTAGAAATAACGATAATGAATAAAGGACGCAAATACTAACGTATACAGAGTATCAGGAAATTTTTCGCAGTCCCGAAGTGTGAAGGTAGATTGGCTCAAATTAAGAAGGAAGGTCCTATTTTGCGATATTTCCAATAATTAACGAAAAATTAATTAAAGAAGATCGGCCAATGCGCGTGGCTAGAAATACGTGGCGGTGAAGGCGGTCTCACTGTAACATAATGGCGGCGCGCGGCGAAGCGGTGATTGGGGAGGAGAAGAGCCTTCGCCGCGCGCCTATACACTCATCGCTCCTCCCCTCCCCAATCACCGTTTCGCCGCGCGCCACCATTATGTTACAGTGAGACCAGGGTTGGCATTTTGTCCACTTTTTTTCATCTTGTCCGGGCCACTGGAAGAAAATGGACAAAATGGACGAAATGGACGAAATAACGTAGAGATCGATAAAATGAGAAATGTCAATCGACACCAGTGTTGACAAAACCGAGACTGATTTTATCATATTTAGTACTATTTTGGTTTTGGTACTACTGTAGACAATATACAGAATAGAAACGAATATTGATATCATCAATTAATAATTAAATAATATACTGGCATTAATTTAAATATACATATATAACGTTGTCAACGATATACAAAATATGAAATTTATAGATTAAAATTCGTATTTAATGATTTTTATCCATTTTAATACAAATAACTCATTACTATTACTTGCATTTATATTTTTACACACCAATAGTTCTCTTTTCTGCTACAAGCATCGTCACGAGCCATGAGCGTTTTCGAGTGACATCAATAGTTCACGCATGTGGTCCCTATTCCGGGAATTCCCCATTATTCCTACAACACGACACATGTGCTGTGTTTTAGGTTTCTTCATTTCTGTTTATCTCGGTGAAAAGTATTATTTTGCTTTATTATTTTGTGCTTTAAAAATATTTTAAAATGGAAAATGAGCCAGGCAATTTATCATCTACTTCTATTCCTTCTGTTGCTTTAGAAGTAAGTACATTCTTCGAAATCTTTAACAAATTATTTTATTTAAAGAAACTTTTTAATATTTTTGTTTTTAAATAGAAATTAAGAACTAAGAATAGTGGCGCCAGCGGTGGTAGTGGTAGAGAAGAAGATTCAATCAGAAAACATTTCATTGAAGTAATTAAAGGAACAAAAAAAATTTTGAAGTGCCAGGTGCAAAAATGAAATCAGTAATTGAGCTTGCCGATTAAGGAAGCACTTTGAAAAATGTACTAAAAACAAGAGGCAAAAGAAAATATAGCTGATTCAGAGTCATCGGGTTTAGAAAATGAAGATTCCAATAATCCAGCAATCAGTATTAGCCGAAAGCGTAAGAATCCTGATGTTCAAATTCAACAATGGAAACAACAAAAATTGAATCAAATCTTAGTTAATACAACCGAAGCTGAGAAAGAAAAACTCGATTTATCCTTAGCATCTTACTTTTATTCTTTTGGTACACCTTTCCGACATTCTGAAAATTTTTATTTAAAAAAAATGATAAATGATTTAAGACCGGGATACACTCCACCTAATAGAAGAAATCTAGCTAACAAATTATTAAATAAAGTTTATAATACAACCCAGGAAGACGCAAAAAATCAATTAAATGGAAAATCGGTTACACTAATACAAGACGGTTGGTCTGCTATCTATAATGAACCAGTGATAGCAAGTTGTGTCTCCGATGGTGAAAAATCCTTCTTTTTGTCATCGTATGAAACTGGTTCTAACCAAAAATCGAGTAAATGTTGTCTGGACTTGGCTGTCAAAGACATTATGGAAGCCGAAAATAGGTTTGGATGTACTGTAAAAAGTTTCGTGTCTGATAATGAAGCTAAAATGAAAAAAATGCGCAGTGACCTCCAAAAGAATCTTAACACTGAATCTGACTTTTATTTCATTATTAACGGCTGTTCGGCACATTATTTAAATTTATTATGTGGTGATATTTGTAAACTTCCTAATGTTAACAGCATAATTAAACAAGTTGTAGAATGAAGCAAATATTTTAGAAATCACCATGATGCTAAAGGTCTCTTAGCCGAATTTCAAAATTCTCGTATTTCACAATTACCAGGGGAGACCCGCTGGAACAGTGTTCTAGAATGTTTAGAGGTTTTTGTTATTAACCGTGATTTTTATCTAAAAATTGCTGAAGACCACGACGAGAGAATTGCAAAAAATATAGTTGATATTATTCAAAACATCGGTCTTATGAAAGAGGTAAAGAGACTTATAACTCAATTAAAACCAATTCGAGCACCTTAAATAAATTACAGTCAGAAAATGCTACTCTTTCAGATACTGTAACTGAATTTTTAAAGTTAGAAAAATTATCTACAATGGACGTTCTGCTTCCATATGATGATTTAGTTAAAAAAAGATTTGACGATTGTATTACCCCACCTCATATCATCGGGTATTTATTAAATCCAAAAAATTTGAATCTGCAACTGGATTCTCAACTTGAGGATGAGGAAGCAGGACGTACGTGGCTTTCTGAAGAAGTTTCGTCCGATTTTTTACCATTACTTATAAAATTTCGTCTCAAAACATCTTCGTTTCCGAAAAGTTTTTTTCAAGAACAAATGAAAGAACAACTAAGTTCCATACAATGGTGGGAGGCTCTTTTAAAAACCAATACTGTAAATGTAAAATTTTGTAAATTTGCCTTACATCTGCAAAGATGTGTTGCTTCGTCAGTCTCTATAGAGAGAATATTTTCTAATTTTGGATTAGTACAAACTAAATTAAGAAATCGTCTAGGAATCGAAAAAGCATCAAAACTTGTTGCCAGCAGACGAATGCTCAATATGATTGTTAAACAAAAAGAAGATATGGATGATTTTTATTAAAATTTTTTTTCAGCTATAAATTTTAATCTAAGTATTTAGTCTGAGTTTATTATTTTTATTAGATATTATCTATGTTCTATGTTATATTTAAAGTTTATAGAGTTTGTTTTGTTGTGATTAACAACCAAAGGCAGATATTATCTATGTCCTATGTTATGTTTAAAGAGTTTGTTTTGTTGTAATTAACAACCAAAATCTATGTCCTATGTCATGTTTAGAGTTTGTTTTGTTGTGATTAACAACCAAAATCTATGTCCTATGTTATATTTAAAGAGTTTGTTTTGTTGTGATTAACAACCAAAGTTTAAAATATAGTCTTAGTATTGTCAAAAACCAAAGTTTATATTTAATAAAGTTCATTTTGTCTGAGTTTGTTGTGTTTTTTAAAATTTCTTCCAGTTTTGTCCATTTTGTCTAGCACATATATTTCTTCCAGGCCGGACAAAATTGGAAGAAACCGGGAGGGTTTTTTCCACCCTGAACAGTGGATGCTAACCCTGAGTGAGACCGCCTTCACCGCCACGCACTTCTAGCCACGCGCATTGGCCGATCTTCTTTAATTAATTTTTCGTTAATTATTGCAAATATCGCAAAATAGTATAGGATCTTCCTTCTTAATTTAAACCAATCTACCTTCACACCTCGGGACTGCGAAAAATTTCCTGACACCCTGTATAACTAATATTTAAATCTTGTAGATAAATCGAATTAAACCTAATAAAATTTAATACTGAAGATAGCAGGTCGTGATAGCACTAACATTCTAAATTCATTTCTAAATAAAAGCTGCGAGTTACACGAACAAAAGCTGTCACATAAAAGATCCGACAGTCGCGTATTTTATAATTCAACACTATACAGCTCTATGCTTAAATTCACGAAACTTAACTCTATTAAAAGAATTCTAAATAAGAGTCCATTGTTTCTCATAAATTAGAAAAGCTAAATAATAGAGGCGTGCAAATCTGCTCTCACTCCCGCTCGTTCCCGACAGCGAGACTGGATTCTCGAGACACAGATTATCGGGAGCGCTGTTATCGAGAATAGAAGCTCGGGAACGAGCGAGTCCCGAGTCTCGATGCTCTATTAGACGGAGGGGGGGTAGATATCTACCCTCACTCCGTCTAATAGAGCATCGAGACTCGCTCGTTCCCAAGCTTCTATTCTCGATAACAGCGCTCCCGATAATCTGAGTCTCGAGAATCCAGTCTCGCTGTCGGGAACGAGCGGGAGTGAGAGCAGATTTGCACGCCTCTACTAAATAATCGACAATACTTTAGAAATTAATATTGCACGTGCGTTCGTTCGACAGACCATCCTTGAGCGTTATCTGGATCGGATAAATTCTCATGAACTATAAATTTATAACATACTACCACTTTCCACTGGATAGAGCCAACCCAAAGAGTTCAACCAATTAAAAACTTTAGAAACTGTCTTCCTTTTAAAAGTCGCCTTCTTCTCCTTAAGGAGAAAGTAATTAAAATTATCTCATTTTAAGAAGATCCCTTTTATTGTAGAAGAAGAATAATAATCTTAATATACGCGAGCACAAGTTTGGACGAGCACTCTTTTTTTCTTTAGTCACAGTCGAGATTCAGTCACAGTCAGATACAGACTATAATCTAATATTCCCTTTCATTATTATCGTATCACACATTTTTGACAGTCCAATCTTTATTTGATCATTTAAAAAATATATAGTCTCTGGGATCCTTTTTCACGTCATGCAATTGAATTACTAATCCGTTTTATGTCTTACAAGGGAACATCCCGAAGTGTCACTCTGACTTTGGGATGAAACTTCGGTTTTGAGTTCATCTGTAGTAAAATATCCATGCTTCGGGAAAAATTCTGGATCTTAATCGTTCTTGAGATTTTCTTGTGCACATATAGAGTGAGAAAGCCTGAAATCGGTAAAATTTCTCAGTGCGAATCCATTATTCATTGTACATTCTTGTAGTGTAACTCGAGATCTTTTCAAAACACTACAATAACACTATAATTTCGAGTTATAAGGTTTGAAAATTACAGTATCGCCGTAGTACTCGAAAAGTACTTTACAAAAAAATACTTAATTATAATGTTTTGAAAAGCTCTCGAGTTATACTACAAGAATGCGCAGTGAAAAATGGATTCGCACTTAAGAAATTTTACCGGTTTCAGGCTTTCTCACTCTATGTGTACAAGAAAATCTCAAGAACGGTTAAGATCGAGGATTTTTCTCGAAGTATGGATATTTTACTACTATAGATGAAATCAAAACCGAAGTTTCATCCCGAAGTCAGAATGACACTTGGGGATGTTGCCATGTTAGTATGGCACACGAACAAGAATGTCTGATTGATTGACCGCCAGCAGACCGCATAATTTGGTAATTGACAGACTGACTGACGATTACACTTACGCGGTTCTTATGATTTCTTATTTTTCTAAAAATTATATTAGTAGATGTTATAGGAGATTTCTAACTCTGGTCCTCTCAGGGGGGCTGAGGTCCGAGGGGAACCGCGGCGCGGGGGGGAGTGACGTCACGCGCGGGGAAGGAGGAATTGCGGCGCGCGGAGAGTGACGTCACACGCGGGAAAGGGGGAATCGCGACGCGACCGATGGACGAGGGGGTCCGCGCGGGGAAGGGGGAACCGCAGCGCAACCGATGGACGAGGGGGTCCGCGATGAGAAGAGGGATCCGCGGAAAGAAGACGATGCGAAGGTGTGAGAAGGATAGCGCTACGTGTGGGAAAAGGATAGCGCTAAGTGTATGAAGAGGACAGTGCGACAAGGATGACATCAACGTGTAACAAGGATGGCGTCAACGTGGGACAAGGACGACGCATTGTAAGATGGCGCATAGGTGGGAGAAGGACGACGCAAAGGTAAGTGAGTGAGTGATAGCGATGAGCATATGAAAGAGAGAGAACGATAGCGCGAGAACAACGCGTGCGAGAGAGAACGATAGCGCGTACGAAAGAGAGAGAACGATAATAGCGCACGACAATGCGTGCAAGAGAGAACGATAATATCGGGTACGAAAGAGAACGATAATATCGCAAGAGCAACGCGTGCGAGAGAGAACGATAATATCGCGAGACTTACAACTAGCGCGAGAGAGATAGCGCAAGGGATGGGAACGCAAGGGATAGGCGTGTAAATAATTGCAATTTTTTTTTAATTAAAATATATAAAATTTATTAAAATGTGTGTTATACATTTGTTGTGTGTGTGTGTGTGTGTGTAT
This sequence comes from Camponotus vicinus, assembly GCF_025532165.1. Taxonomy (NCBI): domain Eukaryota; kingdom Metazoa; phylum Arthropoda; class Insecta; order Hymenoptera; family Formicidae; genus Camponotus; species Camponotus vicinus. The sequence goes on from NW_028141979.1 coordinate 13,115,061, forward strand.
GTGTGTGTGCGTGTGCGTGTGCGCGTGTGTGTGCATGTACTCAATATACATGGTTTACCAAAAGTGTGGAAACCCATTAATATTTCGAAAAATACGCATTTTTGAAAAAATGTTTCATACAAAAGTTATAGGGCTTTATGTGACGCATTACACAGCAACATTATTATGACCTCGAATAGCGTTGTCAAGGTTATGTGAAGGTCACCTCCAACTTTTTAAATGGGGCACCCTATATGCTTTTACATATTTTTGTAGCTTATCTCGAGAGCTTTCCAAAACACTATAATTAAGTTAGTTTTCATTAAGTACTTTCCGAGTTATGAGGCTTGAAATTATTTCTTAATTTTACATAAGCCGTAAAATATCTTGTAAAATATTCTTTTTTCGATTATCTTACCTTAATACTTTTATGTACAAAATAATGAGAGGAATCAATTGGTGTAAAGAAAAAACATAGTTGTTTTTAAGAAAAAATATGTAATTTGCAATTAACAATTACATATTTTTCTCGTACGGCTGCTCCTGATGCAATCACGTTAGATTTTTCAAATGTACGTGACAAAACGCGAAAAAAAATAACCGTCAAGGTTAAAATGCGCATCACCCCTAGACAAAGATTTAGCTGAATGCGCTAAAATCAAGCGCCGATGTACGGCTGCTCCTGAAGCAATCACGTTAAATTTTTCAAATGTACGTGACAAAATGCGAAATTATCAAGATTAAATTGCACACGCTATTCCGGAGAATTTTTTTAAGATGAAATCATTCTAGAATGTTCGATGATATGCACGAGACAGTATATAAATCATGATAAAGAGGCACACCCCGTCAATATTTTCGCTAAAGTATATCCGGAACTATCATTGGGAAGCGCATTTCGCAAGTCTGATACAATATGGAGGAACAAAGTTTGCGAGAGCAATCCACTTTGGTGAATTCGCTGGAAGATTATATTGTGTGGAAGCAACGATGCGACGAGTATATCGAGTCGCTGGAAGAGCAAAGTCGGATCAAACGATCGCGATTATCGATCGGGAATCGACAATCATTAATTGCTCGGATCGCGCGTCTCGAAGGTTTGAAAAATTCTTTACGTGGACGTTTCGTACACGTGGGTGCCGGATGTAGCGCGCGTCAAAATGGACTTGTGTGGCGCGAAATTGATACGGCGTTCGAAAGTCGCGTATTGACTGGTGCGGTGATAAACTATAATCACATCGAACCTCGCCAATTTCTCGAGGACGCCAAAGACATTGTGTTAGAACATGTGAAGAACATTATGAAGAAACATTATAATGTGAAAGTGAACACTATATTCAACGGTGAATTCGTGACCGGTGATAAACGCGCCAACAAAAGTATCAATACGAGAAACTATGAACTCTTTCGCACATCCGATTTACGCGAGTGGTACGAACGGCGCGTTATTGAACCCACCTTAGCATCGCTGGAAGAGTTTCAGGAACGCGACAGCGGGCATTGTCGCGAATATTAAATTTAACTGTAAATATAAATAATCTTATGCGCGCGGGATGTCACATTAAATTACCGCGGGAGATTATGATGAAAAGAGTGGTGATTAACGTGCAATCTACAGACAATGCGTGTTTCGCATGGGCAGTGGTCGCCGCTCTATACCCCGCAGAAAGGAACGCGGAACGGGAATCATCATATCCGCATTACGCGACAGTGCTGAATCTTCGGGACATTGAGTTTCCAGTGACTGTGAATCAGATTAAAAAATTTGAACTTGTTAACGACGTTTCGATCAATGTGTACAGCATTGAAAACGAAGGCATTGTTCCGATACGTCTTACGGAGCAAAAGCGGGATAAGCACGTCAACTTGTTGTACGTGGAAGATGGCAACAACGTTGGACATTTCGCTTGGATCAAGAACTTATCTCGGCTCGTGAGCTCGCAACTGAGCAAACACAAGAATCAAAAATATATCTGCGACCGGTAAGTTTAATTTATATAATTTAAATAATTATAAGATATATAACAAATTGTTCAAATCTTAATTAAAAAATTTGTCTTTTACAGATGCCTGCATTACTTTAGTTCGGACGACAAGTTGCAGTCTCATACGGTCGACTGCCGTGAGATGAATGATTGCGCTATCCGGTTACCGAGCGACAAGGACAAGTGGCTCGAGTTCAACAACTTTAATCGGAAGGAGCGGCTTCCATTCATCGTGTACGCCGATTTGGAATGCGTTCTGGCCAAGAGGGAGGAAGAGAAGAACGCGTATCAACACCATCGGATATTTAGTATCGCATATTATGTACATTGCTCGACGAATCATTATCCGCGTACCATTCTCGTCGCAGTACTGATTGTATAGCATGGTTCGTTGAAGACCTTAAAAATTTAGCATTGCGTGTAAAAAGTATTTTAACTACTAATGTCCCTATGGTAGATTTAACACTCGAGGAGTGGGAAAAATTCCATAGCGCCACTCAATGCCATATATGTGAAAAACCATTCGCGGAAGATGATACACGCGATCATTGCTATCTGACCGGACGGTACAGAGGTCCCGCCCGTTCAAATTGTAATCTAAATTATAAAGAATCTTTTTGCATTCACATAGTTTTTCATAATTTATCTGGTTACGATTCACATTTCATTATCAAGGAAATAGCCACAGCGTTCGAAGGGAGAGTCGAGTTACTTCCAATAACGAAAGAAAAATATATTTCGTTTACTAAAAATGTCGATCTTAAGGAAGAAAAATCGAAAAATCATGTAAAATTACGTTTTATCGATTCATACAAATTTCTTACATCGAGTCTCGACAAATTGGCATCATTTTTAGATAAAGATAAACGATCAATGTTCCAACAGATACGCTCGTGCTAATAACAAGTACATGGAGTCGTACGATCCATCGAAACCATCGTCATACTTGATGTATTTCGATGTATATAACTTATGAGGATGGGCAATGTGTCAGCCGTTGCCCTATGCCGATTTTCGATGGGTCGACGACGTGTCCAATTTTGACGTATCATCGATCGCGCTAGATTCGCCTACAGGCTATATCCTCGAAGTCGATCTTCAGTACCCGCAACATCTTCACGATGCGCACACTGACCTACCGTTTTGCCCGACACGCGACAAACCACCTGGCAAGCGAGAGCTCAAGCTGTTCGCAACGTTATACGATAAGAAGCGTTACGTGATACACTACCGCAACCTGCAGCAGTGTACGCGTCACGGTCTTCGCGTTACAAAAATACACCGAATATTACAGTTTTCACAATCTCCCTGGCTTCGTAATTACATAGAACTCAATACACATTTCAGAACACTAGCTAAAAACGATTTCGAAAAAAATTTATACAAATTGATGAACAATGCGGTATTTGGCAAAACGATGGAAAATGTGCGCAATCGTATAGATGTAAAATTACTAACACACTGGGACGGGCGGTACGGTGCAGAGGCAATGATCGCAAAACCAAATTTCCACAGCAGAAGCGTCTTTTCGGAAAACTTAATAGCTATGGAATTGCGAAATCTCGAGGTGAAATTCTACAAACAAATTTACGTGGGTATGTGCATACTCGACATATCCAAGACGTGTTTGTACGAGTTTCATCACGAGTATATGGCGCCAATGTATCGCGACAAATGTAAGGTCATGTACACCGACACCGATAGCCTCATATATCACATTGAGTGCAAAGACGTATTTGAAAATATGAAGCACGACGTCAACAGATTCGACACGAGCGATTATGCGGTGGACAATGCGTACGATATATCGCTTGTAAATAAAAAGGTACCGGGTCTAATGAAGGACGAAAACAACGGTGCCATAATGACCGAATTTGTCGGGCTCAGAGCAAAGATGTACGCGTTACGAGTCGATGGGAATAAGGATACGAAGAAGGTTAAAGGCATCAAGAGCAACGTTGTCGCGAGAACGATAACATTATTACATTTATTTAATTTTGAAAATTGTATCGATCATATGCACAATTGGTTATGCGAGAATACCTATCTCGTAAATGAAAAATTTAAACAATTTGAAACTGTATTACAACGTAACAATATTACTACTGTATGCGATGCTGTAAAAACGATACGCTAGAGTGATGTCTTTAACAGCGAATCATTAATTGATTGCGAATTACTAACATGTGCTGTAAATGATATTCTTTACGACGCGTGCAATAAATAATTTTTTTATTCCATCTGTGATTTTAATTCTTTCCTTCCATACGAATAAGAATAGTTGATAATTTTCTCAACACGCTCCACCAAAGATGTAGAGAAATGCTGAGGTAGATGAGACGTGATGCTCTAGTTAGAATGAGACAAGAAATATTAAAAGATATATAACGAAGAAGAGGCAGTCTGCGGCATTAGAGTATCATTCTTGTGAGCACAACTTGTAGCCATAATTCTATAGAGAGTGTGGAAATCGCGCCTAATCAAATTGATATGTGATATGTGATTCGTATGAACAAATTTGTTAACTATATTTGACAGTGAAAAAAAAACTTGGACTTGTGTGATTGTAATATAAGAATAGTTAAAAGTATTGGACAAAGATAATATTTAAATTTAGATTAATTAATTAAAAGACAATTTTTATCAATACATATATGTGTGGGCTATAGCATATAAAATAATATTACAACAATGGATCTGCAAACACGTATAGAAGAATGGAGACGCATAATCACCCTTGTTCGAGATGACAATAATAGTGCGATGGAAAAATCGAACACTAAACAGATGTCGATGACACAATATGTGCGCGATCGAGAATTAGGCATACGAGGTATGCGTAACCAACGTTTCGTCAAACAAGCCGAGGTTACTATGTATGGTTATACAGAATGGCCCGATCATGTACAACTGAAAATTTTTCGTGAAATTCGGAAGACACACGTCTCAATTGATGTAGACGATGATGATGACTCTTATTTCGGTAGTAAACGTAAAATTATTCGATTCATAGACTCTGATAATGTTTGGCAATACCAATGTATCAGACGCCATACTAGAGGATATTGTAATCAAATATTTAAATATGAGGACAATGTTTGTAGATATCAGCCCAGCAAACACCAAGTAACATTTATATAACTGTTATTCGGTGCTTGCTGGGAGGGTGTTGATTACAGTTGGGTAGATAAGTGTATCAATAACAGCGTATACACCCCGTGTATAAATATACGTATCCCAACGGGTATAAACCAAACGTACATAGATTTGATACTCTGGGATGATTTTGATCATAATATTAAATATGATGATTTTAGAAAATGGATTGCTGGTAATCATCATAAATTATTATTACACATAACGCGGCATTGTACACAATGTCAATCTCGTAAATGTAAATGTCCACCCGAAATTATATACAAAAAGTATGTAAGTAAAAAGAAGAAGCAACAGGAAGAGAATGTACAGGTAACAGATAATTTTTGCTAATATAATTGTGAAATTAATTTAAAATATTTAAGTATTAATTATTTTGGGTGATTTTTTTTTGCAGGAGAATGTTTCAGGAGAGATGAGAAATCTGAATGAAGATCAGAATGGGGATCAAAATGGAGATCAAAATGGAGATCAAAATGGGGATCTAGATGGAAATCAAAATGGTGATCAAGATGGGGAGCTAGATGGAAATCAAAATGGTGATCAAAATGTAAATTTTGATGAGCTATTCGCATCCTTATAACGGATTAAATTTTATATTTTTTATACACTGAGCAACAAAATTAGCGCAACAAAAATTTTTATAAAAATTTCACTCAATTTTAAATAATCATAACTCCGCGAAAAATGGTCGTATCAGAAAAATTTTTTTTTTATTTTAAAGTTTGAAGTCTCTACTTTAAAGAGAATTTGTCATATTTTGACTTGCTCCTTTCCTCCCTCCCGCCATCTCCTTAAAAGTGAGGTTATGTTTTATTTTAAAAAGTTTGCATATTTTGACGCGCTCCATGGGGTGCAATGAATTTTTCTCGCAAACGTTATAAAAATTACCGTAGAATATAAACTTTTCCGCACAAATTAAAAAAAAATTGAAGTCTGTACGATTTTTTTTGGCGGAGTTATGAATGTTGACATGTCAAAGTTACCCATGCATTTTAGTCTGTTTATGCCTGTTACCGCCAGCATTAGCGTTACCCGATGCACACCACGAGGAGGTTGCTGGTCGGATTTTGTGCATCGTGTGTGTGTGTGTGTGTGTGTGTGTGTGTGTGTGTGTTTCGAGAGACCACCAACTACTCTTCAACAACTGGAGTTAACACTACAATGCATATGGCACGAAATTCCTCAAGATGCAATAAGATCCTGCATCAATATGCACGAACGTCTTCAGGAAGTTATTCAAAGACGAGGCGGGAATACACATTATTAAATGCAATAACATACACATTTCTTCCGTGCAATATGTCTCATTTCTCCCGTCCAACACACACACACACACACACACACACACACACGCACACGCACACGATGCACAAAATCCGACCAGCAACCTCCTCGTGGTGTGCATCGAGTAACGCTAATGCTGGCGGTAACAGACTAAAATGCATGGGTAACTTTGACATGTCAACATTCATAACTCCGCCAAAAAAATCGTACAGACTTCAATTTTTTTTTAATTTGTGCGGAAAAGTTTATATTCTACGGTAATTTTTATAACGTTTGCGAGAAAAATTCATTGCACCCCGTGGAGCGCGTCAAAATATGCAAACTTTTTAAAATAAAACATGACCTCACTTTTAAGGAGATGGCGGGGGGAAGGAAAGGAGGAAGTCAAAATATGACAAATTCTCTTTAAAGTAGAGACTTCAAACTTTAAAATAAAAAAAAATTTTTTCTGATACGACCATTTTTCGCGGAGTTATGATTATTTAAAATTGAGTGAAATTTTGATAAAAATTTTTGTTGCGCTAATTTTGTTGCTCAGTGTATTTTATTATTATTATATATTGAGTACATGCACACACACGCACACACGCACACACACACACACACACACACACACACACACACACACACACACAAAACAAATGTATAACACATTTTAATAAAGTTTATATATTTTAATTAAAAAAAAAATTGCAATTATTTACACGCCTATCCCTTGCGTTCCCATCCCTTGCGCTATCTCTCTCGCGCTAGTTGTGTCTGGCGATATTATCGTTCTCTCTCGCACGCGTTGCTCTTGCAATATTATCGTTCTCTTTCGTACCCGATATTATCGTTCTCTCTCGCACGCATTGTCTTGCGCTATTATCGTTCTCTCTCTTTCGTACGCGCTATCGTTCTCTCTCGTACGCGTTTTGTTCTCGCGCTATCGTTCTCTCTCTTTCATATGCTCATCGCTATCACTCACTCACTTACCTTTGCGTCTTCCTTCTCCCACCTATGCGCCATCTTACAATGCGTCGTCCTTGTCTCATGTTGACGCCATCCTTGTCACACGTTGATGTCATCCTTGTCGCACTGTCCTCTTCACACACTTAGCGCTATACTTTTCCCACACGTAGCGCTATCCTTCTCAAACCTTCGCACCGTCTTCTTTCCGCGGATCCCCCTTCTCATCGCGGACCCCCTCGTCCATTGGTTGCGCCGCGGTTCCCCCTTCCCCGCGCGGACCCCCTCGTCCTTCGGTCGCGCCGCGATTCCCCCTTCCCCGCGTGTGACGTCACTCACCGCACGCCGCAATTCGTCCTTCCCCGCGCGTGACGTCACTCCCTCTCCGCGCCGCGGTTCCCCTCGCACCTCACCCCCCCTGAGAGGACCTGAGTTAGAACTCTCCTATAACATCTACTTATATTAAATGAAATGCGTGAAAACTTCTTTGTTAAGGCCTTCTTTAATCTCAAATTTCCATAATACATTTCTATTTTCACCATTTCCTGAACTGTAGACATGTTCATATTAGTCAAGCGAATAAGTTTTTCTAGTATTTCTACTTCGATCATTGTCACATTTAATTGATTCTTCCTTTTTAATTGAATCGTATCCTGCTCTCAAATCGATAATGAGATGGAAATATAGATAACTTTGTGAATCACTTTATTGCAGCTTGTTGAATAATCGTCTTGGAGATCCTGGCTCTCAATCTCATATTGGCATTTCATTTTGGAAATCCTGGTTCCGATAAGGAAGTGATCTAAATCTATGCTCACTCTTCTATATGTTGACCTAATTTATATGATCTAACTGATATATAGCGATTGTTAATAAAAACATGCTCCATGCTCTGATTCTTTGCATTCCTGCTAAGGTGTTCTCATATTTTAATTGTATTATTTAATTGTATGTCTTTATGTTATTAAAATTTGATCTGTAAAATATATCTATAAGCATATGTTTTGATACTGCATCCAATAAAGCATCAAAGCATAGATTGTAGATATATTTTACAAACTTGCCACCACTATTATTGGACGATTCATATAGACTGCAATTGCCAATATATTCTTCATATATTTAGTTTACCTATGTGTAGAAATCCCTTTTGAATATCTTGATGTCGTTCTTGAGTTTTTGATTATCTATACTTATCATTACTTTCTCCAATATCTCGTTTTTGGTGAAGTATTCTTTGTCTCCAGAGGGCCAAGAGCATTATTAAATACTCATTAATAAATGTAGATCAATGAGTGAGCATTACTAAATATAGATTCTTTAATTAAAGAATCTTTTGTATATTTGACATGCAGACAGCAGATCTTTTCGTCCACAAGAAGTCCAAAACTAGAGATTTAATTCTTTTATCTAACAAGGAGAGGTCTCGATAACTTCGGAACACTGAATTAAACACTGAAATACTTTAATAGAGTATAGTACTCTACCTATAGAATACTTTAGTAAAATGATAGAGGTCAATGTTCAGCTGTATTCGAAAAAAATCGATTGAGTGAAGAATATCTTGTATCTTGTATACTGATGACTTTAGATTGATCAGCAAGAAGGCCTGACGTAGCAGTATAATCTCGAGCGGTATTTTATATTAACTTATGTTACGTCCAGACTCGAGGAAGGATGGGCCGAAGGAAGGACGTGACATTTGTATCCTGAGAACAGATGCCTTAAGGGCAGATGTCTCGGGTCGAGCGAGCTTGCGGGAGGGACGAAGATAGCTCAACGACCAGAAGGGTCGATCTTACTCTCGGCCCATATGTCCGCTCGACGGTCCCCTTTTTGGTAAAGGAACTTAATCCTTATTACCCGGGACGGGACCTAGTGCGATTCAGGAGTAGGGGTGGTGAGAAGGATCGATTAAATTGAACGCGGAAGAATTAATAAATTTAAATAAATTTATTATACACTATAAAAGAAAGTTATATGAAAATTATAGACATAAATCGATAGGATCTAATACATAATTCTGTAACAATATTAAGTGTGTGTGTGCGCGAGCGCGTGTGCGCGTGCGTGCGTGCGTGCGTGCGTGCGTGCGTGCGTGCGTGCGTGCGTGCGTGCGTGCGTGTGTGTGTGTGTGTGTGTGTGTGTGTGTGTGTGTGTGTGTGTGTGTGTGTACAACGAGACAAGGGAGGTTTAACTAGATTCTGGAGGATACTTTATCCCTAGGAATTCTATGGGTAAAGCTAAGGGGTAATTAGTAAATGGGATAAAGCAGGGGATAATGATATTAGGAGGAGCGGTGTTAAGGAAGTTGCGCAATATGGGAAGGTGTATGGGACCAGGTCCTAAGGTAAAGCAACCTCGAGGGATTGGACTAGTGTACTCGGGGAAACAGATGCTAAGGAATCCCGCGATGCGTCGATCGCTAGGATCGATTGCAGAATAAATAGGAGGAGGAAGAGTAGGGAAAGAGGGGGGAGGTGAGTCTGGGGGTGGTTCGTTGAGGGGAGAATCAAAGGGTGAAAGCAACTGAAAGTCGGATGGAGGATCGGGTTCTAAGTATATACCGGAGAATAACTAGGTTCAAGGGTTCCGGGAGACAAGTAAGGAGCGTCTCGCGAGTCTTCTTGAATATTGTTCAAGAAGATTTTTGTTATGGGTAGGTTGATGTTAAGTTGACTTTTGTCTAGTATGAACGACGGATCAGCCGCAGCCCGAGCCAATAGGTTGCGCGTTCGGCGGTTCCGACGATACCTATTTCGTTTGGCCCGACGCTTCTCGGAATAAGTGCGAGTGGAACGGGATTCCACAGAGCAAGATATAATAGCGATAAATAAATATGCAAATATCGAGATCGTGAATTGACTTACTATTGCCGATGTCGAGGTTGATCTTTGAAAAGTTGGTCATTCAGTTCGTAGATGAATAGGGTAGTCGGTAGATTGTAGCGAAGTCCTCGTGAATAGGTCGCTGAATTTACGAGAACTATAGACCGAACTTGTACAGAATATTAATTTTAAGAGATGTTAACTGACTGGAGACTGATCACTGCTGATCACCGATGACTGTTCTCAGATTACTGAACTCGGATTACTGATGATTCTTGCTGTGAGCTTCCCCTTTTTATACTCGATTCTGACAATTTTCGTCACGTACGCATCCTTTCAGTTGATGCAATTATTTCCTTAGATTTCTTAATTTGGATCGATTTCCCGATTATTGACTAATCAATTTCTTAGTAGTATTGATTAGACTAATTTCTTAATTCGTTATCGATATCTTAAGATTTAATCTTTTTAAGTGTTCATTGGTTAATTAATAGTTTCCCAATTTATAATCTATAAGATTTATTTCTTAATATCATTTATATTTTAGGAATCAAGTGGTTAATTATTCTTGATATAAATTTCGAAATATCATAGGTACGTGACGAGAATTATTTGTTGAGATGATCGGCACTATTTCCTAAGTGTCTTTACTCATAGATATCTGGCGGTCTATGTTCACTGATTAGTTGCGAGAGTCTAACCGCCTAATCTTTCTTATCGCGCGCGCTGTTACAATCTTTCGAAAGAAAGATTCTCAATGTCTCGTCAGTTCTGATAGTATGTACTAGAGAGCGACCGAATTACGTCCAACATTCTCTTTACGCTACAATCATGACAGGCGAATTAAGCAGTCATCGCGGAAGGAAGGATTCGCGAAGTCGGTAAAACGTAACACTTACTAAATTATATTTTATATTAACAGTGCACGTTGAATTAAAAATGAAAAAGAAAAAATACTAAGTAGTAGAGAATCGAATTGTGAACTCGCAGCATGGTAGTCTCGGACTACATCGCCCGTGCTACACCGTCTTCTCGCTGATCGATTTAAAGTATACAATATACATACAGTATACAAGATACCAGTATATGCTATATTCTTTCAATCGATTTTTTTTCGGAAACGGCAGAGCATTGTCTTCTTTATTCACGTATTCTGTAGGTAGAGTACTATACTATATTAAAATATTGTTTAATTCGGTGTTCCGAAGATCGAGCCTTCCCCTTATAAAACGAATCGTTAATTATAACAATTGTTGTAAATATCGAAATCTTTCTTTTTCAATATGCCATTTTCTATCCAGTGGATTTCTTGAAACGATGTGTATATTTCTTCAACTTTTTAGTCAATATTTTTAAAGCATCTGAGCGATATAATGATAACATGTTGGAATTGATACACATTATGATTTCATAATTGATTATCTTTTTCCAAACTCCGTCTGATTAATTCTCCTTCGACTTTCAGAACGATTTGGGTTTTTATGGGATAAATTAAATGTCCTGTTGTAACGTAAAAATAAGAACTAGAATATAATTCGTGAGTTCGATCAGGGACATTACATTTCTAAAATCTATAGTGGTAGCATCAATTGATTCTTTCTGAATTTAATCAGAACTGTACTCATCACGAGATTACAAGTCAGAAGCTCTCTATATAATTATTGCTGAAATACATTTTTTGATAACTATAAGTCTTCTATCTGATATATAAGTTAATCTTTTGAATAGAAACAAATTTTTAAGAGCTCTACTGTCGTTGAGAACACAATAATAATAAAAATATGTAATAATGTAATAAAATATGTATAATATGTATAATATAATACGTATACACACATATCATAACACATTAATAGATATTATTACACAGTATAAGTATATAATGATAAAAAATATACAATATACATACGTATTTTATTTATTATGTTTATCATTATTTATCGAATTCTTACAGGTTTGATGAAAAACTAGAAATTTATTCTATGTTCAGCGATGATAATGAAGAAATAATGATGAAAGAGTTCATTTCGACGGCAGCAGCGCGTGGATGTGTCGAACGATGGCTCATTCAAGTACAAATTTATCATTTTATTGAAACTCTTGCACATAACACATAAGAGGATGTGATTGTTCTGTTTTACTTGTCTGTTTTCCGATAAAATGTGTTATTTTTCTTCAAACCGAAAGTTTTTTATTACTATAATTAAGTTAGTTTTCATTAAGTACTTTCCGAGTTATGAGGCTTGAAATCATTTCTTAATTTTACATAAACCGTAAAATATCTTGTAAAATATTCATTTTTAGATTATTTTACCTTAATACTTTTATGTACAAAATAATGAGAGGAATCAATTGGTGTAAAGAAAACATATAGTTATTTTTAAGAAAAAATATGTAATTGTTAATTGCAAATTACATATTTTTTCTTCGAAACAACTATGTGTTTTCTTTACACCAATTGATTTCTCTCATTATTTTGTACATAAAAGTATTAAGGTAAGATAATCGAAAAATGAATATTTTACTAGATATTTTATGGTTTATATAAAATTAAGATATTATTTTAAGCCTCATAACTCGAAAAGTACTCAATGAAAACTAACTTAATTATAGTGTTTTGGAAAGCTCTCGAGATAAGCTATAAGAATATGCAATAAAAAGTGGACAGTTCTAATTAAAAAATTGAAGGTGACCTTCATGTGACCTTCAAGTAATTATTCAAGGTCAAATTAATAACACCATCTTATGTCCTCCTTGAAACCATATAACTTTTGTCTAAAATATTTTTGTTGAAAATGCTTCATTGAAGAATTATCAAGGTGCGTTTTTTAAAATGGGACATTCTGTATATACAGGGTGTATAAAAAGTACCGGGACGGTGAAATATCTCGAAAACTAAGCATTTCAAAAAACAATGTTTCGGATAAAAGTTGTAGGATTTCAAAAGATCTATTTACTGGCGCTATGAGTTTAACCTTGAGTGGCGTCGCCAAGGTCAGAGCAGGGTCACCTAGAATTTTTTAAATGGGACTCCCTATTTTTTATTGCATATTCTTGTAGCTTATCTCGAGAGTTTTCCAAAACACTATAATAAAGTATTTTTTCATTGAGTACTTTCCGAGTTATGAGGCTTAAAATAATATCTTAATTTTACATAAACTATAAAATATCTAGTAAAATATTCATTTTTCGATTATCTTACCTTAATACTTTTATGTACAAAATAATGAGAGTAATCAATTGGTGTAAAGAAAACACAGTTGTTTCGAAAAAAGAAATATGTAATTTGCAATTAACAATTACATATTTTTTCTTAAAAACAACTGTGTGTTTTCTTTACACCAATTGATTCCTCTCACCTAACCTACTTACCCTGTGTCACACTGTTAAGGGCGTGTTTATTGTTGCGTCTGCGGAACGATATACCAACGCACACTCACTAATACATACACACACACACACGTACATGCGCACGCACACTCACTAACACACATACGCACACAACCACGAGTACGGTTTAGAGTCTTAAGATATCGCGGTACTAGTGAACCACGGAATTTTTATTCTTGCAATTCGGCGTTGCTTAAAATTCAAAAATTGAATATCTCAGTACCTAATATAGCTAGCAGGATTTTACGGAAAGCATTTTAAAGGTTCGGATTGCCAGTTTTCGAAATTTTATATCGCAATTTTGTACGACAATTTTTCTGAAAATAGCGGATGACAAAACGAGAGCATGTAAAATTAAAAAAAAAATAGCCCGAATTCGCCACGGCACATGGCGAGAGTTTGATGTCGCCGCTCAACGAGATAAAACGCATATGATAGTATAAAGTCTCCTTTTTAAAATGTTTTTTTATTCATCTCGAGACAATGATTTTTTGGAGTTATTCGCATTTAAAGTAAAAAGCTGCCTTCTTATTCAAATGCGAATGTCTCGGCGAAAAATCATCGTATCGAGATGAATAAAAAAGCATTTCAAAGAAGAAATTCTGTACTATCATATGCTTTTTATCCCATTGAGTTGCGACATTTGACTCACGCCATGTGCCATGGCAAACTCGGAACATTATTTTTCAATTTCGCATGCTCTTGCTTCGTTATCCGCCATTTTAAATAAATTTATCTCACAACATTGAAATAAATCGATTCTTAAAGTAGAGATTCCAAGCTTCATTTTCATTTTTTATAGACCTTTCTATCTTTATTATTTACGAAGTTATCGTCATTTGAAATTTGGTGATTTTTTCCCCAATTTTAAGTGTACCGCTTTTTTTTGGACTGAGTGTATACGGGGTGCTTCTAAACAAACATTTGTCTTTAAAATCTCGAATTCTTGAGTGAATTCTAAGATGATTTTTCCTTTTGTAAAATTTTGCCCGAAGTGCTTAGTTTTTAAACTATAAGGGAAAATAGTTAACTAATTACAGAACGAGTACGAAAGGTAGGCAGGGACGACGCGATTCACCGTCCGATATAGGCGATTTATAAACGATTAACGCACTCAATTACTAATCACACACTCGATATAAATTAATTACGAAAACGAACTTAAAGAAAGAAACGCGTTAACATTGTAACGCGCGCGGTCTCGTTGTTATCAACGTGTAACAATTATTTATCAGCAATATGAAGAATCTCTACAAGGTAAGAATAAATAATAAGTGAGTGAGTGAGAATGAAGGAGAGAGAGAGAGAGAGAGAGAAAGAATTAACGTGCATGTGTGTATACGCGTGCACATTCTCTCTCTCTCTCTCTCTCTTTCACACACACACACACACACACACACACACAGATTGCTACACTCATCGCGTATAGCAATCAGCTGATCGCGGCGAGCGCCCCACGTAATCGCCTATATTGGACGGTGAATCACATCGTCCCTGCCTACCTCTCGTACTCGTTCTGTAATTAGTTAACTATTTTCCCTTATAGTTTAAAAACTAAGCTTCGGGCAAAATTTTGCAAAAGGAAAAATCATCTTAGAATTCACTCAAGAATTCGATATTTTAAAGACAAATGTTTGTTTAGAATCACCCTGTATAAGGAAAGACCGAAACGAGATATAAAGATTGAAAACTATATAAATTCTCGCTGAATAAATCAGAAACAGCATTAAAAGGAAATAAGAATCAAGGAGTTAATCGGGAACCATCTTTCGAAGATTCAAGGTTAAGAGAAAAGCAAGGAGTTAATAAATAAAAAGATGAAATATTTCAATTTAAATGAGATAATAAGATATGTATAAATAAGATTAAGATTAAATTCTCAAAATTCTGTATTTATTAACTGTAACTGAATCTCGACTGTGAAAAAGAGACTAAGAAAAAGAGTGCTAATAAATGAATGCTTGTTGCAACTTGTGCTCGCGTATTTTAAAATCATTGCTCCTCCTCCTCATTGAATAGGAATCTTTTGAACGATTGAAATAATTTCAATTATTCTCTTCTTAGGGACAAGGAGGTTGGCTTTTGGAAGGAGAGGCATTTCTTAAAATTTTTAATTCGTTGAACCCTTTAGCTCGAGACTTAGCTCTATCCAGTAGAGAGTGGGAGTAGGATAACTAATTTACTGTTCATAAGAATTTCCTCATGAATCAGATGACCTGTCAAACGTATGTGTCGTCTCATAGATTGTTTAATTTTCTTTTTGATAATTTTTCCAAGATGCAATATGCTTTTTGTTTAAATTGTCAAGTAGAAGGATTTCATATGGAGTATTAAAAACATGCGAAGCACTTGGATTTTTACGTGACAACTGTAATTACAATTTTTGTTTTAGAAATCTTAAGTTATAACTACTGGTCACCCTTAGTATTATATTATTTATTGTTTCTTACTCTAAGAGACAGAGTTACATATGCTTATTGTTGACGTAGTACTTGATAAGGATCGCTTGAGCGCAAATGGTTTTACATTTTACTGGACGTATCAACTATAAACATGCGACTATTTGATTTCATAGTAAAAAATTTAAGTTGACACCGACTGGCCATCCGCGTAATGTCAGATTCCATTTTTCTGTGTCTCATATATCTACGAATAAGAGTTGGTCCTATTAATGTTTATCGTATAATTTCGAGGAAAGAAAAAAATCGTGGAATCCGCTGGACGTAATACAATTAATATAGTTATTCAAAGAAATTCATCATTTTTATAATATATTTGACTAAAACATAATGCTTTATAGGTTGAAAAAGAGATGGTACGATCTGTAAGAGAGGAAATCTATTTAAGTTATTTGGACTACGAAATAAACGAACGAATAACATGGGTACTTATTTGGCCTGGTATGGTCGTTCTGTGTGTTTCGCAAATCTATTGGAGTCTCGAAGTACAAAATTGTTTAGTTGATCATGCACCTTTTGCAATGGAATCACTCTACGAGAAATTAAAGATTCAAATCTTGAAATTGGTCGATCTAGTTAGAGGTTAATATTATAACAAATATTACATGTTATGCTAAATCCTTTATATCCTAAAGAATATATGAAAATTTTGAATATTTAAATTGTAGGACAATTATCTAAACAAAATCGAACGACGTTAAACGCTCTTATCACCATCGATGTACATGCAATGGATGTTGTTAAATCTCTTATTGAAAAACGGATCATTAACGAAATGGATTTCGAATGGTTAGCTCAACTTCGTTATTATTGGGAGGATGATGTCTACGTTAGAATTATCTATTCAACAATAAAATATGCTTACGAATACATCGGTAACTCTCCGCGTCTCGTCATCACACCTTTAACTGATAGGTATGTTATCTTTAAAATAAGATAAAATATAAAGAAATAACAACTATGTATAAAATAGACACATTTTTGATATTGTGTTACCACACTAAAGATACGTATTTAATCGCTGATACGAAGGACGCGGAAAGAATTGGAATTTTTTAATAGTGTAAACTCCTTTCAACTCCGAAATCATAAGCCAAATGAATGCATTAGAGAGCTTGATCTGCGACGATTCACCGCGCGATAACTAGTTTACAATGCGAGAACATAGTCGGGCACAGTCGGTCGACCTATAGAAAGCCGAATCTCGATTGTTCGATTTCGAGAATCATCAAAGGTCGACATTAGACTATTTGTTATGAATTTGACTGTTTGGTATATAAGATGAAATTAAAAAAATCGAAAAAAACAGGAGTCTTTATGTTCAAAGGCAGGATGTCTTACTTTAAAGGAAAAGCAGAAATGATAATATAATTTAACGATGTGTTGCTTTTTCGAACAATTAGGTGTATAATTATTATATTTCATTAAATAATAAGGCTTTAATGAGGCTTTTCTTTAGTTAATAGTAGTTAGGACTAGGCCGATTCTAACTCAGGTCCTCTCAGGGGGGGGTGAGGCGCGAGGGGAATCTCAGCGGCGCAGGGGGAATGGCGTCACGCGGGACGAAGAGAATTTCGGAGGCGCGGGGGGCTGCGGGGCGGGGTACGCTTGTTTCGGCGTGTGTTGGATGCTTTATCGCAAGTATAAGCAATATTATATTACATACCCGGTTGATAAACAATATAAACAGTATTACATATGCCGATGTCCAGTTTATAAACAATATAAACAGCTGCATTCCTTTGAAAGACAACGCGTGCGAGAGAGTGGGAACGATAGCGCGAAAACGCGTACGAGAGAGAGGGAACGATAGCGCGAAGAGAACGCGTGCGAGAGAGAGGGAACGATAGGTCGAGATGATCGCGTACGAAAGAGAGAACGATAAAGACTTATAACTAGCGCGAGAATAATGACGAGTGTGATAGAGACAACGATAAATTCTTATAACTAGCGCGAGAGAGAGAGATAGCGTAAGGAATGGAAATATGTGCGAAGAAATTACGCCATGATTTAGTAAACTTAAAACTCTTTATTCTTGTTTTACATATTTTTTACATACTATGAACTAAAAACTAAAGCTGCCAGCTCGCAATCGACGAGTTGATGCTTGTTGAAAGCGTCACTCGCGCGTATTACATTTGATACTTCTTTCGGATTTATTACACTGGACGCGATATTGGAGAATTGCGTAAACTTGATATCAACTGTTTCGATAATTGTAACTAATCGAGCAAAAATTACATCTATGCATTGATCGAGATCGAACATACGATGTAACGTCGATTCGATCATCATCATGCATACGTTTGAAGATTCGAGACTTATGAGTTTGACGTCGTTAATCTTACGAACTCTCACTGTTTGCGGTCCAACGCTTATGAAATTGTAGTCATCTTTAGAGTCGTTCCGAAGGAAATTTTGAATATTGCGACGTTGCTCGTAGAGTCCTTTCCACGTTTCGAGAGATAATATCAGTTCCTTTCCCCGATGATCTCTTACGGCAATCTCCACGTAACTCAGCGGACCCACGTTGATACCAATTTCGAGGAATTTGAATTCCGTAGCTGTCAATGCGTATCGTCTACCTAGTATACGAACCGCACGACGCTCCAACGAAATGCTACAGAAAAAATTAAAATTAAATAATACTAATAATACTAATAATAATAATAATACAATTTGTAAAAATAGTACAATTAAATACAATTTGTAATGGTACAATTAAATACAATTTGTAATAATAATAATACAATTTGTAAAAATAGAAAAATAGAAAGAAGTTAAACGAAACTTACTCGTCACATTTGTTCTCAAACGATGGAGTTTTATCACGACTCGGCACGTAATTATTCACGCGTCTTCCGACGCCGCTGCTGCTGCTGCTCCTTTCGACGTAGTACATTTCTCTAGGGTTATGAAAAGTGAACCACGAGCGGTTAATGCGACACTGATCGTACAGGAATTAACCGAGTATACGTGACGCTCATCTTCCAAAAGTATAATGTGGTGGGAGATCAATGCTTCTAACGCACTGAAATTTAGGAGAAGGGGGAGGCGGCGCTAGGACAAAAGAATTCTTAGAAACGCAAGGAAAGGATTAGGGAGAGGAAATCTTCTCTATATATAAAAATGAATGTTTGTTTGTTTGTTCCTTATGCATTCCTAAACCGATCATCCGATTGTGATGAAACTTTGATATGTTGTTGTGCGCATGCCCATGAAGGTTTCTGACTTAGTACAACAATTCTCCAATAAATGGCGCGCGCGTCGTTTATACAAATCAGTGCAATTCATAAATGTAGAATCGCTACAAGTTTGCGGATTAAATTTGGAAAATCCATGTTTCTCACATGGACAGCTGTATGTGGCCACCTCACGCGTCGGGAAACCTTTCGATTTAATCGTTTACGCACCAGACGGAAAAACAAAAAATATTGTATATCCAAGAGCATTTCAATAAAAAAAAATGAGCACAGAATTGTTATAACGAGTTCTCTTTAAATTCGATTTTTGTAGGCGTAGCAGCGCGCGCAGGGTACAGCTAGTAAGAGATAAAACATATTAATGTTTACATATTTTATTTGTCTTGCAATTCTTTCTGGCGTTGCGACCACCAGTTAAATATTTTGAATACATTTTGTAATGCGCAATTCGTAACATGTTTTCCACATCGCATACTATTGGTATTATCTAATTTATTTAGAGCATCAATATCTTCGTAATCTGCATCCAAGGTTTCAATAATATACCTAGCCGTTTCCCGCATCGTCTAGTATATCGGTCAGTCATTTTCGCTTTTCAAGTCCTTTAACGTATACGACAGACGATTCTTCTTCTTCTTCGTGTATCGTACCAACGACAGCTGTTGTAATTACACGCTGAGCCATATGGAACGTTTCCGTCCTCACATTGTAATCCGTGATGATTTCTAATCACCCATGAGACTTGACGTCGGTCAGATTTTGTAAGCACGTTCCACGGTACTTGCGAAAAAGTAATGCGAGAGAATATATCCCTTTCTCAGGATTGATGCTTCCTTCACGAAGAATAGTTTGTCGATGGTAAATCCTTGCAGATCCACAAACGTTGGTACAGACATGACGAGATCTCTCTCTTTTTCTCTCTTCGATACGTCAGTCGAGAGGAATGACAAAACTCTAAAACCATCTCGTAACACTTTGATTTATATCCTGCTCCTCTTCCCCTCTCTTGTGACGATGTTGTCGCAAACACTTAGGTGATTTTGCGTACAATGTTGTTCAACGGATTCTACTGGATCACGCGTTCGTGTATGGGATGGGAGCGAAAGGGAAAGGTATGTAAATAAGTACATTTTTTTCAATTATAAATATAAAATATAAAATTTATTTAACTGTGTGTAAATACATTTTTGTGTCATAGCGCGTGCGAGAGAAATTACTATACTTATTCTATCTAAGCGCGAGAGAAAGAGATAGCGCAAAAGAACAATGACGCGTGTCGAAGATATCGCGAGACTTATGATTAACGCGCGAGAGAGAGAGCGCAACGAAGATATCGTGAGACTTACAACTAGCGCGCGAGAGAGAGATAGCGTAAGGGATGGGAACGCAAAGGAAAATGTGTCTGTAAATAATTGCAATTTTTTACAATTAAAAATATAAAATTTATTAAAGTGTATTATACATTTGTGTGTGTGTGTATATGTCTAATAAGAAAAAAAAATAATAATACTAATAACAATAATAATAATATAATATAAAAATATAAAATATAAATATATAGGGGGGGGGGTGATGCGCCGGACTGAGGGGAGGCCGCTCCTGGAACAGAAAAAAGACATACATTTCATTATTTTTAATAATTTATTTTAGGATACTTTTGATGTATTATAAATTGTGTTACTTGCAATAATTTCCATGACTCATCTTTATATTGAGCAAATGGGACACATGTTGCATGGTATTATTTGATATAATGATTTTCTGCATTCCTTACAATAACTGCCTATTAATAGGGCACAATAATCCGTGTTATGTTTCCGAATAGAATCGGCTTTACGAAATGATGATATCAGTCTAATAAAACAGTCTGAACAATACCTTGTCCCTTCTTCCACATTATAATAATAATATGTGATGCAACACATTTTTATAGTCACATCCAAGTTATTTATTTCCATCTCGTTTAAATGTCTGCACTTTTTCTGTCTTAATTCATCATCATTATCACTGACATAATCAGAATCCACTAAGGATGGTATTTCCTCCTCGGATTCTTCCTCAGACCCATCTTCGTCTGATTCGTTCACATTATCGATTTCCATTAGATTATCATCTTCAATGATAATAATCTCTTCAATGTCCTCGTCGATGATAATAACATCTTCGTCATCGATGATAATAACGTCTTCTTCAGCCATTATACGTGACATTCCACAGAAAGGTCAGCTTTAAGAACACGATGCACAATAGATCGAATAATGTTTTTTTACCAATCTGGATAACAAGAAACCACCATTGGATCCATTTCTTCTTTACTTTTTTTATAGGTACCTCTCGACTCGCGCACTACTAAACTCTTTGTGACGAGGCAACGAGGTCTCGGTACGAGATTTTATAGTAGAGATGTGGCATTATCACCATATCAAAAACGCGTCGTAAGACAAAAGTATGCGCGGTCCCATGCATTTATCGCAAGTATAAGCAATATTATATTACATACCCGGTTGATAAACAATATAAACAGTATTACATATGCCGATGTTCGGTTTATAAACAATATAAACAGCTGCATTCCTGCGGCGGTTGCACAATGATATACGTTAACCATTCTTGATCTCTTCCTGGTATACCCTTCACCCGAGGAGTAAGGATCCTCCGGTACTTGACAATATAAACACCTCAGAATCATCTTCCACATTTTCTTCTAGGAAGAATTCGCGCGTATCAGTGCCGATGTTCGGCTGCTTTGCGCCTTTGTTTTCTCCGTTCATATAAGCGAAGGTGATACGCGTGAATTCTTTCTGAGATGTAAATAAATGATTGATACATCATACTTACGTATTAAACACAAAGATAGCTGCTTTGTACCCTTGCTTCCTCCGCTCATATATCAGCGCCGATGTTCGGCTGCTTTGCGCTTTTGCGGTACACCCCCTCTTCCCCAATATAAGTAATTCTAGATTTTTTCCGTTCGACGTATCCTTATTCCCTCTTTCATTGAATTACGCGTTACCCTCTTTCATTGAATTACGCGTCGCGTGAATTTAACACTAATTCAGAAACAGCTACGAATGGCTAAGGAGCGACAACGAACAGCTATCGAACGGCTATCGAACGGCTATGGAACGGCTATCGAACGGGTCAGGAACGGCTACGAACGGCTATCGAATGGCTATCGAACGGGTCAGGAACGGCTACGAACGGTTATGTAACGGCTATCGAAACAACAGTGGATTGACGATCGAGAATAACAGAGATAGCGAGGAAGAAAAAGAACGGTTACGAACGACTAGAGAGTGGCAACGAACGACAACGAACGGGGCAGGAATGGCTACGAACGGCTATCGAACGGCTGTCGAACGGCTACGAACGGTAGTGGACGATACAGAACGGCTATTGAGAAACGACAAACAGTATTGAACGGCTCAGAAACGGCTACGAACGGCTAAAAAGTGACAACGAATAATAAAACGCACGGTGATACTCGGGGCACATATCGTTTGATCGACGAATCGAAACAACGATGGATCGACGATCGGGAATAACCGAGGAAGCGAAGAAACAACATAGTTTAGAGAAACGGCAGTACACACACACACATAGACACACACACACACACACACACACACACACACACACACTATTTCCGTTCGATAACCGTTCAACGGTCGTTCATTTCCGTTCGACAGTCGTTCATTTCCATTCGACAACCGTTCAATAGTCATTCGACAGTCGTTCAATATCATTCCATAATCGTTCATTTTTCAATACCCGTTCGATAGCCGTTCGTAGTCGTTCCTGACCCGTTTGATAGCCGTTCGATAGCCGTTCGATAGCCGTTCGATAGCCGTTCGACAGCCGTTCGACAGCCGTTCGTTGTCGCTCCTTAGCCGTTCGTAGCTGTTTCTGAATTAGTGTTAAATTCACGCGACGCGTAATTCAATGAAAGAGATAAGGATACGTCGAACGGAAAAAATCTAGAATTACTTATATTGGGGAAGAGGGGGTGTACCGCGAAAGCGCAAAGCAGCCGAACATCGGCGCTGATATATGAGCGGGGGAAGCAAGGGTACAAAGCAGCTATCTTTGTGTTTAATACGTAAGTATGATGTATCAATCATTTATTTACATCTCAGAAAGAATTCACGCGTATCACCTTTGCTTATATGAACGGAGAAAACAAAGGTGCAAAGCAGCCGAACATCGGCGCTGATACGCGCGAATTCTTCCTAGAAGAAAATGTGGAAGATGATTCTGAGGTGTTTATATTGTCAAGTACCGGAGGATCCTTACTCCTCGGGTGAGGGGTATACCAGGAAGAGATCAAGAATGATTAACGTATATCATTGTGCAAGCGCCGCAGGAATGCAGCTGTTTATATTGTTTATAAACCGAACATCGGCATATGTAATACTGTTTATATTGTTACGTCCCTGGTTTGAGTCGCGGTCGAGTCTGTCTTGAAAGAGGAAGAAGATCTCGTTGTCAAGGAATTGTTGATGGAGCAGCCGTCATTTGAGTCTGGAGCCAGGTGTCAGGCTGTGTGGACGCGTTTCTCTTACGAGTCGATCCGTGTTATTAATATTGTGTATTTACGTTCTGAGTTACCGTTTGTGTTGTAATTGTGCAGTGCATTAAAGTTCATTAGTTTCTTTAAGTGCTTGTTTATTTAGCGCGTCCCGCGAGCGGCCGATCTCTTTACCGCGTGACTTCGATATTTATCGAAGTCCCCGCCCCGGGCGTAACATTTTGGGGGCTCGTCCGGGATCGACCGGACTGCGATCTTGTTGACGCTTTGAGCTGAGACGAAAATTTATTTCGTGTGGAAAATGGCGACGACAGAACTGCAAGGTTTGGTGACGGGCGTCTCAACCAGGAAGAGGATGCGAGCTGCGACTCCCGGACTATCAGCGGAGTCAAACACGCTCCGGGCAACTATGCCCGATTCAATGATTGCGCAGCGGACGACTGTAGAAACGAGCGAAAGAATCTCGAATAAACAGCTAAGTCGCCAATATTAAAAAAAAATAATTATAGTTTTGTAGGAGCGGCTAGATCGCACGCGATCAGATCCGCGTAGCTTGTAAAAGAATATTGAAATGTTTAAAGAATTTATTTTAAATAAACTGGTGTGTGTAAGTTAAGGCGGGCTCGGATGTATCTTGGATAGGGGATTAATTCTTTCATTAGAATGCCTGAATGGCAGTATTCGTGATTTCCGGTGCTTGTTTTAATAATGGTTGTATTGGTTCTAATTATCTTTGAATGAATTGTAATTGGTAGAGTAATCCTCGAAGTGTTGTGTTGTGTCAAATGGGCGTAAAGACACGTCCGACCTCCTCCCACATACATCCCTATCTTTCTCTGGAGGCCTGTCCCGGCCCTATCTTAGGGTCCATCCGCCACTGCTATTTGGTACAGTGGGGATTTTAATATATACTAGAGGGATCTTGGGGGATGTGGTCACTCTACGGCGTTGTGCTCGTCGGTGCCGTTTTATACGGAAGGCCAGTCGGAAGCCAGCATGTACGCGAATACCTCCACCGGCACTTATTTGGTCAGCGAGCGACCTTTTCAAGGATCCTCCATGGCAATCGGCATTGCATCCATCGAGCAAGATACCAACATCGCTCTGGAGTCGCATATCACTGTGTTAAAAAGCAGCATTAGGTGTGAGGTCTGGATAGCTCAGTGGTCTAGAGCAGTTGCCCGGAAAGCGAAAGACTTGGGTTCGATTCCCGATCCAGCCACTTGCGCCTCACATATTTTTCTAGTCTGCGAATATTGTTTTCTAGCAATTATTCGTTAGGCTGAAAAATGTGTGAATGCTCTCTCCACAGGATATGCGTCAATGCCGTTGCCATGGATGGATTCTGTCGCTCGTTGATCAAATGGGCGTAAAGACACGTCCGACCTCTTCCCACATACATCCCTATCTTTCTCTGGACACAGTTACGCCCACTCAGACGCATCTGAGAACCCGTGAAGCTCCATAAGGACCGGATCTTGGCAAATGATCACCCGGGGAACGATGATGTCGTTGAGGTCCTTTAATTCTCCGACGTAGGTAACCCATTTGTGATGTAATTCCATCGGCAACGATTCGTCCCATCCTAGGTTTAGTTGCCATAACTTCTGTAAGATAATTTTAGCTTTAATCGTAGCTGGACCAACCAGTCCCAACGGATCGAATATTTGTGACACGATCGACAGTACTGTGCGTTTTGTTATTAATACGTTAAGATTTGCCTGACGCGTGTTGACTTGATATTGAAAAGTATCTCGGTTAGGTGTCCACAGAAGACCGAGAGTTTTGATCTCTTCTTCACCAGCTGTGATCCTCACAAACTCTTCGGTATCTCGTTCGAATAAGGTCGGCTCGTTAGATTTCCATTTGGACAGCTCGAAACCGGAGGATTTCAATACCGTTGTGATCTCATTCTTGAGCACTCGTAGTTGGTTTAAATCATCGTTACCTGTTAGAAGGTCATCGACGTAGAAGTCGCGAATGATCATCTTCGAAGCCTCTGGTGAGATGTACATGCGTTATGCACGGCTTGATGTAACGCTCGAATGGCAAGAAATGGGGCCGATGATACTCCATATGTTACGGTGTTCAGCTTATACTCCTGAACCGCTTCATCAACATTTGGTCTCCACAAAATCCGTTGTAGGTTTCGTTGCTCTTCGCTTATGTTCACTTGGCGGTACATTTTAACTACGTCCGCCGTGAGAACGTATTGATGCTGTCGAAAACGCAATACGATTGAGAATAATGTTTGCTGTATAGTAGGTCCAACTAGAAGAATGTCGTTTAGTGATTTTCCAGAGGATGTCTTCGCTGATGCGTCGAACACCACTCGAAGTTTGCGCTGACCATTAGAGCTGGTCACAACAGGATGATGCGGAATATAATATGAGGTAGAATCTTCTTCTTGATTTGCGTGAATCGCTGTCATATGATTGAGCTTAATATATTCTTCCATAAAAAGCCCGTAATCTTTCTTTAGTTCCAAGTCCTTATTTAATCTCTGCTCTAATCTATATAATCTATATTTCAATGCATTGTTGCGCGATTCTCCCAGCTCATCAGGATGACCTTGAAATGGGAAATTGACGATAAAGCGTCCTGATTCGTCTTGACGGTGCATCTGCATAAAATGTGTCTCGCAATCTTCCTCGCCTTTTGACATAATCGGCGTTTGGTCAACCTCCTCGATTCTTCAGAATCTCTCGATTTGATCGTGAAGTTGCGCCTCCGACGAGAAACAACAAAGGGAAGAATTGTGCGGCTATTTCATTGCAACGTCTCCAGACACTATCCAACCAAGATGTGTTTTTTGAAGTATCGGCTGAAATCTGCCGATTTTGATTTGCCCGATGCACAACAACCCCCAGAAGACGCTTGCCCCCAATATGACATCGATTTTCCCTGATACGTAAAACTTGTCATCGGCGAGTTTGATATTATCTGGGATTTTCAAATGCCCGATATCAATATCCGACAACGGTAACCTTTCGATTATTCGTTCGATTATTAAAAACTTGACCTTGGTTCGATACGCCGTATGTTTTGATTGAATTACAGTGTACGCGGATTCCGTAACGTTGGTCGAGGATGCTATGCCTCCCACCAAACAATTGTACTTTTGTGTCGTAAGTTGTAATCGATCGCATAATTCCTTACTCAAGAAATTAGATTGTGACGCAGAATCTAACAAGACTCGGCATTCATGCGCGGTACCGAAAGAATCGTAAATCCGTACGCGGACTGTTGACAACAGCACCCGCGACTGCCCAGGGATGTCGACGCTACTACAATTAACGCTCGAATTATGCTGTTCTGCGCTTCCTGAACTTGGATAATTGACATCGGTTCTCGAGGCGTTCGTAATCCTTTCGGTTTGTTCATTCGGATGTAACAACGTATTGTGCTTCGCATTACACTTTTTACAAGCCGACGATTGACACATTTGCGCAAAATGATTCGGTCGCAAACAATTACGACAAAGCTTTCGCTCATTAACGGCACTCAGTCATTGAGGAACGGTCAAATCTTTGAATTTGTTACAAGAATACATCGAATGAGACTCTTCGTCGCAAAAGCTGCATTTTCGCGCGGTTCGATTTTCCTTACTCGTATTCACGAACGCGGTTGAATTATTCGACTTTCTTTGTTGAGGCGTAGATTTATTCGACTGTAGTTTTACCGCATCCGTTTTGCTTGTTTCCGATTCGACTATTAAGCATTTTTCCTCAAGAAAATCGGTCAAGCTGGCAACCGTGATTTCCTCCTTATCCTTTATGTGCGTTCTCCACTCGCGTCGTGTCGCGGAATCGAACTTTGCAATCATTAAATGATTAATTACCGTATCCCAGGTATTGACTTTGAGAAATTCCAGCGCGCGAATATGTCGTAAAATACCGTCGAAAGTTTGTCTCAACTGTGTTCCCGATTCCTTTTGCATCACCGGGATGTCCAATAATAATTGTAAATGTCGATTTGCTATCGCGCGTTTATCCTCAAATCTTTTGGTTAAAAGATTCCAAGCGATTATATAATTTTCAGCGGAGGATTCGAGAGATTGAACGACTTCGGCGGCTCTGCCCTTTAAAGACGATTTGAGATAATACATACGTTGAATATTTGTTAAATCGCGATTTGCATCGATAAGGCCCTAGAAGCTATCTCTAAATTCCAACCATTTTTCCGGATTGCCGTCGAATGTCGGAAGATTCATGGTTGGCAGCTTGACCCGTAACCTGTGATTGGCTGTCTCGTTCTCAACGTTATTGAGAATTTCTCCAACGGGGTGTTCTAACGACCTTGCAAGGGCGCGAGCGCGACCGATAAGCACACAATAACGATCCTCAATGTCTTGACGTTCCGCGTCGGTTTCGTCCAATTCTTTTATTTGATCTTGTACCCTTTCGAATTGTACCCACGTGTTTTGAGTAAATTCGATTTTCGTCTGTAATGTTTCGAGTGGCTCGCCGCTCGCGCGAAACCCGGCTAAGAATGTTTCTAGATGTATAAGACGCGCCTTACACACTCCGCGTTGACGCCTCAACGTCGTCAAATTCTCCGCCATTTCGATATACTTGTCGAAAGATCTTCCAAATACGTGTGAATATCCTTGAAGCTCTCAAGATACGTCGTAGCTAATTTCTGCCAGTACGTGAGATTTTCGGCTCGATGTTCGTCGTTATATGCTCGTGTAATTCGATCTCCTTGTCCTACGACCCGAGGTCGTGCGTCCGCGCTATCCTCGATGCGCTTTCTGTATGCCAAATGTGGACTCTCTGACCTGCAAGCAAAATCACTAGACTACCGCCACGGCACGACGCGAACCTTATAATTCTCGAACTCTCGTCGCACAAGAGCGAGCTTACGATTACCGATATGTGTCTTCGGCTAAAGACGAAAGCGTGACTTTCGACGTGACTGTATCTATATTCGGGAATTGATCGCTGCGAATATAATTAGCTGTTTTGACTGACCTTCCCTTCCTTTTACTAACTTTTGCGTTTTACCCTTTGTCTACCTCGAGTCGTGTTTGAGGTTATCCGGCTCGAAGGACCATCATGTAATGCTCGACGCGTGGTCGCGCATTCGTGTTAAGTATAGAATGAATTTCAACCTTGCGTCGTTAGTTAAAGTTACTCTTTAATGCTCAGAATTACAATTTTCCTTTGTCGTGCAGCTACAGGGCGTCTTCCACAGTTTTTTTTTCGTTCGCTCGTTCCATATACGGTTTTTTTTTCTCGCACACTGATGGCGCTGCTCATCCGGACGCAGCGGTCAGCGCCACTCAAATCCCACGCTTAATCGTCGCTGTCTCGAACATTGGTCGTTGCTCTTCGGGCGTCTTCCACTGCGAAGATTGGACTTTTGTCTCGGGATCATAACCATAAACCCATGACTCATCCCCAGTAACCTTTTTGAACATTTCCGGCTTGTTTCTGATTGTTTCCAAATTGTCCTGGGCGACTTCCACCCGATAATTCTTTTGGTCTTCTGTCAGCAGCCGTGGAACGAATTTTGCAGCCACGCGACTCATCCCCAAATCTTGGCTAAGAATTTCCGAAACAACAGATTTTGGAATTCCGAGGTCTTCTTCTATCTCTCGAACAGTCAAACAACGATTTTGATTAATTAAAACTCGAACTCGTTCCACATTTTCAGGAGTTTAGCGGGCTTGCCAGAACGAGGGTCGCTTTCAACTGATGTACGACCACTTTTAAATCGCCTAAACCACTCTTTAATCTGTGTATCACTCATGGATTCATCGCCATATACTTTACGAATCATGTGGATGGTTTCCGAACATGAATGGCCGAGTTTTTGGCAAAATTTAATGCACACTCTTTGTCCGATGCGTTCAGTTATTGTGAAATGCGACGCGCACGAAATTCAACGTTTACTCAACAGCGTACCGTTGTTGACTGAAGACTCGAAGGACCGTGCTGCCTGGCAGGGGCACTCATAAAAGTCCCCCCTAAATAATGAATACCTATTTTTAACAATAGCACACCCAGGTACGAGGTTAGAGCACAAGGTCGGATATTTTCCGGACAGACCTCGTATTCTTTCGCATTACTTTTTCGCAAGTCCTGTACCGTGGAGCGTGCTTACAAAATCTGACCGACGTCAAGTCTCATGGTTGATTAGAAATCATCACGGATTACAATGGGAAGACGGAAACGTTCCATATGGCTTGACTCAGCGTGTAATTTAATAGCTGTCGTTGGTACGATACACGAAGAAGAAGAAGAAGAATCGTCTGTCGTGTACGTTAAAGGACACGAAAAGCGAAAATGGCTGACCGATATACTAGACGATGCGGGAAACGGTTATATTATTGAAACCTTGGATGCAGATTACGAAGATATTGATGCTCTAAATAAATTAGATAATACCAATAGTATGCGATGTGGAAAACATGTTACGAATTGCGCATGACAAAATGTATTCAAAATATTTAACTGGTGGTCGCAACGCCAGAAAGAATTGCAAGACAAATAAAATATGTAAACATTAATATGTTGTATCTCTTATTTCCCCTCCCTAATCCTTTCCTTGCGTTTCTAAGAATTTTTTTTGTCCGAGCGCCGCCTCCCCCTTCTCCTAAATTTCAGTGCGTTAGAAGCATTGATCCCCGACCACATTATACTTTTGGAAGATGAGCGTCACGTATACTCGGTTAATTTCTGTACGATCAGTGTCGCGTTAACCGCTCGTGGTTCACTTTTCATAACCCCAGAGAAATGTACTACGTCGAAAGGAGCAGCAGCAGGAGCGGCGTCGGAAGACGCGTGAATAATTACGTGCCGAGTCATGATAAAACTCCATCGTTTGAGAACAAATGTGACGAGTAAGTTTCGTTTAACTTCTTTCTATTTTTCTATTTTTACAAATTGTATTATTAGTATTATTAGTATTATTAGTATTATTTAATTTTAATTTTTTCTGTAGCATTTCGTTGGAACGTCGTGCGGTTCGTATACTAGGTAGACGATACGCATTGACAGCTACGGAATTCAAATTCCTCGAAATTGGTATCAACATGGGTCCGCCGAGTTACGTGGAGATTGCCGTAGGAGATCATCGGGGAAAGGAACTGATATTATCTCTCGAAACGTGGAAGAGACTCTACGAGCAACGTCGCAATATTCAAAATTTCCTTCGGAACGACTCTAAAGATGACTACAATTTCATAAGCGTTGGACCGCTAACAGTGAGAGTTCGTACGATTAACGACGTCAAACTCATAAGTCTCGAATCTTCAAACGTATGCATGATGATGATCGAATCGATGTTACATCGTATGTTCGATCTCGATCAATGCATAGATGTAACTTTTGTTCGAGTGGATAAAATTATCGAAACAGTTGATGTCAAGTTTACGCAATTCTCCAATATCGCGTCCACTGCAATAAATCCGAAAGAAGTATCAAATGTAATACGCGCGAGTGACGCTTTCAACAAGGATCAACTCGTCGATTACGAGCTGGCAACTTTAGTTTTCAGTCCATAGTACGTAAAAAATATGTAAAACAAGAATAAAGAGTTTTAAGTTTACTAAATCGTTATTTCTTCGCATATATTTCCATCCCTTACGCTATCTCTCTCTCTCGCGCTAGTTATAAGAATTTATCGTTGTCTCTATCACATTCGTCATTATTCTCGCGCTAGTTATAAGTCTTTATCGTTCTCTCTTTCGTACGCGATTATCTCGACCTATCGTTCCCTCTCTCTCGCACGCGTTCTCTTTCAAAGTAATGCAGCTGTTTATATTGTTTATAAACCGGACATCGGCATATGTAATACTGTTTATATTGTTTCAACCGGGTATGTAATATAATATTGTTTATACTTGCGATAAAACATCCAACACGCGCCGAAACAAGCGTACCCCGCTCCGCAGCCCACCGCGCCTCCGAAATCCCCTCTGTCCCGCGTGACGTCATTTCCCCGCGCCGCTGAGATCCCCCTCGCGCCTCACTTCCCCTGAGAGGACCTGAGTTAGAACCGGTCTAGTCCTAACTACTGTTAATATAACAAGAAAAATCATATGAAAATCTGTGATATAAGCATTTTTTGATAACATTATTATGACGAATAACGATATCAGATTACTTCATCTTCTGCCGCTTGTAAGTCATTTGTATATCGATACCTTACATTCCGATTCCGATACATTTCATTGTCTGCGACATTTTATCGTTTAAGATTTTGTCAACCGTGACATTTTATCGATCAGTATTTGCTTGTCTCTTAATGTTTTTGTTAATATTTTTCATTGTTAGTCCGAAAGGAATATTCAGTTCATATTGCCAGTATTTTAGATCCAAAGCGAGGTCTATAATATTATATATTGTATATATATACAAGGTGTTCCAAAAAGGTATGTCAAAAATTTAAGGAGATATTCCTCACACCTGAAGGATGAAAAAATGTTATATGGACATTGGTACGGAAATGCTTATTTCAGGAGTTATGTTGAAAAACTGTTAGCTGTATTACTTACACAAGGAAAAATTTAGGATTAATTATTGTAGACGACAATCGTTTAATTAGGCTTATTTACATTTGGTTTTAATGTGACCTTGAGTATGTTACAATAAATGTTGAAAATGAATTGATGATTAGACAAAACATGTACTTTATGCATGATGGAGCTCCTCCTCATTTCAACCGAATTAGTCGTAATTTTCTGAATCAAACTTACGGTAATCGGTGGATAGGAAGAGGTGGACCTACTTTGTGGCCTCCACGTTCCCCGGATCTCAATCCGATAGACTTTTATTTGTGGAGACATTTAAAGACAATCGTACATGCTACAGTGCGTGATATTCAAGATCTTCGTGATCGTATCACTGCAGGTTGCGAGACAATCCGCTGTACGCCAGGCACTTTTGAACGTGTCCGTGAATCGATGCGTCGACGTGTCACTGCTTGTATTCAGGAAAATGGTGAACATTTTCAACATTTATTGTAACATACTCATGGTCACATTAAAACCAAATGTAAATAAGCCTAATTAAACGATTACGTCGTCTACAATAATTAATCCTAAATTTTTCCTTGTGTAAGTAATACAGCTAACAGTATTTTCAACATAACTCCTGAAATAAGCATTTCCGCACCTATGTCCATATAACATTTTTTCATCCTTCAGATGTGAGGAATATCTCCTTAAATTTTTGACATACCTTTTTAGAACACCCTGTATATATTATATGGTTTCATATGGATTTGTAGTTTACCACGCAAAGTGAGATTCAGCTTACATCATATGATCTTTAGACATAATCTTAATCTTAATACTTTTATATACAAAATAAAGAAATTAATTGATGTAAAAGATACATAGTTATTTTCAAAGAAATATATTACTTTTACAACGAACAGTTATATTTTTTACAAATTAAATTTTTTGTGTTAAAATTTAACAAGACTACATTCTTCAATTAATTTCATATAGAGTTTACTTTAATAGAATATCAAATTAAATTTAATTACGAAAATATGGTATAAAAAATTGCATATTTACCATAAATAATAATTTTTCTCAAAATTTTTGCTAAGGAATTCTAAGTTGATCAAAGACTCTGCCATAAGAAATTCATGATTATGGAACATTCCTATATAAATTTTCCTATATAAATTATTTGTATTAAATATAATACAAATATATATAATTATAAATAATATATAATATATATAAACAAGCAATAATATATATAAACAAATGCACACACATATACATAATAACTCGTCACTTCACCGCGCCTAGTATTAACTTAAAGTGGGACGACTCTATTCACGCATATTGGCCGATCTTCTTTAATTAATTTCTCAAAAAAAAATCGTGCAATTACAATCGAAAATGGATTTGAAAGGTGGGTATTTAACTATAAATTACTCGAAAATCTAATACGCTGGGGAAATTCTGCGGCCAGATTTGTTATCAACGTCAAAAAATCTATCAGATTCACCTACTCTGCTTTTTGTAACTGAACCT
This sequence comes from Camponotus vicinus, assembly GCF_025532165.1. NCBI lineage: Eukaryota > Metazoa > Arthropoda > Insecta > Hymenoptera > Formicidae > Camponotus > Camponotus vicinus. Next base: position 13,148,824 of record NW_028141979.1, read on the forward strand.
CGCAAGCCTGTGTTATTAATTATATTACGTTATACTTATATATCTATACTTATATGTCTATACTTATATCTATTTACATTTATTTTTATATCTTAATCTTTTATAATTACTAATTAGAAATTTGTTCAAATAAATTTTTAATTAATTAATTTTTTAAATAGAACTTTAAAAAAATATTATTGTTTTTTGAAAGTATTATAATTATTAATTAGAAATTTATTCAAATAAATAAATAAAAATTAAATCAAAATTGGCAGCCACAGCGCAGTAGTTGGGGCGTAGGGGAAGAAACAACACTTCCTTCTTATTGATTGTTGTTTATTTCAAATTTAAAAACTACAAAAATAATGAACGTTTTGTCTTTGATCCTTCCTCAGCGCGATTAATAATATAAAAAAACAAACTATTACATTGTAAAAAAGGAAGAAAGTTTATCTCCTCTTCGATGCGCAGGTGATGCGAAACTGCATCGCGCGGAGATCTAGCAAGCCTGCTGCTTCCAAAAGTTTATCAAATGTATTAAGATTTGCTATATAGAATCGCAACAGATCTAACAAATCGAGTAAAAAATTAAATACCGATATTATGTGTTGCCGGGAGAGGCACGGGATGTGGGGTGTTGTCGAGATAACCAATTTAAAGCCTCGGGATCGTTAGCCAAATCTGTTTTACTTTTATTCAAATGATTTATTCTGTTTTTGAAATACATTATTTTATAATTCTATAAAGATCTCGGGTTCCTTTCCTTAGTCTCTTCCTTCGTTCCATTAGCTTTTAAGTATTAACGAATTTTCTTTTATTTATCGACGCGCTAAGTCACGATTAGCCCTAATTTCTTACTACTTATTGATCGATTTTTTCTTAACGACTGTCCGCCGTGCACTCGCGGTTGACGGTTTTTAATATCTCGTTTTTGGGATATTTTGGAGGGGATCGCCTAGCGACATGACTATATACAGTCATGGTGAACTCTTCGTGGCGATCAAGTCTAAGAGCAAGCGAAGGAGGTTCAAAGTCGAAACCCTTCGTTGGCACTTTCGCGTTTCCGGCGAATCCGCGCATGGTTCACTGAGGCAGCGGTTTTATTACGCGGTTCGCGAACATTCGATGCTTTTGTCTTTCTAATAATTTATATTAATATTGAAAGGTTATAGTCTCTCAGACTATAACAATATGAATTCCTTTTTATGTTTAAAATTAATAATTGGAAACAAGACTCACCAGATTCCACGCTTTTTCTTTTTCCATCTGTACACAATATGCCATTAAGTACAATGATGCTAAAATGGACATACCTGCATCCGACAACGCATTTTAGCACTGTACTTAATGACATATTGTGTACAGATGGAGAAAGAAAAAGCGTGGAATCTGGTAAGTCTTGCTTCCAATTATTAATTTTAAACATAAAAAAGAATTCACATATAATATCGGTATTTAATTTTTTACTCAATTTGTTAGATTTGTTGCGATTCTACACAGCAAATCTTAATATATTTGATGAACTTTTGGAAGCAGCAGGCTTGTTAGATCTCCGCATGATGCAGTTTCGCATCATCTGTGCGTCGAGGAGATAAACTTTTCTCCTTTTTTTGTTTTTTAAATTATTAATCGCGCTGAGAAAGGATTAAAGACGATCTGAAACGTTCATTATTTTTGTAGTTTTTAAATTTAAAATAAACAACGATCAATAAGGAAGTGTTGTTTCTTCCTCTGCGCTCTAATTACCGCGCTGTGGCTTTTATGCCAATTTTGATTTAATTTTGATGAAAGTATTATTTTTCATTTTTCATTTTTTTTTTATATAGATTCATTATTTTCTCTAATATCATAATAATAAAGCAATAAATCCTATATAAATGACAAAAATTCATTTTGAAACGTAAAAATAATTAAAAAGATGTCTTTAAATAATTATAAAATAGAAATATAAAAAGAGAAACATAAACACAAGAAAGTACAAAACATGGAAATTGATACTAATTCAAATTGTTGTCGAATGTGGATTAAAAGATGCTATCGCACATTGATCGGTGCATATTCTTTACATCTGAGTGGTTCACCTGAGGGTCCGGCAGGAACCGGCAAAACTGAAACAACTAAAGACTTAAGTCGAGTTATCGCCGTGCAATGTATAGTATTCAATTGTTCAGAAGGTCTTGATTACAAGAACATGGGCAAATTCTTCAAGGGTTTGGTGAGCTGTGGGGCATGGTCTTGTTTTGATGAGTTTAATCGTATTGAATTGGAAGTGCTGTCAGTTGTGGCTCAACAAATGTTATGCATAATGCAGGTAATAAATAAAATATTATTATATATTATTTAAAATTTTACAAATTTTAAATAAATTTAATAAATACTTAAATTCCCCTTAACCTTTGAATAAATGAAAATGTCTATTACACACGCGCTCACATGCACGTACGCACACATGTACGCACTCATGCATACAAATGTGTTTCTAAATTAAATTAGCCTTTTGTTGTCAAACAATTTTCCATTTAAAACATTTTTTTTAATATAAGTCCAAAAACAAATTATTGAAGTATAAAATATAGATGAGATATTCTGCATATTTTTTATATTTTTTAATATTATAAAAAATGTGCATGTATACACGCACATAAATAAGATTAAAACATTTAACAGATATTTCTAAACATTGCTTCATTCAATATTGCAATATATTGAGCATCTAATTACAAATTTATTTCTTTGTTATTAATTTTGATTATATTTCGGAAAATATCTTTTTATATCTTACACTAACATTCAATGATTTTCGATAAGAATGATATAAATGTACGAGTAATCTCTTTCTTTAGACTCTTCTATTGAGATAGTGAAAAAATTTCGAACACTGTACATTGTCCGACAATAATTCATTTCGGCTCCTTAAAGAGTTGAACATAGAAAAAACTGGAAGTATTTATCCTACATTATATATAAGTTCTCCAGGGGAACTAACTAAAAAAACACAACGATTGTCACTGCCGATAGTATATACAGGGTATTCGGAAATTCAATCGACAAATTTTCAGAGATTGTCGGGGGCACCATAAGAATCATTTTTTACAAATGAACCTGGGGTCGGAAACGTGTCATTACATCGCTACGGCATACGGAGTGTTCGAAAGAGTCGGGACCTCGAAATATCACAAAAAATAGAAGTTTTACAAAAAATTGTTTCAAACAAAAGTTGTAGGGTGTAAAAAGGTCTATTTACTGGCGCCATGTGTTTGACCTTGGATGGCGTCGCCAAGGTCACGACAAGGCCACCTTGAATTTTTGAAATGGAACCCTCCACTTTTTATTGCATAGTCTTGTAGCCCTTCTCGAGACCTTTTCAAAGCACTAATTTTACCAACTTTAAGTAAGCCATTTCGAAGAGATCCAAACACAAATTTGATTCTCAGATTGCAAGATGATCTAGCCAACCATGGCAAGATCGGTGACTGATCCAGCCGATGAAGGCAAGATCGGTGCCTGATCCAGCCGAATCGGATTTGTGTTTGGATCTCTTGCCTTCGTGGGCGAGACATCTTACCATGAAAAGCTCGATAACTTTGTAACAACTTACTTAAAGTTGGTAAAATTAGTGCTTTGAAAAGGTCTCGAGAAGGGCTACAAGAATATGCAATAAAAAGTGGAGGGTTCCATTCCAAAATTCAAGGTGGCCTTGTCGTGACCTTGGCGACGCCATCCAAGGTCAAACACATGGCGCCAGTAAATATACCTTTTTACACCCTACAACTTTTGTTTGAAACAATTTTTTGTGAAACTTCTATTTTTTGTGATATTTCGAGGTCCCGACTCTTTCGAAAACTCCGTAGTAATGACACGTTTCCGACCCCAGGTTCATTTGCAAAAAATGATTCTTGGTGCCCCCGACAATCTCTGAAAATTTATCGATTGAATTTCCGAACACCCTGTATACTATGACCACATACATTAATAGAAAATGTGATGCGTTCTCTAAAACAGACAACGCTGATTCATTTGCTGTCCTCACTTTTTATTCAAATAAGAGCGTATCTATATGCAATATCAATTGTTGCAATATCATTAATTAGTTTTAGTTTTTTTTATTATGTGATACTTGATGTAATACTATCAGTTTTTATTTACTATTTTAATATTATTTTTGTGTATTTATGATATATTTTTTAATGAAAAAAAGAGTTGAATGGAAACTTTCGATTGTACTTAGTGTAATTTTGAATTGCATATAACATGCAATTTTTTTCTATAGCATCAGGCATTTTAATTTTTATAATTCAGACTATTATTCTTTATTAATAGAATTATAAATTTTAAAAGTAATTTAATAAAAGATAGTAATTATATCTGTATAGGCTGTACGTGCTGGTTTGGAAATGTTTGTCTTTGAAGATACCGAACTTAAATTGAACCCAGCTGTTTTCGTGTGTATCACAATGAATCCTGGTTATGCCGGTCGCACGGAGCTGCCAGATAATTTAAAAGTCTTATTTCGCACAGTTGCTATGATGGTACCAGATTATGCCATGATTGCTGAAATCTTTTTATATTCGTCGGGCTTTAGTTTCGCCCGCGAACTCTCTACAAAAATCGTTACTACATATAAGCTCTGTTCTGAGCAATTGTCTACACAGTCACACTATGACTATGGTATGCGCGCCGTCAAAACTGTCCTTTCTGCAGCGCAGAATCTAAAGTTGAAGCATCCCAATGAAAATGAGGCTATTCTTCTTTTGCGCTCGTTGATTGATGTGAACTTACCTAAATTTCTAACACGAGACGTGCCACTCTTTCAGGTATGTCAAAAGATAGCATTAGTTTTTAAGATATTTTTTTGATTTTGTATAATAGTTGACGATTTTGTATAATAATTGAAACTGATAAATCAAAAAATGAAAAAAAAATAACGAATGTTTATATAAAAATGTAATACATTCATGTATGCGAATCTTAATAGAATTTAAAAGAACTGTTTTCGTACTTAGAGAATAGAGCAGTTTTAAATATCTTATAAAAGAAATATTATTGGAGAGTATAAGATAAGTGATTAGACAAATAGAATAGAAAAAAAGTGCGACTATGACAAGAAAGATAGGGATGCATGTGAAGGAGGAGGTCAAACGTGTCTATACGCTCATTTGGTCAACGAGTAGCAGAATCCATTCGTGGCAACGGCATCGACGCATATCCTGTAAAGAGAGTATTCACACATTTTTCAGCCCAACGAATAATTGCTAGAAAACAGTATTCGTGGAAAAATATGAGGTGCAAGTGGCTGGATCAGGAATCGAACCCGAGTCTATCGCTTTTCGGGCAACTATTCTAGACTGCTATCTAGATCTCACATCTAATGCCGTTTTTTAACAGTGAGTGATATACGACTCCAGAACGATGTTGAGATCTCATTCGATGGATGCCAATTGTACCAATTGTCAAGGATACTTGAAAGCTCGCTGAACTAATAAAAAACTCCAAAATCACATTTATATTGCAAGGAATTTTATTTCAATATTATGTGATTAGTGTGAGCGTTTCTCTACTGCAATGAATGTTTTTCTGTTGCTGGAGACTCAATATTGTAATGATTGTCGCTACTTACGAAACCTTTTTTATTAAATATCGATATTAATCGAAATGATATTATTCGTACGATTATAGACGGAAATGCGGCGTAAAATATATATAAATATAAAATATGCATTAATATAATATAATTATTAATATAAAATATTAATTTAATAATAAAAATAATTTGTTCACTTTAACTCCATATTGCCTAATTATTCACATTAATGTACATTCCGTAAAAATGTGCATTAAAAATAAAATTGGGGAAAAGTAGTATTCGAACCTGTAACATGCTATGTTCTTATTCGCTACCTCATCTGCTACGCTACGCTCACTACCTGCAAGCCTCTTAAATATGTTCTACATAAAAGGCACAAGGAAAACTTTCAATGCAAATTTCTCATGAATACTCGAATGTTGCATCGTGCCACTTGACTATTAAATAATGGAGGGGTATCTCTAAAACATATTTAAAATTCAAGATCGGTGATCTTACTACCTGATATTCCCCTTGTAAAAAATACGCGCAATTCGCTTTTGATCTCGCGTCTGATTTCTAATTGCGTCGGAATTTTGCCATACATGGACAGTTTGCGATTAAAAATGCAATTCGAGAAAACAGACAGTTAATTGTATTATATATGTCGAGTTCGATAATGTCATAGAAATCGATTGTCTCGTTAATTCATCAATGATTTTGTTAGATTTTTTATTGTGCACACGCTCACATCGTAATGTAATATTCGGTTAAAAATTTTCCTCTTCCACTTCAATAAAAATGTTGATATGCAGTCCTTCTCGCTCGCTCGCTTGGCCGTTCGTGTCTCTCTCACACTCATTCATCTTACCAGAGCGGCCCACCGGGAAGGAAAACTTCGGCCGGGTATATCAGCCGGTCTGGCCGGCACCAGTGATGCCAGAATGGATACGCTGGCAACCGGCAACCGTGAGTGGAAAGGGTAACGAACATGTGAACGTAAGCGTACGTGTGAGCTCGGAGCTTCGGCTAGCTTCGGACAATAGAAAAGAACAGAATACAGCTTTCTGTCTTTTTCTTATCAAGTTAGCAACGAAGAGGCGATGCAGCTCGCAGCTCGGTTCTCGATATCTCAATGCGTGCGAGAGCGTTAAACGTTTTTCGCTTACAACTTTGTATACTATATATTTTTTATAACTGATATATATATATATATATATATATATATATATATATATATATTATACATTTATCAATTGTAAGAAAATATTGATATATTTTTTCATGTAAAAAATCAAATCGTATAATTTTTATAAACAAATGTGTGTGTGTGTGTTTATATATATATATATATATACAAATAAATTTGAACACGTGTTGAGCACGTTTATTGAAAATGGCTTTTTTTCCTTATTTTGATAAATTTCATCCTAAAATTTATTTTATTGTATATAATAAAATAAAATTATATGTAAAATGAGGATAAATATTGATTTAAAAATTTTTTAATTTCGATTTTTTTTAATTTTTCGTTTCTAAATAAACTAAATTATTTTTTAAGATTATAATAATAATAATTGATATATAGGAACGAAAAAGGAATTTAAAAATTAATGGATTTTCAAATTAATACTTATCTTCATTTTGCACATAATTACATTTTATTGTATAATACAAATTTAAAGGTAAAATTTATCAAAATAAAAAAAGGAAAACCATTCACAAACGTATTCAACATGTGTGTTCATAACTCATTTATATTAATATATATATTTTTTTTTCATTTAAGAATTATACGGTTTGATTTTTTAATATGAAAAAATATATCGGTATTTTCTTACAACTAGGATATATATAATATATTAACCAGTTATAAAAAAGATCTAATATAAAAAGCTAAAAGGGAAAAACATTTAACGCTGTCGCACGTATCGAGAAGCAAGCAGTGTCAAAAATTTATGTGCTTGTTATATATCGAATGGAAAGGACGAGTTAACAGTGTAACGCAGCTGGTAGCGCCCGTTTACGTACGACGCTGCGCGTCGCTGGTTCAAATCTTACTTTTTTTTATATCTACATTAAATTATTGTGCTATATATTTTTACTATTTTAACAAATTAATCTTAATTATAAAATATATTATATTTAAAAGTCATTGAATTTATTTGCTATGCAAAAAAATTTTAATTAAATAGTATTTATTGCGTAAAAAACTTAAGATTAATTATTATATGTAATTGTCATTGCAAATAAATTTCTGACGCTGCTTACTTCTCGATACGTGTGACAGCGTTAAATGGTTATCCCTTTTAGCTTTTTATATTAGATCTTTTTTATAACTGGTTAATATATTATACATATATATATATATATATATATATACTGGTATATATATATATATTTATAACCAGGTATTAAAAAGATCTAATATAAAAGGCTAATATAAAAGGGATAACCACTTAACGCTGTCACACGTATCGAGAATTAAGCAGCGTCAAAAATTTATTTGCAATGACAATTACATATAATAATTAATCTTAAGTTTTTATACATATATATCCTAGTTGTAAGAAAATACCGATATATTTTTTCATATTAAAAAATCAAACTGTATATTTCTTAAATGAAAAAAAAAAAATATATATATATATATATGTATATATATATTAATATAAATGGATAGCTTCCGGTTCCAGAAAGATTGTGAGTGACAGGTATGAGAGCGTGTTGTCAGAGATTTGTGAGAGAGTGGCGGAAGGAGAGAGAGGAGAGTAAGGGAGTTGGGTGCAGGGGATAGAGGAGTAAGGGAGGTGTGGATACGAATAAAGAAGAGAGGAGGGAAGTGAAAGTTAGGAAAATAGAGGTGAGAAAGAGGCGAGTGGAGGTTAGTAGGCAGTGCAGCTTGTGGCGGCAGGCGATTAGCGAGAAGGCGCAGTGTCACTAGAATAGTGATTCCAGTAACGGCGCACAGTGGAGCCAAATCCCGAAAAGCTGGCTAAAACCTCAAAAAATGAAATTTTGATTTAAAGAATTCTAACTAGTGAAAAGAGTAGGGCAATAATTGGGGCATTTAGTTGTAAAAGTAGAGAGATGCTGCCCCCTTCCCTGTGTCTGTGTCTTCAGTTGGAAGTTAGCTTTCATTTAGAGTGCACGTAGCGCGCAATAAAACAAGGAAAATTACGTTTTGTTTTAGACTGTATAATTTATATATAAAGTGTTCGATTTTAATTCAACAAAATGGAAATGACTCCTGCAGGTATGTAGGAAATGTTTTTGTACTCATATAACTTAAATTTAACTTTTATTTTTTTGAAATAAAGAATGATTCCTTGTGCCTTGATAAAAACAATATAATTTGTGAAACTTCTAATTTCAACTAAACAAAAAGTTATATATACCACCATATCCCGCGAAAAACAAAATTGAAGGCTTTAATCTATTATCTAACAAAAGGGTTCAATCTATTATCTAACAAAATTTACAAAAATGAGCTGCCAAGAACTGCCTATTAATCACTTGGTTGAAGAGACCTTGATGCGGACAAAAATCACTATAGCGTGCTCAGTGTTGCCAGATCGCTGAAAAATTGGATGGTAGATGGCATGCCAAGAAAGCGGTAGATAGCGGTAGATTTTTTATTTTAGAAATTTCGTATAATATAAGACATGAAACTGACAGTTAATAGAAAAAATATTGTAATTATAAGTAATACGAATATCTAAAACAATTCAACAGCAAATAAAAAAAGAAATTATACTTACAATAACAAAATGTACTCATAGTTTTTTCTTTAATCTTTACTTTGTCTGAGTATAATGAGTATCACAAATTTCGTATAATGAGTATCACAAGTTTCGTATAAAACTAGTTAATAGAAAAATATTTTAATTATAATAAATAATACAACAACTCAATACTCAATAGTCTCAATAGTATATAAATAAAAGAGAAATTATAATTTATACTTATAACAAACAATATACCTCGTAGTTTTCCAGGAAACACAAAGTAACAGTAACATAACATTAATGTTATAATTTCCCACTCAACAATATAACTGCAATGTAATATGCCTTGTGCGTAACAGTTACATTGTTGAGTGGAAAATTATAAGTATTAATGTTATGTTATGTTTCTATTACTTTGTGTTTTTTTCTTTAATCTTCAATCTCACTAGTCTCAGAGTCAGTTAATAATTCATAGTTTTTATCGTTCTTATACATTTGATTAGAATGTAGTTTAAATAACTCTTTTGATGTAGGAAAGTTGTAGCAACTTTTACCGTTTAAATATTCTTTTGTATGTAAAAGTCCAGAAAGAGTAGCAGATGAAATAAAATTTCTTGAATCGGTTTTTATTAAATTAATTTGGGAAAATAGTCTTTCAACGTTAGCGGAAGAGTGAGGGAGAGAAAGTAATTGAATAGCAAACTTACTGACTGTTCCAAACATTGGCGTGCCATTATTATATTTTTCTTTCAGTATTGAAACCCAAAACTCTTCACCATTGTCGCTGAAATTCTGGATTTCAGTGTTTCTTAGTAGCCGCCATTCTGGATCTAACTTCTGATAATCTTTCTCCGTTATTAAATTTGGGAAATGCATTGCCAAAGGAATAATCGAAACCGAACTGCCCTTTTTAACATTTTCAGGGTTGATTAACTCCAGTTTTAATAGAACGTCATTTGTGAAATCAAATCGAATATTGATCTGATTGACACTTTCGATTAAGAAATCTAAACATCGCCTTCTGAAAAAACTTCTTGTTCCTTTGTTATTCCGTTATCAGACTGTAATAGAAAAGCGCAGTTTTCTGCACCTACATAAATATCTTCTAATTTAAGAAAATTATATGGATTCTTGTAATCAATTTGTTTAATTGCACAGTTCAAAATTAAATTTCTTCTTATAAAACACTCCAGTATAGTTTTATATACCCCTATAATTTTAGTTCTCAAATGATAGATTTGTGGAGAAGTTGAATGCATTTCCCTATTTAAATTATTAAATATAGGTAAAATGAATTTTATAAACTGCAAAAAAAGTTTTGATAATGGATCATTTAACCTTTGTAAAATAGTTTCTGCCGCTAACAATCTGTCATTTACAACTCCATCCACAAAATACAGTTTTAGAGCATTATATTGTTCTAATAATCTTAAAACTACAGACTCAAGTGAAAGCCATCTTGTCTGGGCAGGGCAAAGAATTTTGTGGACTGCAGTTTCAGTAAACTTTTAAAACTCTTGATAAAAATTAGTTCTCTTGGGGCTGCCAGCAATGTAATTGTGCACATCCCTTGCTAAATCCTCCACTCACCTAGGTAGTTTTTTACATGCATAATTTGCACATAAATTAAAGCTATGGCAGATACACTTCATTAAAAAAATAGATTTGTTTTCTGCTTTTAACCTAGTCATCACAGAATTATTCTGGCCTGCCATTACATTGGCTCCATCAGAGGCAAGGCCGATTAAGTTCTCCTTGTATGGAATATTATGTATCTTAAAGAGTTTGATAATTTTTCCATAAATGTCATCTGCCTTTGCATCTTTTATGAGTATTAATGCAAGAAATGAATCTCTTATTCTAGAAAGTAAAATAGTTCAATGTAAGTTTAATATAAGTCATAAAAAGATATGAATATAATAAATATGTCATCTAATCACCTTTCACCATCAAAATATCTAACAATAATTCCAAGGTGTTTTGTACAACCTTTGTCAGTCGACTCGTCAGCGATTAATGAAAAAGTAGTTGTTCTCAAACATTGTGTTGTTAATTGGAGCTGATATTTGCCTAATACATTCTTTATTATTGCTGTGCATTTGGTACGATGAATTGAATTTTTTTTGCATTTTCGTATTCAGGACAAATTGCTTTGATTAGAGAAGGAAGATGATTTATCAAATTAAATGATAAATTATGTTCTACTACATATGCTCCTAAATATAAATCAGCCCTTTTCTTGAACTCATCTCGGTTAACTAAAGATTTGGTTACGTCTAGTAGGTTAGCTTGTTTTTTCGTACTTTTGCTTAGACGCTGGTGCATTGCTGTTTCCATATGTCTATATAATTGCATTTTACCCGCTCTCACATTTATTGTTTTATTGCACACTTTACAGTAAGCACCACATTTATCTTTTTTATCTAATTATAGCCAATTTCTGAAAACTTCTTCCATCTGCTATTCTTTTTTATATTTCTGATGATATTTCATTTTTTGTTTTTTCGTCTTAGGCTGTTCGGATTCCAAAGATTTAAAAGAATGAAGATATGCATAATTATTGTTAAAAAGGCATTGGCAGCAATGGCAGCAATAATTTATATTACATGTCAGAATCATCTTCGAATTCTTTGGAATTCATTTTCAGGAAGGAAAATAACCTCTGGTGTGATAAAGGAATTGAAACTAAAACCGTGCTTGTGTTGTTATTTGTGTCAAGTCAAACTTCTTTTTCTTCTTCTACTATGGCCGATGACCATAACCTTCCAATAAAAGTGAAACCTTCATATTAATAAGAAACATGATAACACCGCTCGCGGTGGTCATCTGGCAGTACTACATTAAAATAGCGGGAATAATATGCTATTTCAAATGTTATTTTTCTACTTGTAATCATGGTTGTCACTTTTTAATGTATTCTTCAAGAATAAAATTTTCCATTTCTAATCCATACACGAATAATCGATAAAATATATATGTAAAGTAAAAAAACGGTAGATAACCCAGTTAAAACGGTAGACAGTAGATTTGTGAGCCAAAACGGTAGATCTACCGCTAAAACGACATGGCAACACTGAGTGTGCTAGACACTTTTCGGAAGATAATTCTTGTAAACTTTATAAGAAAACGTTGAAGACAACATATAACAACATAACAACAACATATAACTGAACCTAAGATCTAACCTTAATTTAACACTTATTCTGTATTCTCGTGAGTTATTTTTTAAAAATTAGTTTCTAATATTGTTAATTCTAATATTGTTAATATATAAAAAAAAATATATATATATATATATTTATACATATGTATAAGTATAACATTTTTAATAAATATAAATTTTTTTTTTAATTAATTATCATCAGTCTTTATTTAGGAGCATCAAAAAAGTTAAATTTTATCAGATTTTCAAAAAAATTTTACTCTTTCTTTTAGTATAGTACAGAATAAGAGTTAACTGTCAATCTGATTTGAAATCACAACAGTCAAAATGTAAGTTTTTAATGCAAATTAGTTTTTTATTTGTATGGGATTTTTTTTATAGGATCTGATGATGCACAATTACAATATACTCGAAAGGAAGTTTTCATAATCATTAAAGAGCACTTAAAAGATGGATTAAGTAATATAATAAAATACCTGGAAATGTTATTTTATAATATTAATTTTTTATTAATTGTTTGTCATATTTGTAATATTTGTAATATTTTATATTTTAATTTTTAATTTTTATATTTTATATTTTAATATTAATTTGAACTAATGTTTGTAATATTTCACTAATTGTTTTTCATATTCCAAAAATGATTTCATATTAAATCAAATGTTTTTCAATTTATTTGTATTAATTTTTTGTAATATTTAAATTTTTTTATAATAGACATTTAAAAATTTTTTTATAATAAAAAAAATTCATCAGAGTATTGTTTATTTTAATCAGCGACTTCAAAAATCTCTGTATATCGTGATATTTATAAAAATTTAACATTTTTCACAAAATCGTCTACCATATTAAATCCGCCATTTTGTTTATAGTAATTTTGATTTCAGATTTGTAATCAGCGACCTCGAAAATACTTGTATACCAATTTTTGTTCGAATTTAACTTGATTTGAGGTTTTGGCCAGCTTTTCGGGATTTGGTCCCACCGTGCATTGGTACCTTGACATTTTACTCCTTTATCGTCTTTCTGTTGTACTGTTTAACGATTTTTTGCTTACGATTTACGTATCAGTTACTTTTAATCGAGCATTTCCTTTTTTTCTGCTCATAACCTGTTGAACTTTACTGCAGCTTGCGTTAAAGAAATGGTCAAAGTTAGAAGAAAAGTCTTGTACAGTTATGCAATATTCGCAATAATTAACGAGAAATAAATTAAAGAAAATCGGCCAATGCGCGTGGCTAGAAGTGCGTGGTGGTGAAGGCGGTCTCATTGTAACATAATGGCGGCGCGCGGCGAAGCAGTGATTGGAGAGGGGAAGAGCCTTTGCCGCGCGCCTACACACTCATCGCTCCTGTCCTTCCCAATCACCGTTTCGCCGCGCGCCGCCATTATATTACAGTGAGACCGCCTTTACCGCCACGCACTTCTAGCCATGCGCATTGGCCGATTTTCTTTAATTTATTTCTCGTTAATTATTGCGAATATTGCATAACTGTACAAGACTTTTCTTCTAATTTTGAGCCAATCTATCTTAATTTTTTAAAATTATGATCATTTTCATGACACCCTATAGATATATATATATTTATAGTATATATATATATATATTTAAGTAGTAGTAGTATATATATATATACTACTACTTAAATATATATATATATATACACTATAAATATATATATATATATATATATATATATATATATATATATACAGGGTGACCCATTTTAACTTAGGCAGCCAAATAACTCGAAAAATAAGCAAGATAGAGAAAAATGTTTTAGACAAAAGTTGTATGGTTTCGAGGGGGCCATAAGATGGTATCATTGGTTTGACCTTGAAGAGTCATTTGAAGGTCACGTGAAGGTCACTTCAATTTTTTTAAATGGAATACCCTATATATTTTTGTACATTCTTGTAGCTTATTTCGAGAGCTTTCCAAAACACTATAATTAAGTACCTTTCCGTTAAGTACTTTTTGAGTTATGATGCTTGAAATAATTTCTTAATTTTACATAAACCGTAAAATATCTTGTAAAATATTCATTTTTCGATTATCTTACCTTAATACTTTTATGTACAAAATAATGAGAGGAATCAATTGGTGTAAAGAAAACACATAGTTGTTTTTAAGAAAAAATATGGAATTGTTAATTGCAAATTACATATTTTTTCTTCGAAACAACTATGTGTTTTCTTTACACCAATTGATTCCTCTCATTATTTTGTACATAAAACTATTAAGGTAAGGTAATCGAAAAATGAATATTTTACAAGATATTTTACGGTTTATGTAAAATTAAGAAATTATTTCAAGCCTCATAACTCAAAAAGTACTTAACGAAAATGTACTTAATTATAGTGTTTTGGAAAGCTCTCGAGATGAGCTACAAGAATGTACAAAAATATATAGGATGTTCCATTTAAAAAAATTGAAGTGACCTTCACGTGACCTTCAAATGACTCTTCAAGGTCAAACCAATGATACCATCTTATGGCCCCCTCGAAACCATACAACTTTTGTCTAAAACATTTTTCTCTATCTTGCTTATTTTTCGAGTTATTTGGCTGCCTAAGTTAAAATGGGTCATCCTGTATATATATATACAATAAATATATATATATATATATATATATATATATATATATATATATACAATAAATATATATATATATATATATTTAAGTAGTATGTAACCATTAGTTTTGTAACCATAGACATATTAATACTAATTGTAAGTGCAATGCGAACCAAATATGAGATTCTTTTGTTTTTATATATATTTTATGTAAATCAGATTCTTTCGTTTTTATACATTTTATATGTATCACACATCTTAATAATTATATTTTTCAATTTATAATATAATGAAATATATATATTTATATGAATTTTTATTATCTATTTATTGACTTTAAGATATATATAAAATAAAATACATATTATATAACTCAAAATAATATTTATAAGTCAGTTATGACTATTATATTATAATCATCAAACAGGAAATATGATTGGGCTGAATTTTTTGTGCCTAATATTTTTCGCGTGAATTTATGTATATTATTTTTCCCTTAGCAAACTCGCCGTTATTGTCGGTCTTAAAATGCAATCTCAAGCTAAAGCTAAAATAGTACAATTATATAATTAAATTTTATGTGATTGCTGTTCTAGCTTCAGCTTGAGATGCGTTTTAAGACTGATAGTAACAGCGGATAGTTTGCTAAAGGAAAAATGTACATAAATTCACGCGAAAAATATTAGGCAGAAAAAATTCAATCCGATCATATACTGATACATTTCTAAAGTAATATTACATATATATTTTACTGCAATATTGCTACAACGTTGCGTATTAATATTTCTGAAAGCGGACATTTTACAGTTGCTGCAACCTTGCTGTAATCTTGCAGCAACGTTTTATAACGTTTATGCAACGTTGCAATATTGCGATAAAACGTTGCCACAATGTTTCTGCAATCTTGTTGTGCTGTATGGGTACAATTCAAAACACAAAATTTTCAGTTTTTATTGATGAAACATCTAACTAACAATAAATGGATGACTTTTTTTGTCCGATATGTTGATCCGGAGACATTAGATGTTCGCTCGCAATTAGTTAAATTAATAAATGAGCCTCTTAATTGACAAGTGGCATAAGCCCAAAAATCGGAAAAATGAGTCTGCTATAGAAATAGAAAGTCTTATGAATTGTTTTAATTATCAATTCAACTTACGTGTACTTTATTTTTTTGTTAATAAAAAGCGAAAGTCAATTTTACGTCGTAAATGAAATGATCGTAAAAACTTCTGGAATAGTGACTTAAGTCCAATTTTTTGGACTTGCTTCATTATTCCACGCAACATTTGGACTTACACCACTGTTTCATTCGATTAATAGAATGCGATGACTGTTTGTATACAAAATAAACATTATTCCATGAATGAAGATCATTCATGTTGATATTCACTTTTGCGTTGTGAAATTGTTCAGTATCTTATTAGCTTTAATATCAGCAACATTATATTACTTGTATATTCGTCGGCAATGGATAACGTAAATTCAAATCTTAGAAAAAGCCGAAAAAGAGTGAGAAATAGTGATGGTTGGGCTAGGAACGTTGCAAAAAGACTTCGTAATTCAGGAGCGGATTATATAAACCGAAGTAATAATATAGTTCCTGAGAAAAATTTTGAAAACAGAGATTGTGGATGTCAGAAGAAATGTAAGGATGTGATTGATGAAGAAATACGAAGGAACCACTTCAATAATTTCTAGAAAATGGGATCCTTTCAAGCACAAAATGCATACTTTTATGGGTGTGTACAGAATGTGCCTATAAAAAGAAGACGAGCACGAGATAGAAGTAGGTGTATGAAAAGCAGCAATAATATATACTATTTAACAAATATTAATGATTCTACTATCGTCGTGTGTAAAAAGTACTTTTCACAAACTTTTGGTATATCTAAAGGACGTTTAAATAGAACTATAATAAAACATGCAGAAGGTAATTGTGCTGGAAGTGATGATAGAGGTAAAGCAAATCCGCGTAAACTCAGCGATGACACCATTAACAATGTTTGTGAACATGTACAAAGTTTTCCTACAAATATATCTCATTACACGCAAACACAATTCGAATCGAAAATATCTGAATGAAAATTTGAATATTTGGAAGATATATGAGTTATATAAAGAAAAGTGTTCTGGATTAAATATACAACCAGTAAAAGAGCACATGTATCGTCATATATTTAATACGCGGTTCAATCTTCATTTTAAAATACCACGAAAGGATACATGCAAGCAATGTGATGAGTATAAAATTAAAATAGATGCAAGTGACGATCAAGAAACTATAAAAAAACTTAAAGATGAACACGAGTTGCATTTACTGAAAGTTGAGGAAGCATGCAAGTCTATGAAAGAAGATGCAGCAAAGTGTTCAACAACAATTGATAATATTTATGTGTGCAGCATGGATTTACAAAAAGCTCTGCCGTTTCCAAAATTGAATGTTTCTGATGTATATTATAAAAGAAATATGGATTGTTACAATTTCGGTATTCACGATCTACGAGAAAATATAGGATACTTTTATGTTTGGGATGAAACAATAGCCTCAAAAGGATCACAGGAAATAGCATCGTGCTTAATTAAACATATCAAAACTTTTGCTGGTAATAAAGAGAAAATAATTATTTATAGTAATACTTGCACTGGACAAAATCGAAATATAAAATTAGCTTTATCTTTGTTAAAATTAGTTCAAAGTAATGATAACAGCAAAAGTTATAGAACAATAATTCTTAGTTTCGGGTCACTCGTTTTTGCCGAACGGATTCGGATTTTAGATCTGTAGAATCTGCAGCACGCCATTCAACTATTTACGTTCCTGAGGATTGGTACAATTGCATGAAAATTGCTCGACATTCCAACAAATTCATCGTATATGAGATGAAAAGAAATGAATTCTTTTCTACTAAACAGTTGCAGCGATCTATAACGAAGCGTAATAAAAATACTGTATCACAAACTGTAAATTGGCTCATCATTTTTAGTGGTTACACTATGAAAAGGGAAAACAGTTCGATATTTTTTATAAAAATACAATTTCTTCGGATGTTGAATTTAATACATTAAATATTCAGCGTGCTCGGTGTGGCAGACCATTGCAGTTGAAAAATATAAAACAGGAGAATTTATATCCATCTGTGAGTCCTGTTTCGGCGGCTAAGAAGAAGGACATATTAGATTTGCTATTTATTCCTCCGATTCATCATATATTTTTCCAACAATTAAACACCAGTGAGACTGCAGAAGATGATGACCAATCCAGCAACGAATGAGTTTTTTAACGTGTTAAATATGACATAAATTCAATAATGCATTGAAAATATCATTCTTTTAAGTTATAATTAATTGCCATCTGGCGTAAGTCACTTTTTTTAAAGAGAATTATATTACAATTTAGTGCAATAATGGCATTTGATTATTTGTAATGTTATTGTTAGTTAACTTTTGAAAAAAAATGCGATTTTTATTTCAAGTTATATTATCATAAATACTACATTTTCAATTTATTTTCTCACAATAAAGCTACATTCCGTTACTAATTTTTTGTAAAGTTATTATGCAAAAGTTCCGACAGCACGATATTAAGAAAGTGGACTTAATTCACTTGTAAGGGACTCAAATATTGATGCCAAAGATTCAAGCGCAGAAAAGTTCAATGCATTTAAATATGAAATGTGGAAATTACAGATATCGTTTTTAAATATTGTTGCCTTGTCATGCAACAATGTATCTGTTATGATAGGAAAACATTCATCATTTAAAAAAAAATTAGAAGAAATGTGTCCACGTTTACTAACACTCTCATACCCGTATCATTCTACTGCATTAGCCGTGCATGCTACATATACTAAAATTTCCACATATTGCGATAAATTTAAAAAAAAATTGTTAAATATCCAAATAGTAATTCCAAACGTACGACTATTTTTCGCGAATTTTGTGAATGTTTCCAAGAAACTAATCACAAAATATTAAAATTATGTGATACATACTGGTTTCCTAATTATTTATGCATCGAAAGACTTCTTGAATCTTGGGATACAATTAAATATTTCCTTACTGAAGTGGTTATGAGTGAAAAAACAAATTCTGAAAAATATTTATTGTCTATGATGAATAACGTAAAGATAAAAGCTTATTTTCTTTTTTTAAAATACGTTTTAAATTTTTTCAACGTATTTAATGCATTTAAGCGGAAACGAGAATCCATTTGCAGCCAAAATCTAAAAACTTTCTTTTCCAAAGTTGTTCAAATGTTTTAAAAGAAGAATATTTAAAAACATTTTTTACAAATATTACTTTTACAAATATTCTTACTAAAGGAAAATCAAAAAACTCTTAATAAAATTATTTTGGGGCCAGAATGTGAGGAATATCTGAACGAATTAACGTTGAAAGATCACATATATAAACATAGTTAAAATTGTTTGAGAGAACTGTTTAACATTTTGTGATTACTGCAGAAGAAATTCATAAAAGGTTACCTATAAATAATGAATTCTTATCAAAGGTTTTCAACCATTTATAAGTTTATTCAATAATAATAGACAAACATTATTTGATGATGTTTCGCTCGTAGCTAAAACTATCAGCGACTTTGATGAAGATGCTTTAAAAAAAGAATGGATTACATTAGCATCAGATCTTACAGTGGGACAAAAACAAAAAACTTTTCTAAATTAAATTTATATGTGAAAAGCAATTTTACAACTTTAGTACACCAATGATGTTCTTCAATGTTCCAATTCAACCAATACATTAAAAATATTATTAGAGTGCTTCCGAATTTTAATGCCGAGTCTGAGAGAATGATTTTGAACAATTTTCTTTTGAATAATTTAAAAATGAAAACACGTAATAGCTTTTCGACGGCTTTTGTTAATGCTATTTGTGTGTTTAAGTCTGCATTAAAAAACGAGGGGAGAGAGTTTTAAATATGATAATTCATGAAAAGCATTTATCTCTTATGTCGGCGGACAAATTATACGCTATCGCTGATAAAAAAGATAAAAGTGCTTTAAGGTTATATGCGGATGCTACTGACATAGCAGATCCTTCCTCTCTCTCTCTCACGAATAATTTAAAAATAAATTTTTACAAGAGACATCAGACTTAAAAAGTGTGTAAAAAATATCTTGTTTGACATTACACTCTTAAAAACAAGGGTGTAAGAATGTATAATTATGTATGTATACAGGGTATCTCTAAAATTCGACCCCACTCCTGGATCTCGGAAACAGCTTTAAATATAGGAAAATGTTTTAGACCAGAGCTGTCCACGTTTTGCACATTTCGGCCGATTTCCGTGAGTCAACACCTATCGCCACCCCCCTCTCCCCTTACGTCTCGAGATCTTAACAATGAGTCAGCTAACAACCGTAACCAAGACGCCTTACTTCAGGTACGGCTCATCTATAACGCGATGTTGTTCCCTACGCCCCGTCTACCAAATGTTAATACTTTAAAAAAATACGCGAGTTCTTTAAAATCTTTTTAGATAATTAATTCAAAATGTATAACAAAGTTTCAATTCCCGATTATTAATTACATTAATAATAAAATATTGACATTTGGCAGATGGGGTATAGAGAACGGTATCGCGTTATAGATGCGCCGTACCTGAAGTGTTTTGGTTACAGTTGTTAGCTGGTTCGTTGTCAAGATCTCGAGACGTAAGTGGGGGGCGATAGGCGTTGACTCACGGAAATCGGCCGAAATGTGCAAAACGTGGACAGCTCTGTTTTAGACAAAAGTTGTAGGATATTAAGGGAGACAGATGATGAAAATATGGACATGACCTTAAGTGACTTTATCAAGGTCAAGTCAATGTGATCGGTTTTCTTAAATGAAACCTCCCATTTTTTATTGCATATTCTTATAGCTCTTGTCGAGACATTTTCAAAACACTATCTTCTTGTGTCTTTTGTGCAAGCCATCCCCAAGATATGAAGCTTTAAAGTTGACATACCGTCGGCATTATCCGATGTACATCGGACGAGTAACCCTCACTTTATCGAACGCTACAACAAAAAAAAAAGTAGAGAGAAGAAAAGATATTTCTTTACTCGAATTGAAGATAGTTTCGTGCACTCTTTCTTGCCCACTTCTTTCTTATTTTCGTATTATCTCACTTTTCTCTTTGTCACTTTTCTGAAATAAATTAAATTTTTCTAAATAAAGTTTTGAATTATGTCTAAGTGATCTAAGGAGGATAAGATGGAAATTGCACTCTTTCTTGCCCACTTCTTTCTTATTTTCGTATTATCTCACTTTTCTCTTTGTCACTTTTCTGAAATAAATTAAATTTTTCTAAATAAAGTTTTGAATTATGTCTAAGTGATCTAAGGAGGATAAGATGGAAATTATTTTTCTTTACGGAGAGTGTGACCGCTCTTATCGAGTAACTGCGAAACTGGATGGAAAGAAAGAGAGAGAGAGAAAGAATTTTAACTGAAGAAATACACACACCTTTTTAGGGCCACTACATGATGTACCAATCCGACCGAGTAACCTTCCCGCGGTGTACATT
Organism: Camponotus vicinus; assembly: GCF_025532165.1. Taxonomy (NCBI): domain Eukaryota; kingdom Metazoa; phylum Arthropoda; class Insecta; order Hymenoptera; family Formicidae; genus Camponotus; species Camponotus vicinus. Next base: position 13,170,371 of record NW_028141979.1, read on the forward strand.
GAGTATATATCGGGTATACAGGAATTTGTGTGGGCGTAAGAGGCAAGGAGACTCACGTTAATCAAGTACCTCAAAGGGAACAGAAACCTATTACATCGTTGTTGCTGGGTAGCGCTAAAAAATCCTATATCATTTGGTGGCGGATTCTTCGTAGAGATAGCACAAGTGCTATTATCTGCATTATCTTATCGCAGAAACGACTAACGCTTTCTCGAAGATTGGATATTAGTGTATTTATTCAGATCCTTGACTAATTTTAATCTAGCCTTTCGGAAAAATTTTAAGTGAGTCAGTAGTGATCTGTGGTGGCTAATTTTAATTAATAAGTAATGACACAAATAAAAATAGTCACACAAAGCGATTCTAACCTCGCACGCCACATGGGCGAGGAAGAAGGTACAAAAGACTTCAGAATTAACAATGAGGATATAAAAATTGAAAATACATCGATTCTAAATGATGAAATTAAAAAATTCACAATTACTGGCCAGTCTAAACGAAGAAGCAAAAGGAAAGACTGGGAAAATAACAAAGAAAAAGAGTGGCACACGGTAATTCAAAACCTTATGCTAAAAACAGAAGAAAGGAACTTTTAGAGGCAAATAAACTCACGATATCCTCTTCTTCTCCTATTCCAGCGAACTTGAACAACACTAATAATACAGAACCTTATTCCTCGAGAACATATACAAGTCAATCAGCGGAATATATTAGAACAGATGCGGGACAATATAAAACATTAGTGATATTGATCATTAAATGCAATCAAATTCCTGCGATCTACTTGGTTGGGTTCCAACGTCCCTTCTATTAAATATATATAAATCCTTAATCAGATAAAAAATTGAGTACGGCTCCAGTGTATGATACAACATTCCTAAATATTTGTGGAATAAAATACAAACGATTCAAAATCAAGTATTAAGACTAGCCATGGGATACAGGAAAAGTACTCCAATGAACGTTATATTAACAGAAACATGCGAACCTTCTATTAAAAATAGAATAGAATATTTAGGAATATCTAGGATATAATTACATATCAAGAGCAGTTTCTTAATCTAACCACTCTCCTTAATAGTATTTTTAACAAATTACAGGAAACTATTGACAATCCAATCAAAGTCATGAGAATACCTACATCTTTGTTATATGAATGTTATATTACCTTCTCTCAATTTGCATATCTCTTCTATAGTTCAGTTCCATAGTTTCATAGTCATAGCTACATTCTGCTTGTACCCTTATCAACTTAAATTTCTTTTTCCTCACGTTTCTTTTAAGGAGAGTGAACTTCTGAGAGAGGATACATTTCCTTCTCCGTCTTTTTCATACATTATTCCCTTTACAGAGTTTCTAAAATCATTATTTCACGGATGGTTCAAAGATTGAGAGCTTTCCTTTTGCAGTCTATAATAAAAACAAAAAAAGTATACTACAAAAGTCGCACCCCCAATAATGCTTTTTATATGGGAGGTCATGGCTCTATTTTTACAACCCTACAAAAATGCGGAGAAGACCCAACTTAGGAAATTTATCTTCTCAGATGCGAAAAATATTTTAGAAGTCATTTCTTCAGTTAAAAACTTCAAAAAAAGAATATATTTAATATGATAATACATTTAATCCTTTTGTAACTCCGGCTTTCCCAGAAGAGATGCGTTTCATATAAAGATAGTTTTATAGGTTTATGAGGATACTGATTCCAAATTTACAATCAAAATTTAAATTCAAAATTGCAGATTTAAGACCATGAAAAGCTTAAATATCAATAAATTTAAAATATAAGCTTGGATTTTTGTTTTAAATATATATTATGGTTTTTCTGAATGTACACACACATACACACACGTTCGATTCATGACATTGTTATACACTTTTTTTTGCAAGCCGCGCATCTGCCGCGAGACTCGGATGCCCGTCGCACGCGTCATCTTACTTCGCACACTTTGATTACACATATAAACTATTATATTTATTATAATAAAGGTGTAATCACATTTAAATAAAACTTTAAGTTTATTATTAGCGCATAAATTCTATGAATTTCAACATAATATACGGTTATTCTTTACTCTCTAAAAGTTTGATATTTTGCAAAGTTTAGATAATTATATTTTATTGTAAACATTATATTTCAAAGTGCGCGATATTTTTACATGTAGCTTAAATCTTCTTCTTTAAAATAAGCGAAGGTAAAAGTTGATAGGATTATTTGTTTAAAAATTATGATTTTTTTCGTAGGTGGGACATATATGTCTTGGAGGTACGAAAGTAAAAAAAAAAGTTAAATAAATGTTGCGAATCACATTATATGAGGAATTAAATTGCTCTACCATTATATAAAAATACTACATGTGTGTTAAGAATTAAGCCGAAGCAAAAAAAGTTGCGTTACCCGCAATTATATTTTGGCGCGTCAGTGACGTATAGAAGGCAAGCACCGACGGCAAATCGCGAGCTCAATACTTGCCGTCACCTCGCGCCTATCGCATCACACCGATACGCCACTGGCGCCCAATCATGGGCAGCCACCGCGAATTGCCTAAAAGAGTCCGCGATAACAATTTTGTTCTCTGAGAATGATCGAAACGGCAAATCATGACAATAAAAAATATAATTGGAAATACGTTATTTTCGCGAAGAATCAAGATCGTTCTCGAAGGACAAAGGCTATATAAACGCAGCCTCAAAAATCGAGCGCTCACTTTTCAAAAAGTATCACTGCTAGAAAACACGTACTCTCGTTGCTCGCGATTTTTCGAATATTCAGTTCCGTTGCTCGCGGATTTTTATAATTCAGGTTATAATTCGCGATACGTAAATCGCATGAACAAAGACGTTATTATTTAATATTTTTTGTAAATAGTTATTATTCCATTAAATTGTGACGTTCTATAAAATTAAGCGCGACTCAGCTGACTATTCTTTGTCTCCTCTTCGTTTCCTCTCGACTCACTCGCTCCCGCGTTCTCTAAGCTCCCTCACAACGAGCTATTTCGAACAATGTGTATTAATTTTATCTTAACTATAGTAACATAAGGAAAAAGTATTGTATTTATTATAAATATGAACGCAATAAAATAAAATAAAGACTTTAACGTATCCCAAACAGCACCAAGTCGACTGTTAGTTGACTGTCAGTCGGCAGAAAAAGTCTAAAGTCGACTTCAAAGTCAGACTGAATGTCAACTTAAAGTCGACTAATAGTCGACAAATGACTCGACTATAGTCGACTATCAGTCAGCTAATAAATCGACTTAGAAGTCAACTTTATGGCGATTATAAGTCAATTTTCAGTCAATTTAATATCATGTCCATTAACTACTAAATTTTTATTTTAATGTCATTTCTCAAAAACTTGATCGATTTAATTCCCATACGGAAAATAATTGGTATTAGATATCCACTAGATATTCTTCATAGGCTTAAAGATTCCACGAATATATGAAAAATAGCTATTATAGATGCTGTAGATATCCAAATGTCCGCCATTCGAGGTTTCATAAATATCTACAAAATACGTAAACCAATATCCTGTAAATATCTGTACAACATTCAGTGGATATTTATTATATAGATACATTTTTTTATTACGTATATATTGATATTTATTTTTGGATGGATATTCATTTAATGTTCTGTATATAAATACATATATGATGAATATAAACTTAAATTTAAATTTAAACGGACAGTCAGAGCCAAACGCGGATGGTAGTGCGTAAGTTCAACGAGAATTAAGTTTTTCGTTGAAACTTATTTGTGTGCACAGGGCACAAAGTTTTCTTGGTACGATACCAAGCAAATTTATATAATTCTCAATTCGAGAAATTATTTAATTATTATCCCTCTTATCCGATATTTTTCTCACCTACAACACTATAGGGGGAGAAAAGAGGGATAATAATTAAATAATTTCTCGAATTGAGAATTATTTAAATTTGCTTGGTATCGTACCAAGAAAACTTTGTGCCCTGTGCACACAAATAAGTTTCAACGAAAAACTTAATTCTCGTTGAACTTACGCACTACCATCCGCGTTTGGCTCTGACGGCCCGTTTAAATTTAAATTTAAGTTTATATTTTCAATATACAGAGCCTAATTTCTTATAGTTATATATGATGAAATTAAAAAATAATTAACTGTCTGCGGAGCTCCTTGCAAAAGAAGCTAGCCTTTGCTAGAGGTGATGCGGTTATAATAGTCCGCGCTCTTTGACCGATAAGCTGTGATTCGTGGGACTTGTGCCGCGGCCTTATATTACTATCTTAGATAAATTCCACTTTCGGGTTAGGCGTTTTCCTCTTCGCCACCTAGCGGCGAAGTGTAAAGCTTGTGGAAATATATGAATATTTCTATTGTTACATATAAATACAATTAAAGAATAATGAAATTAAATCAATCAAGTCTTTGAAAATGCTTAATTTAATTGAAAATGTCTAATTTAATCGACTTTTCGTTTTGCCGAAAGGCGACTTTTAATTTTCTGAAAATGGTCGACCTTAAGTCGACTCATATTCAATAGTTAAAGTCGACAATAAACTGTACTAGAAATAGTTGACTAAACGTCGACTTAAAAAGACGACTTCAAGCTGACTAAAAAATGTCGACTATCAGTCGGCAAATAGCCATTCGCTGTGTGGGATATTATAGTTTAAAGATTATCTTATATGCTTATTTATATTGTTGACTAAATTAGGTTTAGCAATAAGATTATATTATTAATTACTTGATTAAAGTTCTTAATGAATTGACTATATTCTTGTATTCACTCAAACAGAATGATTACCATGTCCTTGTATCCGAAACGGGATCGAACAGATGAATTTTTCTAATGCTGACAGGATCTGATTATTATTAGTTTGTAAAATAAGTTCTGTGCATATTGTGTCGATAGGGATTTGACATGAAATATTTTGGAGAAAAGCTTCTTTTTCTTTAGTAATTAAGAGACATTTCCAAAATATATGATCGCTAGTTTGATTAGCTAAACCACAGTCACATTTAGATGATTCGATTATGGAATAAACTCTCTGCTAGGGAAGTGTGATCTTATTCTGTTTATAGATACAATGTGTGGCCTTGCAACTTAATTTATTTCTATTAAACCATGGCTTCTTGTTCGATTTAAAGAAATGTTGAAAGAAAATATTTTCTTTTGTAATTACCTTGAGTGAGTCCATATCCAAAATTTTCTCTCCACATAGTTTTGGGGTCACCGATAGGTAGAGAGAATTGTACGTCAGTTCCCGTCACAGCCGCCTCTTTGGCCGATACATTCACTAATTCATTGAATTCTATATCTACATATGCAGGTTTCCAACATATTTTCATTTCTTTGTCTTTGAAATTGTTTATTAATAAAAAAAATATCTTATCGCATTTACTGTACTTACTGCCGTTGTCCATCGCTAGTACATCGCTAGTACATGTGCTTCGTATCCTATACCACATGTTTCTTATATATTTTGATCTTACTATTAAAGTCTTGAATATTTTCATGGTAAAGGTTGATATTAGGGGACTCATCTCCGATGAGTTTCAACTTGACATATGTTACCAAGGTCACTGTCCTGAGTAACATGCAAAAGATTTTAGCCGTCGTTCGTTGTTTATTAAAAAGTTATAAACAAAAGAAATTTTACGAATTTCACATAATTTTCGGACACCATGTACACGCACCGGCAGGAATGGTGTCCCGGTATGTATGTGTGGGCGGCCGACGTCATACGCACACACGCGAAGCGCGCACGTAGCCAAGAATTTATTACTTCATTAAATTTTATCTTTTTATATAATTTAATTATTATTTAATTTAATAGAATAAATGCCGACCTTTAGTGCACGCGATTAAGCCGCATTTCTTAAAGAAAGAAAAGAAAAGTACGCATATCGATACTAGAGCGTAAGAGACACGTATAGAAATAGCGCGGTGTTCCGCGCGGTATATAGCTGTCTCGCTCGCACTCTCCGTTCGAGCGTCGAGCGAGAGAGACGGCTATCGGACACCTCTAACTCGGTATCATGTCTTATAGTGCTTTCTCTCTCGCTCTTGTGCCATGCGCGAAGGACGCAACATCGAAATGCCTTCCACTACTCTACCCCCACTTTCTCTCTCGCTGCCCGGCCCGCGTACATGCGCGCTTCGCTTGTGTGAGTGTGACATCAGTGAGCGTCACACAAGCATACCGGGACACCATTCCTGCCGGTGCGTGTACAATAACAGACCTCTATATGTTATCAAGATCATCATTCTAAGTAACATACAAAAGATTTGTATCCCATTAACAATAATAATGCTGAATAAATACATATTTATTAATAATATATATTCATTAGCAAGTACATTGATTATAATAGAAATGTACAATAACTTAGTTGTTATATAAAAAAATAATTATTTTAAATATACATTTAATACAATTAAAAAATATCACAAATGTATGTGTACACACCCTCACACACACACACACGGGCGCACGCGCGCGCGGAGGGTGCAAGGGGGGCCTTCAACCCCCCCCTCCCGCAACCACCCCGCCGGTAGGGGACGCATTACGGAGAGTTCAATCACAATGAATATATGCTGTAAGTTGTAAAGCGAGAGCCCCCTTGCACCCCCCGCGTTTGTGTGTGTGTGTGTGTGTACACATACATTTGTGATATTTTTTAATTGTATTAAATTGTATTAAATTCTATATAAATTTAAATTGTTTACCTTTTTTATTTACCTTTAATTTACCTTTTTTTGCGTTTTTCTTTACGTTTATTCACGTTTATAACTTTCAACGCGACAAGAGATCTGTTATTGTACACGGTGTCCGAAAATTATGTGAAATTCGTAAAACTTCTTTTTTGTTTATAACTTTTTAATAAACAACGAGCGACGGCTAAAATCTTTTGCATGTTACTTAGGACAGTGACCTTGATAACATATGTCAAGGTAAAGCTCATCGGAGGTGAGTCCCCTAATATCAACCTTTGCCATTTTCATAATTAATACGTGTTCCCAAACTTATTTAAACCTCGCTATGTATAATTAGATCTATTATAGGTATAATTTACATAATTTTGTGATTTTCACAGAGATATTAAAAATATCAAAACAAATTAATGCAGTATATTTAATAATAAAATATTTGTTCTTTTATATTATTTTTAGTAAATTATATTCTCTAATAATTTTTAATTACGTTATATTGCAACATAATAAAGAAGAAATATGAAGAAACTGACTTTTTTTATGAACTGAACTTTTTGATGATTCAAGAATTTAAATTGTATAGTTTTTAATGATCAATATTTATATTTGAAATTAAATACTCAATTTGTTCAAATATATCCCATAAATTTACTTTCAGGGTATAATATTTGATCTTTTCCCGGGATTAATTCTACCTTCGCCGGAATACAAAGCGCTTTTTTCTGCAGTAAATGATATTGCTCGGAAACGAAATGTTCAAACAGTGAGCGTATTTTTATTAAAAATTGTGCAAACTTACGAAATGATGATGGTCCGGCACGGTTTCATGCTAGTAAGTAAAAAAGGAAATTATATAATGACTCATTAGATTGCTCAATTATCTTTAAAATTTGAAAAATTATTAAAGAATAGTAACTTTTTGATAGATTTAGTAAACGTTTATAACTATATAAATATTTATAGCTTTACAAACCATTTGAAATTATATATTGTAACGGTCCGGTTTTCGGCGAGAGAGTGCGGATAGATCGTCAGATGCACCGGAAAGAAAGAGAAAAAAAAAGAAAAACGCGCGATATATATATATATATATATATATATATATATATATATCGCGAAGTAAATTTATTGTTGCAATGAAAGATGTACAAGGATGTCAGTGTACGCATGTATCGTGATGTGAGTGTATGTGTGTGTATGTTGTGTTTTGACGCGCTCGGGATCGGTTTATGACTGCGCGTATGCGTCGACGGTGTTTTTTGTCGCGCTTTTTCCGCCCGGCGTTCCGAGAATCCCGGTGTACGAGGAATAACCGGTCGCTTTCGTAGAAGCGTGTCTCGCCGGTGTTCTCGTAAATGCGACTGCGGATGCCGCGTTACGAATTAACGCAACACGCGTGTTAGATGCAACGGCCGCGATACAGTTTAGACGTGTTAGACGGTCGAATTTGCAATGCTGCAGAATGCTATTAGGCTCGTAGGCCGCGATACAGAATAAAACGCGGTATAATATTTCGTTGCCGCTGAGGATGCCGCGGCGCGCTATCGATATCTCGAACGGGCGGCTGCGGATGCCGCGATGCATTATAATTCGCGGGAGAGGATCGTATCGTGAAGGATGTGCGTGGCTCGCAGCTGGTCGAGATCCCTCGACTCGGGGCGGCTCTACCTCCACCTTCCGTGAATGTCCAGCTGGGAAATTTGGCGGTGATGTGGGTGCACTACCCCGCTTGGTATCGAGATCGCTCGACTAACAAGTAAACCTATCCAAGTGTTACACTCCGATTTTTTTCAAATTTAGCATAAATGTAGAACTATGAAAAATATTTAACCCGTGTTTTTCCATTTTTGCCCATAAGCAGTTTTACGGTAGTAAATACCCCTTTAATCTTCACCCTCTTATCATCAATAAGTAACAAAAAAATACATAAGAAAAAAAATTTAATGCGATAGGAAATTTTTTTGGATCGCTGATTATAAATGTGGTCAGATTTGCAAAATTATTTATTTAAATAATAAAATGTTTAAACAAATTAGCAAAAAAGTTGAAAAAAATATAATATAATGACTTGATTTATGAGTTTTATTCAAATAAGTGTTTCTAAATATGGCATCTGTGAAATGCATTTTAAATTATTCGAACAATAAATAATTCAAACAAATCAGCAATAAGATTGAAAAAATGGGAGTGCTTTATAACGTTCAACTGTTCTTCGAGAAGCAGTGTTGTTTACACCGATATGGCGTAATGATGCCAGACAAGGGATTGTAACAACACGCAAGTGTTTTCGCAATTGTAGGCACAAGAGATGTTACGCACAAGCGAAAACAATTGACTTGCTTCTCGAAGAACAGTTGAACGCTTGGATAGAGAAAGACGTCGATATCCGAAGTCTGTCCATCAGCTTTCCGCGTGAACTACGCGCGATCATTCAATGCAAGCATTTTTATTTTTCCAGCTGCATTTTCCATACGTTCGTACCCTCAATTTTCATTCACACGCACAGCGGATAATCTTACAACAATTTCATATATAGAGAAAATGAATTTAAAAAATATTTTGAATTTACTACGTAAAAGTTTTGATTATCCACAATATAATATTGAATCTATTGTTACTAGCGAGGAAATAAATTTCGCATCACAGTTAGAAGATTTGATTAAGGACGCTATTAATAATCACACATTTATGGAATATTATATTACTTTAAATTATGAAGACGAAAGTGTGGTTTCGGAGCCTGTTATAGTTGAAGAAGATTTTGAAGATGATTATGAAGAAACGATAAAAGATAGTAAAAAAGTAAAAATTGACATAGATCTTCATTATAAAAAGCTGTTGAATTTTGACGTTCAGGTAAAAAAAATATGAAATTTGAAACAGTAAAACATAGATACAGAAAGGTTACAAAGAAAGAACTTCTATATAAATGGGAAGCACAAATTGCTGAAGGTGGGACAAGAAATGAAAAGTTATTAGAAGTTTCCAAATATGTGTTAAATAAATTTCAAAGTGCTTTGGATAAATCAGTGCCAATACATGATCTAGATATTAACAGATGGGCTTTAAAAGCGAGATATGATTGTAAATTATTACCGTATTTGTTCATGGCTTCGTCAAAATGGATTCATAATTTTAAAATAAGACATCGGATTGTTTCCAGAAAAATCAATAAATTCGTCACTCAAATGCAAATAGCGAATAAAGAAGAATTGAAAAAAGCAGCTAACGAATTTGTACAAAATGTGAAGTCGGAAATTGTATTGATTGGGGAGGATAATGTATACAATTCTGACCAGGTTTCAATTTGTAAATGCATGCAGGACGTACGTTAAATTTCAAAGCAACATCAACAGTTGAAACTTTAGCACAATCTCTGAATTCTTTAACATAGTTATACGGTAGCTTATTATATCGGCAAGCGGACGTTTAATGTCCCCCTTATTTATAGTTTTGCAAGAAAAAGATGGCAAATTCGGACCAAAAATTGAAAAAGATTTATATAAAGCGGATAATATTCTTGCTTTAGCTTCTACTTCCGGCAAGTTGACATCGGAGCTCGCAATTAAATGGTTTCAACAAGTTTACTTGCCTAACACTAATCAAAAATCTGTCTTGTGCTTAGATTTATGGACGGGGCAAAACAAAACAAAATTTAACCATTGATAATTATGAAAAAGATGTTAATATTTTGACGATTCCTGCTGGGACGACTGGTATAATTCAACCATTGGATGTTTATACATTTAGACCGTAGAAGAATTTCTTGAAACATTTTTCAGATATAATTATATTATATAATTATTGTTGGGTATATTGCGCCCTTTGACAGGCGCTAAGCACTACGCTACTGATTGACGAACTGCGCAACCAAGAGCGATTGCTCGCACGACGACGCGCAGAGGCGACATAGCACATAGCATAGCACATAGCACGGCACGACTATGCACACGGCACGACTGTGCACACGACACTACAGTAAGAAGACGTCTTAAGAGACGACCGAAAGACGGACCGTCAGAGAAGCATGGGTGTGGTCGACGTGAACGAAGCATAAACGACGTGCTTGAATCTTCTATTACTATTTCGGACTGTTCGCGTATTAAGGACATAATAATAAGGCCCAACGGCCTTAGACATTATACAAAACCAACAAGAAACACAACAATTGGCGCTGCGGCTTATTGAACCTGCAAGAAAAAAACTATGGAACGAATACTTCAAGCGCTAGCGACTACTGCGCAAAACCAGGAACAGACATTACATCAGATCGGTGAGTCACAAAAGCAAATAACGGAGATACTGTCGTATCGAACACTGAGAACGGACGATAGTGCAAAATCGTCACAATTTTCAAATCTGGCTACACAGCTCGGTAAATTCGTTCATGATCCTACAAGGGGTAAAACCTTCACGTTATGGTTTGAACGACATAGAAGCACTTTCGCGGAAGGAGCAAAGGATTTAATCGAGACGGAGAGCAAAGAGCTACCTCTTCATGCTTTCGAGGACGACGAGTATCAACAATTGCTCAGTCGTTTATCACCGAAGAAACCGCATGAGATATCTTTTGAAGATCTCGTGCAACATCTTAAGAAACAGTTCCATGATAATAAAAATTTATTTCAACGTCATTTTGAAGCTCTCAATTTTCGTGCTTCCCCGCCAGCAACGGCAATAGAAATACTTGACAAAGTAAATGTTCTAGGAGATGCCTTTGAGCTCGATAATTTCAATATCGACCAACTCAAAATTCTGCTAACGGCTCTCGCCCTAAGCGACCACACCTACTACACGGAGCGAACAGTCCTTTTCAAGGTTGCATCAGAAAAAGAAAACTGCACATTTCAAGACGTTAGAGAAATCTGCTACGCACATGCGAACCGCACAGCTGACGTTATGCGCGTTGAAGGACAACGCTTCTCAGAAATCAACGCGGTCAGCCAATTAACGAAGAATTCACCTAAAAAGAAAGGTAAATATTACGAACAGAAAACAAATCCTACTACATTGCATTACGAAAAACAGACAAATTCTACTACATTGTCGCCATGCCATGGCTGCGGTTCCGCAAAACACGGGATGCATGTCCTTTTAAGAAAGCAGAATGCAGATTATGCAAGAAAACGGGACATATTGCTAGAGTTTGCTTATCGAAGCAACAAAATAAAATAAATACTGTCAGATTACAAGGTGTTCTAGGCACAGGACATCGGTATCGCAAATTCGTGCATATTACTATCAATAACAAGCCATTAAAAATGCAGTTGGATACAGGGGCGGACGTAACCACGATCGGGAGAAAAACTTAGACACGAATCGGTCGTCCAAAACTCCAACCTCTTACTACTTCATGTGTTAATGTCTCAGGACATCCAATGCATACCATAGCATTTTTTAATGTCTCACTTGGCTACAAGGACTGTATGATAAAAGCACCAGTCGTACTTGATCGTCCAGAAACTGCACTAATTAGCTCTCAAGCAATAGATGAGCTTGGCTTAATTACCTATGACACAGGAGTCGTCGGAAATCTGCAAATGATAAATACGATTACGGTAAATTCACTTCATAAACAATTCACAGAACTTTTTAGTAGTTCGACAGGTGAATGCACCAAGATGACCAGAATGCACCAGTTTATCTGCGGCTTAAACCAGATGCGAAACCGAAACATATTCCACGACGTCCAATCGCACTCGCATTAGAAGAACCAGTCAATGAAGAACTGGATAGACTTATTAAGAATGGAATTTTAACGCCAGTCGACTTTTCAGAATGGGCTGCTCCCATAGTAGTTGCACGCAAAGCGAATGGGAAAATACGTATTTGTGCAGACTACTCAACAGGATTAAATGACGCACTTGACGCGGAGGATTATCCAATCCTAGGTATAGAGGAACTTATGGCAAAACTTCGAGGAAGTTCTATCTTCTCACAACTAGATCTATCTAATGCTTATTTCCATCTAAGACTAAATGAGGAAAGTAAGAAGCTAACTACAATAAATACTCATCGAGGTTTATTTGCTTACAATCGGTTGGTTTTTGGATTAAAACCAGCTCCTGCAATTTTCCAACGTACGCTGGAACAGGCACTTACAGGTATTCCAGGCGTACTCGTCTATCTTGATGATATTCTGATTTATGGCCAGGAACGCACAGAGCATGATACGCATTTACACGCCGTGCTAAACCGCTTGCAAGAATGGGGTTTTCAACTTCAAAAGGAAAAATGTAAATTTCATACTTCAATAGTTAAATACCTTGGATTTATTGTTTCAGCTAAAGGTATTGAGCCCGACCCAGCACGTCTTCGACCTATCCAAACAATGCGAGCTCCGACGAATGCGAAAGAGATACGCTCGTTTTTAGGTCTGATAAATTACTACGGGAAATTTATGCCAAATTTGCATCGACTCAAAGCACCATTCGAAGCTTTGATCAAGAAAGATGTACCTTTCGTGTGGACAGCAAAAATGAAGAAAACGTTTGAGGATATTAAGAATATTCTTACTGGACCACTTCTACTAGCTCATTACGATCCCAGACAAACTCTGATCGTTGCAGCAGACGCTAGTTCGATCGGAATTGGTGACGTCTTGTTACAGCGCGCCCCAGATGGTCAAGTAAAAGCAGTCTTCCACATGTCAAAAGCATTAACAAAGGCTCAACAGAATTACAGCCAAATCGAAAAGGAAGCTTTAGCACTAGTCACTGCAGTTGAACGTTTTCGAAAATTCGTATATGGCTGTCACTTCGTGCTACAAACGGACCATCGTCCACTTTTAGCCTGTTTAAAACGTCGAATACAAAAGATCTAGATACACGCACAGCAAATCGTTTGAAACGATGGGCTCTTTGATTAATTGGGTACGACTTCGACATAGAATATGTCAACTCCGAAAAATTTGGTCAAGCGGACGCTCTTTCAAGATTAATACAGAATGCAAAACAAGACGTAATAGACGCCGACCTCGAAAAAGTTGTAGCTGCGCTACAGGAAACAGATACAGAGCTACAACAGATTGTCAACGAATCAGTACAGTTCTCACCTTTAACGGCTCGACAAGAGCTCCAAAGTGCGACATTCAGCGATGGAATTCTCGCTGAGGTTATAGATCGTCTACAAAACGGATGGCTCAAATCGGACGTAACTGATAAAGAGTTAATGCCATATTATCGTCATCGCGATTACTTAGCCATAGTTGATAATACATTAGTTCTAGATGAGACACTAATAATTCCTAAACGTCTACAATCTACCTTACTGAAGCAACTATACATTGCACATCCAGGTATTCGCCGGATGATACAGCTTGCTCAACGTTATTTCTATTGGTCGGCGATGCATGATGACATCGAGAGATACGTAAAAGAATGTAATTATTGCGATCGCACAGCAAGCAACCCAGTAAAAGAACCATTATATCCATGGCCAAATCTAGAGAAACCATGGTTACGCCTTCACATTGATTTCGCAGGCCCGATACACGGATAATAGGTACTCGTCATTGTCGATAGCTATTCCAAATTCGTAGAAGCGGGATGGTTCTCAACAATAACATCGGCAGCGACATGTCGATATCTGCGAAGACTCTTTAGTCGATATGGACCTCCTGAAGTACTAGTTTCAGATAACGGTACTCAATTCACTTCAGTAGAATTCGTGCAACTGTGCGCCGAATTTAGAATCCTTCACCTGCGTACCCCTCATGGGCATCCACAATCAAATGGTCAAGCCGAGAGAATGGTCAGAACATTGAAAAGTTCTATAGACACAAGTCAAAGTTCACAGTTAGAAACGGAATTAAACAAATTTGTTTACGCATACAACTACACACCCAGTGATGCGGTACCAGATCATAAGTCTCCGGCAGAAATATTCTTTGGACGTAAGCTTAGAACTCCATTAGATATTTTTACTGCAACCGAAAAACCTAATCTAACAATAAGTCTTACTTCTCGGCAAATGAAGCAACAATTTGACGCTCATCACGGCGCAAGGCCACGTTCATTTGCTACAGGTCAATCGGTACAAATTCAACTCTCCAATGGACAGCGTATTCCTGGAAAAATTGTTAGGCTGATAGGCAAAGCACTCGCTCGCGTCAGCATTGAAGGAGGATTCATTACCAGACACTTCAATCAAATATGGAATCGTCCAAAGGGACAGAAAAGGAAATTCAATACATTCAGCGAAGATTTACTACCTTCAGGAAAAGAATCAGCACGGATTCAACCAGATCCAGTACTTCACACTTCGCTAGGAGAAAGAGAGGAGGCAGAACCTCTCAACAACGGGACCACACAACCCCCAGAAGCATCTGCTCGTCGTTCTGAACGTCTTTCACATCGAATTCGACCAGATTACAAAGCGGTGGGAGGAACTCGCCCCTACCGAAAACAGCATTCTTAAGCAAGGGAGGAATGTTGGGTATATTGCGCCCTTTGATAGGCGCTAAGCACTACGCTACTGATTGACGAACTGCGCAACCAAGAGCGATTGCTCGCACGACGACGCGCAGAGGCGACATAGCACGTAGCATAGCACATAGCACGGCACGACTATGCACACGGCACGACTGTGCACACGACACTACAGTAAGAGGACGTCTTAAGAGACAACCGAAAGACGGATCGTCGGAGAAGCATGGGTGTGGTCGACGTGAACGAAGCATAAACGACGTGCTTGAATCTTCTATTACTACTTCGGACTGTTCGCGTATTGAGGACATAATAATAAGGCCCAACAGCCTTAGACATTATACAAAAACAACAAGAAACACAACAATTATGAATATAAATTTGCATTTGAGGAATAATATTCTGAAAATTCATCTCTGATTCATAATCCATTTTCATCTCCCAGGTTCGTAAACCTTTTTAGATATGCATGGTATAAGAGTGGTTATATCGAAGAGAAACCACCTAAATGTGAGAAACCTGTAAAGTTTTGCTTCAAAAATTGTGATCTTATTTGCGACTCCTGTCATGACATTGCAATTTTTAAATGTGCTTGGTGCACAAAATCAAAATGTATAGATCATTTTTTTGATCCAAAAAATTCTGAACGTCCTCATTATTGTACATATTACCAAGAGTTAAGAATTAAAGAAACAATATAAAAGTGAAAAATATTTTGGAAAATCTAAATAAATATAAAAATTAAATAAAGAAAAATAAAAATAAAATAATAATAAAAAATAATAAAAACAAAATAAAAAAATAAAAATACAAAACCAATAAAAATATCTTATATTATTATATTATTTTTAGCTTATATTATTTTTAATAAAGTTAGTGTATATACAGGGTGACCCATTTTAACTTAGGCAGCCAAATAACTCGAAAAATAAGCAAGATAGAGAAAAATGTTTTAGACAAAAGTTGTATGGTTTCGAGGGGGCCATAAGATGGTATCATTGGTTTGACCTTGAAGAGTCATTTGAAGGTCACGTGAAGGTCACTTCAATTTTTTTAAATGGAATACCCTATATATTTTTGTACATTCTTGTAGCTTATTTCGAGAGCTTTCCAAAACACTGTAATTAAGTACCTTTCCGTTAAGTACTTTTTGAGTTATGATGCTTGAAATAATTTCTTAATTTTACATAAACCGTAAAATATCTTGTAAAATATTCATTTCTCGATTATCTTACCTTAATACTTTTATGTACAAAATAATGAGAGGAATCAATTGGTGTAAAGAAAACACATAGTTGTTTTTAAGAAAAAATATGGAATTGTTAATTGCAAATTACATATTTTTTCTTCGAAACAACTATGTGTTTTCTTTACACCAATTGATTCCTCTCATTATTTTGTACATAAAACTATTAAGGTAAGGTAATCGAAAAATGAATATTTTACAAGATATTTTACGGTTTATGTAAAATTAAGAAATTATTTCAAGCCTCATAACTCAAAAAGTACTTAACGAAAATGTACTTAATTATAGTGTTTTGGAAAGCTCTCGAGATGAGCTACAAGAATGTACAAAAATATATAGGATGTTCCATTTAAAAAAATTGAAGTGACCTTCACGTGACCTTCAAATGACTCTTCAAGGTCAAACCAATGATACCATCTTATGGCCCCCTCGAAACCATACAACTTTTGTCTAAAACATTTTTCTCTATCTTGCTTATTTTTCGAGTTATTTGGCTGCCTAAGTTAAAATGGGTCACCCTGTATATGTTAATGTTTATGTGTATGTATGTATGTATGTATGTATATATATGTAGAAAACAAAAGACCACATAACGTTTAGATCATATTCATAAGAAAAAAGACAATAAAAGAAAAACACTGTAATAAATACTCGTTTTCTGGAGGAGGGAGTATAGAAGATGGGGAGAGGGAGGAAGAGTGGTGGAAGATGGTGGAAGAGGAACAGGAGGAAAGAAGGAAGAAGAGGAAGGCTGGGATGGGAGAAGGAGAGGAGAAAGGAGATGATTTAGGAGAGGAGGGCAAGAGGACAACAGGAGAGGACGTTTGGAGGAAGTTTGAAGAGAGGAGGGAGAGAGTGAGGAGGGAAAGAGAGAGAAGGGAGTTAGAGAGGAAGGAAAGGGAGAGAGGGGAAGAGGCGGAGAAGAGGAGGGAAAGAAGGAGGAATGTAGTGTGGTGATGTGTAGAGGGGGGCAGTGCGGAGGAAAGGAAGAGGTTGATGGAGGGGATTGTGAGGGAAGAATTGGGGAGAAGGGTGGAAATTAGGGAGGTTCGGGAAAGGAGGGGGAGTGTGGGAATGGTGTTAATTGCGAAGATGGGGAAAGTGAAGGATAAGAAAGAGTTGTTGGAGAGGGGATGGGAAATAAGGAGGAATTGAGGGTGGGGGTAGATGAAGATCTGACGATGAAGGAAAGAAGGGTGAGGTGGAAGTTGGTAGAAAGGGCTAAGACGGAGAGGGCGAGGAGGAGGGTAGTAGTGACAACGAACAGAAGGATTTGGATAGACGGAAGGGCTTGGGGATGGGACTTGGAGAGAGATAGATGGTACGAGGAGACAGAGAAGACAGAGGAGGAAAGTGATGAGTAGAAGGAAAGGGTGAGAGGGGAAAGAGGGTGAAGAAGGTAGGGAACGGAGAGAGGGAAGGGGAGGAGGAGGAAGGGGGATGAGTAGGGACAAGGGGGAGAGAATAGGGATAGAGGAAGAAAGGTAGGAAAAGGTGGGAGAGGGGGTTGAAGGGAAATGGAGGAAGTGGAGGGTGTGGAGAGGAGGAGTCGATAGCCGCTGTGATTTTGTATAATTTTGTTCTGTTTGGTTTTACAGTTATTTTCGGTACAGGAGGGAAAAGGGAAAGGAGAGGATGAGAGCGGAAGGAATAGATACGAGAAAAGAAGAGAGATAGGACGGAGGAAGCAAAGTACAGGAGAAAGAGAGAAGAGGGAGAGGTGGATAGAAAGCGGACAACCACGAAAGGAAGCATAGTGTGGGAGAAGGAGGATCAGGAGTCAGGTGGGAGGAAAAGGGGGATGTGGGAGGGAGAGCAAGGAGGGGGAGGATGCCTAGGGAGGGTGAGGGAAATTAGTATGTAATGGTCGCACAAGGGCCAGGTCGGGGGGGATAAGTTGTTTTTTGGTTTGTAAGAGGTTCGGGTACGCTCCTCGAAAAAGCGCCTTCAATCCCCAAGGGGACGAATAAAGATATTCATTCAAATACTCGTTTTCTTCTTCTTGATTATTTTCTAATTCGCAGAGATCGATCTTTTATTTTCGGATATGAAAATTTTATTTGCAAAGAAAAGTTATTAAAAATCTGAATATATCTTAAATTTTAATTTTTTACTACTGTAATATAAGTTTCATTTACTACTGTAATATAAGTTTCATTTAATAGTATTAAAGAAGAATATATTTATATCAATATGTAATGTGAGCAATTACAAAATCCTTTATAACTTAAGTCGCTACAAAGCACTTCAATTTTTTTCAATCTTATTGCTGATTTGTTTGAAGTGTTTATTGTTCGAATAATTTAAAATGCATTTCATAAATTTGATGCCATATTTAGAAACACTTACTTGAATAAAACTCATAATTCAAATCATTATATTATATTTTTTCAACTTTTTTACTAATTTGTTTAAACATTTTATTATTTAAATAAATAATTTTGCAAATCTGACTTCACATTTATAATCATTGATCCAAAAAAATTCCTATCTTGCATTAAATTTTGTTTCTTATGTATTTTTTTGTACTTATTGATGATAAGAGAGTGAAGATTAAAGGGGTATTAACTATCCGTAAAACCGCTTATGGGCAAAAATGGAAAAACACGGGTTAAATATTTTTCATAATTCTACATTTATGCCAAATTTGAAAAAAATCGGAGTGTAACACTTGGGTAGGTTTACTTGTAAGATGGAGTTCTCTCCATCTTTCATCCGGGGCGGTAGTGCCTTGTCTGAATTCTTAGGATTTGCTCAGAAGCGTACGGCTTTGAGTAGATCGGGAGAAATGATGATTAGATGCCGAAATGTGACCTTTTTATACCGGCTAATTGCCCGCGTCGGCGCGCGGCGATATCATCCCTTCCGAACGAGTTTTTCGGAAACGGTGCGGTCGGGCCCGCTCGGAGGGATTCGGGTAGTGTGCCGAACGCGGGCTTTCGCCGGTCGGCAGTTCGGGCCACGTTGACTACGGTCGGCGGTGTTCGGCCGATTCGAGCCTAACGGCTTAGGGCTGTATGTGCGAACAATTAAAAAAAGCACCGCGCCCCTGCCTATGCGGGTGTTCTGCCGGGCGGCAGCTTCCGGCGTATGGTTTTGCCCGGGAAAACGGAACGATGCCGGGATGCATCGTTATAATATATATATATATATATATATATATATATATATATATATATATATTGTTACGCCCGGGGCGAAGACTTCGAGATATATCGAAGACGCGCACTAAGAACGGCCGTCGCGGATCGCGTTAATAACAAGACGCTTTTAGAGAACACAAGAACTTTAATAAACAACACAGAACACAGATAATAACTCAGAATAATAACACAACGGATTAATAATGATTCCTACATAAAACACGTCCGGATAGCTTGACAGCTATCTTCCGACTCAGCTGACCATCGTTGTTTATAAACATTCTTCTTTGCTACGGGATCCTGACAACGGGCCGTAACGACTCGGGCGCGTAACACTACCCCTCCTCTTCAAGATTGTCGTCCCGACAATCAGCAAGGGATTTCGTGACTTCCCGTGGACTTCCAGGGACCCCGAACGATATCCTGCTCTCCCTGAGCTGTTGCTGCAGGTTACTGAGCATCGCTCCGACCAGGCCCCAATCCACTGGGCAGACTCCCAATCGACTCCTTCCAGAGAGTTGGTCAGACCCTCAAGAACCGACTCCAGGGCAGCCTCCCTTCCCTTTAATCACCTTCTTCGTCTCGGCACAAGACTGTCCTTCCGTCCTTATCTTCTCGTTGCGTGCCTTTCTTCGGACAAGAGGGAGGATATCCACCGTGGACTCATCGTCCTAAAGGACTCCCCAAGTCCCTGCCTCGGCATTCGCCCTCCGACCCACGGGAAAACCACGGGCAAGGCAGTCTTCAATTAAGATCTCTTCTTCAAATGTTTTTTACAGTAGATTATTCCGACGCGTCTCCAAAATTTCTTTCCTTTACAACAAAAATAATAAAATGAGCAACAAGCACTTTTCCATCCATAACTTTCATTCCTTAATCAAAATAATTTGGGAGTCTCTTCCACAATACTTCGAGGATTACGCTACCAATTACAATTCATTCAAAGAAATAATTGGAACCAATACAACCATTATTAAAACAAACACCGGAAATCACGAATATTGCCATCCAGGCATTCTAATGAAAGAATTATCCCCTATTCAACATACTTTCGAGCCCGCTTTAATTTTAAACACATTAGCTCATTCTTTTTAAAAGAAAATTTGTTTAAAGGAAACATTTTCAACATAACGTTTTTTTTTAAAACAAACTACGCGTGCGGATCTGACCACGTGCGATTTAGTCACATTTTTTAAAATATTGGAGCGACTTAGCTATGGAGATCGGCTTCCTCGCAGAAGCGGCCGACTCCGTCGCCCTCGTTTCCGTTGACGGCTCGGATTGCTCACGCCTCCTCCTTTTCGCAGTTATCGTCACCATCGCTTACGCTCCCTCTATCCCGGACGAGCCTCCAAAAATGTTACGCCTGGGGCGAAGACTTCGAGATATATCGAAGATGCGCACTAAGAAGAACGGCCATTGCGTTAATAACAAGACACTTTTAGAGAACACAAGAACTTTAATAAGCAACACAGAACACAGATAATAACTCAGAATAATAACACAACGGATTAATAATGACTCGTACATAAAACACGTCCGGATAGCTTGACAGCTATCTTTCGACTCAGCTGACCATTGTTGTTTATAAATATTCTTCTTGGCTACGGGATCCGGACAACGGCAGGGCCGTAACGACGCTCGGGCGCGTAACAATATACAGGGTGACCCATTTTAACTTAGGCAGCCAAATAACTCGAAAAATAAGCAAGATAGAGAAAAATGTTTTAGACAAAAGTTGTATGGTTTCGAGGAGGCCATAAGATGGTATCATTGGTTTGACCTTGACGAGTCATTTGAAGGTCACGTGAAGGTCACTTCAATTTTTTTAAATGGAATACCCTATATATTTTTGTACATTCTTGTAGCTTATTTCGAGAGCTTTCCAAAACACTATAATTAAGTACCTTTCCGTTAAATACTTTTTGAGTTATGATGCTTGAAATAATTTCTTAATTTTACATAAACCGTAAAATATCTTGTAAAATATTCATTTTTCGATTATCTTACCTTAATACTTTTATGTACAAAATAATGAGAGGAATCAATTGGTGTAAAGAAAACACATAGTTGTTTTTAAGAAAAAATATGGAATTGTTAATTGCAAATTACATATTTTTTCTTCGAAACAACTATGTGTTTTCTTTACACCAATTGATTCCTCTCATTATTTTGTACATAAAACTATTAAGGTAAGGTAATCGAAAAATGAATATTTTACAAGATATTTTACGGTTTATGTAAAATTAAGAAATTATTTCAAGCCTCATAACTCAAAAAGTACTTAACGAAAATGTACTTAATTATAGTGTTTTGGAAAGCTCTCGAGATGAGCTACAAGAATGTACAAAAGTATATAGGATGTTCCATTTAAAAAAATTGAAGTGACCTTCACGTGACCTTCAAATGACTCTTCAAGGTCAAACCAATGATACCATCTTATGGCCCCCTCGAAACCATACAACTTTTGTCTAAAACATTTTTCTCTATCTTGCTTATTTTTCGAGTTATTTGGCTGCCTAAGTTAAAATGGGTCACCCTGTATATAATACAGGGTGTTTCATTTTAATCCGACCAGTCGAATATCTCGAAAACCAAGCCCGGGAGAGAAAAATATTTCAGACAAAAGTTGTTTGGTTTCGAGGGGGCCATAAGATGGTGACAATGATTTGACCTTGAACAGTCATTTGAAGGTCACATAAAGGTCACCTTAAATTTCTTAAATGGAATACCCTATATATTTTTGCACATTCTTGTAGCTGACATCGAGAGCTTTCCAAAACACTATAATTAAGTACCTTTTCGTTAAGTACTTTTTGAGTTATGAGGCTTGAAATAATTTCTTAATTCTACATAAACCGTAATATATCTAGTAAAATATTCATTTTTCGATTATCTTACCTTAATACTTTTACGTACAAAATAATGAGAGGAATCAATTGGTGTAAAGAAAACACATAGTTGTTTTGAAGAAAAAATATGTAATTTGCAATTAACAATTCCATATTTTTTCTTAAAAACAACTATGTGTTTTTTTTACACCAATTGATTCCTCTCATTATTTTGTACATAAAAGTATTAAGGTAAGATAATCGAAAAGTGAATATTTTACAAGATATTTTACGGTTTATGTAAAATTAAGAAATTATTTCAACCCTCATAACTCAAAAAGTACTGAACGAAAAGGTACTTAATGATAGTGTTTTGGAAAGCTCTCGAGATAAGCTACAAGAGTGTGCAAAAATATATAGGGTGTTCCATTTAAAAAAATTGAAGTGACCTTCACGTGACCTTCAAATGACTCTTCAAGGTCAAACCAATGATACCATCTTATGGCCCCCTCGAAACCAAACAACTTTTGTCTGAAATATTTTTCTCTCCCGGGCTTGGTTTTCGAGATATTCGACTGGTCGGATTAAAATGAAACACCCTGTATATAGGGTGGCCCACGTTAAAGACTTATATTTCGGAAACGAAGCATTTTTAGAGAAAAATGTATTGGATAAAAATTGTATGGTTTCAAGGGGGACATAAGATGCTGTCATTAGTTTGACCTTCGATAGTCGTTGGAAAGTCACATGAAAGTCACCTTCAAATTCTTGAATGGAAACCCACATTTTTCATTACATATTCTTATAGCTTACCTCGAGATCTTTTCAAAACACTATAATAAGGTACTTTTTCATTGAGTATTTTTCGAGTTATGAGGCTTGAAATAATTTCTTAATTTTATATAAACCATAAAATATCTGGTAAAACATTCATTATCTTACCTTAATACTCTTATGTACAAAATAATGAGAGGAATTAATTGGTGTAAAGAAAAAATATAGTTGTTTTAAAAAAAAAATATGTAATTGTTAATTGCAAATTACATATTTTTTCTTAGAAACAACTGCGTTATATACATATATATATATATATATATATATATATATATATATATATATATATATATATATTGCAACGCCTTTGTCCGCCTCGGGAACGCCGATCCGGAGGAGACGGCGTGCAAAATTTGGCCGGTAGGGAAATTGGTTGATTTACAAAAAAAACGGTATCTCAGAATACGGTAGCGTACGGTATCTCGCAGCTCTCCCAAGGAAAGCGGTATTGGGCGCCAGGCGCGGTCTCCCGCGCCACCATATCGTTACGGTAACGGAAGGGTTCGATAACCCAGAGCTCAATAAATGACAGAGGGGCGGGATTCTTTGTAGGTTAGAGAGAGAGCACTAAATAACTTCCGGGAGAGAGAAATGATCGACACTCCTTCGATTATTATTATAAATATATTTAACATTATAGTATATGGACAAAGTTTATAACAAAGTATACGACAAAGACAATATAAATACAATAGAAAGGGTTAACGGGGAAAATAGCAAAGATTACATGTAGAAGATACGCAAGTAACGAAATCGGAAATATAAATTTCGAAAGAAAGAAACATCAGAGTTATAAGAAAGATACGAAAGTCGATTATTATCTATACGGGAACGAAGACATATGATACGCGCGACTAACAGATAATTCTGAGATCGAATATAATTTCACGGACCGCGATGAGTAAAGTCTACAAGTAATTCGCAGAAAAATCGGATGTAACGACGGTTCTAAGTAACGGTAATTTCACGTCAGCGGGCACAAATATTATCTCGCAATGTTATCCGGTATCTTCCCGACCTTTCGCTCTCGGCGAAAACAAATTCGACCCTCACGCAATTTCAAACAACACGGACGGTAACGGACGTAAATTTTAAACAGAAATTTCGCGAATTATTCAATTCTTGCAGAGTGGATTTTGGATATACGGCACTCGCACTCGCGAAGAACGATCTCACGCAAACCCCGCTATTCTTTACGCAATACGATAGTGTCGGAATCTCGTGACTCTATTAATATTCACAATTCGACGCTCCACGCAATGATATAACGAGATACGGAACGAAACGATACGATACGATACGATACGGTATGGCGCTAACGATACGGTATAATGACTGTCGGCGACGAACCCCCTGAGAGGGACAAATCCGCGATACCCGGGGCCCAGCTGGCGTCCGGCAACGAAACGCGAGAAAAGCACGCAGGCTTTCTACAACAATTCGGTAACGAGTTCACCGTCGCCTCGCGACGGTATCAAGGAAAGGTACGACGCCAGCTGTATCCGGGAATATCTCTACGGCTACCTGAACGACGGCTTACAGTTTCTCCGGTGTCCGTGTCCTCGCTGTGTGCTCGCTGCGGTCGTGCTCTCGATACGGTAGCCGGAATGGAGAGTCGTCCTTTCGCTATTATAGCTCGTCGAACAGTGACTTGTGATAAATGCTCCGCAAGGCCCTCGAGTCCCGCGCCGATTTTCCGCGCATCCTGTCGATTTTCGATAACAAGGGGTCGATATTCTCCGCCCTCTCAAATTTCGTCCTGCTGTAATGCGGGTTGCCCTTCGATAGGAGCCAAAATCCACTGTCGACGGTATCCTGGACGGTTGTATTTTCTCGGTAGATCGGACGTCTTGGGCTGGCCAGGCCGTATCCTCGTCCGTCTCCGGATGTATCTCCTCTCCTCAGTCTGCAGCCTGGGAGAGTGTTGATCTTCCCTCGTCCGGGTTTCCCCGTCGTTGTTTCTCTAAAATTAGCGGATATTAATACAACGATTACCTATGGATAGCGGCGGAGAGGGATCTCGATACGTGACCTTTCTTTGGAGTGGAGGCATCGGTCCGAGTCTCTCCTCTTCCTTTCTTCGGTAACTGCACCCTCCGGGATCTTGCTGTACATCACTTATTATCCGCTCGCTCAGATTGCCGCGCTCTGTTCGCTTAAAATTAAATCTCAAACACAGAAATCTATACAAAGATATATCGCGAGATCGGATAAGGGGCTCCCCTCAGGTGCGAAGAACGACTCTCCGTACGCTACCTCCCCCCGGCGGGGTCACTGTGACGGAACGCAAAAGGCGTCACGTCACAATATATATATATAAAATGTCTTAATATCGCTAGTCAATTAATCAAAGGATCAATTAAAAAAATGTATTCGACCAAACTAGCCAGAAATTTTTGTTTTATGTCGTCTACAAAATGACAAAAAAACTAAATAATTTAATAAGACGCGGGAAAGACAGCTTACATAACAATGACAAGTGTTGTATACAAATTAAACTGTAAGAATTGTAATTTATCATACATTGGGCAAGCAAAAAGACATTTACGTACGCGAGTGAAAGAACATTGTAATGATATAAAGTTACATGAAACCAATCACTTAGTTATAAGCAAACATAGATTGGAAGCTGGACATGATTTTGACTGGTTGAATCCTAATATTTTGCATAATGAAAAATATGTTCGAAAGAGGGAAATTGCTGAGATGTTCTATATCAAGAAACTCAATAATTTAATTAACCTACAGAAAGACACAGAGAGTTTAAACAACATTTACGACAAAATAATAAAGGTCACTTAGTTTCGTTTTTCCTCCAGATGTATTTAGTTTCTTGACGAAGTCTCACATGGACACATCAATTTGTCTCTAAAGTTCAAAATCTAGTTAACATTTTTTTTATGCAAATGTGACTTGTGTAGTTCACAAAATTATCGTCTATGCCTGTCTCCTGATCGGTATGAGAATTGTTCACACCCTAATTTCGTGAGCGTACTATGTATTCTAACCGTTAATTAATTAATTATAAATCTTTATTCCAGTATATACTTGATAAGGACCACAACCATATGGTCGAAACGTCGTATCAATAAAACAAAAATTTCTGACTAGTTTGGTCGAATACATTTTTTTAATTATATATACATATATATATATATACAGGGTGTCCCATTTTAAACAACGACCTCAAATATCTTCCGAATAATACGTTTTACAGAAAAATGTTTCAGACAAAAGTTGTATGGTTTCGAGGGGGCCATGAGATGATACCATTGGTTTGACCTTGAAGAGTCATTTCAAGGTCACGTGAAGGTCATTTTAATTTTTTTAAATGGAACACCCTATATATTTTTGCACATTCTTGTAGCTCATCTCGAGAGCTTTCCAAAACACTATAAGTATATTAAGTATATTAAGTTAGTTTTCATTAAGTACTTTTCGAGTTATGAGGCTTGAAATAATTTCTTAATTTTACATAAACCGTAAAATGTCTTGTAAAATATTCATTTTTCGATTATCTTACCTTAATACTTTTATGCACAAAATAATGAGAGGAATCAATTGGTGTAAAGAAAACACATAGTTGTTTCGAAGAAAAAAAATGTAATTTGCAATTATCAATTACATTTTTTTTTTTCGAAACAATTGTGTTTTCTTTACACCAATTGATTCCTCTCATTATTTTGTACATAAAAGTATTAAAATAAGATAATCGAAAAATGAATATTTTACAAGATATTTTACGGTTTATGTAAAATTAAGAAATTATTTCAAGCCTCATAACTCGGAAAGTACTTAATGAAAACTAACTTAATTATAGTGTTTTGGAAAGCTCTCGAGATGAGCTACAAGAATATGCAAAAATATGTAGAGTGTTTCACTTAAAAAAATTGAAGTGACCTTCACGTGACCTTCAAATGACTCTTCAAGGTGAAACCAATGGTACCGTCTTATGGCCCCCTCGAAACCATACAACTTTTGTCTGAAACATTTTTCTGTAAAACGTATTATTCGGAAGATATTTGAGGTCGTTATTTAAAATGAGACACCCTGTATATACAGGGTGACCCATTTTAACTTAGGCAGCCAAATAACTCGAAAAATAAGCAAGATAGAGAAAAATGTTTTAGACAAAAGTTGTATGGTTTCGAGGGGGCCATAAGATGGTATCATTGGTTTGACCTTGAAGAGTCATTTGAAGGTCACGTGAAGGTCACTTCAATTTTTTTAAATGGAACATCCTATATATTTTTGTACATTCTTGTAGCTCATCTCGAGAGCTTTCCAAAACACTATAATTAAGTACATTTTCGTTAAGTACTTTTTGAGTTATGAGGCTTGAAATAATTTCTTAATTTTACATAAACCGTAAAATATCTTGTAAAATATTCATTTTTCGATTACCTTACCTTAATAGTTTTATGTACAAAATAATGAGAGGAATCAATTGGTGTAAAGAAAACACATAGTTGTTTCGAAGAAAAAATATGTAATTTGCAATTAACAATTCCATATTTTTTCTTAAAAACAACTATGTGTTTTCTTTACACCAATTGATTCCTCTCATTATTTTGTACATAAAAGTATTAAGGTAAGATAATCGAAAAATGAATATTTTACAAGATATTTTACGGTTTATGTAAAATTAAGAAATTATTTCAAGCATCATAACTCAAAAAGTACTTAACGGAAAGGTACTTAATTATAGTGTTTTGGAAAGCTCTCGAAATAAGCTACAAGAATGTACAAAAATATATAGGGTATTCCATTTAAAAAAATTGAAGTGACCTTCACGTGACCTTCAAATGACTCTTCAAGGTCAAACCAATGATACCATCTCATGGCCCCCTCGAAACCATACAACTTTTGTCTAAAACATTTTTCTCTATCTTGCTTATTTTTCGAGTTATTTGGCTGCCTAAGTTAAAATGGGTCACCCTGTATACAGGGTGCGCCAAAAGTCTGGATACACCTAAATATCTCACAAACGGTGCATTTTAGAAAAAAATGTTTCAGGCAAAAGTTGTTTGGTTTCGAGGGGGCCATAAGACGGTACCATTGGTTTGACCTTGAAGAGTCATTTGAAGGTCACGTGAAGGTCACTTCAATTTTTTTAAACGGAACACCCTATATATTTTTGCACACTCTTGTAGCTTATCTCGAGAGCTTTCCAAAACACTATAATTAAGTACATTTTCGTTAAGTACTTTTTGAGTTATGAGGCTTGAAATAATTTCTTAATTTTACATAAACCGTAAAATATCTTGTAAAATATTCATTTTTCGATTACCTTACCTTAATAGTTTTATGTACAAAATAATGAGAGGAATCAATTGGTGTAAAGAAAACACATAGTTGTTTCGAAGAAAAAATATGTAATTTGCAATTAACAATTCCATATTTTTTCTTAAAAACAACTATGTGTTTTCTTTACACCAATTGATTCCTCTCATTATTTTGTACATAAAAGTATTAAGGTAAGATAATCGAAAAATGAATATTTTACAAGATATTTTACGGTTTATGTAAAATTAAGAAATTATTTCAAGCATCATAACTCAAAAAGTACTTAACGGAAAGGTACTTAATTATAGTGTTTTGGAAAGCTCTCGAAATAAGCTACAAGAATGTACAAAAATATATAGGGTATTCCATTTAAAAAAATTGAAGTGACCTTCACGTGACCTTCAAATGACTCTTCAAGGTCAAACCAATGATACCATCTCATGGCCCCCTCGAAACCATACAACTTTTGTCTAAAACATTTTTCTCTATCTTGCTTATTTTTCGAGTTATTTGGCTGCCTAAGTTAAAATGGGTCACCCTGTATACAGGGTGCGCCAAAAGTCTGGATACACCTAAATATCTCACAAACGGTGCATTTTAGAAAAAAATGTTTCAGGCAAAAGTTGTTTGGTTTCGAGGGGGCCATAAGACGGTACCATTGGTTTGACCTTGAAGAGTCATTTGAAGGTCACGTGAAGGTCACTTCAATTTTTTTAAACGGAACACCCTATATATTTTTGCACACTCTTGTAGCTTATCTCGAGAGCTTTCCAAAACACTATAATTAAGTACATTTTCGTTAAGTACTTTTTGAGTTATGAGGCTTGAAATAATTTCTTAATTTTACATAAACCGTAAAATATCTTGTAAAATATTCATTTTTCGATTACCTTACCTTAATAGTTTTATGTACAAAATAATGAGAGGAATCAATTGGTGTAAAGAAAACACATAGTTGTTTCGAAGAAAAAATATGTAATTTGCAATTAACAATTCCATATTTTTTCTTAAAAACAACTATGTGTTTTCTTTACACCAATTGATTCCTCTCATTATTTTGTACATAAAAGTATTAAGGTAAGATAATCGAAAAATGAATATTTTACAAGATATTTTACGGTTTATGTAAAATTAAGAAATTATTTCAAGCATCATAACTCAAAAAGTACTTAACGGAAAGGTACTTAATTATAGTGTTTTGGAAAGCTCTCGAAATAAGCTACAAGAATGTACAAAAATATATAGGGTATTCCATTTAAAAAAATTGAAGTGACCTTCACGTGACCTTCAAATGACTCTTCAAGGTCAAACCAATGATACCATCTCATGGCCCCCTCGAAACCATACAACTTTTGTCTAAAACATTTTTCTCTATCTTGCTTATTTTTCGAGTTATTTGGCTGCCTAAGTTAAAATGGGTCACCCTGTATACAGGGTGCGCCAAAAGTCTGGATACACCTAAATATCTCACAAACGGTGCATTTTAGAAAAAAATGTTTCAGGCAAAAGTTGTTTGGTTTCGAGGGGGCCATAAGACGGTACCATTGGTTTGACCTTGAAGAGTCATTTGAAGGTCACGTGAAGGTCACTTCAATTTTTTTAAACGGAACACCCTATATATTTTTGCACACTCTTGTAGCTTATCTCGAGAGCTTTCCAAAACACTATAATTAAGTACCTTTTCGTTAAGTACTTTTTGAGTTATGAGACTTGAAATAATTTCTTAATTTTACATAAACCGTAAAATATCTTGTAAAATATTTATTTTTCGATTATCTTACCTTAATACTTTTACGTACAAAATAATGAGAGGAATCAATTGGTGTAAAGAAAACACATAGTTGTTTTGAAGAAAAAATATGTAATTTGCAATTAACAATTCCATATTTTTTCTTCAAAACAACTATGTGTTTTCTTTACACCAGTTGATTCCTCTCATTATTTTGTACGTAAAAGTATTAAGGTAAGATAATCGAAAAATGAATATTTTACAAGATATTTTACGGTTTATGTAAAATTAAGAAATTATTTCAAGCCTCATAACTCGGAAAGTACTTAATGAAAACTAACTTAATTATAGTGTTTTGGAAAGCTCTCGAGATGAGCTACAAGAATATGCAAAAATATGTAGAGTGTTTCACTTAAAAAAATTGAAGTGACCTTCACGTGACCTTCAAATGACTCTTCAAGGTGAAACCAATGGTACCGTCTTATGGCCCCCTCGAAACCATACAACTTTTGTCTGAAACATTTTTCTGTAAAACGTATTATTCGGAAGATATTTGAGGTCGTTATTTAAAATGAGACACCCTGTATATATATATATAGGTCCCAGACCACCCGTATACCTCTTTTGAAAATGAAAATAAATGGCTTTCATCAAAAATCGCGAACAATTTTTAAGTAAATCGAGTAAACACTATCAAATGGTGATATTTTCAACTTTTGATTCCGACCGGAAATACGCCATCCGAATCGGAAGTTGAATTTTTTTAGGGGAACATGGTACTTTTTATTACAGATTCGAATTGTACGTGAAAAAATAAGAAACTTTTGTATCAAACGTTTTTTCTGAAAGTGCCTCTGTTGAAGTTCATTATTTTATCACAGTTACTTTCAAGGTCAATTTATGATTGACAGAGGCACTTTCAGAAAAAACGTTTGATACAAAAGTTTCTTATTTTTTCACGTACAATTCGAATCTGTAATAAAAAGTACCATGTTCCCCTAAAAAAATTCAACTTCCGATCCGGATGGCGTATTTCTGGTCGGAATCAAAAGTTGAAAATATCACCATTTGATAGAGCGTACCCGATTAACTTAGAAATTGTTCGCGATTTTTGATAAAAGCCATTTATTTTCATTTTAAAACGGGTGCATGGATGGTCTGAAAGACCCTGTATATATACAGGGTGTCCTAGACCACCCGTACACTTCTTTTCTTTCAAAAACTAAGCATTTTAGAGAAAAATGTTTCAGACAAAAGTTGTTTGGTTTCGAGGGGGCCATAAGATGATACCATTGGTTTGACCTTGAAAAGTCATTTGAAGGTCACGTGAAGGTCACTTCAATTTTTTTTAATGGAATATCCTATATATTTTTGCACATTCTTGTAGCTCATCTCGAGGGCTTTCCAAAACACTATAATTAAGTTAGTTTTCATTAAGTACTTTCCGAGTTATGAGGCTTGAAATAATTTCTCAATTTTACATAAACCATAAAATATCTAGTAAAATATTCATTTTTTGATTATCTTACCTTGATACTTTTATGTACAAAATAATGAGAGGAATTAATTGGTGTAAAGGAAACACACAGTTTTTAAGAAAAAATATGTAATTGTTAATTGCAAATTACATTTTTTTTCCGAAGTGACCTTCATGTGACTCTTCAAGGTCAAACTAATGGCATCTTATGTCCCCCTTCAAGCCATACAACTTTTGTCTGAAACATATTTTTATATCTCGCTTCGTTTTCGAAAAAATTGCTTGTGTCACTATAAATGCCCCACCCTGTATATATATATATATATATATATATATATATATATATATATATATAAACAAATTTTTTAAATATTACGATCAAACATTGTTGGTTGGAGAATCATTTGGAGGCAAAACTACTGTTCTTCGCATTTTGGCCGATGCTCTGACGTTGATGTACGAACGTAATGATGAAAACAGCTCGCCGACTACGTACTTCGTTCTGAATCCTAAGGCCATCACTCTGGGTCAATTGTATGGTTATTTTGACCCAGTATCCTCTGAATGGACTGATGGAGTGTGTGCTTCCGCTTTCCGAAGGTTTGTCTCGGATGATTCATTCGAAAGAAAATGGATTATATTTGATGGGCCAGTAGATGCTACATGGATCGAAAGTTTGAATACGGTTCTTGATGATAATCGCAAGCTTTGTCTCACGTCTGGCGAGGTAAGCAAGTTTTTCATTTTTTATTAAAAGACAATGAATAAAATAACCTGATTTTGGTCGTGTCGATGGAATTTTTCTTATGCATGCTTTTTTTTATCTTTTGATAGGCTGAATCATTATCAAATGTTAATTTTAAGATAATTTGATGGGAAAATAATATCCAAAATAGCAGATTTGTAGAAATTTGTAGAAACAAAAACCTAAGAATATATACATCTTCTTATCCTTCCTTTTTCTACTATCTCTTTTCTATTTCTATTATCGCATCCCATCTTTTCTATTTTTACATGAGAATATACATAAGAAAACATGCATAAGAAAGGTTCATCGTTTCCATCGAATGATCATTGATTCATTACGGCCGAAAACAAGTCATTATTAATTTTCTCTTTTATATAACAAATACATAAAAAATTATTAACTTCTATAAAAAAGAGTCCTGTTCACCTACATCCCCAATTTTCATAGCTTCGTTTATTTACAAAGTTTTTTGAACAACTTCATTTGCCGACATTCCCAATTGTCGACAGAGGGATTGTTTACAAGCATTATTGCACACATGTAATAATTAAAAATAAAAAAATACGTTTGTACTGCGACGTAAATTTTTATTTCCTCGAAGTGATAGAGAGGATGTTAGGGAGCGAAACGTCGTCAAAAAAGAATCATGCAACAAGAAAAAATACTCATGCTCGGAGGAACAAGGATGGAGGCTATTTTGTGCGAGCCACGATGAAGCGAAGGCCGTATCAAAATCTCGAAAATGGACGTCAAATACGGTCTTTCACGTATCAATTCGCGAAACAACAAAATACTCGACAAATGTTTGCCTTTTTCGGGCCGACTAGCTTGCCTAACGGTAGAGGGGCAGGGTCTGTGGAAAAGGTGTTATAATTAAATTATATGAGACCACGAAAATTACGGATTCGACAAACACGACAGAATTTACGTTCACAGAAGGCCGACACTTAAATAATTTACGCGACCGTATTATAATACAATAGAATATAATAAATTTATTAAAAAACAAATATTAAAAGAAAGAATTAACAAAGAAGAAATGAAAATATAGAATAGTAAACGAAATATTAACAAACAAAGGGGAATAATCCCCACGGAATTAACAAATAATAATTCGACAACGGTGATCGTAATCATTCGATAATGCATCGAAATTCGTACAACGCAAAAATCAGACAGATCGTATATTCAGGCGAAATCGAAAATCTAAGAAAACGCTATCACATTCCTAGTATTTCTTCTAATGTTCTCTAGATGTTTTTACGGCCAGATTTAGCAAGGCCGAACGGCGCATCGAAGAACGTAACGACAATACGACAATCAAATCTTCGCCTTAATTTACGGACTTTTCCCGCGCATACTTTTACTCGCTCTAATTTTCAATCTCGATACTCAACAAAACAGCAATGGGTTTGAAGGAATGCCTAATAATCAAGTGAGAATAATTAATCAACTTGCGAAGACGAGAGGGCTCGCTTGTGACGAGCACGGTCAATGCGATCGATAATCGATAGCCGTCGGACGCCACTTACGCCTCTCTTACTAACTTTTCGATATAACGCTCCTAACATACGCAAATATTTCGAATTTCGGCAATCTCCTACTTTGCCGTAATCAGATACGTACCGCGATACATTTACACACGTGACAAATACCACGAAGTAGTCACGAATCGGTTACACGACATTTTCCCGAAAATTAGAAGGGATAATGTTGGTACTAACAAAAATCTCTCAGGGGCAACATCATTTTAATTTCTGCGGATTAGTAACACTGTTCAGTAGTAGTCTGTTAGTTTGCGTGAACTATTTGACAGTTTTTGATATTTGTGCACGCGTGAGTATAATAAACATTTAATAAGCGCAATAAGCGTTTTTTAAATATAAATGCAAAATATATTGTGGCAATGATGTAAAAACTGACAAAAATCGTGAAAACATAAAGTACAGAGATAAGCAAGGTAAAAAACAGTAATATATATACAGGGTGATTCTAAACAAACATTTGTCTTTAAAATATCGAATTCTTGCGTGAATTCTAAGACGATTTTTCTTTTTGCAAAATTTTGTCCGGAGCTTAGTTTTTAAACTATAAGAGA
Source organism: Camponotus vicinus (assembly GCF_025532165.1). NCBI lineage: Eukaryota > Metazoa > Arthropoda > Insecta > Hymenoptera > Formicidae > Camponotus > Camponotus vicinus. The sequence goes on from NW_028141979.1 coordinate 13,204,893, forward strand.
AAATAGTTAACTAATTACGAAACGAGTACGAGAGGTAGGCAGGGACGGTACGATTCACCGTCCGATATAGGCGATTACGTAGGGTGCTCGCCGCGATCAGCTGATTGCTATACGCCATGAGTGTAGCAATCAGTATATGTGTGTGTGTGTGTGTGTGTGTGTGTAAGAGAGAGAATAGGTATACACACATGCACGTTAATTCTTTCTCTCTCTCTCTCTCTCTCATTCTCACTCACTCACTCACTTATTATTTATTCTTACCTTGTAGAGAATCTTGCTGTATTAGGGAAACGTCTCATTGTTATCAACGTGTAATTATTTATCAGCAGCATGAAGAATCTCTACAAGGTAAGAATAAATAATAAGTGAGTGAATGAGAATGAGGGAGAGAGAGAGAGAGAGAGAGACAGAAAGAATTAACGTGCATGTGTGTATACCTATTTTCTCTCTTACACACACACACACACACACACACACACATACACTGATTGCTACACTTATCGCGTATAGCAATCAGCTGATTGCTATACGCGATGAGTGTAGCAATCAGTGTGTGTGTGTGTGTGTGTGTGTGTGTGTGTAAGAGAGAAAATAGGTATACACACATGCACGTTAATTCTTTCTCTCTCTCTCTCTCTCTTACACACACACACACAATACATACACATACACTCTGACACATCGTGTTAGACGAAAGCGAAGTTTTTTCTTCTCTTCTATCGTTACTTACGAATTTACTCACTTAATCACTCACGATCGATAAAATATACTAACAAATTTATAAATGATTAATGCACTCAATTACTAATTACACACTCGATATAAATAAATTACAAAAATGACTTAAAGAAAGAAACGCGCGCGGTATACTGTTAACGCGTAACAATTATTTATCAGCAGTACGAAGATTCTCTACAAGATAAGAATAAATAATAAGTGAGTGAGTGAGTGAGAATGAGAGAGAGAGACAGAGAGAGAGAATTAACGTGCATGGGGTGAGCAAAAAGTATTGGACCGGCCAAATATCTCAGCATAATCGAGTCCTACAGAAAAAAACCATAGACCAAATTAAATGTCTTAAAAAAGGGACTTGACGGTGACTTTGAACTTGAGGTCAAATTTAGAGGTCATTTGAAGGTAAACTCAAATTTTTTAAGTGGGAACCCCCATTTTTTATTACATATTCTTGTAGCTGAAGTCGAGACATTTTCAAAACACTATAATTGTTTTTTCATCAAGCACTTTTCAAGTTATGAGACTTCAAAGTTACAGTACCGCTGGCATTCGCATTACCCAAGGTGTACCACGTGGAGGTTGCTCAGTCGGATTTACACCCCTTTTTTGTATTTTTTAATTTTAAAATTTTTTAATTTTTTTAATTTTAAAGATTCTTTGTTTTTTAATTAAAAAATTTTTTTTTTGTATTTTTTAATTAAAGAATTTCTTTTTGTATCTAAAAAATTTCTCTTGTTGCCTATGACCACGTGGAAGTTTCTTAGCCAAATTTACACATTTTGTGCGTGCGTATGTGTGCGCGCGCGCGTGCGCGTAAACGTAAATACATATTTGGTAATAATTATAGCAAATGTTCGAATTGCCTTCCTTCCACCGCTTGACAGTGTACTAGCCTCAATTGAAAAGAATCTCTGACATTTCTTAACATGTCGACAGTTATCAAACTCATTTCGTCAGTTATTCTTTGTTTTAATTCTTCAATGTTTGCTGGTTTAGTTTTATAAACTTGCTCTTTCAAATAGCCCCACAAAAAAAAGTCAAGCGGTGTCATATCGGGAGATCTTGGAGGCCATTCAATTGTTCCTCGTCTCCCAATCCATCTGTTAGGGAAAGTTTCATCTAACAATCTTCGTACCCTTAACCCAAAATGTGCTAGAGCTCTATCTTGCTGAAATCACACGCGATCGAAATTATTAGGAAAGATATTTTGAATAGCAGGAATAATTTGCTCAACTAGCATAGCTTCATACCTTTCGGAATTGAGATTTTCATTGAAGAAAGATGGGCCTATTAAATGATCTTCAATTATTCCTGTCCAGACATTGACTTTTTGAAGATATTGAGATTTCTTATCTCTCATCCAATGTGGATTTTCGGAGTTCCAATATCGAAAATTTTGACGATTAACATTTCCATTAAGTTGAAAGACAGCTTCATCGGTAAAGACAATGTTATTTACGAAATCATTTCCGCGAGCCTGAATGAATTCACAGAATTTCATTCTCCGGTCAAAATCTTCATAAACTAACTCCTGCACATAATGCATTTTATAAGGATGAAATCTGTACCTCTTTAGAATATTACACACCGATCGCTGACTGATTTCGATTTCTGTAGCAACTTTTCTAGTGGACGTATTAGGTGTTTCAATGAAGCTTTGCAGAATTTCTGCACTTTCTTCATCATTAGAGATAGATTTCGATCGTCCACTGCGCGGACGATCTTTTATGCTATCTGTTTGAAGGAAACGATAAATCGTTCTTACAACTGTGGATTTTGAAATTGGATTTCGCGCGTTAAAAGTTGCATTAAAAAGATCACATGTCTCTTGATATGATCTCTGCTTATCTCCATACCCTTTCATCATCAGCAAATAAATGCGTTCTTTTTCCGACAACTCAGCCATTATTCTTGCAAGCAAGGAATGAGTTAAATTTTTTAGATGAGCGAAAATTATTTCTTAAACAATTAAAGAGAGAAGAATTAAAAAAAAATTATTTCTCATGACAATCCTTCGCGCAAAGAAAATGCTCGAGCTCAAGGACAGTATTGAAGCTACGAAACAGGCCACAAAAGCGTATTTACAACAAGTGGAGGGGATAGGCTTAGATAACAGGGGTGCGGGTGTTCACTAAACTCCTATACGCGAGCGTACACATATGCGAGCGCGCGCGCACAAAATGTGTAAATTTAGCTTATGCTTTTGCGGCCTGTTTCATAACTTCAATACTGCCCTTGAGCTCGAGCATTTTCTTTGCGCGAAGGATTGTCATGAGAAATAATTTTTCTTTAATTCTTCTCTCTTCAATTGTTTAAGAAATAATTTTCGCTCATCTAAAAAATGCTCATAAAAAAAATTAAAAAAAATAATTGTTAAATTATTATATAATTGCAAATTACATTTTTCTTTTCGAAACAATTATGTGTTTCCTTTACACCAATTGATTCCTCTCATTATTTTGTACATAAAAGTATCAAGGTAAGATAATCAAAAAATGAATATTTTACTAGATATTTTATGGTTTATGTAAAATTGAGAAATTATTTCAAGCCTCATAACTCGGAAAGTACTTAATGAAAACTAACTTAATTATAGTGTTTTGGAAAGCTCTTGAGATAAGCTACAAGAATATGCAATGACAAATAGTAGGTTCCATTTAAGAAATTGAAGGTCACCTTTACGTAACCTTCAAATGACTCTTCAAGGTCAAACCAATGGTACCATCTTATGGCCCCCTCGAAACCAAACAACTTTTATCTGAAACATTTTTCTCTCCCAGGCTTGGTTTTCGAGATATTCGACTGGATGGATTAAAATGGGCCACCCTGTATATATGTGTGTGTATACATGTAAGATAAAGAAATTTATTATATATATAATTTTTATATATATATATATATATATATATATAAAGATAAAGACAAAGCGAGCCTCGCGAGCGAGCGAGACTTCGGAACTCTTTCATAACACGTCATCTCGCATCTTTATATATATATATATATATATATATATATATATATATATATATATATATATATATATATATAAAATATATATATATATATATATATATATATAATATTTACTCCTTCTCGCTATATATATACACACGTGTGTGTGTGTGTGTGTGTGTGTGTGTGTGTGTGTGTGTGTGTATGTGTGTGTGTGTGTGTGTGAAAATGCAAAATATAAAAGTTTTATTTTCCATAGTAAAATGACATATAAAGATAAGTAAAAGCGAGCCTCGCGAGCGAGACTTCGGAAACTCTTTGACAATACGTCATGTCGCCTGATCCTTACTCCTTCTCGCTCTCGCTTCGACATCGGAGATCTTTCCTTGAAAATAATTGCAATGGATTTTATATTTTTGAGATGACACCAAACACGACATAAATCGGATAATTTCTAATTATATGTAAAATTTAATAATTTATTTAAAAATGATCCGATTTCTGTCGCGTTTCTTGTCATCACAAAAATGCCATCCATTACAATTATTTTCAAACCGAAAAAATGTACATATACAGGGTGTATCATTTTAAGTGAAAAAGTTAATATCTCGAGATTATAAATTATTATTATTTATTTATAAACTATTTTTATTATTATCTTTTTTATTTATTTTTTATTTTTTTATTTTTACATTTTTTTATTTCTTATAATATTTAGAATATAAAAATTTGTTACTCCATCAGGATCGAGATACTATATTGTAAATATTTGAAAATACAAACATACAAACGCAATACAATTGTTTCGATCCTGACAGTGATAAATATTCTAAACATTGTAAAAAATATAGAAATATAAAATATATAGAATTTAGCATATAGAAATATAGAAATATATATAAATATAGAATGGGCCCCTCCATCGCCCATTCTCGTGAGAACGCAACCAAAATATTTTATTTCTTTATTTCGTCTCTCCGATCAGAACTTACAAGTGAAATTGAAGCATGTTTTTTCTATTCACTCTGACGAGTATTTCATCAGGCTAAATTTTTTAGAATAACTTTTTACTTTGGAAAAGGCAACAGTTTATTGCTTTCTATAATTTTATAAAAATGCTCTCTCATGCATTTTACATTCTTCGAATATTTCTCCTCGCAAGGATTGCCTTCTAAGGCTATAGTCGTGGCGAAAGCTGCGGCATAAATTCCACAACTTATTCTATCAGGTTGAGATTGAACCTTTTCAAAAATTATGTCACTTGAATTTACTCTCGGATAACGAAGATGTATATAATTTTTTTCTTTAGCTACCAATTTATCATATGTACAGCCGGGTAGACTGTCGTACATATGAAGTTTGGTATCATCAAAGAAAATACATCTCCAGTGATTACTACAATTTCCTCCAATTATTTGTAAGCTTTTGTCACTATGACTAGCTACAATCATGTGGGGATATTCTAAATATAGCACACTTTGTGTTTCGAAACAAGAAACTTCTCTTATGATGCGCAAAAATAAATCCAATGATTCATCATTTAACTGACTCTTTATAGACAAGACATTATTTTTTACTGAAGAAGGAGAAGCAAACGTCTCATCTAAAAATTTTTTATGTCTTGCCATATCGTCTTCAGTTATATCTCGTTTGTTATTCGAGTAACTTATGATAATGCAGTCATCATCATTTTGCTCTTTATTCAAAGCAATAGTAGCAGTCATTGCTGTTTCCATTGACGAAACGTTTGCTTTGAATTGTATGCTCTCTTCTATGCCATTTTCGCTTTCTACATTTCGTGTACTTCGACTAAGTATCTTTTTTGCTGCTTCTTTTTTAGCTTCTTTAGCTTCTATTATATATCTTGGGTTTCGGATAGGCATATGCCTATTATGACGACTGTCCAAGATTTCTGGAAGCATGCAATCATTATAAAAGCGTGTTAAAAAAGGCAACATTTGATTTCTCCAAAAGATATTCTCTCTATCAATGCGCAATATTTTCATGCCTTTTGGAGTCCAAACAGCAAAAATACAATATTCTCGCTGCGTTATGTTCAATTGACCTTGAACTTGATAAAAATATCTATGATTTCGATTCATTTTATGTGGATCTTTTTTATCAAAAATGCCTTTTAAAGAAGGCAGTGTCTCTACGGCTTTTTCTGCTGTCAAGTGCTCAGCTGACAGAGGACATTTAATTTCCACAAGACCATTTTCTTCAATAAGTCCGTCAGGTGAAGCACCCAAGAATGGATTCTGAATATCAATAAACAATCCGCAAGGTTTTATCTCTTTATTTAATTTCAAAGCCAATTCTTTTCTTGCTGTTTCTTCCTTATCGCGACCATATTTCATGGCTGCATTATCAATAAACGAAGGATATAAAATGGATTTTACTGTCGCTGCGCAAGATGTTGTTGGTCTCATGCGACATACAGTTCCAAAATTGGATGCCGTCAACATTTCTCGTCTCAGTGATAACCATAATTCTGATTCATTTTGATTTCTTGTATCGAGTTCAATTTTTTGCCAGTTTAGCGCATTTTCGAACAACTTTTCTAAATGGTTTTGCCGAAGTTGTTCGAATATATCGGATGGAAGATCTGGTTTTTGCGATTGCGGACCGTAATAACGATCCGTTCCTGACTCTCGCTTGAATTTTTTTGGCCGTCCCTGCTCTTCTCGAGATTCTCTGGTTTTCGCAACTTTTATTTGTCGTCGCTTTTCCAGATTCTCGACAATAGACGGAACAGTCTTACGCATGCTTTGATGTACTTGTGTAAGTACTTGTTGCGTATTATATTGCACAACTGCTCCCGCAATTCTAGCATTGTAAGAGCCTCGTTTACCAAAATTAATACGTTTTCCGCCAATTTCTTTGCAGATTATTGAATTGAATGATTCTGCAGGGTTATTCGTTAAATTTAACAATAAACTTTCAGAGTAAGCGCTTAGATATATGACAGCACTTTCTATTTTTGAATAAAGACCGTGAAATTTTAGAAACGGTACATAATTTTTGTTCGTTTCATCACAATTTTCTTTGCATGTACGACCGCGTGATTCACAACGCTTATGTTCGCCAAAAATATGGCTAGGAATATTCAATATATCTTTTTGTAATTCCATAGCTTGACAATGTTGAGGTTGCCTTTCTTTTTTTCGTAGAGCGGCTGCCTCTATTACTTCCTTTCGTATTTTTAAAATGTTGTTTTTCACAACATTTCGCATCTCCACAAAACCACGTTGTCTATGCATTTTTGGCTGAGACATCTCGGCCACAGCTTTTAGCTTTTTGCATAAATTGCGAAGCAAATGATTGGTGCATTCAATTTTTTTTACAGTCACCATATGTTCACGATATGGTCTGTTATCAACAATAGCCTGATATATGCTACTGTCACCATCGGCAATAACCGTTTTATAAATCAGTCCATGCATTTCGAGGCTACATTTGAAACCTTCCGCGATGGCATCGCTTTCCATGCTTGTGGAGCTTGCGTTGCGATCAAAATTTTTATAGCATTTGTGAACTTGTGATTGAACACCTTTCCGCTCTGCCATATTACATAATGTGCAAAATTTGTTGCGAACACCAATGAAGAGAACTTTTCTCGTGCGGTAACCAATTATGGCTCCAATACCGGAAAGAGAGTCGTAGGCAGTGCCGTACGATCTCTTCATCCAACTACCATCCGCAACAACTGTTATATACGGAAAACCGTTTATAACTTCGTTTTTATCAAGAGCGAGTTGTTTTTCAACTTCGCCAGCCATTTTCATATTTTCCATAGTTGTTTTCTGAAAATCATCGACTAAATTTTCTCTATATTTTATATAAGTTGGCTCGGACAAACAAGGAATATTCATGGCTGCACACAGCTCTTCCAGCTGAGCATAACCAATTCCTACCGTAACAGTTCCTGTTACAACAGCCATATTAATATCTAATATTTCTGGCTCTGTGGGTTCTGACCAGATGTTAGCTTTATAATTGCACATTTGGCATTGAAAGAATAACTGCGTCTTAAACCCACGGCGGCTAGAATTTATGAGTTTCCAATCTTTAAATTGGCACTCTATTCCTCGCGCATGGTTATCAAATGTTCTATGGATTTCACTCCACAGAAAAGAAATGTCGACAATGCGTCGGCCTTCAGGCATGCTTTCTTTGATACGATATGCATCCAGAGGGCCATTATCGATAACAAAAGTATTGTTATCTTCAAGTTCGACATTTTCATAACACATACCTGTATTTGAAATTGACTCCAAGCATTGCATTTGGGTACTAACTTCCAAATCCATCGTATCGGGAAAAGATTCCACCGATTTCTGAAAGTTGATGGATTCGTCGTTACCCTTCATGCACCTGAAATCATTTGTGTCTTGAATCTTTAACAGCTTCAATGATTGTCGCCTGCAAAAAGATAAATGAATTAGTACTTATATCGCTACAAAAATCAGGAAAAAAGTAAAACCTTTAAAAAATAAGTGCAGTCCTTTAATTATAAAATCTTACATAAATATTACTGTGAAAATTAACTGTGGCACAATAGATCATGTTTAGAATAGAACATAATTTTCAGTAAAGAGCGTACATGCAAATGGTGAGAAATATTTCTTAAATCAACCAGTACACAAATAAATCGCCTCTGGGATAAATATTTTTTAATAACCAGAGCACACATACAAATCGCATCTGGTGAGAAATATTTCTTAGATCAACCAGCACAGGAATAAACTGCCTCTGGGATAAATATTTTAAAGCAGCCAGCTCACGAATAGATCGCCTTTGGCACTAACTACTATAAAAAAAAATACCTAGTTATAAATATACAGGGCGATCCTGAAAAACGTTATGTCTTTAAAATGACGTATTCCTGACACCATTCTAAGACAATTTTTCCTTTACCAAAATTTGATTTGAAGCGTAGTTTTTGAATTATGAGCAAAAATAGTTAGTAAATCACGCGTCGGGTACAGAAGGCAGGCAGGAGCGGCGCGGCGTGCCGCGAGCGCGGGCGCAGCTGACCGCCCGACGGGTGATTATCATCGCATGAGTCGCTAACTATTTTATCTTATAACATAAAATTATGCTTTAAATAAAATTTTGGTAAAGAAGAAAATGTCTTAGAATTACGTCAGAAATACGTGTTCCTTAAAATAACGTTATTTTAATAATGAAAAGTTGTTCCGGATCGCCGGCCGTCCGACGTTGCAATCAGCTGATTGCTACACGCGATGTGTGTATGGCGGAGTGTGTGCGTAAGAGAGAGAGAGAAAGAGAGAGAGAGAGAGGGAGGGTAGGAGGGACAGACATTCATATACACGCACGCACTTTTTTCTCGCTCTCTTTCTCTCTTTTACGCAACACTCATACACTCTCTCATTCAGTCTCTCACTCACACTCTCTCGGTCACTCACTCACTCACTCACCTGCTTACTCACTTGCTCACTCACCTTGTAGCAGCGTAGCGAATCTTCATGCTATGTATTGTTGTTATCTGCTGCACGGTTATGATTGCTAGAGATGCGCGACACATCGAAATTTTTTCGATTATTAATCTCACACTCGATTGGCACAATACAGATTACACGATAACGAGTTTACTGTTTATTCACTCACTATTGATTTATCGATACCAAAAATTACTTTCAAAGAAACGCGAATGCAAACAACACATGACTCGACGCGAAGCGACGGACCGCGGAGACTGCGCGATCACAAGAGTTATGTTGCCAGAAACGCGACACGCGACATCTAACAAACGACTTGCGCGTGGCGTGTGATTGACGCGAGATAAGACGAACGATCGGCTAAAACCTTCGCATTGCGAATGCGGTAGAAAACATGAAACGTATAATGACATACTTAAAAAATTAATTATTTATTATAAATAATAACTATTTCTAATTATAATAAATAATAATTATCTCCGCGGTCCGTCGCTTCGCGTCGAGTCATGTGTTGTTTGCATTCGCGTTTCTTTGAAAGTAATTTTTGGTATCGATAAATCAATAGTGAGTGAATAAACAGTAAACTCGTTATCGTGTAATCTGTATTGTGTCAATCGAGTGTGAGATTAATAATCGAAAAAATTTCGATGTGTCGCGCATCTCTAGCAATCATAACCGTGCAGCAGATAACAACAATACATAGCATGAAGATTCGCTACGCTGCTACAAGGTGAGTGAGCAAGTGAGTACGCAGGTGAGTGAGTGAGTGAGTGACCGAGAGAGTGTGAGTGAGAGACTGAATGAGAGAGTGTATGAGTGTTGCGTAAAAGAGAGAAAGAGAGCGAGAAAAAAGTGCGTGCGTGTGTATGAATGTCTGTCCCTCCTACCCTCCCTCTCTCTCTCTCTTTCTCTCTCTCTCTTACGCACACACTCCGCCATACACACATCGCGTGTAGCAATCAGCTGATTGCAACGTCGGACGGCCGGCGATCCGGAACAACTTTTCATTATTAAAATAACGTTATTTTAAGGAACACGTATTTCTGACGTAATTCTAAGACATTTTCTTCTTTACCAAAATTTTATTTAAAGCATAATTTTATGTTATAAGATAAAATAGTTAGCGACTCATGCGGTGATAATCACCCGTCGGGCGGTCAGCTGCGCCCGCGCTCGCGGCACGCCGCGCCGCTCCTGCCTGCCTTCTGTACCCGACGCGTGATTTACTAACTATTTTTGCTCATAATTCAAAAACTACGCTTCAAATCAAATTTTGGTAAAGGAAAAATTGTCTTAGAATGGTGTCAGGAATACGTCATTTTAAAGACATAACGTTTTTCAGGATCGCCCTGTATATAAATATTTTTTAATAACCAGAGCGCATATGCAAACCGCATCTGGTGAGAAATATTTCTTAGATCAACCAGCACAGGAATAAACTGCCTCTGGGATAAATATTTTAAAGCAGCCAGCTCACGAATAGATCGCCTCTGGCACTAACTACTATAAAAAAATACCTAGTTATAAATATATATAAATATTTTTTAATAACCAGAGCGCATATGCAAACCGCATCTGGTAAGAAATATTTCTTAGATCAACCAGCACACGAACAAACCGCCTCTGGGAAAAATATTTGTTAGCCAGCTCACGAATAGACCGCCTCTGGCACTAACTACTATACAAAAATATATATATATAGTTTTACATATAAAGATGAGCAAAGGACTGCATTCTTATCTTTTAGAAATAATAATTGTTTCATGATTATTTGTGTATATATATAATTATTTATATTATATGCATTTATGTATATAACATGTATGTAATAAACTGGATAACAGAGAAGAATGAAGGACAAAAAAAGAGAGAGAGAGGAAAGAAGAGGGAGTTAGAGAGAAAAAGAGGGCGGGAGAGGGAGAAAGAGAAAGAGAGAAAGAGAGAAAATCTGTGAGAGATATAATCTGTGTGTGTGTGTGTGTGTGCGTGCGTGCATGCGTGCGTGTGTGTGTGTGCGCGTGCGTGCGTGCGTGCGTTGTATATATAATAGTAATTCTCAATTGATATAAAAATACTAACCTTTTAAACCATCCTTTCTTTTTACTAAGTCTCCACGCACTAAAGGGCAAACGTTTTTCATCGTACTTGCGTCCTATTATGTGTGTGTAAACACAAAAAAAAAATAAATAAATATAATAACACAATATATATAATCTAATAATATATAATTTTTATTTTTTATTTTCGCTATTATATTTGACACGTTATAATGTTATAACAGTCGAACGGTTCTCGCATATCATTTGTTGTATATTATCTTGCAAGATATTATAATTCCTATTGTGAAATAAAGACAATAAGCGTAACGAGTGGAATATATTTGTCAATCAAATAAAATTTATATTTCAAAATTGTATATTAGATATTGCGAAAAGAGCGAGAGAGAGAGAGAGAGAGAGAGAGAAAATGAAAGATTGTAAACATTCGTTCATAAATCTATTATAATCAACATAATAGGCAATACTATGTAATGAATAAATATATAAGATTTGACTAGTCATAATATATAGCAATAATTTTTAGGAACTTTAATTTTGAAATTTATAACTATACTTTATATCATAACTATAATTTATACCAACTGAACAAGTAACTGAATATTTGGAACTACACATTATTACGTAATAATAAATGGAATTACAATTCTATTGACATTATTATACAATATTTGTGGTAATGAATAAATAAAAAATAATAGGTTTGTTGAGAAAATAAGTAATAACGGAAAAATTATTATAAATTTTTTGGTTTTACGAAAATATATGAATATATATATAAAATAATAAAACATACATGGTTTATAATGTTTATAATATTTTTTTATATTTATTTATTTTTTATTTATGTTTGTAACCTTCTTTTCTTTTCATCTCTTCCTGCAATATATAGTTTTGGAGTATAAGTTGTACTTTTTATTCAAAGAATTATTTTATTTGTTACAGTTATATAGTTAGTTGGCGATGAATATTATAATATTGCTAATATGCAAAGAGAAAACATATGATCCATCTAAAATTAAAAATATATATATATATATATTTAAGAGTAATTAAAATTGTCGATAATATCGACAATTTTAATTTCGCCATTACCGATATTAATATGTATATAATATGTTTTTTTGTAACATATGATTTGTGCATATTATAAAGAACAATTTTTATTTACATTTAACATGTTTAAATCAAACAATATAATATATTTATACTTCTCTATCACACGCATATGTAAGCGTATAAATAAAAAAAAATATATATATAAAAAAAAATATATATATATATATTTTTTTTTATTTATACGCTTACATATGCGTGTGATAGAGAAGTATAAATATATTATATTGTTTGATTTAAACATGTTAAATGTAAATAAAAATTGTTCTTTATAATATGCACAAATCATATGTTACAAAAAAACATATTATATACATATTAATATCGGTAATGGCGAAATTAAAATTGTCGATATTATCGACAATTTTAATTACTCTTAAATGAGGGCGCTATCCCGTTGGAGTTCGAGCGTCACTTAAGGATCCCCTTAACAGCTGTGCTCGGACTCTCTGACAGTCGTTGTTAGAAACAACGTATTGACAACGCGCGCGGAGACGATCTTTTTCCATTGATGTACTTCTCGCCGACAGAATAACGGGTGGCGAATACATCATATTACTGTCACTATATAAAGGGTGTCAGGAAAATTTTCGCAGTCCCGAAGTGTGAAGGTAGATTGGCTCAAATTAAGAAAAAGGGTCCTATACTATTTTGCGATATTTGCAATAATTAACGAAAAATTAATTGAAGATGTTCGGCCAATCTGCGTGAGTAGAAGCGCGCGGCGACGAGAGTCGTTCCACTGTAACCTTATATTAGGCGCGCGGCGAAGCGGTGAGTGGGGAAGGAGTGATGAATCCGGGCCTCACTCACCACTCCTTCCTTACTATACATACGAAAAATATTTAAACTTATTGTCAACTTCGCTCCAACCGTAATTTGTACAAGATGTACATGATGATGATAGTGAATACAAATTTTTCGCAGTTTTACATTAAATAATAATTATATTTAAATAGTGGCGTAATTATTTAATTTATTTTTTTGGATAATATCGAGTAGAATGTATAAAATTGTAAGGTTTTATGAAATTGAATATAAATTAACGACATATCGTAAATAAATTAAATTGCCTTTTGTAATGCAAAATAAAAACAAAAAAATAAAATTATTTATTAAATTAACTTTATTTTATAAAAATATTGCAGGTTTCGCGTTAAGAAAAAATGAAAAAAGAAACTACCACAGGCCGGGATCGAACCTGTGACCAGCAGCGTAGTAGTCTCGGGCTTTACCGCCCGAGCTACGCCGCTTATGCGGCGTTTACAATGAGATTTTAAGGAGACTTAAGTCTTACGCCTTAAGTCTCCTTAAAATCTCATTGTAGACAACGCTTTACTCGATGATTAGTCTAAATTCACTGGTATACAAGATACGGCATATTTTTAAGTTGGTTTTTTTCAAAAACGGCTGAGAGATGCATCCTCTCGCTTTCCTCAAATACTTCTTTAATCGAATAGTATACACAGTTAAAATTTTATTCAAATCGGTGTTCCGAAGGTCGCGCCCTTCCCTTCTAAGACAGAGAATAATAAATGGAATCTGACATTACGCGAATGACCCGTCGCTGTCAACTCAAATTTTTTTACTATAAAATCAAATAATTGGATATGTTTATAGTTGGTACGTCCGGTAAAATGTAAAATCATTTGCGTTCAAACGATCCCTATTAAGTACCACGTCAACAATAGGCATATGATACTCTGTTTCTTGGAGTAGGAAACAATAAATAAAAATAATATTAAGGATTATTAGTAGTTATAATTTAAGATTTCTGAAACAAAAATTGTAATTACAGTTGTCACATAAAAATCCAAGTGCTTCGCATGTTTATAATGCTCCATATAAAATTCTTCTACTTGACAATTCAAACAAAAGCGTACTGCATCTCGGAAAAATTATCAAAAAGAAAATTAAACAATCTTTGAGACGACACATACGTTTGACAAGTCACCTGACTCATGAGCAAATTCTCATGAACAGTAAATTAGTCATCCTACTCTCACTCTACTAGATAGAGCTAAGTCTCGAGCCAAAGGATTCAACTAATTAAAAATCTTAGGAAACCCCTTTCCTTCCAAAAGTCAACCTCCTTGTTCCTAAGAAGGGAGTAATAAAAATTGTCTCATTCATTCAAAAAGGTCCCTAATATCCAGTAAGGAAGAGGAGCAATGATTTTAAAATACGCGAGCACAAGTTGCAATGAATAAGCATTCATTCATTCGTTCATTCATTCATTCATTAACACTCTTTTTCTTAATCACAGTCGAGATTCACTTACAGTTAAATACAGAATTTTGAGAATTCAATCTTAATCTGATTCAAATTATATAGCCTCGGGGATCCTTTCTTGTGTCACGCAATTGAATTATTAATCCGCTTTATGTCTTAGCAAAAATGTCTTATTAATATTTAATTGTGCATTGTGTGTAAGTGGATATTTATTAAAAATCTTCTGGTGGACATCTCCATTAGCCAGCTTTTCATGCTGTAATAGCGAAGATCCGACTTCAGCCATTGCAATTTTATCAACGCACTAATTCTTATGATGCCAACGAGTAGTGAGTAAAATTAAGTAATTTTTATATTTTCTCCATTTCACATATCTTATTATCCCACAATTTAAATTGAAACATGTCATCTTTTTATTTATTAACTCCTTGCTTTTCTCTCTGAAAAATGGTTATCGATTAATTCCTTGATTCTTATTTCCCTTTAATTGTTCTTTCTGATTTATTCAGCGTGAATTTGTATAGTTTTCCAACTTCACATCTCGTTTCAGCCTTTCCTTATATATATTTAACTCTCCATTTCTATTTTTCCCTTTCAATTTCCTTTAATTTCTCATCTCCTTTATATTATTATTATTATTATTGTTATTATTATTATTATTATTATTATTTTCTTCATATTATTTTTCTTTATATTTATCACTACTTTTTGGAGAAACCGTTAAAGTAGATGAATGATTTTCGAGCTCAGACTTGGCGAATCGTTTATCGTAATTTTATCATTGTATTTTAACTTAGACCTGTGTTCAGCGATTTTAGAAAATTTTTAATTCTAATTATAACACATGCGCAATTGACGAATTTTTTATTCCTCCTTTAGTGAGTAAGCTCATTGTCTCTCCCTTTCCCAATCACCGCCCAAATGCAGCCATTATGTTACAGTGAGACCGCCTTCACCGCCACGCACTTCTAGCCACGCGTATTGGCCGATCTTCTTTAATTAATTTTTCGTTAATTATTGCAAATATCGCAAAACAATAGAAGACGTTCTTTCTTAATTTGAGCCAATCTACCTTTACATTTCGGGACTGCGAAAACATTCCTGACACCCTGTATACTCTTAAAGTTTGGCCAACTATTTCTAAAGCACCCTGTATATACAAGGTGATTCAAAATAACCCTATTGTCCTTGAAATGACACATTCTTGAGTCAATTCTAAGACGATTTTTCCTTTGGCAAAATTTCGTCCGAAGTTTAGTTTTTGAATTATTAAAGAAAGTAATTAACTTATGACGGGTCGGATATAAGAGGCAGGCAAGGGTGGCGCGATTCACCGTCAGACGCGGGTGCTTACGCGGAGCGCCTGCTGCGATTAGCTGATCACTACATATGATATACACATGCGAGTACATACATTCTCATTCTCTCTCTCTCTCTCTCCAGAAAAAGATAGGGATGTATGTGGGAGGAGGTCGGACGTGTCTTTACACCCATTTGATCAACGAGCGACAGAATCCATCCGTGGCAACGGCATTGACGCATATCCTGTGGAGAGAGCATTCATACATTTTTCAGCCTAACGAATAATTGCTAGAAAACAATATTCGCAGACTAGAAAAATATGTGAGGCGCAAGTGGCTGGATCGGAAATCGAACCCGAGTCTTTCGCTTTCCGGGCAACTGCTCTAGACCACTGAGCTATCCAGACCTCACACCTAATGCTGCTTTTTAACACAGTGATATGCGACTCCAGAGCGATGTTGGTATCTCGCTCGATAAATGCAATACCGATTGCCATGGAGGATCCCTGAAAGGTCGCTCGCTGACCAAATAAGTGCCGGTGGAGGTATTCACGTACATGCTGGCTTCCGACTGGCCTTCCGTATGAAACGGCACCGACGAGCACAACGCCGTAGAGTGACCACATCCCCCAAGATCCCTCTAGTATATACTAAAATCCCCACCGTACCAAATAGCAGTGGCGGATGGACCCTAAGATAGGGCCGGAGCAAACCTCCAACAGAAGAAAAAATCGTCTAGAATTGACTCAAAAATGTGTCATTTCAAGAACAATAGGGTTATTTTGAATCACCCTGTATATATATACAGGGTGTCAAGAAATTTTTCGCAGTCCCGAAGTGTAGAGGTAGATTGGCTCAAATTAAGAAGGATGGTCTTCTACAGTTTTGCGATATTTGCAATAATTAACGAAAAATTAATTAAAGAAGATCGGCCAATACGCGTGGCTAGAAGTGCGTGGCGGTGAAGGCGGTCTCACTGTAACATAATGGCGGCGCGCGGCGAAGCGGTGATTGGGGAGGGGAGGAGCGATGAGTGTGTAGACGCGCGGCAAAGGTTCTTGAAATGACACATTCTTGAGTCAATTCTAGACGATTTTTCCTTTGGAAAAATTTCGTCCGAAGCTTTTTTGAATTACTAAAGGAAGTAATTAACTTATGACAGGTCGAATATAAGAGGCAGGCAAGGGTGGCGCGATTCACCATTCACCGATTCACATGTTATCAACATATCTACATTCACACACAAAAAATACGGGCCAGTAAATTTTAACACAATTTTTTAACATCTTTCAATAGCAATAAATCAGCGAAAAATTATCGTATTAAGATGAAACAAAATTCAAATTAAAGCTTGAAGAAATTAAAGCTTTCTCTTAGAAAACAAAAACACAAATTCGAGTTACAAAAAATGTTTTACAAAATGGCGGATGTTCAAGATAGACTTTGAGAAATGGAAAACAAATTTTTTTTGAATTATTGCATTGCTCATGAAAATCAGCTTCCTGGTACAAAAATGTATGGATTTTTAAACTCATTTATTTCTTAATAAATTCATATTCATTTTAATCAATTTTCTACGATCTTTTTTGATAAAATTATATCGTTTTAAGGAGAGATGTAAATCTGTCCGTCTATCTTTATGTGAAGCATCTTGGATCGAGTTACACTTAATTTTTTTTTCGAAAAAGTTTTCCATGATAATTTGTTTTTGAATTGCAGATTTTACAAGGAAAGTTTCATTTTGTAACATTTTCTTGAAAATGGTATAATTTTATCAAAAAAAGTTATAGAAAATTGATTAAAATATGAATTTGTTTAGAAATAAATAAGCTTAAAAACATTTTTACCAGGGAGCCGATTCTCCTGAGCAATGCAACAGTTTAAAAAAATTTGTTTGCTCTTTTTCAAAGTCTATCTTCAGTATTCGTCATTTTGTAAAACATTTTTTAAAATTCAAATTCTTTTAGTTTTTAAGAGAAATGTTCAAGTTTTAATTTAAGCTATATTTTATGTTAATACGATGATTTTTTGCTTTAGTGCTATTGAAAGATGTTAAAAAATTTTGCTAAAATTTTATTTGTTTTTTTACGTGTGAGTGTATATCCATCAAATAGCTACCAAAAATATCCAATATTGGATCTATACATCCACGAGTTTCGCGCCTCGCCGTTAAGCAGCGAAAACGAGAGCGCCTAACCTGAGAGTGGGATTCATCTAAGGCAGTATACAGGGTGTCCCATTTTAATGTCCCACCCCAAATAACTTTCTTATTTTTAATTTTAGAAAAAGATGATTCAGACAAAAGTTGTATGGTTTCAAGGGGGACATAAGGTGGTGTCATTAGTTTGACCTTGAATAGTTGCTTTAAAGTCACGTAAAGGTCACCTTCAATTTTTTTAATGAAACCCCTTACTTTCTATTGCATATTCTTGTAGATTATTTCAAGAGCTTTCCAAAACACTATAATTAAGTACCTTTTCGTTAAGTACTTTTTGAGTTATGAGGCTTGAAATAATTTCTTAATTTTACATAAACCGTAAAATATCTTGTAAAATATTCATTTTTCGACTATCTTACCTTAATACTTTTATGTACAAAATAATGAGAGAAATCAATTGGTGTAAAGAAAACACATAGTTGTTTTTAAGAAAAAATATGGAATTGTTAATTGCAAATTACATATTTCTTCTTCAAAACAACTATGTGTTTTTTTTACACCAATTGATTCCTCTCATTATTTTGTACATAAAAGTATTAAGGTAAGATAATCGAAAAATGAATATTTTACAAGATATTTTACGGTTTACGTAAAATTAAGAAATTATTTCAAGCCTCATAACTCAAAAAGTACTTAACGAAAAAGTACTTAATTATAGTGTTTTGGAAAGCTCTCGAAATAAGCTACAAGAATATGCAATAGAAAGTAAGGGGTTTCATTTAAAAAATTGAAGGTGACCTTTACGTGACCTTGAAGCAACTATTCAAGGTCAAATTAATGACATCACCTTATGTCCCCCTTGAAACCATACAACTTTTGTCTGAAACATCTTTTTCTAAAATTAAAAATAAGAAAGTTATTTGGGGTGGGACATTAAAATGGGACACCCTGTATAAGACCGCGGCACAGATCCTGCAAGTCACGACTTATCGGTCAAAGAGCTCATTAGCTCGAAGACTATTACAGCCACATCTCTTCTATTTTTTGCGAGGAGCCTCAGAGCTCTAAAAATTAACCGCAGATGATTAATTTTTTTTATGGGAAATTCCGTCATATATGAATCATTGTTTGAATGTGTAATTTTGTAACTGCACTTTTAACGCCGGTACATATCCGAGAGGGTATCGCGAGATGGAGAAAGAGACGGATGAGTAAAGGATGCGTTGCGAGAACCGAGCGAGAGCGCGCTATGTGGCAGCGCGCGAGAGTGAGCGAGACCGCACTAGGCAGCAGTACGCGAGAGTAAGCGAGACCGCACTATACAGCGGTACGCGAGAGTGAGCGAGACCGCACTATACAGCGGTACGCGAGAGTGAGCGAGATCGCACTATACAGCGGTACGCGAGAGTGAGCGAGACCGCACTATACAGCGGTACTCGAAAGCAAGCGAAACCGCACTATACAACGATACGCGAGAGTAAGCGAGACCGCACTATACAG
The DNA here is from genome assembly GCF_025532165.1 of Camponotus vicinus. NCBI lineage: Eukaryota > Metazoa > Arthropoda > Insecta > Hymenoptera > Formicidae > Camponotus > Camponotus vicinus. The sequence goes on from NW_028141979.1 coordinate 13,224,406, forward strand.
CGAGATAGCGGCGAAGTCTAAGTGATAAAGAGGAGCGCACTCCAGTTCACGAGAAAGTGGAGGCACTCGTCAAGGTCCCGACACTCGCGCTCAGTCGATTGAGTCCGTGACGGCACTTTGTGTCGAAAGAGCCGACACTATGGGTGAGATCACGACACTGACCGAATGCCGTTCAACGCGTAAAATGGCGATTAAAAGAACGGCGATTATCCTGGCGCGAGATGAATCGCTCGATGCCTTTATCCCGGCAAGACAGTCGATTGCGTGAAGCGAAATTAATTTCCTTGAACGTCGCGTATCACTTGCAGATCTTCGCGACGGCACTTTGATTCGAGACTTTTTCGTTGAACTCGCGCAAGGACCTCTTTATTTTACTCTCGTTCCTTTGCGACTGGGGCGGGAGAAAGGCTTTCTCCGCTCTCCAGGACTCGCCGCGAGTCGGGTGATCGGAGCGAGCCTATCATAATTGAACACGTTAAAATCGCGTGATATCGCGATTTCCTAATTGGGTTGGACCTGATAATCCTACGCGGTCGCGAAGATCCTGACGGAGCGAGAGGAACAAGGACGACTATACGGATATTTGAGTGCTATCGATTACTGACGGATGGCGCCATCGATCCATATCTAGCGTTACATAATTTTCGATTCGATTCGCTAGATGAATCCTGAACAATTATAGAGCATTGAATGTATATCCATACAAAAATAAATATCAATATATAATAATAAATGTTTAATTAATAATAAATGAATCTATATAAATATCCACTGAATGTTGTACGGATATTTACAGGATATTGGTTTATACATATCCTGTAGATATTTATGAAACTTCGAATTGTGGACATTTGGATAGCTACAACATCTCTAATAACTCATATATTCTCATATATTCGTGGATATCCTTAGTGTCCATGAAGAATATCTAGTAGATATCTAATACTAATTATTTTCTGTATGGGAAATTTATTATAGGTGATGCACATGACCGATAATATGTCGATGATCTTTGAAACAATGGATTTAATACATGCATCGCCCGCTACGGTATCTCGCTGTGGTATGATTTATGTGGAACCAGTCGTTCTCGGTTGGCGACCTATTCTGGAATCATGGATTCAGAGATTAAATCCTATTTGGGCGGCAAATCAAGATAAAGTAATAAGCGAGCTATTCCATTGGCTGATGGATCCTTGCTTAGAATTTATCAGAAAGGAATGCCGAACAACTATAAGTGCTGGACAAATTCATCGTGTTGTGTCAACCATGTCGATCTTCCAGATGCTGATAGAAAATGCCATCGAGGAAAACCCAAAAATATTTGATCAGTATTTAGTAGTTTGGTTTCAGGCAGCCATAATTGTTTCAATGGTATGGGGTGCGGCCGGTACTTTAGATCTTGAATCTCGACATAAATTCGATGCATTTTATCTCAGTATATGGAGAGATGAGTATCAGGATTCACCTTTACCTATCAGTGTGACTTCCGATCCTATCTCTTTACCAGGTGAAGATCTGATTCACGATCAATATTACAGGTAAGGATCATTAAAAAAATTATGAAATTTAATGTGATCTCAGTGTATGTTTTTTGTATATCAAAAGTCGCAACAGTATCAAATAGAATTACAACATATACAATAGCGCAATTCTGGCAATTTCAACGTAGATGAAAATGAACTGTACATGCGTGAATAAAGTATGTAGCCAATGTACAGTAACAGATCTTTCATTTTAGTTTCTTCTTTTACTTATGCTTTCTCTTAATCCTATGAAAATGTTCGTCTAAGAATTTAAGAATAATGATACACATACACATACACATACACATATACATTAATTATATGTAATTTATTCTTTTAATTCCATTTATTAATATGTTACGTCCCTGCTTCGTGTTTCGGTGCTGCGTCGTGCGACCGCTCGTTGCGGCAAAAGAGAAGATCGTCTCCGGGATATTGTGGATTCAGATGTCAAACGGGGTTGAGAAAATAGCTGTCAAGCTATACGGACGCGTTTCCGTTTACGAGCGATAATTGTGATGTAAATACGTTGTGAATCTGTTGTTCGTGTGTGTGTTCTGTGTTCAGTTATTAAAGTCCTTTGTTACTCTTAAAAGTGTCTTGTCATTTAACGCGATCCGCGACCGCCGTTCTTAGTACGCGCGCGTTCGAGATATATCGTCCCGCGGACGCAACATTTTGGGGGCTCGTCCGGGATAGACGGACGAATTTGGGAGTGAAACCCAGAGAATCTTGTGAATACTTGAATCTTGTGATGGCTTCCGGCGAAGGGAATGAGAATGTGGAAGTTGCGGACCCTCCGGCGGCAACGGTCGCGCGGAAAAGGATGCGGGCCGCTACGCCCCTCAGAGCGGCGGAAACCACGGCGTTACAGGCTGCGTTGCAAGAGATTCACCAATTGCGTCAAGAGCAACGGCAGCAAAGGGGCGATTTTGAGGCGCTTCTACAACAACGCGATGAGGAGATTCGTCGGTTGACGGAGCAACGGGAGCCGCATTTAAACCAGCTAAGTCATTTCCAATTAAGAGAATCTCCTATGGTAGAAGAAAATAGAGACCGGGGAGTAATAAACGAGATCGGTTATAAGTTGAAACCGGATATTTTTGACGGGAGTGTTCCGTTAAGGGAATATTTTGTTCAATTCAATTTGATAGCGCGCGCTAACGGGTGGGACGATTCGTTAAAAACGGTAGCGTTAGCTTCGAATTTGAGAGGAAAGGCACGTTCGGTTCTGGACGGTGTACTAGAAATTGAAAATCTCTCTTTCGAAGAGTTGAAAAATAAGTTAGAACTCCGTTTTGGAGAAGCGCATTTGGCGCAAACCTACTATACTCAGTTCACAAATAGAAAGCAGAAATCGTCGGAAGATTTGCCTTCTTTGGCTGCCGATTTAGAGAGATTATCGCGGTTGGCGTATCCGGAGTGCTCCTATGAGGTGAGAGACAAAATCGCGTGCGCGCAGTTTGTTACCGCATTATCTGACAGTTTCTTGAAGAGAACGTTGCAGTTGGAGAACGTCTCTTCTCTGAAATCTGCCGTAGAGAGGGCAATGGCCGTGAAGGTCATTCAGGAGGGTTGTTTTCCAAAAAAATATGGAAATCGGAATTTTAGTAATTTCCCCGGTAATGACAGAAAGAATAATGGCGATTTAAATGGAAACAAATTTGAAAACATTAACAAAAGTAAAAATAACGATGGTAGCAATGAGAATAATAAAATGGGTTCGAGTAAAAGCGGGAAATATTTTAATAAGAGTAGCAATTATCAAAAGAACAGAACTCAGCGTAAGGAATGCTGGAACTGTGGTTCCACGGAGCACTTCCGATCGGAGTGTCCTACTCTCTCCGAGGAAAACAAGGGTTAGTCGAGCTCTTCGGGGCAAGTTCGACTATAAATGGTTGCGCCCCGGAAATAAATAAAGTTAATTCGATTTATAAAAAAAGTTTTCGGTTAAGTAGGATTATTTCCGAGACCCCTTTTTGTTTTAAAGGGATATTAGATGGTAAGGATTGTGTTTTTAAAATTGATACGGGTTTCGATGTTTCCATTTTAAATAGGAATATGATAGAAAAATCTAAATCTAGAATCTTAGTGAAGGATTGTTGTCTTATATACCCAACAGGGGAGGAAGTTCCTATTTTATTTAAGGTTGTTGCGACTGTAAATTTAGGGAGATGTCCTGAAATGAGAATTCCGATGCTAGTGGCGGATATTTCGGACGAGTGTATTTTGGGAATAGATTTTCTTGAAAAAAAACAATTTGTTGGGAATTTTTGATTCAATTTTCAGGAGTCAAGGTTCTGAAACGTTTTCTTGTTCGCGTGTAACTTCTTCTGTAATAGTGCCTGATTTTCTTGAAGAGCTTTTTGCTTTAAATTCGAAAAATTTGAATTCGCTGCAAAAGGATATTTTTGCAAAATTCTTATGCGAATTTCGGGATGTTTTCTTCGATAATGTTACTCCTGGGAATTGTAAAATTTTGGAACATGCAATTAATTTAAATAATTCAAATCCTATTAAACAAGCTCCTCGTCGAATTCCAATTCACCTTAGAAAGGAAGTGAATGGGATTATAGAAGATATGAAGCGTCAGGGTATCATCGAAGAATCAAATAGCCCTTGGGTGTCTCCTGCGGTTTTAGTGAAGAAAAAGGATGGTTCGTTAAGATTTTGTGTTGATTATAGGAAGCTGAATGCGGTTACTATCAAGGACTCTTATCCCTTGCCAAGAATAGAAGATATCCTTGACCAGCTTTCGGGAAACTCTTGGTTCTCTACATTAGATCTGAAGAGTGGGTATTGGCAAGTGAAGCTTCGTCCTGAAGACAAGGGAAAGACAGCTTTTACTGTCGGGAATGGACTGTGGCAGTTCACCGTGATGCCTTTTGGTCTGTGCAACGCACCAGCTACGTTCGAGCGTTTAATGGAAAAGGTTCTTCGTGAGGTTTTATTTAAAATCTGTTTCGTTTATTTGGATGATGTAATTGTTTTTAGTAAAACATTCGAAGAAATGATTAGTAATTTAAGGAAAGTCTTTCGTTCTGCCAACTTAAAAATAAATCCAAAAAAATGTTCTCTTTTTAGTAAAAAAGTCAATTATTTGGGTCATGTCATTTCCGAGCAGGGAATCTCTACGGACCCGGAGAAAATTAGCGCGGTAAAGGATTGGCCAGTTCCTTAGAATAAAAAAACAAATTCGAAGTTTTCTGGGATTTTGTTCCTACTATAGGAAATTTGTTAAAGATTTTTCGTTAGTAGCTAAACCCTTATTTGATCTGACTGGGGATCGAATTAAGTTTAATTGGACACAGGAATGTCAAGAGGCTTTTGACGAATTAAAGGAAAGATTAGTTTCTTCAAGGATTTTGTCTTTCCCAAACGAGTTTAAAGAATTTATTTTAGATACTGATGCTTCGAATCATGGGATAGGGGCAGTTTTATCGCAGATTCAGGGTGATTCTGAAAAAGTCATTGCCTATTACAGTCGGATTTTGACTAAGACAGAGAGGAATTATTGTGTTACGCGTAGGGAACTTTTAGCCATTGTAGACTCAGTTAAATCTTTTCATCATTATTTGTATGGAAGGAAATTTTTAATTCGCACAGATCATATTTCCCTTCGTTGGCTTTTATCTTTTAAAGATTTAGAGGGCCAGTTAGCTCGCTGAATGGAGAGACTTCAACAATACGAATTTGAAGTGATTCATCGTAAAGGGCGTTTACACTTGAATGCCGATGGTTTATCGAGGCGACCTTGTGCGGAAAATCGATGCAATTATTGCAACAAAATAGAATTTAGGGAAAAATTATTAGCACGAATAACTTTTTCAAAGGATAGTCCCGTGGATTGGAGGAAACTTCAATTGGAGGATTCGGTCGTTTCGATTTTCTTGCAAGCAAAGCAAGAAGATAGGCGTCCTCTTCGACAGGAGATTTTTGCTCTTGATAATTCGGCGAAGATATATTGGTCCTATTGGGATTCCTTATTTGTTAAAGATGGGGTTCTTTTTAAGAAATGGGAATCTCCAAATTTAAAGAAGATTATTTTTCAGATTGTTGTTCCGAGGAAATGCATAGCCCAGATTTTGGAATTGGCTCATGATGTAGCTTCTGGTGGACATTTTGGTGTGAATAAGACTTTGGATAAAATTCGGAAACGATTTTATTGGGCTACCTGTAAAATGGATGTTGAAGATTGGTGTCGTTCTTGCGACCTATGCATAGCTAAGAAAGGCCCTTCTGGAAAAGGAAAATCTCCTTTACAAGTCTTCAATTCGGGGGCTCCGTTTGAGAGAATTCAGATGGATATTCTTGGTCCTCTTCCCCGTTCTTCGAAAGGAAATCGGTATTTATTGGTAGTAATAGATTGTTTTTCTAAATGGGTCGAAGCTCTTCCGCTTAAAAGTATTAGAGCTAGAGTTGCGGAAGTTTTTGTGGATCAAATAGTTTCTCGTTTCGAAATTCCTTTAGAAGTTCATACCGATCAGGGGAGGAATTTTGAATCGGGACTTTTCCGAGAGACTTTATCCTTATTAGGGATCAAGAAAACTAGAACTACTGCTTTACATCCTCAATCAGATGGGCAGGTTGAAAGACATCATCGAACAATCTTAGAATATTTGACCAAGTTTGAATCAGAGAGATTGGGATAAATGAGTCGCCTTGTATCTTTTAGCTTATCGATCTTCGAGGCATGAGGCCACAGGATATTCCCCTGCAGAATTATATTTCGGGAAGGATCTAAGGTTACCTTTAGATTGTTGCGTCCGCGGGACGATTTATCTCGAACGCGCGCGTACTAAGAACGGCGGTCGCGGATCGCGTTAAATGACAAGACACTTTTAAGAGTAACAAAGGACTTTAATAACTGAACACAGAACACACACACGAACAACAGATTCACAACGTATTTATATCACAATTATCGCTCGTAAACGGAAACGCGTCCGTATAGCTTGACAGCTATTTTCTCAACCCCGTTTGACATCTGAATCCGCAATATCCCGGAGACGATCTTCTCTTTTGCCGCAACGAGCGGTCGCACGACGCGGCACCGAAACACGAAGCAGGGACGTAACACTTCCCCCTCCGTTCCAAAAATTGTCGCCCCGATATTTGTATTTATTGTAGATTTTAAATTTATTTCATTATATTTATCGATTATTTCTTTAATTATACTGTAATATATTATTTTAAAACAATATGTCGTTAAAATTTAGTCAAAATTATTATTTATGTTTATTTTATTTACACAGATTGTATAAAAAGCATCGAAACCTCTTAATATTTCAGAAAATACGCATTTTTTGTAAAAAATAATCCGTACAAAAGTTATAGGGTTTCAAGTGATGCATTGTATAATAGTATTAGTATGACTTTAAATAACATAGTCAAGATCATGTAAAAATCATCTCGGAATTTTTAAATAGAAACCTCCATTTTTTATTACATATTCTTGCACATTCTTACCTTAAAAGCACTTAAAAATACTGAAGTATTTTTTCATTTCTTGAGTGATGCTTGAAGGTTACAGATACTAAAAAGTTATCGCATTAGCATTACCCAAGATGTATCGCGTGGAAGTTGTTCGGTCGGATGTACACTCTTTTGTGTTGCGTAAGAGAGAGAGAGAGAGAGAGAGAGAGAGAAAGCAAAAGATTAAGTAAAAAATTGTTACGTCCGGCTCGAGGAAGGATGGGCCAAAGGAAGGACATTATTTATTTTACGACGACGACATTGTAACCTCCTTGTAATATCCTACACATACGCATGCACGCACGCACACACAGGGATCAGATTCCTACCGTCCATGCCGTTGGGTAATGCTAAAAGCATGACACAAGTATACATATGTACAGTAAGCGACGATTCTTTCCTAGGCGGGGCAAGGGGAGCGTAGAACTGGCCAATCAGCCGGCAACGCGGCAGTGGCTGAATGGCCAGTTCTACGCTCCCCTTGACCCGCCTAGGAAAGAATCGTCGCTTACTGTACATATGTATGCTTGTGTTATGCTTTTAGCATTACCCAACGGCATGGACGGTAGGAATCTGATCCCTGTGTGTGCGTGCGTGCATGCGTATGTGTAGGATATTACAAGGGGCAAGGGGAGCGTAGAACTGGCCAATCAGCCGGCAACGCGGCAGTGGCTGAATGGCCAGTTCTACGCTCCCCTTGCCCCGCCTAAGAAAGAATCGTTGTCGCTTACTGTACGTGGGCCGGGCAGCGAAGGAGAAAGTGGGGGTAAAGTAGTGGGGGGCGTTCCGATGTTGCGTCCTTCGCGCACAGCACAAGAGCGAGAGAGAAAGCATTACAAGACGTGATAGTTGTGAGACAGCTATATACCGCACTGTTTCTATACGTGTCTCGTATAGAGCTTTAATATCAATATCGATATATTTTTCTTTTCTTTCTTTAAGAAATGCGGCTTAACCGCGTGCACTAAAGGTCGGCATTCATTCTATTAAATTAAATAATAATTAAATTATATAAAAAGATCAAATTTAATGAAGAATAAATTCTTGACTCACGTACGTGCGCGCTTTGCGTGTGTGCGTATGACGTCGACCGTCCACACATACATACTGGGACACCATTCCTGCCGGTGCGTGTACACGCACATACTCACACAAAATTTAAATCTGACAATCTCATTTATCTCTATGTAGCGTATTTTGGGTCGAGTTATACTATAAGTTCTTTTTTGAAAAATTTTTTTGATAATTTATTTCTGAATTGCAAATTTTACAAAAAAAGGTTCATTTTCTTCAAAACGATATAACTTTATGAAGAAATATTGTAGAAAATTAATTAAAATATGAATTTGTTAGGAAATAAATGAGCTTAAAAATTCATACATTTTTTATACCAGGAAGCTGATTCTCCTGAGCAATGCAACAGTTAAAAAAAATTTGTTTTTCATTTCTCAAGTCTATCTTCAGCGTTCGTCATTTTATAAAACATTTTTGTAACTCCAATTTGGCTTTTTTTGAAGAAATATTCAAGCTTTAATTTGAACTTTATTTTATCTCAATATGATAGTTTTTTACTGATTTATCGCTATTTGAATAGTGTTAAAAAATTGTGCTAAAATTTAATGGCCCGTTTTTTGCATGTGAATATCCACTAAGTAGCTAGCCAAAGATATCCAGTGGATATTCATATACGGGTGTACTTCCGAAAACCGATTACCTCCGATTTGAATGAAATTTTGTAGAAAGCTTCCTTTTAGCTTAAAATACAAGCCTGTAAAAGGAATTTTGGCGACTGCTACAAAAAAGTCATTTTTTTAAAAGCGAGATTCCTATGGGTTTGTAACTTTCCACGCGAAGCGAGGGGGACGGGGTGGGTGCGGAAGGGGGGCCGAAGGCCCCCCTTGCACCCCCCCCGTGTGTGTGTGTATTTGGCTTGCTGCGCGACCTTGTTTACATTTGTTACGATTTGTTTACATTTTTTGCTAGCCGTTACACGTGTCACGGTCTTACATACAGGTCTGGAAACTCCGGTGGTGGGAAGTGTCCCGCATTTTGTCCTCGGTTTGTGTAGTTTGAATATTGGCCGCGTGGTTCGCAACATGCATGGGATGTTAATTAAACAAGATGGCGGTATTTGGTGTCCACAGCACGTCCGTCCACAGGTTCCACTGACGCGGTCTTATTATTATTTTATATTGTTTTTTTAATGTTTTATTAATAAGTTTACATAATAAGCGATATAAGTGGTAATCGGAAAGGATAAACAAATGTATCTTTGTCAAAAGAGAATTGCGCGCCTGAACATCCCTCGATCGCAACGACTTGTGCGGACATACAGGAAACTATCAATTTCGAGCCACTAAGCGGGACACCCCCACCACCGAAAAAGTAAACCAGTTTCCAGACCTGTATGTAAGACCGTGCTCGTGGTCTACGTTTTGATTTGTGCTGAGTACGTATGTATTGACATATTTTGTCAAGGTCAAGACAATTTAATTGTCTTATTATATATATTTCCCTTATTGTTATATTTTTCATTTTCTTTAAAAAAATGACTTTTTTGTAGCAGTCGCCAAAATTCCTCTTACAGGCTTGTATTTTAAGCTAAAAGGAAGTTTTTTACACAATTTCATTCAAATCGGAGGTTATCGGTTTTCGGAAGTTAATCCGAAAACGGGAACACTTAACCCGAGAGTGGGATCCAATTAAGGCAATATATAAAGCCGTGCACAGCACAACACCCACGATTCACGACTTATCGGTCAAAGAGCGCACTAACTCTCTAAGACTATTATAGCCGTATCTTCTCTATCTTTTGCGAGGAACCCCAGAGCTCCAAAAATTAACCATAGACGGTCAAGAATTCCATATCTCATTCCATATTTCACATATGTACGGATATAGAACATTGAATGGATATCTACGTAAAAATCTAATAAATATCAATATCAATATATATATATATATATACAGGGTGATTCTAAATAACTTTATGCTTTTGCAAAAACATAATCTTGACCGAATTCTAAGACGATTTTTTCTTTGGCAAAATTTCGTCCGAAGCTTAGTTTTTGAATTATTAAAGGAAGTAGTTAACGTACGACGGGTCGAATACAAGAGGCAGGCAAGGGTCGCGCGATTCACCGTCAGACGCGGGTGCTTACGCGGGGCGCCTGCTGCGATCAGCTGGTCGCTATACACATACAGACACACATGCGAACACATACATTCTCTCTCTGTCTGTCTGTCTGTCTGTCTGTCTCTCTCTCTCTCTCTCTCTCTCTCTCTCTCTCTCTCTCTCTCTCTCTCTCTCTCTCTCTCTCATTCGCTCACTCACCTGTAATTTTTTTTTTCTTTTTACGAGAGAGGGGAAAATGCATTTTATGCATACCCACCGGTCGATCCAGTGAGTTATGTGGGACTCGAGTACCAAGTCGAATTACCAACTCGGTACTCCCTACCCACTAAAAACCCCTCTCTTTTCACGAATTTCCTTTGACACACTGTCCCTCTGACTTCCCGTGATCTGTTTTCACATAACCTCAAAAAATAGTTATTATTACCTTGTTCGATGACTTTTGATGTATTGCTGTAATTGCTTGAAGGAGAAATGAATTTTCCAATAGATCGTACGTTCTCAAATTTAACGTAGATATCACGTTGCAAAAGACAAGAAATCCACACTAAATTAACTGAAAGTTTTTCTTCTTTCCTGAACTGTATTCTTCTATAAACTTTAACGTAATCACATTTATTTACTCACTCGATGAGACGAGAAATTTACTAATGACTCTATCACTAATCACTATTAATCACTGTCGAATAATAACTGTTGGCGATTAAAAATCACTCGATGAAAGAAACACGCGCGGACACGTTATTACACGACGCGACGACGCGACAATGCGACGATAATTACTCGGCGACTGTAAGCAGTTTTTTGTCATGGTAGGTTGCGGTAGGTTAAGGTACTACTGGCGCTATCGAACGCGATCATGTGTTCGATTGAAGAATGCGGTAAACATAATAAACATTTAACATATTAATATTATTATTATCATGAATGTGTGTGATATCCATACATCAATTGATGTAAAGAAAACACATAGTTGTTTTTAAGAAAAAATATGGAATTGTTAATTGCAAATTACATATTTTTTCTTCAAAACAACTATGTGTTTTCTTTACATCAATTGATTACTCTCATTATTTTGTATGTAAAAGTATTAAGGTAAGATAATCGAAAAATGAATATTTTACCAGATATTTTACGGTTTATGTAAAATTAAGAAATTATTTCAAGCCTTATAACTCAAAAAGTACTTAACGAAAAGGTACTTAATTATAGTGTTTTGGAAAGCTCTCGAGATAAGCTACAAGAATATGCAATGACAAATAGTAGGTTCCATTTAAGAAATTGAAGGTCACCTTCATGTGACCTTCAAATAACTCTTCAAGGTCAAACCAATGATACCATCTTATGGCTCCCTCGAAACCAAACAACTTTTGTCTGAAACATTTTTCTCTCCCGGGCTTGGTTTTCGAGTTATTCTCCATTAAAGGTTAAAATGGTCCACCCTGTATATATATATGTATTGTGACGTAATTTCATATTTTACAATCCTCGGATGTTAGGATGAGAAGGAGCGAAAACGTCGTCGAAACACAAGTAACGAAAAGAGAATACTCACGCTCGGAGGATGGAGAGAGGAGGGTGTTCTGCGTGAGCCGCGGCGAAGCGAAGGCCATATCAAAATCTCGAAATTGGGCGCCAGATACGATCTTTCACGTATCAATTCATTAATCGCCAAAATAACGCGACAAATGCTTGCCTTATTCGCCACCGGCCTAACTTGCCTAACGGTAGAGGGGTAGGGTCTATGGAAAAGGGTGTTATAATTATTTATACGAGACTTTACGAAAATGGATAATTCGATAACACGATAGAATCTAACGTTCACGAAAGGCCGACACTCAAATAATTTACGCAAACGTATTATAATGAAAGATAACAAATTTATTCAAAAATAAAATAAAATAAAAGAAATAACAAATTAAAGAAACATAATAGTAACATAGATTGGAGAATATTTGCAACAACGAAATATAACAAACATATAATTCGACAGCGGTGATCCTAATCATAAGATAATCTATCGATATTCGCAAAACGTGAAAGTCAGGAAGATCGAATATTCACGCGATACCGAAAATCTAAGGGAACGCTATTCACATTTCATATATTTCTTATATTGTTCTTACGGCCAGACTTACAAGGGGAGTACACGACGTGCCCCTCACCGATTCAAATGAGGATTTTTTTATGTGTAGTACCTAATTAGAAACAAGTTCTGTTAAAGCGAGAGAACGCGCTTCTCAAGCATTCGTCTGAAAAAAAATGTTGAAGATTTGCCAGCATTTCTTAAGACGTTGCGATGAAGCATTATCGAAGCGCCCCGGTGGCTCGGTTGGTAGCGTTCTTCTTTTGTAACCGCGAGATCCCTGGATCGAATCTCGCCGTGTGTAACTATTTTTTTTTCTTTTATTTTTGTGTAATTTATTTTTTTTTGTTCCTAGGAATATTTTATAACATTAATAAATAAATATTACAGTTTTTGTAATTGACATTTAATTTTTAACATTTTGTTCCATATATTAAAAGAAAATTCGAATGCTTTCTGTCAAAAATATAATATAAGGAAATGTTTAATATTATACGAGAAATATATTACTACTAATAAAATAAATAAGTAAATAACAATTATCAATAATAACGCGGATATTTTGGTAATATTTTTAATTATTTTATTTTACAATTAATAAAGATATTTTAAATTTTCTAGCTCTAGAAATAAGAATATTTCTTAAAAGTTTTATACGTTAGAGCTATATTTTTATTATTTTGCTCGGTCTCGGATCACTTTTCGTATACCTGACCTTGAGCAACAATAGCTACGAGTTTCGATCAATACCATCCGGCATCTTGCAAAGGCACTACTGATTCCGCTAATTAAAATAACAATTTTGTAATATGTAACGTTTGTTGTAAGATTAAAAAATGTATGCTATACAAATTTGTTTGATTTATTTTCGTTCTTTACATATTTCGACCTTTATATATTATTTACAATTAATGCTAATATGCTAACGAAAAAAAATAATTATTGTAAATTTACTTATTTATTTTATTAGTAGTAATATATTTCTCGTATAATATTAAACATTTCCTTATATTATATTTTTGACAGAAAGCATTCGAATTTTCTTTTAATATATGGAACAAAATGTTAAAAATTAAATGTCAATTACAAAAACTGTAATATTTATTTATTAATGTTATAAAATATTCCTAGGAACAAAAAAAAATAAATTACACAAAAATAAAAGAAAAAAAAATAGTTACACACGGCGAGATTCGATCCAGGGATCTCGCGGTTACAAAAGAAGAACGCTACCAACCGAGCCACCGGGGCGCTTCGATAATGCTTCATCGCAACGTCTTAAGAAATGCTGGCAAACATTTCTTCAACATTTCTTCAACATTTTTTTTCAGACGAATGCTTGAGAAGCGCGTTCTCTCGCTTTAACAGAACTTGTTTCTAATTAGGTACTACACATAAAAAAATCCTCGTTTGAATCGGTGAGGGGCACGTCGTGCACTCCCCTTGTTAGCGAGCCGAACGGCGCACAGTGGGGCGAAATGAGAAATCGCGTTTCATAATTGTCTACAACCTTCAATTCTTAACGGATTTTAATGCTTTTTTTTTAAATTAAAGCTTATTTAATTGCTAATAAAGTTATCGAAGCCGATTTTTGAATTTGGGCGTTTTTCAAAATGGCGGATGTAATACGGTAGCTGAAAAATAGGAACTTAAATCGATTTATATCAAATTATGTGTATGTATGTTTTTGATGTTGCAGATTATAAATCTATTATTAAAATTACAAAATTAACTATATAATAAATTGAATATGGCTGCCATAAACAATAAAAATATTATGAATATGAATAAATGATAAATGAATCGTTACGAACCGATTAACACAGTATAGGAATAAATATTTTTAAGGTATTTAATTGTAAATATGTTATAATAATTGAAGGTCACTGATTATTCGCGCGAATAGTTATACTTCCCTTATAATCCCCTTATACAACAGTGTTATTTTCACGTTTCATCTAACAGTAATTGTTGAGCTTCGATGTCAATATCTTTCGAAGAATGTTTCCATTGATTCCGTTCACTACTTATATAAGGATCAGACGAAATTAATAGCTTTTTAATAATATCTTCATTTGTTGCACTTCTACAATGTTTTCGCGTGTGGTATTCTCTAAAACGCTTAAAATCTTTATTACGTGCTTCCTGCGCTTCTTCAGATAATTCACCGATTGGTAATAAATGTAAATTTATAATCTTGCTCCCATGAAAAAGAATTTTGTGCACTGAAGCAGGCATGTAATACCAGGGATAAAGTTTTATATACAGTTCTGCTGTTTCAAATGCATATTTTTCAAATTGAACAATATTTATTTTTCTTCCACAAGCAAGCGTCTGGAAAATAATTCCAAATCTTCGAATGAGATTTTCATTAACACCAGTTATTTTTGAAGTTGTTTCAGGATTTCTAAAAAATCTTCTCGCCGTGTTCCCATCGTTTGAGGATCCTGAACCTTGTTGTGGAATATCTATATACAGACCCATTTGTTAAGTCTAAATTCTTCTTGAATACTTTTTTTGGTTTCTTCCATCGCCATATTATCCTGAGGTTCCTTTGCAGCCCATTTACAAAAACTTAGCCGATAAGATATATGCACTCCAATATACACTCCATAAATCGAATCCACGCGTGCAGTGTTGAGAGACCATATTCAAAATGTTGTACAATTTCTTGCTTGCTTTTTAATTTAGAAAGATTATTCATTTCGGATGGTTTTGCTCCGCATATCACACATGCTGATGCAGATAATGTTCCAGTTAAGGTCTGACATACTTTTCCATCTATCATTGTTAAAATCATTTCATGTTTCACTTCGTAATAACCCGTGCCAGTATCTATAATAGTAGGAATAAGATATTTATTTGTTTTATGTGTATCTATAATAGTAGGAATAAGATATTTATTTGTTTTTTTATTTGATTAACTTCAAATATTATTTTTTCTTTTGATTCGGAAGCATATTCAAATTTAATGGGTCGACAATACTTTGTTGATGATGGGCGAGGATTTTTCCATAGCTCTTTTCATTCAAATGAAATGTTAATTTCTAAACGTAAAGGAACCATGGAAATCATGAAAATACTTTCATCTGATAATGTTTCATGAGCAAACTTTTGTTTATACTTTGTATGTCCTGATGCTCCATCACATCCCCATTTTGCTATCAACCGTAATGACATTTTTTCATCTTGTACAGCAAGTGGAAGTTCAACATTTGGAATTAATAATATGCGATTGACAGTGTGATCTAACAGCTGCTGTAAGTTAACTTCCGCAACCGCTTCTGAGATTTTAAATGCATCTGGCGAGGGAAAGCATGTTTTTTTTATTTCAGAAAGTTTTTTATAAGATGGAAATATATCTGCATTTTTGGCAATTGCATGCAAACGAATTGTTTCATACTGATGTTTTGTTAATTTAGCGTCCTCAAACAAAGTTAGAGCTTCATAATCAGTAAATTGTACAATATTTTTATCATTCATTGTACTTGTCTCATCATTTTCAGAACGTAATAGCTTAGAAATAGTATTTGCCAAAGCTGATTTCCCATTATTTCTTAAACCAGTGAGGAAAGCGTTTTCAATTTCATTGTCGGAATAGGTGCCTCTTAAAGAATTACTCTTACTCCATTTAGCAGACCGAGAACACTCATCAAAGTCTAAAAACTTTCTGCCACGTTTTTGAGGAGCAAAATGTGCAATGAAATCAGTATCTAACCATTTCTTGTTACTCGACTCAAATTGATGTTTATTATAAATTGCTTTTCGATATTTTTTCTTAAAAATGGGCATGAAGTTTTGAGAAATTTTTTCACATATTATCTTTAACTGCATTTCACTAAAATTAAAATGAAGGGTTATATAATTATAAATTTTTTCTACATTTGTATTGTCTCCTTCTAACAGAACGTCAGAAAGAATTTTATTTTTTATTTTAAACTTATCCATATTTACGCTTAACTTATAATTTCAAAAGTATAATTAGAATTTAAAGAAAATTACAATAAGAAATGAACAAAAAGCAATGAACAGAAATCAATGAATAAAACGCAATAAACAGAAGGAAGATATATTTACAGCAAATTAATTAAATTTTTTTCAGAAATAAACCTTCAAAACAAAGAACGTAAATAACCAGAATTCTTTCAATATTCTCAATAGACAATCTTCTCAATAGACAATCTTCAAATACATCAAATCTCAACATAAGATTTGACAAATCTGCTTTAATATGATCGGCGTATATATACCCTGGCAAAAATGAGACGTTTCATGAACGTTTGTTTGGCGTTTACATGAACGTTTGTGGAAGTTCGTCGAGAGTTTAAAAACGATTAGTAAAGAGTTTGTAGAACAAAAATTGCAACACTGCAGCGTTTGAAAGACGTTTGTACATAGCGTTTTTGAGAGTTTGCATAGCGTTTACATGGCGTATGCAAAGAGTTCTTTAAACATTTATAGATCCTCTATTAAGTGTTTAATTTCATCTTTGGAAACTGCGTGCATCCTCTATTAAGCGATTACCCGACAAAAACAGTACGTGAAATCCACGTTATTACCACGTAGATTAATATCGTTGAATCTACGTGGATATTCAAGTGGATAATCCGCTCAAAAACGGTACTAGAATCTACGTGGAATCTATGTGAAAATTTCATGAACTTTCGAGACATATTACTTTTTTCATTTTTGATAAGTGAATATCTTGGACATTTATAAAAGTATATAAATACACTCGGCCATAAGAATAATTTTATTTTTATTTATATTTTATTTTTAATATACGCAATAAATAGGCTATCTCCCATTTATCCGTTTAATTTCAAATAATCTGTTCCATATTCTGAATCCCAACAAGCGATCCAGATTATTAAACAAATTATTTTAAATTAAATCAGTTTATTAAATTAAACTGACTAAAGAACCGTCTACAATGAAAATAATATCGGTGCAGTGGACGGTGGAGTAAGACTAATGAGTAATGCGAAATGGAAAAGAATCATTCGCTTACGCCTTACTCCACCGTCCACTCCATATTACTTCCATCGTAGATGGTCCTTAAAAGAAAAAATAAACTTCGGATCGTGTTAGTATCAGTTCTTTATATACACTTTATGACGGAAAGTTGAATACGAGTTAGCTAATTTGATGCAGCGCCGCATAGCGGCAAAGCGAGGAAGCATATTCTATATACATATGTACTATTACATTTCTTAGGCGTTTCTTAGGCGTTTCCAAGCCGTTTGTGTAAACGCCGTACAATTCGCCACATTGAAAAAGTATTTGCTGAAAGTGAAAAAATGGTATTGGAAAAAGTGTTTGTTAAACGTTTGAGAAGTCTGATAGTAAACTCTGTACACGAAGATGTATCAACGTTTACTGAACGTACTCTGAAAAATGTTACCTCAGCATTGCAAAACTTTCATGTAACATTATATAAAGAGTTTGTAGAACAAAAATTGCAACACTGCAGCGTTTGATAAGCATTCAAAACCCAACAGCGTTATGTAAGTGCTCTTACAAAGTTTGAAAAGCATATAAACTCTCAGAAAACCCTCACTCAACGGTTGTTAACGCTTTATAAAGTTTCTTATTTTCGCCAGGGTAATAGTGGACGAGTAATTTCTATTATGGATTTTGCGCTCTTAACGTTCGCCATCTAGTGGTGGCAAAATCAATATCACTTTTTACTATTTTTTACGCCGCGGTGTATATGAAAAGTGGAAAAGTAATTTCTAAAATCAAATCTTTTCTATTACGGATCTTATGCTTTCGATTTAATATTATTGATATTGACAATCATATTGATTTTGCCACCACTAGATGGCGAACGTTAAGAGCGCAAAATCAATAATAGTAGAAATTACTCGTCCACTATCAAGAGACACGGTAGTGTCTTTGCTAAGTCCCAGCGTAAGCACAAAAATGCACTCCGTGTATTATTACGCGAGTCGGATTGAGAGTATAACTCGATATTTTTATTTCTCATATAACCGCTCAACGGATCGAGTTCTTAGTAGAATTAATCGATAGCTTGGGTTTAAATTAAATAATAAAAGTGTTTTTATTTTTGCGCTACGTGCTCTGTAAACGGAGATATCATGATGCAAAGTCTGAAATGTGAAAATTTCAATTAAGAAACGTCGTCATAGTCATCGTCAACTCCTCTTAACGTAACAAAGAATATACAGAAATACGTTTCCAACGTCTGCCACAAGAATGCGCTAGCAGTGATTCACGCGACGCAGCGTTAGTAGCGCTCTGTGGCGTTAACGGTGCTTATAAATATGTTGTAAAAGGTTAAGTGTGTCACTTCAGGTAATTATATAAAATAATAATATACATATAACATTTATATATTTAGATTAGATTGTATCTATATTATTATTTCAGATTATATATATATATATATATATATATATATATATATATATATATATATATCAAGAGACACGGTAGTGTCTACTTCACTACAGCTATAACATGGACGTGGACACAGCGAGTGACAATACATCTATCGACGACAAGATAGATGACTTTTGCGAAAATCCGACGCGGGATGCATTAACGGAAGGTCTTATGAGTCTCTTGAAACCTACGGTGGATCAACTGGACGAGAGAATTCGCGCCACAAGGTGACGTCAAGTTTTCTGTTCAGCGCGCATGCAATAATAGTAACATTTATTTTTCGCGTTTCTTCTTGCAAATTTACGTATATTTATTATTCTTATATTTCTTTCACAGTACGTACTATTTATTGCAAAATATATGTTTATTCATCGAATTGTAACGATAAAAAATTGCGATTTACTTACACAAGCAACATATATATCTTATTGTTACCTATTTTACAAGAATTCTTGAGCATTTTGAAAATCATTTTCAATTTTCATATATAATTATTGGAATGTTATAAAAAATTGTGCTTCTATCATGTACTACAAGTTGCGTACAAAAGTTGCGAAGAGTATTATTTTTTATGCATAACTATTCTCTTTGTTATAGGATATGTCAAATAGAGCTGAAGCAGCGGATTGTTATTACTTAACATTGATTACTTTGCAAGTTTTATAAAAGAAATTTCTTACAATTTTCACCATAAATTATGGAAACTCCAGTAGTTAATTTATCAGATGAAGAACTCAAGACAGTTTATGATCCTTCTGAGGATTCGTATCTTTTAATAGATACTTTGGAAGAAGATTTAGACATTCTGCATGCGATGAAACCTGTGATTTGTTTAGAAATAGGTAGTGGTTCTAGTATAGTCATCACAGCTCTAGCAATGGCATTGAAAAAATATAATGCTCATTTTATTGCAATTGATATAATCATTATAATATAGAATATTGAAATTCAAAATTTCAAAATTAAAAATAATTTATGCTTTGCGAAAGAAAATTAAAAATGAAAAGTAGTTTATGCAAAAGCATAGAAAGAAAAAATCATCATAACATAGAATATTGAAATTCAAAATTTCAAAATTAAAAATAATTTATGCTTTGCGAAAGAAAATGAAAAATGAAAAGTAGTTTATACAAAAGCATAGAAAGAAAAAATAAATACTCTATGCTATGATGATACTACATACACACACGCACACGCATGTACACATATACAAACATATTTTTATATCATCATAACGTAGAATATTTAAATTTTCAAAATTAAAAATAGCTTATGCTTTGCAAAAGGAAATGAAAAATAAAAAGTAGTTTATGCAAAGCATAGAAAGAAAAAACAAAAAGACACATTTATAAAAAATATTCTATGTTATGATGATACACACGCACAGACGCACACGCACAAACTAATCATGGAAGAAGTAATGGAGTCAGTAATTGAATTATCGTCATCGTTACATGTTGAGGCTGAAGCGATTTTAAAAGAAATCATAACATAGAATTTTTAAATTTCAAAATTAAAAGTAGCTTATGCTTTGCAAAAGAAAATTAAAAATAAAAAGTAGTTTATGCAAAGCATAGAAAGAAAAAACGAAAAAACACATTTATAAAAAAAAATATTCTATGTTATGATGATGTACACACACACACACACACACATATTTTTATATCATCATAACATAGAGTATTGAAATTCAAAATTTCAAAATTAAAAATAACTTATGCTTTGCGAAAGAAAATTAAAAATGAAAAAAATGAAAAGTAGTTTATGCAAAAGCATAGAAAGAAAAAATAAATACTCTATGCTATGATGATATTACATACACACACGCACACGCATGTACACATATACAAACATATTTTTATATCATCATAACGTAGAATATTTAAATTTTCAAAATTAAAAATAGCTTATGCTTTGCAAAAGGAAATGAAAAATAAAAAGTAGTTTATGCAAAGCATAGAAAGAAAAAACAAAAAGACACATTTATAAAAAATATTCTATGTATGATGATACACACACACACGCACACACACACACACACACACACACACACACACACACACACACGCACGCACACGCATACACATTTAAATATTAATAAAAATTAAAAATATTTCTATAACGGGCTGAGGTTCTTGGATTGGAACTTCGGCCTCGGCCTCGTCCTCTCGACCGTCCCGCTCTAGCCCATCGTGCACGCGGTTGTTCTACAATAAAAGAAATATTTTAATGTTATTTTATTTGAATATAATATTTAAAGAAGAACTGCACGGATTAACTATATTGAAAGTTAATAAATCTAATTTTAATATATGTACATTCAGATTTATGAATTTAACATTACGCAAAATACTTTTAGCCTTTTAAAATATAAAAATAATTATTTGTGAATTAAAAATTTCTTTTGTAAAATATAATTTATACGACACAAAAATTCATGAAAATACAAATTTTAATTCTATAGAAGGCTAAAAATACTTTGGGCAATGTTAAATTCATAAATCTGAAAATGTAATAGATTTATTAACTTTTAACATAGCTGATTCATTTAGCTGATTCCTTTATAATTAACGTGCCAATTATATAATTCAAAATTATTTACCTCTTACTTGCCCCGCTGTCGTTATCGGTGACGACGGCGGCGGTGGCAGCGGTGACGACGCTGACGGCGATGGCAGCGGTGACGACGTTGACGGCGGCAGTGGCGGTGGTAGTGATGCCATCGTTGGTGGAGGCGATTCTTTTTGTGTTTCCATTAATTTTTGTGTTTCCATTAATTTTTGTATTTTTTTTTTAAGTATTATATTTTCTTTTAAAGCCGCTTCAGCCTCAACACGTAGAAAGGACGACAATTCAATTTCTGGCTCCATTTCTTCCATATTGTAGGTTCTGAAAGAATGGAAACATATAAAATACATATTATAAAATATGTTTAGAAATGATAGTAGAAATGATAGATAATAAATGATTAATCTTCATTTTAATCTTTTATTGTAATGCATATATGTATTGTGTGTGCAACACAAATATGAATTACAATAAAAAATAAGTAATTACAATAAGTGAATTACAATAAAAATAGTAAAATAAATTTTTATTCCCTTGTTATCTATCATTTCTTACGCATATGTATTAATAATATAATGTGTTACACTTACTTTTTAGGATTTTCTTCATTTTCCTTTTCGTTAGATCTGAAAATAGAAATGTATAAAATATATTGTACAATATAAAATATTTTTATATTATGTATTACAATAAAAGATTAAAATAAAAATTAATTCTTTGTCATCTATTTTTATTATATATTTCTATATTTTTATTATATATATGTATTACAATATGTATTACAATAAAGTGTTAAAATAAAAGTTAACCAAGTATTGTGTGTGCAATACATATGCATTATAATAAAAGATTAAGATAATAAAATATTAAAATAGATTATAAAACATTTTTATAATGAAATAATAGATTGTTATCTATCATTTCTATAAAAAATTTTATAATATTTTATTATTTTATATATTTTATTATTTTAATCCTTATTGTAATGCATATGAGTTGCACACACAATACTTGGTTAACCTTTATTTTAATCTTTTATTGTAATACATATATATGTGTTATACGCAGAAGTACATATAGTTACGTATCGCAACAACTAATGGTTAGTTTTAATTTTAATGGTCTATTTTAATTTTTTATTATAATGCATTTGTATTGCGCATGCAACATATAGTAATATATATGTATTATAACAATCATTAGTTATTGCGATGAGTAATTATATGTATTTGTATGTATAATACATATACGAATTATAATAAGACATTTAAATAAAAGTTAAACAGTATCATGCGTGAAACATATATAATAGAAGATTATAATAAAAGATTGAAATAAAATATATAAAATAATAAATTATATTATAAAATATCTTTATAGATATTATTAATAATCATTGCTTACCTTTTGTGAGTTTCATTATCATTAATTGTTGCTGGTTCTTTTTCGTTTCTGGAACTGTAAATGTATAATATAAGTTATAAAATATTTGTATAAAAATGATAGAAAACCCTTTCGATCAGTCCCATTTAAAGAATGTTGTAATGTATCAACAATAATTTCGTGAAGACTGCTTCATATTCTGCATTATTTATGAACTGTGAAAAAATATTTAGGTAAGTTGCCAACACTACCGTGTCTCTTGATAATTTGTCTTTATTTTCCTTACTATTAAAAATAGAATTAAATAACTCACTTTTTCTCCGTTCCATTTATATATTCAATGATGAATTAGATAAGCAAAGCAACGATTATTCATTAATGGATTTATAAGTATTAATTGTGAATAATAAATGTAGATTTCTAATGACATATTGATTTGTAATTATCCGTTATTTTTGCAATAAGAATAGCAAAGAAGTTTGAAGGATCTGAATATCTATATAGTAAGCAAAGAGGACCGTCGAATTTTAATGAAATATGACGGGGGTGGTGGCGGGTTCTTTGCTCATTTATTTAAAGATGTTTAACATATAGTACAAAAAAGAGTGATATCCCTAAAAAAATTACCCTTTTAAAAAAAAGGTAAAAAAAGGTGCTAAGTCCGCGTAAAAAACAGTATATGTATTTGCAAAATAGTGTATTATTAACTGTAAAAAACTATTGTAAAAAACCTGTCTCCAAAATAGTGTTATTTTAAAACTGTAAAAAACTACTGTAAAAAACCTATCTTCAAAATAGGATTATTTTAATCTACAAAATAGTTATTTTAATCTGCACAAAATAGTGTTATTTTAAACCGTAAAAAATTGTTCTACAAATTATTTTAATTTTGTGTAAAATTGTATATCCTACAAAAATAATGATATCAAAAAAATTGCGCTAAGTGAAAATAAAAACTTATAAAAATATTTTAACCAAAAAAAGTTATACAAAATAGTTGTTTTAATTTTCTACATTATATCCTAGAAAAATGATGATATCCAAAAATTACGCTAATTGAAAATAAAAACTTAAAATATTTTAACTAAAAAAAATTGTACAAAATAATTGTTTTAATTTCCTACAAATAATATTAAAAAGTTGCGCCAACTGAATAAAAATTTTCACTATAAAATATACATTTCTTTTTTATTTCCAATATTAAAAGAAAAATGATATTAAATGAATTGTAATATATCTATTATAAAAAATCGTTGAAAATATGAACAATCATATACATTGCAATAATCATATGCATATATCCTGAAAAGTTTAATTAAAAAAAAAAAAAAAGGAAATGATAATACAAAATACAAAATTAAAAATTATTAAAAAAATTAAAAATTAGATATTAATAAAAAAAAAATTTATTTAAAAATTAAAAATTAATACATATAAAAAAATTTTAGTTAAAAAACTTAGCGCTGCTACGTTGAATAATGTGCTAATGCAATTAGCAGCGCTAAGTTTTTTAACTAAAATTTTTTTATATGTATTAATTTTTAATTTTTAAATAAATTTTTATTTTTTTTTTATTAATTTCTAATTTTTAATTTTTTTAATAATTTTTAATTTTGTATTTTGTATTATCATTTCCTTTTTTTTTTTTTTAATTAAACTTTTCAGGATATATGCATATGATTATTGCAATGTATATGATTGTTCATATTTTCAACGATTTTTTATAATAGATATATTACAATTCATTTAATATCATTTTTCTTTTAATATTGGAAATAAAAAAGAAATGTATATTTTATAGTGAAAATTTTTATTCAGTTGGCGCAACTTTTTAATATTATTTGTAGGAAATTAAAACAATTATTTTGTACAATTTTTTTTAGTTAAAATATTTTAAGTTTTTATTTTCAATTAGCGTAATTTTTGGATATCATCATTTTTCTAGGATATAATGTAGAAAATTAAAACAACTATTTTGTATAACTTTTTTTGGTTAAAATATTTTTATAAGTTTTTATTTTCACTTAGCGCAATTTTTTTGATATCATTATTTTTGTAGGATATACAATTTTACACAAAATTAAAATAATTTGTAGAACAATTTTTTACGGTTTAAAATAACACTATTTTGTGCAGATTAAAATAACTATTTTGTAGATTAAAATAATCCTATTTTGAAGATAGGTTTTTTACAGTAGTTTTTTACAGTTTTAAAATAACACTATTTTGGAGACAGATTTTTTACAATAGTTTTTTACAGTTAATAATACACTATTTTGCAAATACATATACTGTTTTTTACGCGGACTTAGCACCTTTTTTTACCTTTTTTTTAAAAGGGTAATTTTTTTAGGGATTATATATACGCCGATCATATTAAAGCAGATTTGTCAAATCTTATGTTGAGATTTGATGTATTTGAAGATTGTCTATTGAGAAGATTGTCTATTGAGAATATTGAAAGAATTCTGGTTATTTACGTTCTTTGTTTTGAAGGTTTATTTCTGAAAAAAATTTAATTAATTTGCTGTAAATATATCTTCCTTCTGTTTATTGCGTTTTATTCATTGATTTTTGTTCATTGCTTTTTGTTCATTTCTTATTGTAATTTTCTTTAAATTCTAATTATACTTTTGAAATTATAAGTTAAGCGTAAATATGGATAAGTTTAAAATAAAAAATAAAATTCTTTCTGACGTTCTGTTAGAAGGAGACAATACAAATGTAGAAAAAATTTATAATTATATAACCCTTCATTTTAATTTTAGTGAAATGCAGTTAAAGATAATATGTGAAAAAATTTCTCAAAACTTCATGCCCATTTTTAAGAAAAAATATCGAAAAGCAATTTATAATAAACATCAATTTGAGTCGAGTAACAAGAAATGGTTAGATACTGATTTCATTGCACATTTTGCTCCTCAAAAACGTGGCAGAAAGTTTTTAGACTTTGATGAGTGTTCTCGGTCTGCTAAATGGAGTAAGAGTAATTCTTTAAGAGGCACCTATTCCGACAATGAAATTGAAAACGCTTTCCTCACTGGTTTAAGAAATAATGGGAAATCAGCTTTGGCAAATACTATTTCTAAGCTATTACGTTCTGAAAATGATGAGACAAGTACAATGAATGATAAAAATATTGTACAATTTACTGATTATGAAGCTCTAACTTTGTTTGAGGACGCTAAATTAACAAAACATCAGTATGAAACAATTCGTTTGCATGCAATTGCCAAAAATGCAGATATATTTCCATCTTATAAAAAACTTTCTGAAATAAAAAAAACATGCTTTCCCTCGCCAGATGCATTTAAAATCTCAGAAGCGGTTGCGGAAGTTAACTTACAGCAGCTGTTAGATCACACTGTCAATCGCATATTATTAATTCCAAATGTTGAACTTCCACTTGCTGTACAAGATGAAAAAATGTCATTACGGTTGATAGCAAAATGGGGATGTGATGGAGCATCAGGACATACAAAGTATAAACAAAAGTTTGCTCATGAAACATTATCAGATGAAAGTATTTTCATGATTTCCATGGTTCCTTTACGTTTAGAAATTAACATTTCATTTGAATGGAAAGAGCTATGGAAAAATCCTCGCCCATCATCAACAAAGTATTGTCGACCCATTAAATTTGAATATGCTTCCGAATCAAAAGAAAAAATAATATTTGAAGTTAATCAAATAAAAAAACAAATAAATATCTTATTCCTACTATTATAGATACACATAAAACAAATAAATATCTTATTCCTACTATTATAGATACTGGCACGGGTTATTACGAAGTGAAACATGAAATGATTTTAACAATGATAGATGGAAAAGTATGTCAGGCCTTAACTGGAACATCATCTGCATCAACATGTGTGATATGCGGAGCAAAACCATCCGAAATGAATAATCTTTCTAAATTAAAAAGCAAGCAAGAAATTGTACAACATTTTGAATATGGTCTCTCAACACTGCACGCGTGGATTCGATTTATGGAGTGTATATTGGAGTGCATATATCTTATCGGCTAAGTTTTTGTAAATGGGCTGCAAAGGAACCTCAGGATAATATGGCGATGGAAGAAACCAAAAAAAGTATTCAAGAAGAATTTAGAAAACAAATGGGTCTGTATATAGATATTCCACAACAAGGTTCAGGATCCTCAAACGATGGGAACACGGCGAGAAGATTTTTTAGAAATCCTGAAACAACTTCAAAAATAATTGGTGTTAATGAAAATCTTATTCGAAGATTTGGAATTATTTTCCAGACGCTTGCTTGTGGAAGAAAAATAAATATTGTTCAATTTGAAAAATATGCATTTGAAACAGCAGAACTGTATATAAAACTTTATCCCTGGTATTACATGCCTGCTTCAGTGCACAAAATTCTTTTTCATGGGAGCAAGATTATAAATTTACATTTATTACCAATCGGTGAATTATCTGAAGAAGCGCAGGAAGCACGTAATAAAGATTTTAAGCGTTTTAGAGAATACCACACGCGAAAACATTGTAGAAGTGCAACAAATGAAGATATTATTAAAAAGCTATTAATTTCGTCTGATCCCTATATAAGTAGTGAACGGAATCAATGGAAACATTCTTCGAAAGATATTGACATCGAAGCTCAACAATTACTGTTAGATGAAACGTGAAAATAACACTGTTGTATAAGGGGATTATAAGGGAAGTATAACTATTCGCGCGAATAATCAGTGACCTTCAATTATTATAACATATTTACAATTAAAGACCTTAAAAATATTTATTCCTATACTGTGTTAATCGGTTCGTAACGATTCATTTATCATTTATTCATATTCATAATATTTTTATTGTTTATGGCAGCCATATTCAATTTATTATATAGTTAATTTTGTAATTTTAATAATAGATTTATAATCTGCAACATCAAAAACATGCATACACATAATTTGGTATAAGTCGATTTAAGTTCCTATTTTTCAGCTACCGTATTACATCCGCCATTTTGAAAAAAAGCCCAAATTCAAAAATCGGCTTTGATAACTTTATTAGCAATTAAATAAGCTTTAATTTAAAAAAAAAGCATTATTATCCGTTAAGAATTGAAGGTTGTAGACAATTATGGAACACGATTTCTCATTTCGCCCCACTGTGCGGCGCATCGAAAAACGTAACGATACTTCGACAATCAAATCGTCGTCTGACTTTACGGGACTTTTTCCGCAAACGCACTTTACCTGCTTTAATTTTTGGTCTCGATATTCTAATCGACAGCAATCGGTTCGAAAGAATGCCTGATAATCGAGCGAGAATGATTAATTAATTTGCGAAGACGTGAGAACTCGCTTGCGACGAGTACAGTCAACGCGATCGATAATCGATTGCCATCATGTCGTTTATGCCGCTCTGTCTTTACTTTTCGGCGCAACGCTCTTTACATACGCGAATCTTTCGAAATTCGGCAGTTTCGTATTTTGCCGTAATTTATCACGCACCGCAACACACTCACACACATGACAAATATCACGAATTCATACCATGTAATAAGCGTGACAGAGAAACGGAAAAACACTCACTCGCAATTTCACGAAACGTAGAGCTCACACACACACGCTAATTACCACACGAAAATCGCATGAAGATCGAT
The DNA here is from genome assembly GCF_025532165.1 of Camponotus vicinus. Classification (NCBI taxonomy): domain Eukaryota; kingdom Metazoa; phylum Arthropoda; class Insecta; order Hymenoptera; family Formicidae; genus Camponotus; species Camponotus vicinus. The sequence goes on from NW_028141979.1 coordinate 13,252,619, forward strand.
TACGGGGATGTCTTACGCGGTTTCGACAATTCTTTACGACAACACGGATAACGAATGTATTCCTCGCGATTTACCGCGCACGTGGTCGATATACGAGAGCCGGTTACTACGCGTTTCGCGACACCCCGAATCTCAGAGAGACGAACGGTTCCCTATCGATTTGTGCCGACGTTACGATCGTCCTCGACGCCTCGGTCGCTTGTCTCTGGTCGCCCGAAACTCACCAAAATCGAAATCTTAGGGCAAGGCCCTCGCGAAACACGAAAATGGCGACGGCGACAGAACGGCCGGGTAACGGACGGTAATCGCGTACTCACAAAATAAAAATGGACAACCTCACCGATACTCGCTCCTGCTTGCAGGGGATGGTTCTCAGTTCCGTCCTCTTTGTTCTTAGGCGGTTGCACACGATAAGCACGACAGACGACAACGACAAAAAGAACAACTATTCACGACAAGGCCGCGCCAGAGTGTCTGCCTGGATCTTGCGATCCAGGGTCGATAACGGCGTCAATCCTGCGCGCAGGGGTGCGCAGATGCGCGGCTAATCACGACGCTAAAAGATAGATTTCGCAGCGCCCCGCGACAACGCTGTATCGAGGATCCTAACGGCCCCGATAATTTAAATCCTCTAATTTTGGCGACTCCTTTTATTGACGGTCCTCTCCAGCCGATCTTTTGCCTCCGTCCTCGGAGGGTAGCATCGACACGGACTCTGTAATCCCGGGCCTAGACAGCCGTTTCGAGGGATGTTCTTCCTTCCTTTGCCGGGGCGAACGCCACCCGGGATCCTGTGCTGTCCCGACTCGGAGATTCTCGGGCATTATCGCAGCATTGGAAATTACTGCTGGGGTTGAGACGCCGATTTGTTTGTCGAAGAATTCCTCCTCGTCCTCTTCTGGATATACTCCGACGGGTTGCCCAATGTATAAAATGAATATAAAAAAAATTAAGAGTCCAGGAAAGATAGGTATGTATGGGGGAGGAGGTCAGACGTGTCTATACGCCCATTTGAGCGACAGAATCCATCCGTGGCAACGGCATCGATGCATATCCTGTGAAGAGAGCATTCATACACTCTTCAGACCAACGAATAATTGTTAGAAAACAATATTTGTGGACTAGAAAAATATGTGAGGTGCAAGTGGCTGGATCGGGAATCGAACCCGAGTCTTTCGCTTTCCGGGCAACTGCTCTAGACCACTGCGCTATCCAGACATTACACCTAATGTTGCTTTTTAACACAGTGATATGCGACTACGATGTTGGTATCTTGCTCGATGAATGCAATGCCGATTGCCATGGAGGATCCTTGAAAAGGTCGCTCGCTGACCAAATAAGTGCCGGTGGAGATATTCGCGTGCACTGCATGGCTTCCGACTGGCCTTCCGTAAGAAACGGCACCGACGAGCACAACGCCGTAGAGTGACCACATCCTCCAAGATCCCTCTAGTAAATACTAATATCCCCACTGTGCCAATAACAGTGGCGGATGGACCCTAAATAGTACCGTGGCAAGCCTCCAGAAAGAGTATTAATAAATTAAAGGATAATAATAAATTAATATAAAACAATTAAGAACGCGAAATAATAATAATCTCTCCAGAGATTTTGATACGGCTCTCGCAATCTTATCTGGTGCGGCCGCTCGACTCGCGCCCCGTTAAGATTTTCGGGGCGGATAAACGCGTGTCGGGACGGCAACGTTACAATATACAGGGTGTCCTAGACCACCCGTACACCCCTTTTCTTTTAAAAACTAAGCATTTTAGAGAAAAAAAGCGTTTTCGACAAAAATTGTATGGTTTCGAGGGGAACATAAGATGGTGTCATTGGTTTGACCTTGGATGGCATCGTTAAGGTGAGGTCAAAGACACCTTTAATTTCTTAAATGGAACCACCTATTTTTTATTGCATATTCTTATAGCTTATGTCGAGAGCTTTCCAAAACACTATAATAAAGTATTTTTTCATCAAGTACTTTTCGAATTATAAAGCTTGAAATAATTTTTTAATTTTATATAAACCATAAAATATCTAGTAAAATATTCATTTTTCGATTATCTTACCTTAATACTTTTATGTACAAAATAATGAGAGGAATCAATTGCTGTAAAGAAAACACAAAATTGTTTCGAAAAAAAAATGTAATTTGCAATTAACAATTACATTTTTTTTTTCGAAACAATTATGTGTTTTCTTTACACCAATTGATTCCTCTCATTATTTTGTACATAAAAGTATTAAGGTAAGATAATCGAAAAATGAATATTTTACAAGATATTTTACGGTTTATGTAAAATTAAGAAATTATTTCAAGCCTCATAACTCAAAAAGTACTTAACAAAAAAGTACTTAATTATAGTGTTTTGGAAAGCTCTCGAGATAAGCTACAAGAATGTGCAATGACAAATAGTAGGTTCCATTTAAGAAATTAAAGGTGACCTTCATGTGACTTTCAAATAACTCTTCAAGGTCAAACCAATGATACCATCTTATGGCCCCCTCGAAACCATAAAACTTTTGTCAGAATCATTTTTCCGTATCTGTCTTAGGTACAAAGAAATTTAGGTGCATAGATTAAAATGGCCCACCCTGTACATTATATAAAAAATATTTTAAGAATTAAAACAATCCTGTTGCTCATAAAATTGGCGTTATTATGGGTCTCGTTGATAGAGTTTTCCACCTTTCCCATCCAAAATTCCACGAACAGAACCTTTCTCTTATTGTTAACATTCTCCTCGACAACTCCTATCCTATCCACTTCATACACAAAATTATTCTTCGCAGACTAAAATTCCTTATCTCCAATATAAACTCTTGTGCTTCCTCCACTCCTCCTCCCTCTCCTAGCCCTCATTTTTTCATTATTCCGTTCATTAAGGGCATCCCCAGAAAACTCTACATGAGAATACGAGATGGTGGCAATAAAATAACTTTTTCAGTCAACAATAAATTGAATTTTTTTATTAGATTGCACAAAGATCCTTTAATCAAATCTAATCACTCTAATGTGGTTTAGAATTGACTATAGCGATTGTGATGCTTCATATGTGGGACAGACGGGGAGGCGTTTAGCCACTAGACTAAGAGAGATCAATTGAATATTAATAAACCGTCAGATTTTCTATCAGTTGTGTCAAATCATAGATTACTCGGCCACGACTTTAATTGGGAAGACACAATAATTTTAGACGAGGAACCGTCTTATAACAAAAGACTTGTTTCGGAGATGTTGCACATCTGCCAACAAAAAAATAGTCTCAACATCCAGAATCGGTCTTACTTGACGATTCTTACCTCCCTATCATCAACAAATGTGTTACCCTTTCAAAATCTCCCGCTTCCTTATTTCCGTCTTTCTAATACTGCTTTATCTTTCCGTCCCTGCCATCTTTCCTTTTCTCCTTCCTCCTTCCCATGTTTCCCACATCTTCCTTTGTCAGTAGTGTCTCGGCCTTTGCTATGATCGGACTCCTTTCTTTCTATACATGGCTTTTTTTCTTTGTCTTTGCACTCTTTACGTATGTATGCATAGTTCACTTTTTATGCCGTCCACTCATTTCGTCTCTCGATTTCTCTATAACTTTTTCTAACGGCCTTATTCTATCATAATGTGTAAGCGTTTTATGTTATTTTCCTTTTTGAAAAAATGGTTAAGTTCTTTCCTTTATATTATATGTTTGGCATGATATTTCTGTTTGATTTTGGTTTGCGCATTTTTAAACAGGCTTCCACCTCGTTATCATTCAATCCAATTCTTCCGGCACATCTGAGCGGCTTGGAGAGGTTTTCATATTTTATCGAATTGGGACTACCATTTTCTTTACCGCAACGACTCTCATCAACATGGACAAACTTTTTATAGTTCGGACTTCTCTTTGTTTTAATCAGGCGAAGTATATCTCTCCTAGTTTCCTAGTGTCATTTGAACGATTTTGATATCGAGGTGCGTTGCGCTATTTGTTCGAATATTTCATCGTCATGCATATATATACAGGGTGATTCAAAATAACCCCTGTGTCCCTGAAATGACATATTCTTGAATCAATTCTAAGACGATTTTTCCTTCGGCAAAATTTCGTCCGAAGCTTAGTTTTTGAATTATTAAAGGAAGTAGTTAACGTATGACGGGTCGAATACAAGAGGCAGGCAAGGGTGGCGCGATTCACCGTCAGACGCGGGAGCTTACGCGGGGCGCCTGCTGCGATCAGCTGATCGCTATACACATACAGACACACATGCGAACACATACATTCTCTCTCTGTCTGTCTGTCTGTCTGTCTGTCTGTCTGTCTGTCTGTCTGTCTGTCTGTCTGTCTCTCTCTCTCTCTCTCTCTCTCTCTCTCTCTCTCTCTCTCTCTCTCTCTCTCTCTCTCTCATTCGCTCACTCACCTGTAAATTTTTTTTTTTTTTTTTTTTTTACGAGAGAGGGGATAATGCATTTTATGCACCGGTCGATCCAGTGAGTTATGTGGGACTCGAGTACCAAGTCGAATTACCAACTCGGTACTCCCTACCCACTAAAAACCCCTCTCTTTTCACGAATTTCCTTTGACACACTGTCCCTCTGACTTCCCGAGATCTGTTTTCACATAACGTCAAAAAATAGTTATTATTACCTTGTTCGATGACTTTTGATGTATTGCTGTAATTGCTTGAAGGAGAAATGAATTTTCCGATAGATCGTACGTTCTCAAATTTAACGTAGATATCACGTTGCAAAAGACAAGAAATCCACACTAAATTATAAACTGAAAGTTTTTCTTCTTTCATGAACTGTATTCTTTTATAAACTTTAATGTAATCACATTTATTTACTCACTCGATGAGACGAGAAATTTACTAATGACTCTATCACTGATCACTATTAATCACTGTCGAATAATAACTGTTGGCGATTAAAAATCACTCGATGAAAGAAACACGCGCGGACACGTTACTACACGACGCGACGACGCGACAATGCGACGATAATTATTCGGCGACTGCAAGCAGTTTTTTGTCATGGTAGGTTGCGGTAGGTTAAGGTACTACTGGCGCTATCGAACGCGATCATGTGTTCGATTGAAGAATGCGGTAAACATAATAAACATTTAACATATTAATATTATTATTATCATGAATGTGTGTGATATCCATACATCGTATGATATCTATTTAAAAATTAATTAGATTAAATAAGTGTTTTTAAAATATTTATTACTTTTACTATTATCTTAAATAAATATTTAATATTAATATTAATATTTTATATGATAATAGTAAAAGTAATAAATATTTTAAAAACACTTATTTAATCTAATTAATTTTTAAATAGATATCATACGATGTATGGATATCACATACATTCATGATAATAATAATATTAATATGTTAAATGTTTATTATGTTTACCGCATTCTTCAATCGAACACATGATCGCGTTCGATAGCGCCAGTAGTACCTTAACCTACCGCAACCTACCATGACAAAAAACTGCTTGCAGTCGCCGAATAATTATCGTCGCATTGTCGCGTCGTCGCGTCGTGTAGTAACGTGTCCGCGCGTGTTTCTTTCATCGAGTGATTTTTAATCGCCAACAGTTATTATTCGACAGTGATTAATAGTGATCAGTGATAGAGTCATTAGTAAATTTCTCGTCTCATCGAGTGAGTAAATAAATGTGATTACATTAAAGTTTATAAAAGAATACAGTTCATGAAAGAAGAAAAACTTTCAGTTAATAATTTAGTGTGGATTTCTTGTCTTTTGCAACGTGATATCTACGTTAAATTTGAGAACGTACGATCTATCGGAAAATTCATTTCTCCTTCAAGCAATTACAGCAATACATCAAAAGTCATCGAACAAGGTAATAATAACTATTTTTTGACGTTATGTGAAAACAGATCTCGAGAAGTCAGAGGGACAGTGTGTCAAAGGAAATTCGTGAAAAGAGAGGGGTTTTTAGTGGGTAGGGAGTACCGAGTTGGTAATTCGACTTGGTACTCGAGTCCCACATAACTCACTGGATCGACCGGTGGGTATGCATAAAATGCATTTTCCCCTCTCTCGTAAAAAAAAAAAAAAAAAAAATTTACAGGTGAGAGAGAGAGAGAGAGAGAGAGAGAGAGAGAGAGAGAGAGAGAGAGAGAGAGAGAGAGAGAGAGAGAGAGACAGACAGACAGACAGACAGACGGACAGACGGACAGACGGACAGACGGACAGACAGACAGACGGACAGACAGACAGACAGAGAGAGAATGTATGTGTTCGCATGTGTGTCTGTATGTGTATAGCGATCAGCTGATCGCAGCAGGCGCCCCGCGTAAGCTCCCGCGTCTGACGGTGAATCGCGCCACCCTTGCCTGCCTCTTGTATTCGACCCGTCATACGTTAACTACTTCCTTTAATAATTCAAAAACTAAGCTTCGGACGAAATTTTGCCGAAGGAAAAATCGTCTTAGAATTGATTCAGGAATATGTCATTTCAGGGACACAGGGGTTATTTTGAATCACCCTGTATACAGGGTGAGCCATTTTAATTAACGCACGCAATTATTTCGGAAACAAAGCATTTTAGAGAAAAATGTTTCAGACAAAAGTTTTATGGTTTCGAGGGGGCCATAAGATGGTATCATTGGTTTGACCTTGAAGAGTTATTTGAAGGTCACATGAAGGTCACCTTCAATTTCTTTAATGGAACCTACTATTTGTCATTGCATATTCTTGTAGCTTATCTCGAGAGCTTTCCAAAACACTATAATTAAGTACCTTTTCGTTAAGTACTTTTTGAGTTATGAGGCTTGAAATAATTTCTTAATTTTACATAAACCGTAAAATATCTTGTAAAATATTCATTTTTCGATTATCTTATCTTAATACTTTTATGTACAAAATAATGAGAGGAATCAATTGGTGTAAGGAAAACACATAGTTGTTTTTAAGAAAAAATATGGAATTGTTAATTGCAAATTATATATTTTTTCTTCAAAACAACTATGTGTTTTCTTTACACCAGTTGATTCCTCTCATTATTTTGTACGTAAAAGTATTAAGGTAAGATAATCGAAAAATGAATATTTTACAAGATATTTTACGGTTTATGTAAAATTAAGAAATTATTTCAAGCCTCATAACTCAAAAAGTACTTAACGAAAAGGTACTTAATTATAGTGTTTTGGAAAGCTCTCGAGATAAGCTACAAGAATATGCAATGACAAATAGTAGGTTCCATTTAAGAAATTGAAGGTGACCTTCATGTGACCTTCAAATAACTCTTCAAGGTCAAACCAATGATACCGTCTTATGGCCCCCTCGAAACTATAAAACTTTTGTCTGAAACATTTTTCTCTAAAATGCTTTGTTTCCGAAATAATTGCGTGCGTTAATTAAAATGGCTCACCCTGTATATTTTTTTTTATTTATCTTTATTTTATTATTTTGTACAAGCGTTTTTTTGTTTTTTCGACCGTTATTATCCTTTTATTATCTCTGCGTTACATTAGACTGTCGACCGTTTTAATTTGATTATTTGACCTCTTCATTATTTTGTACTGCGCGCGCCTTTGTAACGTTCGCGTTTTAATCATGTTATCCGTTGTTAAGACATTGAAAAAGATCCGCATTGGATCGAATCATACGTCTATCGACATTTTTTGCATTGTATTACTTTTTCGACGGACAATGTTCTTCTTTTCTTACTATTAATTACACAGGTCTACAAGGTTTTGTTGTTGGGCAGCTGGGGGTCATTTCCGAAGTAATTTTCTGCGTAGAATCCGAATCCGAGGTCAGAATTGGCCCATCACGTCAGGATTTTGAGATATTTGAGGTTATATACTCGAAAAATGGCTTTTTGAGTTACTTTTGAGGTTATGTACAGGACGCACAAAATTTTTTAGCTCTTTTCTTCTAATTGCATCATTTAGTACTACTCTTTCCCTTCAAAATGAGCTGTCGAATGGTCATCTACGATTTTTCCTTGCAAAGTTACGGCCATTTTAAGATGACATGATGAATTCCAAACCCTGCGCCGTTATAGCCGAACAACCTCATGAGCATTCACATTAAACCTGTAAACTTTGAACTATAAACCCGAAAACCTGGACTGAAAACTGTATATATGGGTTTTTGGGGTCGCTGATGCTCATGAGGTTGTTGGGCTATAACGGCGCAAGGGTTTGGAATTCATCATGTCATCTTAAAATGGCCGTAACTTTGCAAGGAAAAATCGTAGATGACCATTCGACAGCTCATTTTGAAGGGAAAGAGTAGTACTAAATGATGCAATTAGAAGAAAAGAGCTAAAAAATTTTGTGCGTCCTGTACATAACCTCAAAAGTAACTCAAAAAGCCATTTTTCGAGTATATAACCTCAAATATCTCAAAATCCTGACGTGATGGGCCAATTCTGACCTCGGATTCGGATTCTACGCAGAAAATTACTTCGGAAATGACCCCCAGCTGTCCAACAACAATCATGACCCCATTTTTTGTAGACCTGTGAATTATTAAAGAATATATAAGGTATCCGTCTCAGATTTATTTTCTGAATTTAATTACGTAATAACATCCTACGCCACGGTCCTTAGCCTTTTCTTTTTTATCAAATTAAAACAATCCTAATTCTCATTAAATATTTTAAAAATCAATTGTCTCTGAATAAATATAAAGTGCGTTTTAATTTCTTAGGGAGAATTTATGTATAATACTTCTACAATATAAAATTGATATTTCATGGCAAATATTATATCAAATTTAGAAATTGCTCTTAAGTACTTGGCTAATAGTAATTGTTGATTTCATATTTAGTTTTGATATTTTATTTTTTAATATTTTTTTATAAACATTATTTGTTGAGATTTTGTTTTTTAGAAAAATGATTTTTCGAGGGAAAATTACTGTAAATTATTTTTAAGGGATTTTTTTATTAAACATGCATACAATGTAGAATATTTTTTATGTACTTGGCGTATTTTTTTACTATTGTAAGGTTTTTTAGAGGATTCCACACCTTTTTGTAAAATTTTATATCCTTTCTGCTAATTATTTTCTGAAATATTAGATTTCACCTCCAACGAGTGGTTTCTAAAAATTATTATTATACGCTGAATTAGTCTTTGTAGAAACCTTAACTAACGGCACAAGTTTTATACTTTTTGTAGTATACCGTTGCTAAAATATTAGATTTCACTCCCAAGGGGTAGTTTTTAAAAATTGTTATTATACGCTTCATTAGTCTTTCCACAAGTCATAACTAATAGTATAGGTTTTATATTTTTGTGGCACACCGTTTCTGAGATATTAGATTTTATCCCTAAGGGATGGTTTTTAAGAATTATTATTATATGGTAAATTAGTCTTTGTAAAAAACCTTAATTAACGGCGTGAGTCCCATATTTCTGCGACGCATCATTTTCGAGATATTATTTTTCATCCTCAAGGGGTGATTTTTGAAATTTGCTTTTATAAGGGATAGTTTTTGAAAATTGTTACTATAGGATAAATTATTTTTTCTTAAATTTTATTTAACAGCAGAAGTTCCGTATTCTTACGCCTCCGTCTCTATAATATTAAATTCCACCCCGAAAGGATAGTTTTGAAAATTGTTACTGTACGATAAATTAATCTCTCACACATACGTACACACATACATATACATATCACATGTATGCGCGCATATGATTTTGTCTCTTAAAGCATTGTACATATCGAAGCAATAATCGTATACGCAGCGGTATGAACGCCGCTTGAGGGACAAACTCGCTTTGCGTGTGTGCGTGCGAACATATGTACGTTAGTCTGAACCTGGAAAAGGAAAACTGAAGGACGAAAAATGTCACAATTTTGATATGCGATCATCATTTCTCGGGATTGATTGCACTGATTTTATTCAAACTGATCGCAATCGAAAGCTTGTATCCACATTATATAATAAAAGTGTCGTAGATTAGATTTTTGATTACGGCTTTAGTTTACTAAATATCTTAACCGAAAGTTTACTTAACGTGAAATTCCGGATAAGCTACTTGGTAACGCCGCGTCGAGAACAGTGATTCTCAATGCTCGGATGGGTGACACTTTTTTGGACACGTAACGATTGGACACGTAATATTGGACACGGAACGATTGGACACTGCACGATTGGACACTGAACAATTGAACACTGCACGATTGGACACGCACTCTGCACGATTGGACACTGCACGATTAGACACCGTTCCACATGGGTTTGCAATATTCGACACGAAACGAGGTTCAACACACACCGCATATGTACACACACACGCGCGCGCGCGCGCAGGGAGGGGGTGCAAGGGAGGCCTTCGGCCCCCCTCTCGCATCCACCCCGCCGGTAGCAATCGTGCAGTGTCCAATCGTTCAGTGTCCAATCGTGCAGTGTCCAATCGTGTGATCCTGTTTTTTATGTACTTGGCGTCGCGACGCTACTGCGTCGCTTGATATATAGACAAAAGAAAAGTATCGTAGCATAGAGTTTGAATAGCTTAGTGATAAGAGCAGTCGCCCGGCAAGTGAAAGACTCGGGTTTGATTCCCGATTCAGCGAATTCAATCTGATAATTTTTTCGCCTACAACTTCTCGGAGGGGTAAGAGGGAAATCTCGAATTATATTTACATATACAAGGTATCTGATAAAGATTGCATCAACGCTCATGAATGGATAAACGCGCGGTAAACTGAATAGAAAAGTTCTCTACCATTTTGCAATTTTCGTAAGAATTATTTTATTTCAGCATTGAAAGGATATAAAATATACAGATATTGCAGACTTTATAATAATATTTTACATAAAAGTATGCTTAACTTATACAATATTGCTTCTTATCCTAAATAATTTCAAATATTTAGGATAAAAAGTAATATTGTATATTATCTAGATTATCTTTGATAATTTCTTTTATTCTCTTTCGTTAGCCTTAGAATTTTCTTTATCCAACTGATTCCATCTCCTCTTTCTTCTAAAATTTGATTCATTCTTTTATTCCTCGTATCTTCTGTAAAAATTGGTGGTAAATACTCTAATGTTTCTACTTCCTTCTGACATATCCTACACAATTTCTTCTCCTGTTCACAGCCAAAATCTATTTCAGAGTTCTTCGTTTCCATATCTAAATCTCGCTATGATCTTTCGAAAATCTTTCTGACCTTGTTTTCTTAAATATTCTGGTATTCTTATCGTGCATAATTCTCTATATCTTATATCATATGTAGAATTCTGTATTTTATTCTGTTCGACCTATTTTTGATTCTTTACATCTCTTTCGTTTAGCTTCTGTACTACTTCGAAATCTTCCCTTCTTAATCTTTTAATTTCTATCCCACATTCCATTTCTTCGAACATACATTTCTCTGTTATCTCCCACCTATTTTGAGCTTCCCTATTTTCCTCTACTTCCCTAAAACACACATTCTTTCAATATATTATTGTTCGATTTCTCCCTAATTTTTTCTTCAAAACTAACAGCTCATTTACCTTTATTCTTAAAAGTTGTCTTTTTGTTTCTTCCCTAACAATATAATTTGGAATATTCCAATCTAATCCTATCGTTCATTTTATAAATTTATCCTGGCACCTTTCCATAGTCTCATATTCCTTCCATCCCCAGATCTCTGCTCCATACAGTAAAATATTCTTTACTAAATAATCAAACATCCAGATCCTTCTCCTAAAATCTCCTACGAATTTTCTTTGCCCTATTCCCCATACTTGTTTCATGGCACACATAATTTTCTTAATCGTTTTTTTAATATATCTTTCTGTTCCATTATTTCTTTGCAACGTATAACCTAAATATTTAAAATTATCGACTTCCTCTATCTCTATCCCATCCCACATTCATTGTTCTGTTTTCCTCTTACTCTCTCCTTTTTTAAAGGTCATTATCTTCGATTTTTCTATACAAAGAAATGCTTCCCGCCGACAAAATAACGGGTAGCGAATACATCCGCAGGGACGGGACATGGGGGCGCAACAATATATATATATATATATATATATATATATATATATATATATACAGGGTGTAACTAAAAAAGTGCCCACAGAGCAAATAGCGTTATTCCCGATTAAAAATCGAGTCGAAAAGTCCCAAACCATTTTTTTTATAATACTTAATAAAGTGGTAATTATTGAGTAAAGTTGCGCTAATAAACATCGATCTTTAGCCGGGCGCATGTCAGTTAGCCGCGCGCCTGGTAGTGTGCGTGAGCGCTCCGCCACTACGGCGCTATATCATGCCGCTATCGTGCAATATTCTTATCCGTCGTAATAATGCGAAAAACTTTGCATTAAATATTTTGCATTAAAAATCATATTTTTTCCGTCAAAAGCGTTTCTTTAAAGAAAATTTCGACAAGGAGGTTAAAGATCAGTGCTTATTAGCGCAACTTTACTCAATAATTACAGCTTTATTAAGTATTATAGAAAAAACTGGTTCAGGACTTTTCGACTCGATTTTTAATCAGGAATAACGCTATTTGTTCCGTGGGCGCTTTTTTAGTTACACCCTGTATATGTATGATATCTAATAAAAAAGTACTTTATTATAGTGTTTTGAAAAGCTCTCGAGTTAAGAATATGCAATGGGAAATGGGGGTTTCCATTTAAGAATTTGAAGGTGACTTTCATGTGACCTTCAAACGACTATTCAAGATGAAACCAATGACACCATCTTATGTCCCCCTTGAAACCATACAACTTTTGTCTGAAACACTTTTCTCTAAATTGCTTCGTTTCCGAGATATAAATTTGTAACACTTTACGTGGGCCACCCTGTATATACAGGGTGTCCCATTTTAACTTTGACATTGAAATATCTCGTAAAGTCTAAAAGATACGAAAAAATGTTTCAAACAAAAGTTGTATGGTTTCGAGGGGTATATAAGATGGTGCCATTAGTTTGACCTTGAAGAGTCACCTGAAGGTCACGTAAAGGTCACCTCCAACTTTTTAAATGGGACATCCTATATGATTTTACCTATTCTTGTAGCTCATCTCGAGAGCTTTCCAAAACACTATAATTAAGTTAGTTCTCATTAAGTACTTTCCGAGTTATGAGGCTTGAAATCATTTCTTAATTTTACATAAACCGTAAAATATTTTGTAAAATATTCATTTTTCGATTATCTTACATTAATACTTTTATGTACAAAATAATGAGAGGAATCAATTGGTGTAAAGAAAACACATAATTGTTTTTAAAAAAATGTAATTTGTATATACAGGGTATCCCTGAATGGTCTGTACAAACTTTGTGAATAAGTTTCAGGGACCTAAACAAGCAGAAAATGTCCCATAAACATGGGGTCGGAAACGCTTGCTTCTGGAGTTACGACGGTTCGAAGTTTTCCTGCAATAGCTGGAGAAATTATCCCGTCAAATCGCATAGGTATTACAAAACTGTGTTTAAAAACATGAATGAATCAAATTATTCACTTGATGAACTGGCGGATATCCATCTGGTATATGGCCGTGCCGGTGGAAATGGACGGTTCGCCAGACAATGCGGCGACGTGCGCAGGCTTCCTTGGAATCTAACGGAGGCCATTTTGAGCATTTGCTATAGCAAGTGTACTGTCCTGTTATGTCCGTGACAAAACCGAGGAAATAAATAAACACAGTTTTGTAACACCTATGCGATTTGACGTGATAATTTCTCCAGCTATTGCAGGAAAACTTCGAACCGTTGTAACTCCAGAAGCAAGCGTTTCCGACCCCATGTTTATGGAACATTTTCTGCTTGTTTAGGTCCCTGGAACTTCACAAAGTTTGTACAAACTATTCAGGGACACCTTGTATATACAGGGTGTCGCAGACCACCCGTATCAGCCGAATATCTAAAAAACTGAACGCGGCAGACAAAAATATTTCAGACAAAAGTTGTAAGGTTTCAAGTAACGCATTACATGGCGATATCAGTATGACCTCGAAGAGTGTTGTCAAGGTCACGTAAAGGTCACCTTGAATTCTGTAAATGGAAACCTGAATTTTTTTTGCATATTCTTGCATATTCTTGCTTATTCTTTTATTGCATATTCTTGCATATTCTAGCTTATCTCGATAGCTTTCCAAAACATTATAATAAAGTAGTTTTTCACTGAGTACTTTTCGAGTTATGAGGCTTGAAATAATTTCTTAATTTTACATAAACCATAAAATATCTAGTAAAATATTCATTTCTCGATTATCTTACCTTAATACTTTTATGTACAAAATAATGAGAGAAATCAATTGGTGTAAAGAAAACACATAATTGTTTCGAAAAAAAAAATGTAATTGATAATTGCAAATTACATTTTTTTTTTTCGAAACAATTTTGTGTTTTCTTTACACCAATCGATTCCTCTCATTATTTTGTACATAAAAGTATTAAGGTAAGATAATCGAAAAATGAATATTTTACTAGATATTTTATGGTTTATGTAAAATTAAGAAATTATTTCAAGCCTCATAACTCGAAAAGTACTCAATGAAGAAATACTTTATTATAGTGTTTTGGAAAGCTCTCGAGATAAGCTACAAGAATAAGTAATAAAAAATAGGGGGCTCCGTTTATAGAATTCAAGGTGACCTTTACATGACCTTGACAACACTCTTCAAGGTCATACTGATATGGCTATGCAATGCGTTACTTGAAACCTTACAACTTTTGTCTGAAATATTTTTGTCTGCCGCGCTCAGTTTTTGAGATATTCGGCTGATACGGGTGGTCTGCGACACCCTGTGTATCTATATATATATATTGTTACGCGCGCGTCCGAGTCGTTACGGTTCTGCCGTTGTGCGGATCCCGTTGACAAGAAGATTGTTTATAAATAACGAGAGTCAGCTGAGTCGAAAAACAGCCGTCGAGCTGTCCGGACGCATTTACGTTTACGAGCCATAATTGCGTTATTAATCCATTGTGTTAATCTGTTATTCGTGTGTGTTCTGTGTTCCTGATTAAAGTTCTTTGTTACCCTTAAAAGTGTTTTGTCATTTAATGCGATCTGCGACAGCCGTTCTCCTAGTGCGCATCTTCGATATATCTCGAAGTCCTCGCCCCGGGCGCAACATTTTGGGGGCTCGTCCGGGATAGAGAGAGCGTAAGCGAAGGCGACGATAGCTGCGAAAAGGAGAAGGCGTGAACAATCGGAACCTCCATCGGAATCGAGGGCGACGGAATCGGCAGCGACCAAGTCGACGGCTCTAAAGACTGTGTTGCTTGAGATGCGGCGAATGCGCAAGGAAATCGCCGCAATGCTTCGCCGACACAACGAGGAGCTGCAGCTTCTGCGAGGGAGCCAGTCTCAGCTAAGTCGCTCCAATATTTTAAAAATGTGGCTAAATCGCACGCAGTCAGATCCGCACGCGTAATTTGTTTTAAAAAAAAAACGTTATGTTAAAAATGTTTCCTTTAAAATAAAATTTCTTTAAAGGAATGAGCTAACGTGTTTGGAATTAAAGCGGACTCGGATGTATCTTGAATAGGGGATAATTCTTTCATTAGAATGCCTGGATGGCAATATTCGTGACTTCCGATGTTTGTTTTAATGATGGTTGTATTGGTTCCAATTGTTTCTTTGAGTGAATTGTTATTGGTAGAGAAATCCTCGAAGTATTGTGGGAGGGACTCCCAAATTATTTTGATTAGAGAATGGTTCTACATCCGAGGCCCGAGGGGAGAAAGTTATGGATGAAAAAGTTTAGTGCTCGTTACTCGTTTTATTGTTTTTGTTGTAAAGGAAAGAAATTTTGGAGACGCGTTGGAGTGGTCTACTGTGACAAACATTTGAAGAGGAGATCTTAATAGAAGACTGCCCGCCCACGGTTTTTGAGCCGTGGTTTTCCCGTGGGCCAGAGGGCGAATGCCGAGGCAGGGAGAGAGCCCTTTTAGGACGATGGGTCCACGGTGGATACCTCCCTCTTGTCCGAAGAAAGGCACGGGAAGATAAGGACAGGAAGAAAGACTAGCGCCGAGCACGAAGAAGGTGACTGGAATGGGAGGCTGCCCTGGAGTCGATTCTTGAGGGTCTGACCAACTCTCTGGAAGGAATCGATTGGGAGTTTGCCCAGTGGATTGGGGCCTGGTCGGAGCGATGCTCGGTAACCTGGAGCAACAGCTCAGGGAGAGCAGGATATCGTTTGGGGTCCCTGGAAGTCCGCGAGGATTAGTCCTCCAATCCCTTGCTGATTGTTGGGACGACAATTTTGAAGAGGAGGGGCAGTATTACGTGCGCGTCCGAGTCGTTACGGCCCTGCCGTTGTCCGGATCCCGTTGACAAGAAGATTGTTTATAAACAACGAGAGTCAGCTGAGTCGAGAAACAGTCGTCGAGCTGTCCGGACGCGTTCTCGTTTACGAGCCATAATTGTATTATTAATCCGTAGTGTAAATCTATTATTAGTGCGTTCTGTGTTCATATTAAAGTTCCCGTGTGTTCTTGAAAAGTGTTAGTTTATTTAACGCGATCCGCGTCAGCCGTTCTCTTAGTGCGCGTCTTCGAGATATATCGAAGACGCGCACTAAGAGAACTGCTGTCGCGGATCGCGTTAAATGACAAAACACTTTTAAGGGTAACACAGAACTTTAATCAGGAACACAGAACACACACGAATAACAGATTAACACAACGGAATAATAAAGCAATTATGGCTCGTAAACGAAAACGCGTCCGGACAGCTCGACGACTGTTTTTCGACTCAGCTGACTCTCATTGTTTAAACAATCTTCTTGTCAACGGGATCCGGACAACGGCAGGGCCGTAACGA
Source organism: Camponotus vicinus (assembly GCF_025532165.1). Lineage (NCBI taxonomy): Eukaryota > Metazoa > Arthropoda > Insecta > Hymenoptera > Formicidae > Camponotus > Camponotus vicinus. The sequence continues at coordinate 13,269,377 of NW_028141979.1, forward strand.
CTCGGACGCGCGCGTAACACTGCCCCTCCTCTTCAAGATTATCGTCCCAACAATCAGCAAGGGGTTTGTGGACTAATCCTCGCGGACTTCCAGGGACCCCGAACGATATCCTGCTCTCCCTGAGCTGTTGCTCCAGGTTACCGAGCATCGCTCCGACCAGGTCCCAATCCACTGGGCAGACTCCCAATCGATTCCTTCCAGAGAGTTGGTCAGACCCTCAAGAATCGACTCCAGGGCAGCCTCCCATTCCAGTCACCTTCTTCGTGCTCGGCGCTAGTCTTTCTTCCTGTCCTTATCTTCCCGTGCCTTTCTTCGGACAAGAGGGAGGTATCCACCGTGGACCCATCGTCCTAAAAGGGCTCTCTCCCTGCCTCGGCATTCGCCCTCTGGCCCACGGGAAAACCACGGCTCAAAAACCGTGGGCGGGCAGTCTTCTATTAAGATCTCCTCTTCAAATGTTTGTCACAGTAGACCACTCCAACGCGTCTCCAAAATTTCTTTCCTTTACAACAAAAACAATAAAACGAGTAACGAGCACTAAACTTTTTCATCCATAACTTTCTCCCCTCGGGCCTCGGATGTAGAACCATTCTCTAATCAAAATAATTTGGGAGTCCCTCCCACAATACTTCGAGGATTTCTCTACCAATAACAATTCACTCAAAGAAACAATTGGAACCAATACAACCATCATTAAAACAAACATCGGAAGTCACGAATATTGCCATCCAGGCATTCTAATGAAAGAATTATCCCCTATTCAAGATACATCCGAGTCCGCTTTAATTCCAAACACGTTAGCTCATTCCTTTAAAGAAATTTTTTTTTAAAGGAAACATTTTTAACGTTTCTTTTTAAAACAAATTATGCGTGCGGATCTGACTGCGTGCGATTTAGCCGCATTTTTTAAATATTGGAGCGACTTAGCTGTGTGAAGGCTGAGACCGGCTCCCTCGCAGAAGCTGCAGCTCCTCGTTGTGCCGGCGAAGCATTGCGGCGATTTCCTTGCGCATTCGCCGCATCTCAAGCAACACAGTCTTTAGAGCCGTCGATTTGGTCGCTGCCGATTCCGTCGCCCTCGATTCCGATGGAGGTTCCGATTGTTCACGCCTTCTCCTTTTCGCAGCTATCGTCGCCTTCGCTTACGCTCTCTCTATCCCGGACGAGCCCCCAAAATGTTGCGCCCGGGGCGAGGACTTCGAGATATATCGAAGACGCGCACTAGGAGAACGGCTGTCGCGGATCGCGTTAAATGACAAAACATTTTTAAGGGTAACAAAGAACTTTAATCAGGAACAGAGAACACACACGAATAACAGATTAACACAACGGATTAATAACGCAATTATGGGTCGTAAACGAAAACGCGTCCGGACAGCTCGATGGCTGTTTTTCGACTCAGCTGACTCTCGTTGTTTATAAACAATCTTCTTGTCAACGGGATCCGGACAAAGGCAGGGCCGTAACGACTCGGACGCACGCGTAACAATATATATATATATATATATATATATATATATATATATATATTGTTACGCGTGCGTCCGAGGACCCATATATATATTATATACAGCGTGTTGAAAAAAAAGGGTCACATATTTTGATAGCAGGTAGTATTGATCAAAACAAGAAGAAAAGGTCTAATTAACATGGGTCCTAAGACTAATATCTTCAAAGATACAAGCTATTTTGTTATTTGAGCTGTTTGTTATTTTCTTATTAGTCGTGTCATCTTTAGAATGTAATGAACAAGTGTGATTCTCTAAGACGTAGGGCTGAAAGATGCGTGAGAGTGAATGGCAATCACATAGAGCACCTCCTCTAATGCTGAGTCAGCATTAAAATTTTTTGTTTTTTGTAAAAAAAGAGTTTTTATTTTGTTATCATACATTCAGTTTCTTTACTTCAGTTTTTTTAAGGAAGATAAATGATTACATTTCATATTAAAATAAAAATTGTTTCTTTATCTCTCTTTGTTTATTTTTTATTTTTTAAGGCACCTAGAAAAAAGATATCCCCATTGTACCCCACTCTCCCTTATTCCTTTGTTCATTATATTCTAAAGATGACACGACTAATAAGAAAATGACAAAGAGCTCAAATAACAAAATAGCTTGTATCTTTGAAGATATTAGTCTTAGGACCCATGTTAATTAGACCTTTTCTTCTTGTTTTGATCAATACTACCTGCTATCAAAATATGTGACCCTTTTTTTTCAACACCCTGTATATATTTTAATATATATATATATATATATAAAACGATATTATAAATTTAAATTATATATATAAAATATGGTGTAATTTCTAATAATGTATTGACCATGTACAAATAGTAATATCAAGATTTTGTTTCTATGTGTGTGCATGTTACTATCGTTTTTGGCTCTTTTTAGCTCTGCCAAAATTAATATTAATATTAGTAATATTAATTTTTCTTTTACTATAGTTTCCGCGGCAGAGGATCCTGGAAACGTTTTTTCGATGTTGCAAAGGCTGAGCCTATTTTGGACACAGAGAGTATTGCACGCACCATTATTCCAACAATTGATATAATCAAGTATCAAAATATTATGTCAACGCATATCAAGTATCAACAATGTTTCCTACTTTATGGCGATACTGGTACTGGCAAAAGCCTTTATTTGAAAGATTTATTAACTAATAAGCTTAACGAGGATGACTATCTGCCCAATCTTATCACTTTTGCACCAAGAATCACAGCAGCACAAACACAAGAATTAGTGCTATTAAAGTTGTATAAGAAACGTAAAAATCAATTTGCACCACCGATGGGCAAGCGCTGTGTTGTTTTCATTGATGAAGTAAACATGCCAGCAAAAGAAATTTATGGTGCTCAACCACCGATTGAGCTATTGCGTCAATTTCTTGATCATGGCATTTGGTTTGATCTGAAGAAACCAGAAACGATCTCTATCTTGGACACCATGTTTGTATGTGCAATGGCGTTACCTGGCGGTAGCCGACAGGAAATTTATCGGCGATTTTTGCGTCATTTCAATTTATTTAATGTATGCCAGTTTTCACGTGATAGTTTTTTTAGAATTTTTACAAATCTTGCATTTATTGGGTTAAAACGAAATGATTTTACTGCTGGCGTATTGCCAATCATCAATGACTTGGTAAATGCCACTTTACATGTTTTTAATAGTGCAATTTATCATTTGCGACCGACACCACTTAAGCCTCATTATCTCTTCAACATACGTGACTTTGCACGAGTGATAACTGGTTGTACATTATTAAAAAAAGAGTCTGCGAATGGTAGAACAGTCTTTAGCAAACTGTGGGTGCACGAAATGCTTCGAGTTTTTGGTGATCGTTTGATTGATCAGTCCGACCGAGACTGGTTATTTTTTACAATCAAGGATACAGTAGAAACTATTTTAAAAGAACGCTTTGAAATTATGTTTGATTATTTACCCAAGTTTGAAAATGAAGTTACGGAAAAAAGCTTGGATAATTTAATATTCGGCTTCATGGATATTGAGGCTATATTAGAAGATCGACGATATGAAGAGATTCCTTCAATAGAAGAATATCAACAAGTAGCTTCATCGTTTTTGATGGAGTACAACGATACACATCGTGATAAGATTGATATTGTACTCTTTCGTTATGCACTTAAGCATCTTATTAGAATTTGCCGTGTTTTGGCGATTTCATGCGGAAACATGCTGCTAGTCGGTACTGGCGGATCAGGAAGACGGAGCTTGACAAAACTTTCTGCCGCAATGCACAAATACGATTTTTGTCAGCCGGAAATCAGTAGTATATATGGCATGCAGGAATGGCGAGAAGAGATTAAGAACGTCGTCAGGTGATATGATGTTATATAATGCTTTATTATATTAATTGCATTAATGCATACTGTTACATCCGCGGAATAATATCAATATATCGAACGCGTACAACATTACTTATCAGTGATATACATGATTCCCAATGTCCCATTCACTTTCATAAAATAGACAATTCCTTCCATTTAATAAAGAACAATAGAACTTTAATGGAAGATTACGAATAGATACAAAGAAATACGAATAAATTATCTGCCGCACTAACGATAGCCATCTCTCTAATCTTTCTAACAACCGCTGTTTACATATGCACGCACCACGCATGCACACAATCCCATTTTAACTTTCGGATCAAAATATCTCGATATCACAGTTTTTATTGGGGTTTTAGAAAAAATATTTCAAACAATAGTTGTATGGTTTCAAGGGGGATATAAAATAGTGGCAATAATTTGACCTCAGATAGTCATTTAAAGATCACCTTTAATTTGTTTAATAAAACTTTCTATTTTCCATTACATATTCTTGTAGCTTATCTCAAAAGCTTTTCAAAATACTATACTTAAATTACTTTTCTCTTAAATACTTTTCGAGTTATGAGACTTGAAATAATTTCTTAATTTTGTATATAAACTATAAAATATCTTGGTTAAATGTTTACTTTAGATTACATAGCTCGAAAAATTTTTATTTTGACAAATATAGTAGAAGATGCATTCCTAAGTAATACACCGTTTGAATTTTGTAGCGGTCTCTCTTCGTTCCTGAGATATGCGATTTTGAAATTTCATATTTACTTTTATCATCTTTTTTCATTATATCCTATTTATGTGTTTATATTTTTTAACATTATGGAATTATATCCCTTACACGATCTATAAGATAAATATAATAGGTAATTATGCACTTTACGGACGACCTCACCAATTTCAATGATCTTGACATATGTTGTCAAGTTCACTCTCCTGAGTAAGTATCAAAAGGTTTTAAGTGTCGCTCACTATTAATTAAAAAGTTATTAACGAGAAAAGTTTAATGAATATAATATGATTTTGCGACAGCATGTACGTTTAAGAAATTATATTTGATGGAATATATGTTTAATATATAGCGAAGATCATCATTAAATGTAGAGTAAAAGTGTTTGTGTTGCAAAGTACATGCTTGAAGACAGTGTGTTCCGCCTCCCTCCCCCACGGGAGGGTTCCACTTTCGGAAGATATAACCTAACCCAAACCTATTTCTGATTTAAAATTAAAATTTGATTTAAATCAAAATAGGTTTGGGTTAGGTTATATCTTCCGGAAGTGGAGCCACCCCCAAAAGGAGAGCGGAACCCACTGTAGCCACGCCTGTACTTTGCAAGATAAAACGAAGTTCACATAGATTTGCAACTTTTCACGTGAAGCAAGGTTCATCTCAAACCAAATTTTAGTTTTAAATCAGAAATAGGTTTAGGTTAGGTTATATCTTTCGAAAGTGGAGCCCCCCCGTAGGGGGGGGACGGAACACACTGTATCCACGCATGTACATTTTACCTTGACTCTTAAAACGTACATAATGTCTAAAAATTGCACATAATTCGTAAAACTTTTTTTGTTAATAACTTTTTAATAAATGACGAGCGACACTTAAAACCTTTTGATACTTACTCAGGAGAGTGAGCTTGACAACATATGTCAAGATCATTGAAATCGGTGAGGTCGTCCGTAAAGTGCATAATTACCATATAATATAATGAAATATAAAAATTACACTTTTTATTTTACCTAAACTTTTAATAAGTGTTTGTATGCAACTTCCTCCGTTTTGCAAAGTACATATGTGGACATTGTAGGTTTCCCCCCCTACAGGGGGCTCCATTTCCGTAAGATATAATCTAACCCAACCCGTGTCTGAAGTGTGGGATATACTTGGTTTCGCACAGAAAGTTGCAAATGTAAAGCTATATGAATCATGTGAAGCGAGATATTCATACGTCGGACACGGGTTGAGTATAGGTTAGTCTTTTTTGGGGGCGCAAGGGGAGGACGGAGCTTCTCCCCCGCCTGCGCGTTTACTTAAAGAATAAATGTAAACAAAAAATATAAACACATTTTCCAGATACATTTGCAACATTCTATGGAAAACCAGGTATTTTCCACACTTCAGACACAGGTTGGATTAGGTTATATCTTCCGGAAATCGAGACCCCCGTAGACGGGGCAGAATCCTCACAGAGTCTATGGATGTATTTTACAAGACGAAGCAAAGTTACATACGAACATATATTCCATTAAATACATTTCTTCTTAAATGTACATGGTGTTATAAAATTATATTCTATTCATACATGAAACTTTTTTCGATAATATTTAATAAATAATAAGCGGCTAAAATCTTCTGAGTTATTCAGAAAGAAAATGACCTCGGTAAATGTAAACAAAAAATATAAACATATTTAAGATATAACAAAAAGATAATACAAGTATAAAATTTCAAAATTGCGTATCTCACGAACGAAGAGAGACCGCCGCAAAATTCAAACGATATATTGCTTAGGAATGAAGTCTCTACAATATATGTCAAAATAAAAATTTTTCGAACCATAACCTAAAGTAAACATTTACCATATTTTGTATAAAATATTCACTTTTCGATGACATTACCTAAATATTTTATGCATAAAATAATGAGTGGAATCAATTGGTATAAAGAAAACACATAGTTATTTATAAGAAAATACGGTAATTATTTACATTAACGGACACCCCGCCGATGACCTTCATCTTTACATATGTTGTAGAGGTGAGGTTGTTCATCAATTTCTCTCTATGTTTTTTTGACAGTCTCTTATAATTTCTGAGATATTTAAGGAAAAAGGTATAGTGATTGAAATGTAATTTTCTGACACCATTTACATTTAATACACAAACTACACGAACTGTTTGTATACTAAAACAGACTTCGTTTTTTCTTACCGTTGTATTTTCACTTCCAAAAAAAGTCTCTATTTGAGTAATACACAAACACAACATAATTTAGATTACATAAATTAAATTTTAATTGTAAATGAATGATTTTCAGTGAAAGTGAACTTTGCTATGTTTTGCGAAGTATATGCGTCGACACAGTATGTTTCCCCCCTCCCCTACGAGAGGGCTTCACTTCTGCAACGTATAACCTAACCCAAACCTATTTCTGATTTCGTGTTTTAATATTGCACAAAACGAAATTCTTTTTAGGGTGGAGATGCAGAAAAAGGAGATTTTCCCCGTCCATGCATAAAATTCATAATTTCTGGTACTTTTATAATGTCAATAGAACAGAATATAACTACGAGGGCTATATGATAAGTACCCGTGTTAGGGAAGGAAATGTATTTTTTTTTATTTTTTCATTTATTTCTCAAAATCTCCTCAAAGTCTCCTTTTAGTTCGATATACTTATTCCAGCGATATTCCAACTTTTTTAAGCCATCCAAAAAATATGATTTGTCGAACTCCGCAAAATAGGCCTCTATTTCGGCGATGACTTCCTCGTTTGAACTGCTTTCCGCCAAGCCATTTTTTCATGTTTGGAAACAAAAAGAAATCGCAGGGGGCCAAATCTGGAGAATAGGGTGGATGAAGCAGTAATTCGACCAGTTTTGCTGTGGCGATTGCGGACGAGTGAGCTGGTGCGTTGTCATGGTAAAAGAGCACTTTTTTCTTCGCCAAATGGGGCCGTTTTTTTAACAATTTAGCATCGAATCGGCTCAATAAATCAGCAAAGTACTGCCCCGTGATTGTCTTTCCCTTCTCCAAAGAGTCAGTGAAAATGATACCTCGCGAATCCCAAAAAATGGTAGCCATGACCTTTCCGGCCGACGGAACCGTTTTCACCTTCTTTGGAGCAGGTTCGCCGGGTGAAGTTCACTGTTCTTTCATTTCTGGCGTATAGTGATGGATCCATGTTTCGTCAACAGTTATGAAGCAATTATGCCGTTATGAAACGCCGCAAAAACTCTTTCGGATTGTGCTTAAACATGTCCAAACAGTGCTCCGAAGTTTTCATGCGATTTCGTTTTTGTTCCACTGTGAGCAAACGCGGCACCCATCTCGTCAATAGCTTTCTCATATCCAATTTTTCGTGTAGGATATTTTGAACGTGTTCAATTGAGATTTTTACAATGTTAGCCATCTCTCTGATCTTCACCCGGCGGTCACCTCTGTTAACACGATATCATGGATTTTGTTGACCATATCCTCCGTAGTCACCTCAATCGGACGGCTTGGGCGCTCTTCATCAAAAACGGATGTTCGGCCATGTTTGAATTCATTGAACCAATATGTGATAGTAGTCATCAAAGGTGCATGGTCCTTATAAACGGCATGCAACTTCACTTTGATTTCCTCACACGTCTTCCTATCCAAAAAAAAGGAATCGAATCACTGACCGATATTGCTCTTTTTCCATAGTTGCAAACAAACACAAACTTGCTCACTTTCAACAGCTATCAAAATAAAACTACTCGATAAATCTGTCTGAAATTTTGACAGGCGACGTTCGAAAGATGGCGTTAAACGATGATATACAGATTTTGAGTCAGTGGTGCTATCAGTTGTTAAACACGGCTACTTATCATACAACTCTTATAATACAACAAAAGTTTCGCCGCTTCCCCTGTATCTCCATCCCGAAAAAAATTTCCATTTTGTGTAATATTAAAGCACAATGCAATTTGGATTATGTAATATAACTCAAATCAAATTTTAGTTGTAAATTAGAAATAGGTTTGGGTTAAGTTATATCTTCCGAAAGTGGAACCCCCCCGTAGGGGGGGGGGGCGAATACAAGTACACTGTATCCACGCATGTAATTTGCAAAATGAAATGAAGTTTTCTCTACATTTCACTATGGTCTTCGCTTCATCTTGCAAAGTACAGAAATCCTTCCCTGTCCATGCATTGACATATACTGAAATAATATATAATAAAATGATAAAAAATACCTCACAATAAAAATTTGCCCAATCTACAGCTGTTTTTGATGATATTTCTAGCTCCTGCTCCAAAAATGTTTGTCGTGGAGATCAAATAAAAAAATAACCGATAAAACGACATACGGTTTGAATATTAAGACGACTTTGCGAGAACCAAATTTCGTGTAATGCGCTTATTTTAAAATTACATCATACTTTAAGACGTTTTTTTCGATGTTTTTTTATAATACGTACCATGACAATGAAAAATAAGATTATTAATATCTCATGTTAATGGAATGGAAGAATTACATCGCGGACAATTTGTGTTTTCACGAATAATATGATGATTGGTTAAATCAGAGCTGTCCATGTTTTGCACATTTCGGCCGATTTCCGTGAATCAACACCTATCGCCGCCCCCCTCCCCCTTTACGTCTCGAGATCTTAATAACGAGCCACCTAACAACTGTAGACCAAGACGCGCGACTTTACTTCAGGTACGGCTCATCTATAACGCGATGTTGTTCCCTACGCCCCATCTACCAAATGTTAATATTTTAAAAAAATACACGAGTTCTTTAAAATCTTTTTAGATAATTAATTCAAAATGTATAACAAAGTTTCAATTCCCGATTATTAATTACATTAATAATAAAATATTGACATTTGGCAGACGGGGTGTAGGCAACGGCATCGCGTTATAGATGCGCCGTATCTGAAGTGTCTTGATTACGGTTGTTAGCTGGCTCGTTGTCAAGATCTCGAGACGTAAGTGGGGGGCGATAGGCGTTGACTCACGGAAATCGGCCGAAATGTGCAAAACGTGGACAGCTCTGGATTAAATAATCAATTAATTTCTTCTCTTCATTGACAATACTAAAGAAATTCGTAAAGACGCATGTTGACTATGTAACCAACATATTGCGACTAAACGACTTTGCTAGATAATATAAACACTCAAGGGCAAACAGGAATATATTGTAAACAAATATATTGTAGGAATATATTGTAAACATCTGATACATGTAGTGTGTGTAATAAATGTGTGTGGTGTTAAAATTTTAATCATTACACCTTTTTCCTTAAATATCTCAGAAACTATAAGAAACCGCCAAATAAAACATAGAGAAAAATTAATCAGCAACCTCATCTCTACAACATATGTAAAGATGAAGGTCATCGGCAACCTCATCTCTACAACGTATGTAAAGATAAAGGTCATCGGTGAGGTGTCCGTTAATGTAAATAATTACCAAAAATACATATAATTTGCACATTTAACAGTTACATATTTTTAATAACTGTTTTTTTACACCAAATTAATTAAGCTACAAGAATATGCAATGAAAAATACAGAATTTCATTTAAAAAATTAAAGGTGATCTTCAAACGATTATAGGTCAAACTTATCAGGTCAGAAGTATCTGACTTATGTCTATGCCCCCTTCGAAATCATAAAACATTTTATGAAACTTTTTTCCGTATCTTACATATTTTTCGGAATATTTGCCGGATGAATTGCTCTATATAGAAGTTTATGGGCGGACCTAGTCAATCCCGAAATTTTGAGTTTATTTACTGAAAAATTTATTTACTAAAATTCAGTTTCTATAGGCTTTTTGAGATGCTGATTTTGAATTTGTCATTATTGCAAAAATTCAAAATCCTAGATTCAAAAAGCATAGCGATAATAAAATAATTAAACAGCTAGAATCTACCATTTTGAATTTTGACCACAAATTCGAAATCAGCATCATTTCAAAAAAACCTACGAAAATTAAGTTTCATGCAAATAAACTCAATACAACTTATTCAGGATTTATTACAGATTTATTACATTTATTTTATTTTACTTTTAGTTTTTGTAGGGTGGTACGGGTGCAGGTACTATGTCACTCCTTCGCTTATGCGGTTTATTTAAATATTTGAAAAAAGATCATGTATATATACATGTATAGTGCACAAAATGTTCGAAAATTGCGTGAAATTCATGAAACTTTTTTTGTTTATATTTTAATAAACAACGAGTGACAGTTAAAACTTTTTGGGGATTACTTAAAATATGACTGCATATGTCAAGGTCAAAATTATTGGTGATGGATAAGTTAAAGTAAATATTTACTGTTGTAAATTGGTTATATTTGCAATATTGGGCGTACAAGCAAAACAACCTTTTTAATTATATGAAGACTTTATTATATAATGCGCGCTTGTAATAACAACCAACTTAACACTTAGGGGCGGGACAGAGAGAGAGAGAGAGACATATGTCCACGCATGTGTAGCGCCCTCAAGAACAGAGCCATCTGGGTTATATATCAATATTTACCTTTATTACTTCCAGATCCATCACTTTGGGTACGCCATTTTGAATTTTGCAATGACTACAAAGGATTCCGCATAAATCTTATGGAAAAGTGATTTCAGTGAAATTGTCTAAAAGTCTGAAATGTTTTAGTTTATGATGTCTTGATCAAAAGTCCTAATGGGCACGATCTTCAAAAATGGACAGATTCTTTTATTACAAACGTTCAACACGAACAAATTCGCGTACGCTAGAAATGTTCATATGTATGATATTACATGTGGAAATATGCGTGCATGTTGATATATTCGCGTGTATGCATGAATCTGTATGTGTGTGTGTGTGTGTGTATATATACAAGGTCCAATTTAATTGTTCACCCTGATTAAGGGGTCATACTCAGTCAGGAGGCCGAAAAATAGGTGATTTTTGGGAATTTTTTTTACAAAAAGTAGAAGAATAAAAAGATTTTTTTTCTTTTTATGTAAGAGAGTATACTTTTATGATACAACACAATTTTTTTAAATAAAAAATATTAATAAATAAAAAAAATATAGCTATTTTTATGAAGATCCTTTTAAAAAATTGGTTTTGCTGTGACCACTGCTGCTCGGATCTGGATCATCTGAAATAAAAAATTCAAAAAGATTTCTTTAATATATTAAATTATCTAGTCTTTGAACGAAGGAAAATTCAAAATATTGATTTGGAACAAAATGGCGGACGTTCAAAGTTAAAGTGTTGATTTTCGCTGGAAATTTCGCTCGTTTTTCGTGAATAAAAAAAAACTATACATCGTAATAAAAAACCCTTCGTTCAAAGACTAGTTTTATATATCTAAAATAAGCCTGTAAAGTGGGAAATAAATCGATGCAGTAGTTTTCGAGATATCTTGGTCACCGATTTCAAAAATGCGATTTCGAGAAAAACGCGTTTAAACTTTCGAGACTGGTTTACACTTAAATAAAATGTTAATTTTTTAATTTACATAGAGTCATCTATTCCAAGCCCATATAATATCTTCTCTGTAGAAGTTGAAGCCTCCAAAATATCTATTTGGTGCTGTCGACGAAGCATTCTACCTTCCCGGGTTGCCTGCTGCGCGCGGTGGTCGGCCGTATAAACGCGGACTGCATCTTCTATTGTTACATATTGGTGGGCATTTGGGCCACTATGTATCCCCATGGTCTCAAACATTTGTAATAATGCCCCGGAACCTTCGTTAAACACGCAGGCAGAGATGTGTGCAGCAAGTTCAACAATTTTCAATCCACTTGGAATAATTTTTGGACTAATTTCCGCGTGCACTTGCTGTTTGAAATTTAATATCACCGCCACACTCTTTACATTTAACAAAATTTGAAATTGTAGCAAATACAGTAACGAAGTTCAAAATCCTGTATTCTATAAAATTATCTTGCGGCACAATAATATATTTTTGCATCTTTATTTTTTTCGCAGATGCACTAAAACTTTTTTTGTCACTCTCAACATTTTTCGGATTAAAACATTGTTTCCTTTTTTTTGCTCTTGATTTTCGAACATTTTCCGTCTGTCGTAATTCTCTGGAACCTTTTCCTTTAGAATCTCGATTCATAGTGACTTCGAAATCGAAAGATTGTTTTTGAAGCAAACGTTTTACTGTACAGCTCGACGTCAACACCTATACTGAACCGGCTCTGAATTTCGTTCACCTTGGACCCGAAAACTCTGTATTTACCACTATAAATGTACAGGATCTTTCACTAATACAAGTATTTACTAACACAAATACATATATTAACGGAATATAATACATGACCGTTAAAAAGGAGAGCCCTTTGTCCCACGTACAATTGCCGGTCTATATCTGTTCCTAACAGTCGAGCGGTGCGTACTTTAAACGCCTATAACTCCGTCAATTTTAATCGGATTAACTTAAAATTTTCAAGGAATATTCTCTGAATGTTGTACATAAAGAAAATGTAAAAATCCAAAAATCGATTTTTTGAAATTTCTGACTGAGTATGACCCCTTAAAAGATCGCAGAAAGTGATCGAATGAAAAAATGTTTAGTAATTATGCCTCTCCGTAGGGGGGCGGAACCCACTATATCCATGCGTGTACGTTTTGTTTTGACTCTTACAGATAGTGAACTTCGCTTCACCTTGCAAAGTACACGTATGGATATAACTGCTCCCCTCCTGCGGGCTCTATTTCCAAAAGATATACCCTAACCCAAACCTATTTCTGATTTATAATTAAAATTTGTTTGGATTATGTTATACAGGGTGATTCAAAATAACCTAATTGTCCTTAAAATGACACATTCTTGAGTCAATTCTAAGACGATCTTTCCTTTGGCACAATTTCGTCCGACGCTTAGTTTTTGAATTATTAAAGGAAATAATTAACTTATGACGGGTCGGATATAAGAGGCAGGCAAGGGTGGCACGATTCATTGTCAGACGCGGGTACTTACGCAGGGCGCCTGCTACGATCAGCTGATCGCTACATACACACACATGCGAATACATACATTCTCATTCTCTCTCTCTCTCTCTGCCTCTTTCACCCTCCCTCACTCTCTCTCTCTCTCATTTGCTTACTCACTTGAAATCATTATTACTCTTACTTAAATTATTATTTACTTTTTATTATTATACATTTTCGCTTTAATTATTATTATTATTTTAAATTGGTTTTTTTTACGAGAGAGGGGAAAATGCATTTTATGCATACTTGTCCAGTGAGTTATGTGGGACTCGAGTACCAAGTCGAATTACCAACTCGGTACTTCCTACCCACTAAAAACCCCTCTCTTTCGCGAATTTTCTCTAACATTGTTTATTTGACATCCCGAAATCTGTTTTCACACAACACCAAAGAATAGTTATTATTACCTTGTTCGATGCATTGCTGTAATTTCTTGAGAAATGAATTTTCCGACAAATCGTACTTTCACTCAAATTGAACGTAGATATCACGTTCTAAGGGACGGAGATCCACTCTAAATAATTAATCGAAAGTTCTTTTTTCTTTTATAAACTGTATTCTTTTATAAGCTTCAACATAATCACATTCATTCACTCACTCGGTAAGATGAGAAATTTACCAATGACTCTATCACTAATCACTATCAATCAGTGTCGAATAATCACTGTTGGCAATTAAAAACCACTCGATTAAAGAAACACACGCGCACATACGTTATTACACGACGCGACAACGCGACGATATTTACCCGGCGACAGCAAATAGTTTTTGGTTATGATCAGTTACGGTAGGTTTTTCAATCAAACACATGTTCACGTTCGACGGCGCTGTTAGTACCTTAACCTACCGTAACCTACCATAACCAAAAACTGTTTGCTGTTGCCGGGTAAATATCGTCGCATTGTCGCGTCGTCGCGTCATGTAATAACGTATGTGCGCGTGTCTTTCTTTAATCGAGTGGTTTTTAATTGCCAACAGTGATTATTCGACAGTGATTGATAGTGATTCGTGATGGAGTCATTGGTAAATTTCTTGTTTTATCGAGTGAGTGAATGAATGTGATTATGTTGAAGTTTATGAAAGAATACAGTTTATAAAAGAAAAAAAAACTTTCGATTAATTATTTAGTGTGGATCTCTGTCCTTTAGAACGTGATATCTACGTTCAATTTGAGTGAAAGTACGATCTATCGGAAAATTCATTTCTTAAGGAATTACAGCAATACATCGAACAAGGTAATAATAACTATTCTTTAGTGTTGTGCGAAAATAGATTTCGGGATGTCAAATAAACAGTGTTAGAGAAAATTCGCGAAAGAGAGGGGTTTTTAGTGGGTAGGGAGTACCGAGTTGGTAATTCGACTTGGTACTCGAGTCCCACATAACTCACCGGACCGCCCGGTGAGTATGGATAAAATGCATTTTCGCCTCTCGTAAAAGAAAAAAAAAGTACAATTTAAAATAATAATAATAATTAAAGCGAAAATGTATAATAATAAAAAGTAAATAATAATTTAAGTAAGAATAATAATGACTTAAAGTGGGTAAGAAAATGAGAGAAAGAGAGAGAGAGAGAGTGAGGGAGGGAGAGAGAGAGGCAGAGAGAGAGTGAGAGAGAGAAAGAGAGAGAGAGAGAGAGAATGAGAATGTATGTATTCGCATGTGTATGTCTGTAGCGATCAGGTGATCGCAGCAGGCGCCCCGCGTAAGCACCCGCTTCTGACGGTGAATCGCGCCACCCTTGCCTGCCTCTTGTATCCGACCCGTCATAAGTTAATTACTTCTTTTAATAATTCAAAAACTAAGCGTCGGACGAAATTTTGCCAAAGGAAAAATCGTCTTAGAATTGACTCAAGAATGTGTCATTTTAAGGACAATTAGGTTATTTTGAATCACCCTGTATAACCTAAAGGCAAGATAAAGAACAGAGTTTCTCCTTCATCCACGCGTTTTACTTTTACCACACGTAAATGAATTCGGCAGAGATTTATTTTGTAAAACGTACATGGTATCCAAAAATTGCATATAATTCGTGGAAATTCTTTTGTTAACTTTTTAATAAACGACGAGCGACGCCTAAAATCTTTTGAATGTTATTCAGATGATCTTGATAACATATGTCAAGGTCAAGGCAATTCGACTCTGGTATCTTTTTCTAAAGTTTTACCCTTTATGTATATAAGGTGTTCTACTTTAAATTGTGCACCCCGATTAACATCGCAGAAAGTGGTCAGATGAAAAAGTTTTAGACAAAAGTTGTAGGATTCGGAGAGAGACATCTGATGGATTGACCTTGAGTGACCATGTAAATATGTAACTGTTAATACAAAATATATTTTTTCTTAAAAGGAACTATATTTATGTGTTTTTCTTAATATCAATTAATTTCTCTTATTACGCATAAAAATGAATATCATCGAAAAATGAATATTTTACGAGATATTTTATGTAAAATTAGGAAATCATTTCAAGCCTTATAACTCGAAAAGTGCTTAATAAAAGAATAATTTATTGTAGTGTTTTGGAAAACTCTCGAGATATACAAGAATGCGCAATGAAAAATAGAGAGTTCCATTTAAAAAAACAAAGTTGAACTTCATACGACCTTCACGTTCACTTAAGATCAAGCTAATGTCACCATCAGATGTCCCCCTCTAAACCCTACAAACTCTTGTCTAAAACATTTTTTCATTCGATCACTTTCTACAACTTGTTAATCAGGGTGAACAATTAAAATGGGACACTCTGTATATACATACACACACACACAAACACACACATACAGATTCATGTATACACGCAAATATATCAACATGCACGCATATTTCCACGTGTAATATCATATAAACATTTCTAGCGTATGCAAATTTGTCTGTGTTAAACGTTTGTAATAAAAGAATCTATCCATTTTTGAAGATCGAGCCCATTGGGATTTTTGATCAGGAGGTCATAAACTAAAACATCTCCAACTTTTAGACAATTTCACTGAAACCACTTTTCCATAAGATTTGTGCGGAGTCCTTTGAAGCATCCTCAGAAACCCTTATATCATTCTTACTTGGTATATGTAATTTGCTTTTTTTTAAGTTCCAAAAAATCACTTCTTTTTACAGTGTTTAAAGAGCTATTTTGCAAAGTTAATTTCTACTATTAATATTATTAATTTGTCACGGACGACTTCCGCGAACTCGCCGACGGATAGTCGCAGCCGGGATCAGGATTCGGTTTAGGCAAGCTGAGGAATCACTCGGTTATTTTTGTCAACAATTAAAACTAGTTTATTGTAGTTGTGTGTATGTACAACAGTGTGTTGGTGTTGGTGTGTGTGTGTGTGTTGGTGTGTGTGTGTGTGTTGGTGTGTGTGTGTGTGTGTGTGTGTGTTGGTGTGTGTGTGTGTGTGTGTGTGTGTGTTGGTGTGTGTGTGTGTGTGTGTGTGTGTGTGTGTGTGTGTGTGTGTGTGTGTGTGTGTGTGTGTGTGTGTGTGTGTGTGTGTGTGTGTGTGACTGCCCATGCAGTGTACAACTGTTTGTGTAGCGAACGAATTGTGCAACATATAAATGTTTGGTTATTTGTCACGTGTGTGGTGCATAAGCGTGAGGTGTATAAATGTGCAGCGTATAAATGAGCAGCGTATAAACGTGTGCGCATAAATGTGCGGAGTATAAATGTGCGGTGTATAAATGTGCGAAGTATAAATGTATGGCGTATAAATGTGCAAGTGTTCGCGCTGTAAGTAAAAAACGTAGTGCATAAATGTTCGTAACGCTAGCCCAATTATTTCGGAAACAGGAATCTGTTTAAAGAGCTTCGCGCGATGCAAAACCGCGTCAACTGTTACGACGGTCTATTCTAAACGCGCGGTCGATGATCGCGTGACGTATGCGTCACGTGCCAGTGTTTTTGCGTGTTTTGACGCGCGGTGTTAGTCGTCGTAAATTTCAAGATATCGAAAATGCTCTCGCTCGTTATCTTAAGGGGGTATTCTAATCTAGCGAGTCGGAAAAATCGATTTTTTTTCTTTGCATATTTTACAAGTATTTTATATGGAAAATATATCTGCAAAAAGATTTAGCCCGATTCACAAAATTGACAAAGTTATAGCATCTTGTAGGAAGCGATCTCCGGCGCGCGCTCAGCGCTCGGGCCACGCGGCACACAATATAACATTGTGTCGGCATTTATATTTCGATTAGGTTCGGCTAATGAATTGCTGGAACATTGTTTAGTAGTAGAAACACTAAATAACAATGAAAATTCTTTGAATTCATTGATTTGGACTTTTGCTCCAAAATACTTTCATTCTGGAGCAAAGATTGTTGAAACAGCAACTTTTCTGGCAATTATTATCTTCAATGAAGGATTTATGACAATTTTGAAAGTTATAAACATAATGGGAGTGACTATTGATCAGCAAGAAAATGTACGCACATTTTCGGAACGAAGCTCACATCTGCTCGGAACGGTATTCAACTAACTTCGCTAGAGACCAGAAAATAAATCGCAGGGAAGAGAGAACAGCTCAGTAGAACTTCTATAAGCAGGAGGAAGGTCCCCTATATGGCTCTGAGTTAGCTGATTGATCGTAAATAAAATTATTTCTATGTAATCAGTATGAAAAACTTTAAACGCGTTTTTCTCGAAATCACATTTTTCAAACTGGGGAACATGATCTCTCGAAAACCAGTTGACCAATTGAATCGGGCTTATGCACACATCTTCAGCATATGTGTGGCTATAGCCCCTACCAAAATCAAGTCGAAAAATATTTTTTTTAAATTTTTACAGTCCTTTAGTGATGAAAAAAGATGGCAAAAATCGGAACTTAATTTTTTAAACGACGCCATTTTTTAAATTTTCAATATTTTTTTTCCTTTTGGTACCTGCTATAGCCAAACTCATACTAATTAAGAATCTTTTTAGTTTTTTTGTTTCAAATAAACAGAACAGCCGGAATCATATTCGCCATAGACTAACTTTTTTTTTTCACGGTCTTCTTTAATATTATATACTAAGCTTATTTATAATCATTTTCTAATAAAAAAATTTTTTAAAGGTACTTTAAATATGTAGAATTATGTAGGAAAAAACCTTATTCTAAAAAACCTTATACCTTTTTTAAAAAAAATTCGTAAATGTAGCATAAAAATTCGACTTCTAGACTAAAATACCCCCTTAATTAATTCTTCGCGCTGGATGGATCGTCGCGGGAATACGCCGTGCCGACGAAAGCAGCTCGTCGGAGGTAGCTCTCCTCTCTACCCCCGGTAATAAATTGCAACGGCGTTAAGGCGGCGGGATCTTTTGCCGTGGTCGAGATCTCTCGACGATATCGGAGTTCGCTCCAATACTTTCCTTTGGCGGAAACAGAATTAGATCAGATCTAGCCGTAGGCCCGAAACTGAGAGTGCTCAGCTGAGGCGGAGTGCTATCCACCTTCTGTTCGTGGCTCGAGGCTTTTATCAGGATCGGTATGTTCGGATTGTTGCTTGCTGTCGCAAGCGGAATCGGAATCTAGTGCCGTGATAATGCCGAGGGCCCTTTTTATACCCCAGGTAATTAGTCCCACGCCGGCGTAAAAACGGGATGCCCCCACCGAGCGGCGGAATAACGGTACGGTACGGATCCACCTGGTAGAGCGCGGCGAAGCCGGGCGCGGGGTGTTTCACCCAGGGTGCTTCGGGCACTCTCGGCTGTTGTCGGCGCGGCTTGCCGACGGCTTCGGCCATTAAACGGTTTAAACAATCGGTTGATCGACGCGGCGCGGCCTGCCCCTGCCCGGCGGTTGTTTCCTGGGCGGCAGCTTTCGGCTGCTGTTTGGCCGGGAATAGAACGATGCAACTGGGGTGCATCGTTACAAATTATTAAAAAATTCAGGTCTGTAACTTTAATTTTCACTTTGGTTTATATTAATACAATGTCTGGGATTATTAAGTTATAAAGAAAAATGTTATCCCGAGTCTGACTTGTGAAGTCAATCTTTTGGACACAGTTTGTTTACCCCGAATTATACTTGAATTAAACCAGAGGGGTTAAGAGGATGCCGGAGTCGCAACCGAACTGTGATGGGAAGACGCCCTCACTTGAACATAACTAAAAGCGTCGGTACATTACCAATTTATAGTTATGTTACCGATAATATTATCTAAAATAAAAAGATGCATATTTTAGAAAGAGCAATGTGAAAGTATTCCTTTGAATTGTGTTTAATTATATTTATTGAAACAAAAAATATGTTGCATTTTTACTGTTCTATCGTCTTACACAAGCAATGCCATTGGTTACATCGTCATCGTCGCGCCGCGCCTCCCTTTGCCGCGCGCCGACAAAATGTCTAACACGCTGAACCATGCGATAGTTTGACCGGACGAGCGCTTCTCTCTCTGTCTCACACACACACACGCGCGCACATACACATTCGCAGATACACATTCGTCCGATTTTGTTTAATATTTCTTTATTATTATTGCGAAAATCGTGAAATGTTACGCGACTATTTTATTCAATTTACTGCGCTCCTCACAAGCGCTTATATATAGTACTCCGCGATATTCTGTATATACAATAAAAAGAATATTTCATAAAACTTTCTACAAATAAAAATTTATGCCTGACGTTTGTAAATTTTTGAAGGCTTGCCACGGCCCTATTTAGAATCCATCCGCCACTATTATTGGCACAGTGGGGATATTAGTATTAGTACCGTTTCTTACGGAAGGTCAGTCGAAAGCCATGCAATGCACGCGAATACCTCCACCGGCACTTATTTGGTCAGCGAGCGACTCTTTCAAGGATCCTCCATGGCAATCGGCATTGCATCCATCGAGCAAGATACCAACATCGCAGTCGCATATCACTGTGTTAAAAAGCAGCATTAGGTATGAGGTCTGGATAGCTCAGTGGTCTAGAGCAGTTGCCCGGAAAGCGAAAGACTCGGGTTCGATTCCCGATCCAGCCACATGCACCTCACATATTTTTCTAGTCCATGAATGTTGTTTTCTAACAATTATTCGTTGGACTGAAAGGTGTGTGAATGCTCTCTCTACAGGATATGCGTCGATGCCGTTGCCACGGATGGATTCTGTCGCTCATTGACCGAATGGGCGTATAGACAAGTCTGACCTCCTCCCACATACATCCCTATCTTTTCTGGATGCACTTGATCCCTATTACCATTTAAAATTTTTGAAGAAATAGCTAGCTCGATGAAAAGAACAAAGTGACATCTTTGAATTGGTCGCATTCATATGTTCCCTTTGAAAATTATCTCTTTTAGCATTGTCTCAAAATTAGTTGATTACAACTAATGATTGGTTGCACTATAAAGGATGATATAGGATGATAATATAGGATGATAATTATTCAACTAAATACTATGTCTATAATATGTAAAATCGAAAAAAATTCTAATATATATATATATGTATATATATACAGGGTGGCCGATTTATCTGAAGACATTGAAATATCTCAAAAACTAAGCCCAGCAAACAAAAATGTTTCAGACGAAAGTTGTATGGTTTCGAGGGGGACATAAGATGGTACCATTGGTTTGACCTTGAAGAGTTATTTGAAGGTCACATGAAGGTCACCTTCAATTTCTTAAATGGAACCTACTATTTGTCATTGCATATTCTTGTAGCTTATCTCGAGAGCTTTTCAAAACACTATAATTAAGTACCTTTTCATTAAGTACTTTTTGAGTTATGAGGCTTGAAATAATTTCTTAATTTTACATAAACCGTAAAATATCTTGTAAAATATTCATTTTTCGATTATCTTACCTTAATACTTTTATGTACACAATAATGAGAGGAATCAATTGGTGTAAAGAAAACACATAGTTGTTTTTAAGAAAAAATATGGAATTGTTAATTGCAAATTACATATTTTTTCTTAAAAACAGCTATGTTTTTTCTTTACACCAATTGATTCCTCTCATTATTTTATACATAAAAGTATTAAGGTAAGATAATCGAAAAATGAATATTTTACTAGATATTTTATGATTTATGTAAAATTAAGAAATGATTTCAAGCCTCATAACTCGGAAAGTACTTAATGAAAACTAACTTAATTATAGGTAAGATAATCGAAAAATGAATATTTTACTAGATATTTTATGATTTATGTAAAATTAAGAAATGATTTCAAGCCTCATAACTCGGAAAGTACTTAATGAAAACTAACTTAATTATAGTGTTTTGGAAAGCTCTCGAGATAAGCTACAAGAATATGCAAAAGCATATAGGGTGTCCCATTTAAAAAGTTGGAGGTAAGCTTCACGTGACCTTGACAACACTCTTCAAGGTACTGATATTGCCATGTAATGCGTTACTTGAAACCTAACAACTTTTGTCTGAAATATTTTTGTCTGCCGCGCTCAGTTTTTGAGATATTCAGCTGATACTGGTGGTCTGCGACACCCTGTATATATATATATACATATATATAAGTTATGTTTCGAAAAATCATTTTCTAGAATTAATTATAAACCTCTCTATAAATACGCTATTCGTGTTCGTCCATGCGCTCGATTCTTCGTGCAACATATCCTGTTTTTTCATAATAGAAGATAACTAACAAATACATTTGAAAGACATTCTATATAATTATCGGAAGTTTTTATCATGCTAGACATTTATGTATAACCCTAAACACAACGTTTGAACATATAATAAATATCATACAAAGCCACAGACACGTCTACATTTTATTAGACTGCTAACTCCCTAAATTTTATTTATGTAAGATGTCCTCGCATTCCATATACTCTTTTTTTTTGTTAATTCAGAGGAAATGCTTTATGCATACCCTTGCTCCCGGGGGAGAAACGAGGGTTATGTGGGACTCCCTGCCGCGCCAAATGTTGGCCGGCAGGTCTACACCACTAAAACCTCTGAGGTGGCCTTCCGCGCGTATGGAGGGGCAGGCAGGGACCCGGAACTCGCGGATGCATTACATCGGTATCTCTGGCTGTGAGTCCCCTCCGCGCTTAGGACCCGGCGACTTGGTTGCTGTCGCCGGGCCTCCTTTACGGGGAGGGCGATTATTGCCCTCCCCTCCTTCCCTACTGTGAGCAAATGGGGCCACGCCGTCCACCCACCCTCCTCGTGGACCTGCTTAGTCACTTTGGGCCTCCGCCCGCAGTGACCAGGTCCAGAGGGAATCGCAGCAAAGCCGCCGCATGTGCGGGCGACCCCCTGCTATCCAAGGGGGGGTCTCGGTCCCCCCCTGTTAATCTCTCTCTGCTGTGTGGAGCTTAAGGGAGCCCGCATTCCATATACTAACGTAACTTTTTCTGCGCATGCGCCGATATAATCGTGATAGTATACACAGGTAACACATATGTAGCAGTATACAGGGTGTAACTGAAAAATCGCCCACGGAGTAAATAGCGTTATTTCTGATTAAAAATCGAGTCGAAAAGTCCTGAACCATTTTTTTCTATAATGCTTAATATACAGGGTGGACCATTTTAACCTTTAATGGAAAATAACTCGAAAACCAAGCCCGGGAGAGAAAAATGTTTCAGACAAAAGTTGTTTGGTTTCGAGGGGGCCATAAGATGGTATCATTGGTTTGACCTCGAAGAGTAATTTGAAGGTCACCTTCAATTTCTTAAATGGAACCTACTATTTGTCATTGCATATTCTTGTAGCTTCTCTCGAGAGCTTTCCAAAACACTATAATTAAGTACCTTTTCGTTAAGTACTTTTTGAGTTATGAGGCTTGAAATAATTTCTTAATTTTACATAAACCGTAAAATATCTTGTAAAATATTCATTTTTCGATTATCTTACCTTAATACTTTTATGTACAAAATAATGAGAGGAATCAATTGGTGTAAAGAAAACACATAGTTGTTTTTAAGAAAAAATATGGAATTGTTAATTACAAATTACATATTTTTTCTTCAAAACAACTATGTGTTTTCTTTACACCAGTTGATTCCTCTCATTATTTTGTACGTAAAAGTATTAAGGTAAGATAATCGAAAAATGAATATTTTACAAGATATTTTACGGTTTATGTAAAATTAAGAAATTATTTCAAGCCTCATAACTCAAAAAGTACTTAACGAAAAGGTACTTAATTATAGTGTTTTGGAAAGCTCTCGAGATAAGCTACAAGAATATGCAATGACAAATGGTAGGTTCCATTTAAAAAATTGAAGGTGACCTTCATGTGACCTTCAAATAACTCTTCAAGGTCAAATCAATGATACCATCTTATGGCCCCCTCGAAACCAAACAACTTTTGTCTGAAACATTTTTCTCTCCCTGGCTTGGTTTTCGAGTTATTCTCCATTAAAGGTTAAAATGGTCCACCCTGTATAGCGGTAATTATTGAGTAAAGTTACGCCAATAATTACCACTTTATTAAGCATTATAGAAAAAAATGATTCAGGACTTTTCGACTCGATTTTTAATCAAGAATAAAGCTATTTGCTCCGTGGGCGCTTTTTTAGTTACACCCTGTAGATAAGTTTATGTTTATTTATATTCATATACATATATATACAGGGTGTCTGATAACTTTTTGCATTCCCAAATTTTGAAGTACGAAGATAGATCGGCTCAAATTAAGAAGGAAGCTCCTCTACTATTTTGCGATATTCGTAATAATTAACGAAAAATTAATTAAAGAAGATCAGCCAATCCGTGCGAGTATAAGCGCGCGGTGAGAAAGGCCGTCCTGCTGTAACTTGATATTAGATGCGTAACGAAGCGGTGGCGCTCTCCTAAACATGATGGCGGCGCATGGCGTTTTAGCGTTACGTTTAGTGAGTAAGCTCCGCCCACTGCTTCGTCGCGCGTGTAGTATCAAATTATAGTGGGACGGCCTTTTTCCCTGCGCGCTTATACTTGCACGGATTGGCCGATCTTCTTTAATTAATATCTCGAAATTTTACGTGGTTTCTTGCAAAATGGTGTAGGATTTTTTAGTTCAGTTTAATGAGATCTACTTATGGATTTACTTTGTTCCGAGATACCAGGAACTTCCTGTATATCCTGTCTAATTACAAATGGCTGACCTGCTTCAGTTATAACGTTGCTGTGTTAGCAATCTAATATAACATATGGAAGGATTCTGATCTGTGGATTTATTGAAGTTGATGACAATCATAACAATTAAAAATCAAGATGAATATTTCTGTCACTATTCTGTCTTGAATTTGCTGAAGATAATTTCCAAAGAAAGGATCAAAACGTTCACAGCAATTAAAGAAAATTTCTAGATAATTTAATGCTTACTTATTGCGCTTGGTCTTAGCTTATTTCCTAAACTCATTATATAATATGTTATAAAAAAACTCTTTCGTGTGTGTATTTAAGAAATAATATTCTATTACATCTTATTCTCTTTCTCAATTTATTAGTTCGATTATCATTTACAGAAATTCCGGCGGCATTGGCAAAGACCTCGTATTTCTTCTCGCCGAAGAGCAAATTCGAGATGAAGCTTTTCTAGACGACATTAATAGTTTACTCAACGATGGTGAAGTTCCGAATCTTTTTACAATTGAAGAAAGACAGGAGATCATTGAGATGACACGATTGGCCGCTCAAGGCGATAAAAACATCGATATTTCTATACTGGCTGTGTTGGCGTACTTCGTTAGTCGTTGTCGTGAAAAATTACACATAATACTGTGTTTAAGTCCAATTGGCGACGCCTTCAGAATTCGTCTACGAATGTATCCAAGTTTAGTAAATTGCTGCACTATTGACTGGTTTGACGAATGGCCAGAGGATGCTCTCGAGCAGGTAATCAAATAACATTGTACTGATGTTAAATCATACTATTTGTTATTTGAGTTATCTCCATCCGTAACTGCTTACGCACATATAATAATAAATTCTGTTTATATGATTTATGCGCAATAATCGATATAATTTCAGTGTATTTTTCTTCATATTTTATTCAATCAAAAGATGAAAAAAACAATTTTATTCGGGAATAGAAAATTTATAGATCTGTTATAGACAGATTAGAAATAGATCTGTAATGGTGATAAAAATCTCATGGAGATGATAGATAGAGACATGCATGTGAATATTGAGGATACCTTCCAAAAGGCATATTTCGACAACTATTCCTAAACAAATGAGGGTAAATATTTACCTTTACAATCAGCCCCAAATAACTTGACCTTTACATGTATTGTCAAGGTTACTGCCCTGAGTACATCCGAATGGTTTTAGGCGTCGCTCGTTGTTTATTAAAAAGTTATAAACAAAAGAAGTTTTATAAGGTTCACAGAATTTTTGGACACCATGTACATGCACCGGTAGGAATGGTGTCCCGGTATGTATGTGTGTACGGCCGACGTCATACGCACACACGCGACGCGCGCACGTAGCCAAGAATTTATTCTACATTAAATTTTATCTTTTTATATAATTTAATTATTATTTAATTTAATAGAATAAATGCCGGCCTTTAATGCACGCGGTTAAATCGCATTTCTTAAAGAAAGAAAAAAAAGTATGCATATCGTTACTAGAGCGCACGAGACACGTATAGAAACAGCGCGGTGTCCCGCGCGGTATATAGCTGTCTCGCTCGCACTCTTTCGTTCGAGCGTTGAGCGAGAGAGACGGCTATCGGACACCTCTAACTCGGTATCACGTCTTATAGTGCTTTCTCTTTCACTCTTGTGCCGTGCGCGAAGGACGCAACATCGGAATGCCCCCACTACTCTACCCCCACTTTCTCTCTCGCTGCCCGGCCCGCGTACATGCGCGCTTCGCTAGTGTGAGTGTGACGTCAGTGAGCGTCAATGAGCGTCACACAAGCATACCGGGACACCATTCCTGCCGGTGCGTGTATAATAATAAACCTTTCGTATTGAAAGTTATAAAGGAATAAATGTATTGAAGAACATCTCAATTTCTTTGACCTTTACATATACAGGGTGAGCTTATTTCGAGTATTAACAGGGGTTGTATACACTAAACTTCCGTAAACTGCGTAAATATCATCGCAGCCTGGCGCCTTAAGGAGACATCGCCGAACACAGATTGCTTAATAAAAATTGTTCCATTTATCGAGATCTATCATCCCTTTAAGTTTGTCGCAAATGTCCGGAAGCACCCTGTATATATCGATTATAATTGAGGATCTTTTATCTATTTCTGCCACAAATTTGCTATCACGCCGTGTATGACAAGATTTGCTATTTTATATATTGATAAGAATTATATTATTGATAAAAATAAATAAATAAATATATATATATATATATATATATATATATATATATATATATTGTTACGCCCGGGGCGGGGACTTCGATAGATATCGAAGTCGCGCGGTAAAGAGATCGGCCGCTCGCGGGACGCGCTAAATAAACAAGCACTTAAAGAAACTAATGAACTTTAATGCACTGCACAACACAAACGGTAACTCAGAACGTAAATACAC
This sequence comes from Camponotus vicinus, assembly GCF_025532165.1. Classification (NCBI taxonomy): domain Eukaryota; kingdom Metazoa; phylum Arthropoda; class Insecta; order Hymenoptera; family Formicidae; genus Camponotus; species Camponotus vicinus. Next base: position 13,296,350 of record NW_028141979.1, read on the forward strand.
AATATTAATAACACGGATCGACTCGTAAGAGGAACGCGTCCACACAGCCTGACAGCTGGCTCCAGACTCAAATGACAGCCGCCGCTGTCAACAACCTCTTGACAACGGACTTCTTCTCTTTCCACGACGGACTCGACCGCGACCCGAACCAGGGACGTAACACTTGCTCCCCTCTCGAAAGATTGTCGTCCCGACAATCACGTTGTGGTAAGTCTTCAAAGGAATCTCGTCGTATTTCAGCTCCCGACGTGTCTCCATGTTCTCCCTGAACTGCTGTTGCAGGTTACCGAACCACACATCTTCTTGGGATCAAACGACTTCGCAGATTCCAACGACTTCACTGATTTTCTCCTTAGAGAAAAATCTTCAGGCAAGAGGGGGGTGACCTTCCGTGGACCCTTCGTTCTCCAAAGAGAACTTCTCAAGCCTCTGCCTCGGCATTTGCCCTCCATCCCGCGGGAGAACCACGGCTCAAAAACCGCGGGCGAGGCAGTCTTCGTCCTCTAATGTTCAAATAATTCCTTTTATTTTCCTTTCTGACTTCCTCTCTTTCCTTCCTTAATCTTTCTTGTCAAATTCGGAATTGTTTCCAAAATTTCTTTTCCTTAAACAACAAAAATAATTAAACGAGTAAAAAGCACCAAACTCTTTTATCCAAAACTTTCTTTTCGGGCCTCGGATGTAGAACCATTCCCTAATCAAAATAAATCCGGGAGTCCCTCCCACAACACTTCGAGGATTAGTCTACCAATTAGAATTCATTCAGAAGACAATAAGAATCAAAACAACCATTATTAAAACAAGCACTGGAAATTACGAATATTGCCATCTAGGCATTCTAATGAAAGAATTAATCCCCTATTCAAGATACATCCGGGCCCGCCCCTTTTTTACACACACTGGCTGCAAATAAATTTTCATTAACACAGTTTCAACAAAGTTTTAAAACACTTCTTTTATTAATAATTTTATTTTCCACGGCAAAATTCATTTTTCTACTCCTCTTTTTTAGAGGGACACTCCGCCCGAAAATGGCCTGAGTCACCACACTTCCAACATTCCTGAGATTTATTTTCGTCTTTTTGATTAAATTTACTTTTCGAGAAACTACTTTCTTGGATGACTTTTACAGCCATCGCTCTTTCCACCGCGATTTTTAAAGAAGTGATATCTTCTAACTGAAGAGTTCTTCTCAGGAAACCGTCCGATAGCGCAGCTATAAACTGGGCACAAGCGATCTTATCCCTCACTTCGTGAGAACACTCAGGGTAAGCAAGACGCGAAAGCCTCTCCAGATCTGCACCTAAAGTGGCCAAATCTTCCGAACTCTTTTGTTTTCTGTTGGTAAACTGGGTATAGTAAGTCTGGGCCAAATGCCCCTCCCCGAAACGCAACTCTAACTTCGATTTCAGCTCGTCGAATTTCAGATTCTCTATTTCAAAAATCCCATCCAAAATCGAACGTGCCTTTCCCCTCAAACAAGCAGCCAAGGCCACGGTTTTCTGAGAATCGCTCCAGTTATTTGCCCGCGCTATCAAAACGAATTGAGTGAGAAACTCACGCAAGGGGACACTCCTGTCATAATTATCGGTTTTTAATTTTAGGCCCAAGCCGAGATTCGAATTTTCTAATCGCGGACTATTATAAGAAGGATTTAGCTGTTGATCCTGTCGTAATCTCCCCTCCAGACGTCGGAGCTCGCTGTCTCGCTCTCGAAGCTGCGCCTCAAATTCGGCTCGCATCTGCAAGCGTTCCTCTCGCAGCTCCCGGATCTCTCGCATCGCCGCCTGAAGCGTGATCGTCTCTGCCGACGGGCTGGGAGTCGCGGCTCGTATCCTCTTTCGTGTAGAGACGCCCGTGGCTGGATCCTGTCGCCCGATGTTTGTCGTCGACATTCTAAATTCAGAGTCCTCACAAAGTTGGCAAAATCACGTTCCGGTTGATCCTTCAGTATCCCGTCGATCCCGGACGAGCCCCCAAAATGTTACGCCCGGGGCGGGGACTTCGATAGATATCGAAGTCGCGCGGTAAAGAGATCGGCCGCTCGCGGGACGCGCTAAATAAACAAGCACTTAAAGAAACTAATGAACTTTAATGCACTGCACAATTACAACACAAACGGTAACTCAGAACGTAAATACACAATATTAATAACACGGATCGACTCGTAAGAGGAACGCGTCCACACAGCCTGACAGCTGGCTCCAGACTCAAATGACAGCCGCCGCTGTCAACAACCTCTTGACAACGGACTTCTTCTTTTTCCACGACGGACTCGACCGCGACCCGAACCAGGGACGTAACAATATATATATATATATATATATATATATATATATATACTTTTCAAACACACTATGTGTGTGTATGTATGTATATAAACATATGCATATACACATACAATGCTATCATTTGAAGAATATTATATTTAAAAAAAGGCATATTATAACAATTAAATAGAAATCAGAGATACTATAACTAGGTACATATAGATCTATACATCCACATTAACATATTGCGTAACTTTTACATCATATCGATAATATTTTATTTTTTTCTATGTAAATAGTTATAAATCTCATGGAGAATTATTATAGATTCAGCTGCATATAAATTACATACATTATTTGAAAAATGCGATTTATATTTAACACATTATGCTGTTACAAACTTCCTCTTCAATGGGCTTAAATGTTATTGTGTCTTCATTATAAATTTTTTAAAAGTGAAACCTTTTATCCCTGCAGATTTGAATTTTCCTTGATAATGCGTGCCATCTTCGAATATCATTACTCCATGACCCTTCAACAGACACACATAATGTCACAATATATATTTCAATTATCAATATAATTTATATCTTCAATGTTTCTTATATTAAGAAGAGATTCGTGAATGTATAGTCACCTTAGGACATCTTGCGTAAAAGCTCCTTCATAATAAATGCCATCAAGTGTTACAATTAAACCATTGCCATGTTTCAAATCGTTATTCCATAATCCAAAATATTTTTCGCCTGTAACATCATTGAATAATAATTTCGATATTGTAATTTTAATTTATCCCAAAAATCATATCAGATTATTATTATTATATTATATATTATATTTATTTCCAGGACCATGTTATATTTTATTTCTTTTTTGTACCTGTCATGATATCATCCGTTATTCCACGGCCTTGTTTAACACCAGCAGCATTCTCCAATATAGATGCAACTAATGCCATAAATAAATGATCTTCTTTTTTGACACCATGCATGATCATGAGATAATCCATCTTTAAAGTATCTTTTATAAAAATCCCCATTAATGTATCTAAAATATTGCATATAATTAATGTTTTACGAGAATATAATAAAATAAAATTTTTTACATTATGTTATATGACATAAAAGATATATATATATATATATATATATATATATATATATATACAAGTATACGTATATTCGCGCTACGTGCGTTATTTATTTCTGCAGCACACATATATATAAAATGCATTTTTTAGTCATGACTTTAAAAAGTGCCGATATAAAGAAAAGTGATTTTCCTGTTAGTGGCTCTGAAAAGTGCCGATATAAAGCGAATCAAGCGGTATTCCATCGTAAATTAATTAAAATGACACTTTTCAGTGCTTATTTAAAAGCCAATGAAAAGTGCTAATTGGCATTGAAAAATGCCGTTTTTTTATGGGTCTTCATATCAGGTCACTCCGCTTCTGCTTTTTCTTCTTTCTTCAACCTGCAATATTAGGAAAAACGTATATTGCAAGGTGTTGCTGAACAGGCTGAGTATTTCTGCACATACGCATGCGCAGAAAAATCCAGCCCGTCCAGCAACACTGTGCAATATACGTTTTTCCTGCAATGCCTGTAACAGAGTTGAAAAAATAAATCGGTTATTAATATTGCAAAATGTAAATAATAAATTAGAAGATAAACACTGCTTAACAATGATATGTTCAAATTTTCTAACAAATTTATATATATGTAAAATATATATATATATATATATATATATATATATATATATAAATTCTTTAAAAGAATGGAACTAATCATTGTCAATCGGTGAACAATATACGGGACTAAATGTTATATAAAATGTATGTTATAAAAGATATATGTATATTCCTACAAAACTGACCTAATTTTCTTCTGTTCCTTCTGATTGTGCTATCTCATCCTCGACCTCGTGTTCGTTGTGTTCGTCGTGTTCGTCGTTCCACAGATCGTGTGCTCTTTTATTTTGATGGCCTCTTTGTGCACGATCTAAGTTGTTACGGACTTTATTTCTGTTTCTTTGTTTGGCTGTTCGCACAGCATCCCTCATATACATTTGGAATGTAGCCCGCATCGGCTTTTCAAAATTTTTATTTTCGCATACAGCATCTGCAAAACATTGTATTAAAATATCATTGATAACTTAAATTTAGTATCAGTATAATGATATCATACCGTAAATAGCTTTAATCAAGCGGGTATTAAATAATGGCCGTTGATTTTCACAACCAAACCAAGTGTATGAAGTCATTAAGCGATCTTGAAAAATCTCTTTTACGCATAAATGTATGCTCTCTTTGGCATTGAAGCCACCAATAAAAATCAAATAATTCACCTATTTAAAAAATATTGTTACATTTATATTTCTATTTATATATGTGTCTTTATGTCTAGTTTACTAAAGTTTATTATACATAAGTATATATGATAAACTTATTTGTTTTACATACCAATGTCATATATTCTTCATCATTAGCAGTTTCAAATTTTTCAACATCCGCTATTGATGATATTGGTAAAAATGCTGGCTTTTCAGGTGTATGTTTTCGGCTTCTATTGCTCGTCTGCTGTAATATCTTGTCCAATTTCTGATGTATCTTTCTGTAAAGATAATATAGATAAATAATTAGATTACATAATAAATATAAATAATATATACATAGGTCAGTATTCAGAATGCACTTACAAAGATATTAGCGTGTTGTTATTCAATAAAAGAATCTGTATTATGTAATACAGATTCTTCTATTGGATAACAACATGTTAACACTTTTGTGTGCGTTCTGAATACTGACTATAATACATCTAAAAAGTATATCATGTTTAGATATAAAATAAATGATATTTAGTGTTTATATGTACATATATGTATAATGTGCTTCAAAACTTACTTAATTTCCGAAGCCAATTGATCCATTCTTCCATGTATTGCTCTGTGAATATTTATTTGCATATACAAGTATAAGTTAGGTATATTTAGTACAATGTATGTATATTTAGATATTTATAAAAATTTTTCTGCTTAATTCTATTATCGTACTCAATTTCCGGCTTAACATTGTAAAAATCTCCTGAAGTTTGTGATGATGGTGGTACAGAACTTAGACGATGACTGTCATTTGGCCAGATGTTGAAAGGCTGAAACTTAGGGTCATATAGTGTATTTAATCCACTACGAATATGTTGTGTATGAGTAGATGCATGTGGATCGTGTGTGAATGTTTGTGCTGTATTATAATTTTGTGGTGCATAGTTTAATTGTTGTAAACTATTGTTAGAATGTGTTTGTGTCGTGTGATTGACATTTAACAGTTGTGTGTAAGTTATTGGTGCATGTGATGTGACACTGGGACTGAATGTTTGTGTTGTCTGAGTAAAAGGTTGTGTGCAAAATGAATGTGTTGTGTCATTGACATGTGGTGTATTACTGATATGTTCCTTATAATTGTTAATTGACGATTGTGTATTAGTAAGTGGTTGATCGGGATGAACATGCATAACTCTATTAGGAGAATCATTCTCTAATACTCCCCGTAACTCAGCGACATCGTCGTCTAATTGGCTGCTCTGTTGTTGCTCCATCGGTGTTTTTCTTCCTGAACTTCTTTCTACTTCCCTTTCCTCTGAAGATGTCGTTTGATATCGTCGCGGTTTATGGATGTTCTGACGTTTGGGACGATCCGTCATTTTTCCTATAAATACAGGGTGAGCCATTTTAATTAACGCACGCAATTATTTCGGAAACAAAGCATTTTAGAGAAAAATGTTTCAGACAAAAGTTTTATGGTTTCGAGGGAGCCATAAGATGGTATCATTGGTTTGACCTTGAAGAGTTATTTGAAGGTCACATGAAGGTCACCTTCAATTTCTTAAATGGAACCTACTATTTGTCATTGCATATTCTTGTAGCTTATCTCGAGAGCTTTCCAAAACACTATAATTAAGTACCTTTTCGTTAAGTACTTTTTGAGTTATGAGGCTTGAAATAATTTCTTAATTTTACATAAACCGTAAAATATCTTGTAAAATATTCATTTTTCGATTATCTTACCTTAATACTTTTACGTACAAAATAATGAGAGGAATCAACTGGTGTAAAGAAAACACATAGTTGTTTTGAAGAAAAAATATATAATTTGCAATTAACAATTCCATATTTTTTCTTAAAAACAACTATGTGTTTTCTTTACACCAATTGATTCCTCTCATTATTTTGTACATAAAAGTATTAAGATAAGATAATCGAAAAATGAATATTTTACAAGATATTTTACGGTTTATGTAAAATTAAGAAATTATTTCAAGCCTCATAACTCAAAAAGTACTTAACGAAAAGGTACTTAATTATAGTGTTTTGGAAAGCTCTCAAGATAAGCTACAAGAATATGCAATGACAAATAGTAGGTTCCATTTAAGAAATTGAAGGTGACCTTCATGTGACCTTCAAATAACTCTTCAAGGTCAAACCAATGGTACCATCTTATGGCCCCCTCGAAACCATAAAACTTTTGTCTGAAACATTTTTCTCTAAAATGCTTTGTTTCCGAAATAATTGCGTGCGTTAATTAAAATGGCTCACCCTGTATACAGGGTGTCCTAGATCACCCGTACACCCCTTTTCTTTCAAAAACTAAGCATTTTAGAGAAAAATGTTTCAGACAAAAGTTGTTTGGTTTCGAGGGGGCCATAAGATGGTACCATTTGTTTGACCTTGAAGAGTCATTTGAAGGTCACGTGAAGGTCACTTCAATTTTTTTAAATGGAATATCCTATATATTTTTACAAATTCTTGTAGCTGATCTCGAGAGCTTTCCAAAACACTATAATTAAGTTAGTTTTCATTAAGTACTTTCCGAGTTATGAGGCTTGAAATAATTTCTTAATTTTACGTAAATCATAAAATATCTTGTAAAATATTCATTTTTCGATTATCTTACCTTAATACTTTTATGTACAAAATAATGAGAGGAATCAATTGGTGTAAAGAAAACACATAGTTGTTTCGAAGAAAAAATATGTAATTTGTAATTAACAATTACATATTTTTTCTTAAAAATAACTGTGTTTTTTTTACACCAATTGATTCCTCTTATTATTTTGTACATAAAAGTATTAAGGTAAGATAATCGAAAAATGAATATTTTACAAGATATTTTATGATTTACGTAAAATTAAGAAATTATTTCAAGCCTCATAACTCGGAAAGTACTTAATGAAAACTAACTTAATTATAGTGTTTTGGAAAGCTCTCGAGATGAGCTACAAGAATGTGCAAAAATATATAGGGTATTCCATTTAAAAAAATTGATGTGACCTTCACGTGACCTTTAAATGACTCTTCAAGGTCAAACCAATGGCATCATCTTATGGCCCCCTCGAAACCAAACAACTTTTGTCTGAAACATTTTTCTCTAAAATGCTTAGTTTTTGAAAGAAAAGGGGTGTACGGGTGGTCTAGGACACCCTGTACATATATAAACATAAACATACACACACACACCCCCATATATATATATACATATTTATAGCATTAATTACAACACCTCAAGGAAAGAAAATTGATAATAAGTTATTTGTCCTACATTGGCGTTGCAATAATGTCCACTTAATATTATGTTAGCCAATGACAGAATGATTATAATCATTTTGTCATTGGCTAACATAATATTAAGTGGACATTATTGCAACGCCAATGTAGGACAAATGCAGAACAGAGATGACACGTAATGTATTATTCAGATTTCTATATATACTAGATAGCCATTTAAATAGATATTTATTCATATGATAAAGATGTGAAATAAAGACAATCATTTATAAATGGATAAAATAAAATATAATCATATTATTCTTATGGCAGCCGCGATTACGGAATGGTACATGACTTATTATATATTGGCAATTCTCTCTTCTTGAGGTGCTCTATTAATTATAAACAGAAATATATATATATACTGAAATATCAGTGTCAAAAAAGAAAAGTTAATTGAAGCAGTGTTCGAAAAAAACATTATATACAAAGAGATAGAATATTCGACAAAATCACTATATACAATTCTTAAAAAAATTATTTTGGATCGTATGGACTATTTTGTGAAAAAATAATTATAGAAAATAGTAAATTAAATAAGAGAGAAAATAAATTATAATATTTCGTATACTTACATATATATTGTTATATATTTTAAGAATAATTTCTACTTTAATAACGGCAGAAATGTGATAACATCTAAAATGTTTTATGAAAATTTAATTACTATTGCTATTTTATTAAGCTAAACGAAAAAGATGATAAATATACTAACCTGTATTTAATTAATATACTAACCTGTATTTAATCATCCTGGATTCTATTTCTTTTTTATAAATTATGGTCTGTATTCCGACGCTTACAAAGATGTTAGCGCGTTGTTATCCAATAGAAAAACTTGTTTTATATAATACAAACACTTCTGTTGGATAACAACGCGCTAACATCTTCGTAAGCGCGTTCTGAATACGGACTTATATCTACAGGAATAGCTAAATGCAACATTATTATTTTATAAATCTGTATGTATAATCGCAGCAACTACATATTCGCTAATTTCGGGCTCATCTTCATCATTATTATCATTTATCGATAAACCACCCCAATAAGGCATTTTGTAACATTTGACACGAAATTGATTTAATTGAACACAAAAAACTTCATTACTTAATGCGGAACACTTAAATATTTGAACTTCTGTGGATAAAATACCAGCATCGTAGAATGAATCTATTTTTTTAAATTTCTTCACAACCAGATGATGTGTGGTTTTGTCTACTAAGATATTGACAATGAGGCAAATTTGACAATCCGTCGTGTAAAATACAACAATTATTTCGTATATCTAAACTTAGTAAAATTCCGTTATATATCATTTTGCGATACTGACAGCTGTTGGGATTAACGTTAGACGGAAGAGGACCTCCATTATACGCTGTATATACTTGTGCAGACGAAAAATGAGTTTGGCCACGATTTGAATTTGTTTCACGACCTTTTAACTCTGCCATTCTATTAGCAAACTCTTGAAGAGGAAAATGAGGTTTTCTGCAGTATTTTCTAAAAAGTGACATATTATTTTCATATAGGAAAGCAGAAAATGTATCAAGAGGACCTAGCTGTCGCACATCATTTGTAAGATGCAGAAGACCGTGCACATTATATGAAATAAATGATAAGCCATAAAGATTTTCACATCGAGTAACAAATTTTTGTAAAGCAAGTTCAGCAAAGTTTAAATGTGTTTTTGATGGTGATGAAGAAACTAATATTCTCATGGCAGTATGCAAAAACAAAAAATGAGTATATATTTGTTGATTTAAGACACCGTGCGTTACGACTGGACCTGTATACAATAAAAATTGACGAAATTCAGTTGCCTTGTATTTAGTAAATGTATGAATTGCTCTAGGATGTCTTGCAAATTCTGCTGGACAATATGTTTTAAGATTTTCTAATCTCTGAGATACTATAGAGATGGATCTTGCTGATAATTTTGAGAGACGTGAATATTTACCACTTATCCATGCAGATAAAAGTTTCTTCATCACTCCCAAGCATACTAGATGCATGTACTCAAAAGGAATTTGTGATACCATACCCATAGGTAACATTGACAATGGACTTCTGCCATCTTTATGATGATCCTCATCTATACATCTGAAATATTCTTCATTAGTTCGAAGAGGATGATTAATACCACCAAACGTATACCTGCTATCACATCGTACACCAGAAACTTTACATTTTGAACATGGACTTGCAGATGTATGGCCTTTATGATTAAGAATAAAGGCTCGAGCTGGTGCATCAGCTATAAAACATCTTAAACGTATTGCTATCTTATTGCCATTGAAAAGTATACCATTTGTTATTACAGCGTTAACATCAGAAACAAATTTTTCAAAAAATAAATTAGCATTATGTGGTTTCTCAGCACCACAATATATTCCAATTACAATAGGCTTTGTGTTTGTTATATTTGCAAGTCTGCATTGTATTGGCCAGATGTGAATATTTCCTGATCTGTCTAAATTACATCCATCTGTATTAAAATCTATTTCTAATTCATGTGATACATTAGATATTAAAGAAAGTGATAATCTTTTAATAATTTCTGTCTCAAGAGAGAAATGAATATAGTTTCCTGGATCTACTTTTGATACGACAGCAGGTGTACGTGGAGTTTGTAAAAGAGTTCGAACATCTTTTGATAACGAAGAAAAACATGTGTGTGTTCGAAGAATAGATAATATATTATTGCACTGCACATGAGTTAGATTATTGTTAACAAAACACGTTGCCAAACGATCTTGAAATGTTTCTTCAATGAAAGAAGTACTGAGAGATGAGGAAGTAGAATCTTCGCTGTCATCATAATTAAGAGATAAATTATTATCCACATTAGTATCTGTAATATTGTTTGCAATATCGCTCAAAGGAATTTCGTCTGCCCAAGATGAATAATTAATATATGAACTGCTAGCAACATTAATATTATTAGATAAAGCAACATTATCTGACTGTTCATATGTAACCGAATTATGTGAAATATTTAAACGCAAAGTATTTCTAATTTCGGAAGTAATCCGCCTTTGTTGTCTTGCAGACAACCGGTGGAAATGTTTACGCGAAACAGAATGTTTAAACGGTTTCATACTTACGTCGAAAGCCTCAGAAATCTTCTGCAAACTTCTATGATGACTTAACCTTGCGGCAGTCACGTTGAAAATTTTCAAAAGAACTCACCTGGAAAGTTACAAATCTTCTGCAAAAAAATATCTTCTGCGATATTCTTGCCAATCACGGTTATCCTCAATATTATACAGGGCGATCCTGAAAAACGTTATGTCTGTAAAATGACGTATTCCTGACACCATTCTAAGACAATTTTTCCTTTACTAAAATTTGATTTGAAGCGTAGTTTTTGAATTATGAGCAAAAATAGTTAGTAAATCACGCGTCGGGTACAGAAGGCAGGCAGGAGCGGCGCGGCGTGCCGCGAGCGCGGGCGCAGCTGACCGCCCGACGGGTGATTACCACCGCATGAGTCGCTAACTATTTTATCTTATAACATAAAATTATGCTTTAAATAAAATTTTGGTAAAGAAGAAAATGTCTTAGAATTACGTGTTCCTTAAAATAACGTTATTTTAATAATGAAAAGTTGTTCCGGATCGCCGGCCGTCCGACGTTGCAATCAGCTGATTGCCACACGCGATGTGTGTATGGCGGAGTGTGTGCGTAAGAGAGAGAGAGAGAGAGAGAGGGAGGGTAGGAGGGACAGACATTCATACACACGCACGCACTTTTTTTCTCGCTCTCTTTCTCTCTTTTACGCAACACTCATACACTCTCTCATTCAGTCTCTCACTCACACTCTCTCGGTCACTCACTCACCCACTCACCTGCTTACTCACTTGCTCACTCACCTTGTAGCAGCGTAGCGAATCTTCATGCTATGTATTGTTGTTATCTGCTGCACGGTTATGATTGCTAGAGATGCGCGACACATCAAAATTTTTTCGATTATTAGTCTCACACTCGATTGACACAATACAGATTACACGATAACGAGTTTACTGTTTATTCACTCACTATTGATTTATCGATACCAAAAATTACTTTCAAAGAAACGCGAATGCAAACAGCACATGACTCGACGCGAAGCGACGGACCGCGGAGACTGCGCGACCACAAGAGTTATGTTGCCAGAAACGCGACACGCGACATCTAACAAACGACTTGCGCGTGGCGCGTGATTGACGCGAGATAAGACGAACGATCGGCTAAAACCTTCGCATTGCGAATGCGGTAGAAAACATGAAACGTATAATGACATACTTAAAAATTAATTATTTATTATAAATAATAACTATTTCTAATTATAGTAAATAATTATTATTTTAAAAAGCATGTGTTGTACGTTATTACGTTTTCGAAATTATTGCATTCATGATGCGAAGATTTAAGTCAATCGCAAGAATAATGTAATTAAAATTACATTTGGAAAAATTTATTTTTATTCTGCTCACAATGAAATGTTCCAACGTGAAAATGTATTGGTCGCTCTGAAAAGAGCGGATTGACTAAACAAAATTTTAAAGCAGATGCTCAAAATGCCCGCCATCCATCCTAATGCAAGCTCTCATGCGTTTTAATAAGTTTCTTTCGACGTTTTCCATTATTTCTTCGTCAATATTCCAAATAGCGAATCGTAATCTTGTCTCCAGATCTTCAATATCTTCGGGAAGTTTTATAAATTACTTCCTTGCAGTATCCCCATAAGAAAAAATCTAGAAGATTGAGATCCGGAGATCTTGCGGGCCAACGTATCGGGCCGTACCGACCCATCCAGCGTCCGGGAAAATTCTCGTTTAAGTAATTCGTAACGATCCTGGCGTTGTGTGGCCCAGCACCGTCTTGTTGGAAGATAATATCGTTTCTTTCAAATAATGGCACATCTTCTAAGAAATGTGGTAGATTTTCTGTTAATAAATCGACGTAGGTTCTTCCAGTTAAAATATCTGGAAGAATAACTGGACCAAGTATTTCAGTGCCCATTATTCCAGCCCATACATTAATCTTCCAACGAGTTTGAAAATTTCGAAATCGCGTGACTCTGGGATTTTCTTCGCTCCAAAAGTGCACGTCAATTAAAGCAAGTTAAAAGCTGAAATTATGTAGTGTGGATTTATTATTATTATTAAAGCTACGCATTTATTATTATTATTTTTTTATTATTTATTTCAAGAAGGCAGAAATACTATATACCTTTAGCGTATAACAATAATAAAAATTTTTATCATAAAAATAAATACGGAATTTGAAATAAAGTTTTACATAAAACGTTAGTGTTAAATTTGAACTGAATTTTTAAATATGTATTCTTACTGCTTTAATATATTAAATATGTATACGTAGCTTTAATAATAATAATAATAATAATAATAATAATAATAATAATAATAAATATAATAATATATTTATTTAATAATAATAATAATAATAATGATAATAATAATAATAATAATAATAAGTGCGTAGCTTTAACAATAACAATAAATCCATACTACATAATTTCAGCTTTTAACTTGCTTTAATTGTACACATTATATTTCGGCCTTCGATACGGTCGATCCAATTAATTGACATCTATGTATCGATCAATTTATTAAAATTGCGATCGGTAATCTCCCGCATGATAAAAAGATTGACACAACCATTAAAACTCACCCTGTATATATATATATATATATATATATATATATATATATATATATATATATATATATATATATATATGTATATGTATAATGCACAACATTATCAATAATATTTTTTTAGACGTTCTTTAGACGTGCAATAATGTTTTTAAATATGTATATTACATTAAAAATGTTTTTACATACTATATTAGTGCAAGTAAGGAAAGATTAATTTTTTTTAAATTTTAAATACTTAAAATTTGTTGCAATTTTATTTTAATTAAAATTATTTAGGCAGTGTCTATTTTTTACAAATGGTTAATTAAATTTAATATAATAATATGTATAATTAATGTATTTATAATATGTATAATTAATAGTTTTATAATAAAATTTAAAAAAATATTAATAAAGATAAAAAAGAATAAGAATAAATTTCTGTTGTTGCTGGCTTTTAATAAAAATTAATCTAATTATATAAATTTCTATTAGTGAAGTTACACATTAGAGCTTTAAATTAGATTTTTATTCTTTAATACGATTATACAAATTTAAGAACAATTAGATTTTTTAATATTTAAATTATATAATTAAAAGAAAATTTTAATTATTTTTATTATCACATGCTACATGCACGATATATAAAACCTGCTGCCTGCTCTTGCCATCAATTTATTACTGTTGTACCGTGCACGGTAAGGTTTGCTCTGTTCTTGCCTCAAATTTGCTGTTGTACCGTGCACGGTAAGGTTTGTTCTGTTCTTGCCGCAAATTTGCTGTTGTATCGTGTACGGCAAAGTTTGCCCAGTTCTTGCCGCAAATTTGCTGTTGTATCGTCTACGGCAAGGTTTGCCCTATTTTTGCAACAAAATTTGCTACTATGCAGTACACGTCAAAATTTTCTGTTATTTGCGTGAACATATTGGGTCTTGTTATGTTAGAGCAAATCTTATCATGTTCTTTCCGTAAATTTGCTATCTTACCGTATATAGTAAGATTTGTCTTGTTCTTATACCAAATTTGCTAATATACTGTGTATAACAAATTTTACTGCTATTGACGTAAAGTTTACATTACATCGTTAATAGCATCATTATGTGCTGTTCTGTGCATAAAATTTAGGGACAAGTCTTTCTGTGTTATTTACAGCATCATATGATGAAAAAATTTTGTCACAAAATTTGCTCGAAACTTTTTGACAAGACAAAGCAAGACAAATACTTGCCAGACAATTGTTGCCAAAATTGAAACAAACTTTGCTGTAAAGCTTCAACCTAAACGTGATTTTAACATCCATGGCTATCTGGAAATGAGTACTCGGAACCGAATTCGGGACTTGTCGAAGATAAGTTGGATTACGAAATAAGTCATGCATCATAATAATATTAATAGTTCTCAGAAGGGGAACACTAGAGAGATTTCGCTGAACTTAATATATATTATAATTTCACTCTCCAACTAATTCGTCGTAAAATAATACGACGCACCTCTCAAATATTTGCAAGAAAAGCATGTTTAAAAATTTATGTATCGAACGGAAAGAATGGATTTTCAGCTATCAGCGTGGCATAGCGCATAAGGCGCCTGACTAGTACACTGCGTGTTGCTGCTTCAATCTTACTGTTGAAATGTTTTCTTTTATCTACATTGAAGCGAATTATTGTATGCGCTATATATTTTTATTATTTTAACAAATTCCAGAAAAGATAGGGATGTATGTGGGAGGAGTTCTGACGTGTCAATACGTCCATTTGGTCAACGAGCGACAAAATCCATCCATGGCAACGGCATCGACGCATATCCTGTGAAAAGAGCATTCACACACTTTTGAGCCCAACGAATAATTGCTAGAAAACAATATTCGTGAATTAGGAAAATATATGAGGCGCAAGTGACTGGATCGGGAATCGAACCCGAGTCTTTCGCTTTTCGGGCAACTGTTTTAGACTACTAAGCTATCCAGACACCTATCCCCTACACCTAATGCTGCTTCCTAACACAGTGACATGCGACTCCAGAGCGATGTTGGTATCTCGCTCGATTGATGCAATACCGATTGCCACGGAGGATATCTCTGAAAAGTCGCTCGCTGACCAAATAAGTGCCGGTGGAGGTATTCGCGTGCACTGCATGTTGGCTTCCGACTGGTCTTTCGTAAGAAAACTTGTACTGACGAGCACAATGCCATAGACTACATTTCTCAAGATCCCTCTAGTAAATAATAATATTCCCACTGTGCCAATAACAGTGAAAGATGGACCTTAAATAGGGCCGTGGCAAACCTTCAGAAAAGATAGGGATGTATGTGGGAGAAGGTCAGACGTGTCTATACGCCCATTTGAGCAACGAGCGACAGAATAACAACACAAACTCTCATTTCTGGAAAATTGTCGTGGCGCCCTCTGACAGCGTCGTGTATACACGCCAATTGCGCTGTACGACATAACTGTCAGATATCAAATCGTTTTTGATGATTTATTTAGTGTCTGACAATAAGCTATATGAGTTGTTGAATAATATCGATGTAAATAAAATGGCCACACAGAAATGATAGACCCGAGATGAAATTATTCATTTAATTCAGTTATTTAAAGTGTCGACGGTCTTATGGGGTGAAAATCGGAAAGATTATCGAGATCGGGCGAAGAAAGCGAATGCCATAACCTCAATTACAGAAAAGTTGAATACAACTGATTCTGAAGTAACGAGAAAAATTCATAATCTCCGCAGTCAGCTATAAAGCGAGTGTAGAAAAATACTGGCTAAGAAGAATAGTCAAAGTGGAAAAGTATATACTAGTAATTGGGAATTCTTCGATCAGTTGAAATTTTTAGTTGGAAATCGAGAAAATCAGAATCAAATTTAGTAAGTTATTATTTGTTTTATTTTGATACAGGTAATTATTATATATATTTATATTGCTACTTTTCCGCGTTCTGATATAAAATATTCCATAAATTCCCCTCTAATTTGTTTGGAGGTAAGTGCATAGTTGCGGTGCATACTGGGTTTCGAGGGAAAAATATTTGCATTTTCATTTTGTTCTTGTCGCCAATTACCAATGTGCCATCTGATTTTCGATATCAAATGTTCCGCGCAGTGCATACATTCTTGATTTCTGCTGGAAAAGAAATGGAGAGCACATATTGTTGTAATCATAATTGTAGCTTTTTCTGGGGTTAGTTCTATTGATCTTCTTAATATGCGAAATCTTGTTGATATTAATCCAAATGTGTTTTCCACAACTCTACATGCTCTAGAAATTCTGTAATTAAAAACACGTTTTGGTCCAGGCTGATTTTTAAATGGATAGGGATTCATTATATAAGATTTCATTGCAAATGCATCGTCTGCAACAATGACAAATGGAATAGGTTTTTGTCTCCCAGGCAATAATCGTGGTCCGAGAATATTTTACGCTTTTATCTTCAAAAGCAGAGGATAAAGAAAAAATACATCTCCATCAGAAATTCTGCCATTACATCTGACATCGATGTAAAAAAATTCATACTTTGGACCAACTAAAGCCATAAGCACAATACTATTAGTGTCTTTGTAATTAAAATAATAGCTTTCACTATTTTTAGGTGCCTTTATAACAATATGTTTACCATCTAATGCACCCACACAGTTAAGAAAATTTCACTCTTCTTCAAATGAGCGAACGCGCTCATACCATTCTTCAAACGTATTAGGCATCTGAAAAGAAATAATAAAAATAAACTTTAATATTTCAACGCCAACATCTACAGCAGAAGTAGAAGGAGGTATATCAGAACAGCAAGAACCAGGAACATCTACACTAAAACCACAGCCTAAATCGGGAAGAGTGAGTCCCGATTGCGCACATTCCCGACAGTGTTGTCAGGTGGGTCAGGTTTTTCGCGCATGCGCGACAGTAATGGCGGCTAACCAACGCTGTATCACTGGTATCTGGTATCAGATATCATATGGAAGATTTGGCGGGCTGAAGGAAAGTTACTGTATTACTGTATTTTATATTATGCGTGTGTGTAAACACATACGCATATATACGCAGATAAAAATGTGTGCCGTTGATTACTCGGAATAATTTTCTAAGAAAACATTTTTTCGGGCGACCAGCGGCACACCTTTTTGTCTGTATTAGATACTTCATTGAGGCCGCGTTCGCTGCGCATGCGCGAAAAACCTGACCCGCCTGACAACACTGATTCCCGATCGGACACGACGATATTTCCCGATCGGACACAGTCCCGATCAGTGTTGCCAATTCAGTAGGACTCCTATTAAGTCTGGTAGTTTAGGATAGGCGATTGTAGGAGAATTATGCAGACTGTAGTACGTAGGAAATCTGGTAGTTTTTAATTTCTATGATTAGAGGAATGCAAAAAATATCCTACTGTGTCCTATTTCGGTCAATTCATTGCCAGTACTGAAAATCTATAAAGCCCAATTACATTATAGGTTACAAGCTCAGTTACGGTTGGGATTGACCAATCAGAGCAAAACAATTTGTTGGCCGGTTACTTTGATTGGTCAATTTCAACTGCGCGAACCGAGCCCGCAACCTATAGTGCAATACCGGCTTAATACACGTCGTATATATTATAGATTTTTGGTGAATTTCGGAACACAGCTTAGAAGCTTAGATACGTGATGACACAATTAGATGGCACAATTCACGTCCTCTATCGATAGTTGATGGTACTAGTGCAATTAATGCGAACATGTGTGTAATTTTGATGTGTGTAATTTACGTTAACGTTACAAATATAAATAAATATTTAGCGCTATATTTAATTTCAGGGAAGATAAAAGAGAGTGGTAAAATATTTTAAATTATTTTTGTTTAATTTATTGAAACAATAATATAACCCATACAGCACGGAATATTGTAGCAATATTATTAATATTATTGTAACATTGCAGCAACATTGCAATATTGCCGCAATAATTGCTGCAATGTTCTGTGCTATATGGGAAATAATATTATTTTTAAAATATTAATTTGTTTATTGTGAACAGATGAAAAAATGTCAAAAAGGAAAGTCCCATATACACAAAGATACCGTAAAGAATAGGAATCAGATCCATTGTGCAAAGATTGGATTCAGGAAATTCCAACAGACAAAAATACAGTTTCTTGTAAATATTGTGGTTGCATTTTGAAAACACATCATGCTCTCCTTATAGAACATACTAAAACCTTGAAACATATTAAAGCTGCTGAACCATTTTCAAATCAGAGACAATTAAAATTGAAATTTAGTCAGGCTACTATCTATTCTCTTGAAACAGCTGTAATTGAGATAAAAATGGTACTTTTCGTTACATGTCATTGTGCAATAAGATGTTTAGAGTTGGGGGTTTAAGGGATCAGGGCTTAGGGTTGGAGTTTAAGGGATCAGGGTTTAGGGTTTAAGGGTCAATAGTTGTGGATTTAGTTATATAATAGGTTTGGGGTCGATCTGAGATCAGATTCGTAATCAGCGATCCCAAAAACCCATATATACAGTTTTCAGTCCAGGTTTTTGGGTTTATAATTCAAAGTTTACAGGTTTAATGTGAATGCTCATGAGGTTGTTGGGCTATAACGGCGCAGGGTTTGGAATTCATCATGTCATCTTAAAATGGCCGTAACTTTGCAAGGAAAAATCGTAGATGACCATTCGACAGCTCATTTTGAAGGAAAAGAATAGTACTAAATGATGCAATTAGAAGAAAAGAGCTAAAAAATTTTGTGCGTCCTGTACATAACCTCAAAAGTAGCCCAAAAAGCCATTTTTCGAGTATATAACCTCAAATATCTCAAAATCCTGACGTGATGGGCCAATTCTGACCTCGGATTCGGATTCTACGCAGAAAATTACTTCGGAAATGATCCCCAGCTGCCCAACAACAATCATGACCCCATTTTTTTGTAGACCTGTGTAACTATGTGTTTTCTTTACACCAATTGATTCCTCTCATTATTTTGTACATAAAAGTATTAAGGTAAAATAATCGAAAAATGAATATTTTACTAGATATTTTATGGTTTATATAAAATTAAGAAATTATTTCAAGCCTCATAACTCGAAAAGTACTGAATGAAGAAATACTTTATTATAGTGTTTTGGAAAGCTCTCGAGATAAGCTACAAGAATAAGTAATAAAAAATAGGGGTTCCCATTTAAAAAACGGAAGTTGACCTTCAAATGACCTTGAAAATGACCTTTAATGTCGAATCCAAGGTCACTATTAGATAGCCCCCTTTGTTCCCTACAACTTTTATTGGAGTCGTTTTCCTTTAAACGTTGATCCTGAAAAGTTATGAGGGTGGAACTTTTAAAATGGGACACCCTGTGTGTATATATATATATATATATATATATATATATATATATATATAATGCCTTATCTGTTTGAGATAAAATGTAAAAGAATTGAACCGTTTTAGCGAGAATGTTAAAAGAGTATTTTAATATAATTTAGAATCGTATTATGAAAAGTTGAGAAAACTAATAAAGATCAATCAATCGATCAATAACTCTCTCCCTCTCTCTCTTTCTTTTTCTCTCTCTCTCTCTCTTTCTCTCGCAGGAAATTAATATCATTAATATTATTAGATATTTCACACTTCAAAGTTAATTTTTTGTGCAATGCACCATGCTAATCAAATGATGTTTTTTATATGCTGTTTGAAGCTGATAAGAGGAATATATCTTGATCTTTGTTTGTTATTATCAAAATTTTATCTAAAAATCTATAAACATAATTAATAGAAATAATTTTTTTATATTTTTTTATATACAAAGTAATGATTTCTGTTTTTTTAAATATTGTAACGATAAAAAATTTATTGATAATGAGAACTGATCTTTTATAGTGATGCGTGACTCTCAGAGCATTCGGAGGGAAACGGGCAATCCGATTCAATCTCGAATGCTCACTTCAAAAAGAAATTATTAGTTGAGTTTATGAAAATCATCCTCAATGCATGCGATAGGCATGTCTACCATCTCCATGGAATATATTTCTAATTTCTAGTCTACTTTCTAGGTTATAAGTTAATATGCAGTTACCTATACACCTATTATATATCACAAATATTCAAATATAAATATTCTAATAAATAACTTATGTTCGGGTAATAAGAGCCTATCGCGGATGTAATTGCGCGAAATATTTTCCTTGATACAATGATCAAGACTTTATTTTTAATAATCTCTTTGAGATTTAATTCCAATAAATTCTAATAAATTGTATTTATAATGCTACTAAAAATTAATGTTAAATGTTTACTTTAAGTTACATAGCATGAATAATTTTCATTTCACAACATATATTGTCGAGGGTACATTTCTAAGTAATGTACCATTTAAATTTTGTGGCGCTCTTTTCTTAAGATATGCGATTTTAAATAAAATTTCATACTTATTATCTTATTTGTGAGCTTATAATTAAGCTCAAATTAAGGCTTAAATTAAGAAGGAAGGTTTTCTACTGTTTTGCGATATTTGCAATAATTAATGAAAAATTAATTTAAAAAGATCGGCCAATGTGCATGGCTAGAAGTGCGTGGCGGTGAAGGCGGTGATTGGGGAGGGGAGGAGCGATGAGTGTGTAGGCGCGCGGCGAAGGCTCCTCCCCTCCCCAATCACCGCTTCACTGCGCGCCACCATTATGTTACAGTGAGACCGCCTTCGCCGCCGCGCGCTTCTAGCCACGCGTATTGGCCGATCTTCTTTAATTAATTTTTCGTTAATTATTGCAAATATCCCCAGTACAGTATAAACAGTAGAGGACCTTCCTTCTTAATTTGAGCCAATCTACTTTCACACTTCGGGACCGCGAAAAGTTTTCAGACACCCTGTATATCGAAATAAAAATTATTTGTGTTGTGTAACTTAAAGTAAACATTTACCAAATTAATAATATTGAAATTTGAAATTGTTGATCATCTGCGTTCAAAGAAGGAAATATTATTAGATTCAAAAGAATTCGTTCTATAATCTTATTCACAATAAATCTCATTGATAGAGTTCAGTTCTTTCTCCTTCATAAAACTTTGTTTTATGAGTATATAAAAAAATATATTATACATATAAATTTCTTTTTAATGATTATATATAAAAGTTATAGATAAAAATTTTATGAGAGTTAGGAAAGTTTACTATAATAAAAATTTCAAATTAAAGTTATTTAATTATTTAGTAGTTATATTGTAGCAAGAGAAATTTATACACACACAATTAATCAGTTTGAAATTGAATTATTTTCCTTGAGATTGACATTATTATCATTTACATCTGACTTTTATTAGCTCGAAAAAGTTAAATTTGTAGAAATTTTATTTTTAATTATATAGATTATTATATAATTTAACTTAATACAATTACATTATTTTTATATTTATATTTGTCTTAATATATCATATAATAAAGAATGTATTTTATTGACTCTTATTAATAAAAAATAGGTAGCACATCGCACCATTGCCGATGTCGAACTTGCTGAAAATATTAAGCTTGAAGCCATAACCATTTGTAAGTTCTTCCATATTTATGCAAAAGATATGAGTACAAGATTCTACAAAACTACTAGTAGGAAGATTTATTTCACTACTGCCTCATTTCTTGATCTTGTGCGAATGTTTTCTAATTTAACAACGGGAAAACGGCAAGAATTCTCTCTCAATAGGTAATATCTCAATAAATAATATCCAAATGAAAAACGATATTGCTGCATAATACAATAAAGCAATACTTAATTCTAAAATCATTTTTTTCATACGTGTATAAAATAAAGATATATAATTTTATCACATAAATTAATACAAATAACACTTCAACAAAAAATTAAAAAATATAATAAAACTGCATATTAGCGACGAGCTCACCAATTTCGATGACCTTGATATATGTTGTCGAAGACATTTCCCTGATTAACTTGCAAAAAGTTTTAGTTGTCGCTCGTTGTTTATTATAAAATTATTTACAAAATAAGTTCAATCAAGTCATGCATAGATTTTTAACTTTTTATATGAAATGAGGTCCACTCCATATCGCATAAAAAGTTCGCTCCTTACCTTCAGTGCGAAACTATACAATTTATTATTGTATAATGCCAATCTCATAGGTTTTCAGTATTCAACACAAAGCAAAGTTTACATTACTATTGTATAATAAATAAGTTATATATTCTAAATTAAACCAGATTTGTTTTAAATCAGAAATAGGTAAGATAATTAAGAGGTAAGATAATTAAGAGGGATAATTAAAGGGAAGTTCATTTTACATCTAACCTCCTCCTGAGAGTGCAGTTTATGCAGATTTACCCCATGAAGTAAGAGTAAGGAGACTTAACTTCATAATGTAGAGAGACAAAAGTTGATGACTAAAAATGTTCCATGTAGGGCCAGGTTCACTGAATGGAATAATTTACAACATTTCATCGCGATCTTGTTTACGTGTAGTGTCATTTATATATGTGCAGTCACATTTTGAATTGTGTCACGTCATTTTTAATTGTATTAAGTGTATAGAATTTGTGTATCAAATCTTGATAATACATTTTAATCTAAGTATATTCTAAATTTTATTTGTAATTTATATGATGTTATAGATTTTGAAAAAAAAATTATAATATTTCCTTTAGCATTAACTTTAGCAAAACTTTTAATTTTTATAACCCAAAATTGTTAACATGTTGAATAAATTAATATAAATTTAGCTACGCAATATCTTTTATGGCATTAATAATTAGAATAAGTATATTTTCTAAGTGTAATTATCCAAATATTAGTATAAATAATTTTTAACAGTAATCATTTTTAACCTTTTTATATCACCATCTGTTATTTACTTACAATTTCAAGATAGCGACAAAATGTTGTAAACTATTACATTCAGCAAACCTGGCCCTACATGGAGCATTTTGCATTGCTACTTTCAATCTGTGTAGTTACATCTCCTTACTCTTACTTCATGATTTACTTAAAATAAATTCAATAGTCCCGCATATGTTTCCAACTTTTTACGCGAAACAAAGTTTGTTCCATATTGCTCCCTGCTTTCAGTGTAAAACTATATAATTTATTAGTATATAATTTTACATAGGTTTTCAGTATTCCACGCAAAATAAGGTTTACATTACTATTTATATGCCATCGATTAGTCACTATCTTTAATTGTTTGTTAACTTTGTAATAAAGAACCCCGCACATCTTATGGAAAAGTGATTTCAATGAAATTGTCTAAAAGTTGGATATGTTTTAGTTTATGACCTCCTGATCAAAAGTCCCAATGGGCATGACCTTCAAAAATGAACAAATTTTTTGTTACAGACGTTCAAAACGGACAATTGGATTCACGTACGCTGAAAATGTATTCGACATTATATGTGAAAATATGCGTGATATATTTGCGTGTTCTGAGTCTCTCTCTGTGTGTGTGTGTGTGTGTGTGTGTGTACACGAATCGGCAGGAATGGTGTCTTGGTATGCTTGTGTTTATGTTTCATATGCGGCGTAAAACCTAAAGATATGAATAATTTCGATCTTATTTGTAAAAAGAGTGTTACGATAAGGCACTACAAATTTGGATTATCAAGTCTTCACGGATGGATTAGATGCATGGAATTTTTGTTACACGTTTTTTATAATCTCGAAATAAAAAAATGGTCGATCCGAGATGCGCAAGAGAAGCTTCGTAAAGAAAAACGTAAGAAGAAAATTCAAGAAGAATTTAGACAAAAATTGGGATTATTAATCGACGTAATCAAACAGGGTGTCGGCAGCACAAACGATGGCAACACTGCTAGAAAATTTTTTGAAAAATCTTCAGTCACAGCGGAGATTACCGGATTGGATGAACAAATAATACGGAAATTTGCGGTTGTTTTACAAGCTATCGCATCAGGCCGACAAATTGATCCACAAAAATTCGATCATTATGCTAAGAATTTAGCGAGACTTATTATTGAAAAATATGGGTGGTACTATATGCCAGCTACTGTTCATAAGATTTTATTCCATGGTTCAGAAATTATAAAATATGCGATTGTGCCAATAGGACAACTCTGCGAAGAGGTTATTGAAGCTAGACATAAACAATTTAGAAAATATCGCCTTGAAAACACTAGAAAAATCAGTAGAAAAGCGACAAATACAGATTTATTACATCATTTATTAATATCATCTGATCCCATTATATCTAGCCTAAGACCTGATTTCAAAAAATCAAAAGAGCAAAAAATGTTTTTAGAGGTACAAGAATTATTACGGTTATAATGATGCAGAAAATTCTGAATCTGAAAGTTTAAATTCTTAAATTAATAGTTTTATTCTAATTTCATCCGTCAGTATATATAAATCATTTATTGTAATTAAATAAATACAAATAACATAAAAAAAATTGTAATGCCAAATACAGAAAATAAAATATTTCATAATTATGGTTATTAGATTGTCGTCGATTGTTTTTCATATATTCTTTGTTATTTACGTTCAAATTATAAAATGAAAATATTTTATCATATTATATCGAAATCTTAAGTTAAAATACTATACAAATGAAATAGATATATAAAACAATAAAACAAAAGATATTTCATTGTTATGTCCGAGAATTTGTATGTTTCACTCCACTGTGCGTCGGGTTCTAGGAATTGACGCGTGTTGAGATAACAAAAAAAACCTTTATTGTGTGAGTCAAGTATTTACATAGAGTATGTATTCGCGCGGCGCGGATGGAATCGCCGCGTTGCAATTCGCTCGCCGCGATGTATTTTAGTCGTTCTGCGGTTTGCGCGGTGGAGTGCGTTTTTACGATTTAACGTGACGCGATGTAGTGCGCTACAATTGTTAATCCCGCTAATTTATTTTCTTCGGATGATCGCTCGGCGGAATATCGATTATATTAGCCTGGCACGCGGCGTATTTCGCCGAAGCCGCGCGTCGCAGTTTTTGCCGCGGTTTTTATCGCTCAGCTATTCGGCGCTTTAAATCAGTGCGGTTATTCAACTTAGATTAATTATTATAATTCTATCCTCTTTAAGGATTTAAGGTTTCGGAAGGCGTCGCGACGCTAGCAAGCGTCGGAGGCGGCTCAAGTTCCACCCCGGGATAGGCGCGACGTCTGATATTCGGATCTCGGGTTGGAGGCGATCCCGCAAGCACCGATATCAATCGGCAGAGACAGCGTTCTCACTACCTTCTGGCTTTTGGATTTCGCCAGGATTTTCTCTTCGCTTTGCTGGCCGTCAGACTAGCTTGGCTTGAGAAGGATCAGAAGGATCTGTCTCGAAATGTGCCGAGACCGTCTTTTTATACTGCTCTAATTAGCCCGCGTCGGCGTATTTCGGAATTACCCCTACCGAGCGGGGGTAACGAGTCGGTCGGTTCGGGTCCGCTCGGAGAGGTTCGGGGCCGCCGAACGCGGGCCGGCGCGCTTTGTCTGTTCGGGCCCGGTCGACGGTCTTCGGCGGCGGTCGGATCTTTAAAGCTGGGCCGTTACGCGGCCCAGACTTTTCGCACGAGTTTGTCAACTTTAAAATGTGGGCGCACCGCGCCCCTGCTTCTGCCCGGCGGGTGTTCTGCCGAGCGGCAGCTTCCGGCTGTTATTCGGCCGGGAAACGATGCATTCGCGGTGCATCGTTACAAATAATTGTGCAATCAGACATAGGGTTGCAAGTTTATACACGAAACGAAGTTCACTTCATCTCGTTGACAGAAATTATGTTTCATCGAATCTGTGTCTATGTTCGATTAGCACTGTATCTAATCGAGCTTGTATTCAATCCAGAAATATCGTATCCTGATGAATAATATGCACAATCGAAACTCACTCAGAATTTTCTATAAATTTATTTATACATTTAATTAATAGCCAATCCAACATTTCGAATTCTTTTATAGAGAACGATATCTCAGTGGTCTCGATAAATTGGAATATGCAGCTGAGCAAATTTGTCAAATGCGCATTGTACTGACAGAGCTCAAGCCTCAATTAGAAGCATCAGCGAAGGAAACGACGGAAACAATGAAGCAAATAGAAGCAGAAGAAACGAGCATCAAACGAGCAACAGTTCTGGTAAAGAAAGACGAAAATATTGCAAACGTGCAAGCTGATATTGCCAAGCAATTAAAAATGGAATGCGAAGCAGATCTAGCTGAAGCTTTGCCAGCCTTAGACGAAGCGATAGGTATAAATATATTTATTTATTTATTCACTTAAAAAATAGAAAATAGAGTATGTATATGTTTACATGCATATCTCACGTGATTATCCAAATTCTATTTTTCTATTTTTTTTTAAATAATGAGATTTTCTTTTTTCAGATAGAAATTAAACATAATATAAAAAGAAAATATAATTAATGAAATAGTTTATAAAATTTTTCAGAATTCATATTTCTTCAGATTTCAAAGTCATATATTTTAGATATAATATATAATATACAGGGTGAGGAAAAAGTATGGAAACCCCTAAATTTTTCGAAAACTATGGATTTTAGAAACAGATGTTTCAGACAAAAATTGTAAGGTTTCAAGTAATGCATTACATAGCAACATCAGTATGATCTTAAAAAGTATTGTCGAGATCACGTGAAGGTTACCTTCAATTCCTTAAATGGAAGCCCCTATTTTTTATTACATATTCTTATAGCTTACCTCGAGAACTTTTCAAAATACCATAATAAAGTATTTTTCATTGAGTACTTTTCGGCCCGAAGCTCCGAGCGCCGAGCTCACACGTACGCTCACGCTCACATGCCCGTTACCCTCTCCACTCACGGTTGCCGCTTGCTTGCGTCTCGGATCTGGCAGCTCTGGTTCGGGGTGCCGAGTCTCGGGCGCGGGTTCTCAACCGCCGGTATCGACTCTCGACGGCAGCGTCATGATAATCGATCGATCGGTTCCTACCCGGTTGTTATTCTAAGTATTAAAAAATGGGCGCATAGCACCTCTGCCTCGGCCCAACCGGTGATCGTCGGGCGGCAGCTTCCGGCCAGTGTTCGCCGGGAAACGATGCATTTTGGGGGTGCATCGTTATAATATATAAACATAAAAGATATAATATTGTTACGTCCAGACCCTGGAATGGATGGGCAATATGGAAGGACGCAACTTATTTACCCCGTGACACACTTTGTTCGGGCGTGTGTATGGATCGGGTCGAACGAATGTGAAGGGCCTGACACAGGTCAGCGACCGAAAGTCTCTTTAACGCTGCGTTTTTAAGCCTATTCGTTCGGTGGCCCCTTTTCGGTTAAGGAATTTAATCCTTGTTACGCGGGATGGGACCTAGTGCGATCTCAGGATTTAGGGAAGAGAACGGTTTTGAATAATTAAATTATACATTAAATTAAAAATACATATATTATAAAAAAAATAATGAAAGAAAAATACATCTTAGCAGTTGTAGGTATGCGTGAGTGGGTATCTGTATGTGTATGTATATATGCTCGCGGGTGTTACAATCGTTCGGAAGTCATCAGTCAGAATATACAGGGAAGAATTTACGTTAAGAATTAAATTCTGACTGGTTAATACAATATACATATAATTAATGTAATATAAGAAATAAAACAAAATAAAAAGTGAATGTGTAATAAAAATATGAATAACGCTTACTCATTAAGGGAAGTATAGAATTCGTCGCTTGCGCATATGTGTTATAGTTAGAATTAAAATTTTCTAAATTCGCTAAAACACAGGTCTAAATTAAAATACAATAATAAAATTAAGATAAGAGATTCGCCAAGTCTAAGTTCGAAAATTATTCATCTATTTCAACGGTTTCTCCCAAAAGTAATGATAATTCAAAGGAAAATAATATAAAGAGAAAATAAAAGATAATAATAAAAATTATAATATAAGGATGGGAAATTAAAAGAAAACGAAAGGGAGTAAAGAAAAAGTAGAAATGAAAAGATATATATAAAGAAGGGTTGAAATGAGATATAAAGATAGAAAACAATATAAATTCTCGGTAAATAAATCAGAAAGAGCTAATAAAGAGAAATAAGGAATTGTTCGCGAATCGTCTTACGGAGATTCCCGGCGATTTCCCCAACGCTTTATGTTTGACCGCGAATTGCGAGGCGACACTAATAAAATTGAAGATACGCGATTTAAATACGGTAATTATTAATGAAGACAGATGATCGATCAGGTATATTAGGTCTCTATCAAGAAACGATCTTCAAGGCTTATTTATCGTTCAATCCTTTCATTTGAAATATATCCGATCACAATTTGAAGAAGTAATTATATATATATATATATATATATATATATATATATTTATATCGAGAAGAAAATTAAAGGAAACTAATGGGATAGATTGCTGGAAAGAATCTTTGGAGAGTGGAGAAGTATTCGTGAATTCCAATTCTGAAATTCGCAACGAATAGATAGGAGGAATATTCGTGAATTCCAATTCTGAAATCCGCAACGAATAGATAGGAGGAATATTCGTGAATTCCAATTCTGAAATCCGCAACGAATAGATAAGAGGAATATTCGTGAATTCCAATTCTGAAATCCGCAACGAATAGATAGGAGGAATATTCGTGAATTCCAATTCTGAAATCCGCAACGAATAGATAGGAGGAATATTCGTGAATTCCAATTCTGAAATCCGCAACGAATAGATAAGAGTTATACGGAGAGGGGAATTGAACTGTTATCGATAAATTACTATTGATGGTTACTATGGAATTCTAACTGATCGAGAGTATTATTGATGAAACTCTTATTACTCTAAAGATCTGTAATTCAAACTCTTTAATTACCTAAAGATCGTTTCGCAATCGCCAATCGAATGAGAAGGAGAAATAAGGATTGATTGACTGATAGTGATTAGTAAAAATTTAATGGTTATTAAACCGTTTAAAATTATTTGTCAGACGTAGATTTTAGAGAAAAACTCAATTTTACTCACAACTCGTTGGCATCGCAAAAATAAGTGCGTTGATAAAATTGCAATGGCTGAGGTCGGAGGCTTATAACATGAAGAGCTGGGTAATGGAGATGTTCATCAGAAAATTCACACGATGCACAATTAAATGTTGACAAAATCATATTCACTGTGATATAAAACAGATTAATAACTCAATTGCATAATGCAAGAAAAAAGGATCTCCGAGGCTATATAATTTAAAAATTGAATGACTGAATCTTGACTGGAACTGTGAACTGAACTGTCAACTGCACTGCTGCTCGTTGGAAGAATTAGCGTACTGAACTGTCAACTGGAGTGTTAATCGCGCGCGTCGCGCCTTGCGCTTGCATTTTAAAGTTATTACTCCTCCTCCTTACTGGATGGTGGGAATCTTTTGTAATAATTTTAATACTCCCTTCTTAAGGACAAGGAGGCTGATTTTTGGGAGGAGAGGCCTTTCTTAAGATTTTTATTGGTTAAGCCCTTTGGCTCGAGACTTAGCTCCATCCAGTAGAGAGTGGGAGTAAGTTGATTAGCTTATCGTTCTTGATGATTTAACGATTCGGAGAACGCTTGAGGGTGGCCTGTCGAACGAGCGCACGTGCACTATCAATTTCAAGAATATTGCTGTATGTTTAGATTTTGACAATCTTCCCGAGAACCAGATCTTTATTTAAAAAATTCCTTAGATAGAGAGGCTTCGAACATAAAGCCGTACCAATAGATACGGGACAGTTGGAGTTTCTTATAACAACTTTTCGTCTTATAATTCACGAATTTATTTAGAGTTCCGTTAGCGCTATCTCGACTGGCCATTCTCTGAATTAGATTTGTTAAAGTTTAATGGCGATACACGCGGGTTAGGTTGCGTTCTTCTACGCGTTATCTTTATTCCTAAGAAGAATCGCTTTACATTCCAAATGCAAGTCGATCCTTGATTTCTTTCTTCCACGAAATCGTTTCGAGGAAAGAAAAGAATCGTGGAGTCCACCGGACGTAACACCCCCCGCCTTAGACAAATGTTGGGAGTACACGACATTTGCAAATAATAGAAATATCAGATTCTTTTCTTTCTGAGAAACGGAAAAAAGAAATTTATACGCATTATATACTTAAAGTAATGTGTAAGAGTATAATATATAGTGTAATTATAATAATAGTATAAGTTAATTCTCTTTTATTATTTAAAGAAGGAGGAAAGAATAGGCAACTTCCAGAACTATTTCTTTGTTCTCTCGTCCTTCTTGTACAGATTTTCTTATAACATATTCTTAAATGATAATAATGTTTTATGATTACAGCATATAATGATTAGAATATATGATTATGTAATGATTATATTTTTTCTCTTTTTATTTATGATTAATTATTCTTTTTTAAACCTTTATTAATTATCTTTTATTTATATTATACATGTATACTATAAATTTTTTATTTAAAATGGAGGAAAGAAATCTTAATTTCAGAACTGCTATCTTAATTTTTTCATCTTTCTTTTATAAGTTCGAGCATAAAAAGAATTTTAAATTCTCTGACTTATTTTATATCATATGGATATCAGTAGAAATCTGTGTATACAGGGTGGACCATTTTAACCTTTAATGGAGAATAACTCGAAAACCAAGCCCGGGAGAGAAAAATGTTTCAGACAAAAGTTGTTTGGTTTCGAGGGGGCCATAAGATGGTATCATTGGTTTGACCTTGAAGAGTTATTTGAAGGTCACATGAAGGTCACCTTCAATTTCTTAAATGGAACCTACTATTTGTCATTGCATATTCTTGTAGCTTATCTCGAGAGCTTTCCAAAACACTATAATGAAGTACCTTTTCGTTAAGTACTTTTTGAGTTATGAGGCTTGAAATAATTTCTTAATTTTACATAAACCGTAAAATATCTTGTAAAATATTCATTTTTCGATTATCTTACCTCAATACTTTTACGTACAAAATAATGAGAGGAATCAACTGGTGTAAAGAAAACACATAGTTGTTTTGAAGAAAAAATATGTAATTTGCAATTAACAATTCCATATTTTTTCTTAAAAACAACTATGTGTTTTCTTTACACCAATTGATTCCTCTCATTATTTTGTACATAAAAGTATTAAGGTAAGATAATCGAAAAATGAATATTTTACAAGATATTTTACGGTTTATGTAAAATTAAGAAATTATTTCAAGCCTCATAACTCAAAAAGTACTTAACGAAAAGGTACTTAATTATAGTGTTTTGGAAAGCTCTCGAGATAAGCTACAAGAATATGCAATGACAAATAGTAGGTTCCATTTAAGAAATTGAAGATGACCTTCATGTGACCTTCAAATAACTCTTCAAGGTCAAACCAATGATACCATCTTATGGCCCCCTCGAAACCAAACAACTTTTGTCTGAAACATTTTTCTCTCCCGGGCTTGGTTTTCGAGTTATTCTCCATTAAAGGTTAAAATGGTCCACCCTGTATATGTAATATTATACATAATTACGTAATAAAAATTTTATAGAACTCTTTTTCCTCTTCGTTAACATGTGAAGAAATAAAACTAAAGAATATACGTAATTATAGCTACTTGGTCATCAATGATAAAAAAAAATATATACATATATGTTGAGTGTCAAAGGGTTTGTTGAAGAACCTGTTTTCTTTTTCCATTCGTTTTGCGATTTTTGGCACTACTTCAATTGAGAATGCCTTGTTGACAAATGGATATTTTTTCAATGCAGTTTCCGCATTTGTTTGCAGGGTTAATTTTATTATGCCGTAATTTTTGTATATAGCTTATTTTGTAGTATTAGCAGAAATTTTATGTAGAGTAGGTTATAGAATAGTTGGATATCCGGATTCCACCCTGTTTACGTGTTGGGATAATATTAATAGCAGATCTAATGATCATGATGCATTTTCATTAGATTTTCTAACGGTTTCGAAGTGAATTTTTCATGCATGCTGCATGCCGTTGATCTATGTATTGTCCATATGTAAGAGATATTTATCCCTTTTTTATTACGAGACTTCACTGGATACGACGATGATATGCTAACATTTCTATATTATAGTGATGATCAAGTAGTCTTCACTCGACTTTAAATAAGATAGAAAAAAGCAATGCAAGGAAAAATAGTTCTCTATTCCCTCTTTCTCAATATATATATAACCAAATTTTCTTAATATTTATATAACTATATATTTAAATTTAACTATAGTCAAAGGAAAAATAAGAAGTTAAGATAATATATATAAAAATAATGTTAATAATGAGAGAAAGTTTTAAAAGAAATTTCTCTTCATATGATAGTTATATTGTACATATATGTATAATATAATTATATATATTTAGTATATAAATTTTTTTTCGTTGTTTTTTTTTTTTATACACATATTGGAAAAGGAAAGCATTTGATATAATTCTCAGATGTATATATATTATCTTAATATATCGTAATATCTAAACATTTCTTAAAAATTATATGTACGGGGAAGTATAACAATATATAATAACCTATATAATAAATTGGGAATATAAAATATAATAGAAAGTATACATATATGTAAGAGTAGTGATTACGATTACAATTAATAATGCTAGAGATCTTATTTATATATAAGCATAAGTAATAGAAAGTATTCTCGTCATGGCTTATATTTAGCTGGTCATATTTTATAGTTTTCAGTCCTTGGGTTGTAGTGCAGATAGAAGTTTCCTTTAAAAGTGGTGAAAGATAAGGATCTCCTGATTCTGAGAATTGTTTTCGTCTATGCGTTGAACCAGATTTATTTATTATTTTCAACGTTAAAGAGCAGTCCTTTAATTCTTTGAAGATTATCTCGTTGGATTTGGATTTAATGTAGAAAATCCATAAACGGTTAAAGTGCGCAATTAGATTGTTTATTTTAATTTTAATTTTTGCATTATTCTTTTTTAATTTCTTGAATGTTTTATGAAGTCTTGTATACTGATCTCTGAATCTTCTCGCTTTCGATCTCTTCAATAAAAATACTTGATTTTCTGATTTAAAATTTTGAGTGGTCTGATAATGCTCTTCAAATCTGAGTTCTGCCTTGATATTATGAATATTTTCTTGAATTGCGTAAAAAGACTTTCTTGAAAGATATATTACAGAATTTATTAAGTATTTATCGTAATTTATTAAGTTATCTTCTGGGACGAAAAACTCGTGTGATGAAACTCGTGCTATTTTATGAAAACTCATTTCATATGGAGTATGTTTAATTGTTTCGTATATGTTGATATTATAATTGAAGGTTGTGAAATCGATCCATCTATTCCATTGTTTCTGCTCATTTGTACATTGTTTAAAATGTTCTATTATATGATCAGATCTTTCTAATAATTCATTTGATTGTAGATAAGAGGTACAAAATTTGTAAATTTTCAATGATTTAGAAATTTCCTTCATTAAATTATTAACGGAAATTTTTTCTGGATATATTAATATCGCTTCCGATGCTTCCAGTGTACGAGTAAATCGGACTGCAAAAATCCTTGCGGTGATTTTAGATTTCTGATGTGATAGAGATATTCTCATGCAAAATTTTGTCAACTGATCTTGAAGTGTTAAAATATTTTTGCTATTTCTCCCGGTTTTTGGTGAAGATTCCACGATATTTCCAGTTATTTTGTTGAAAGAAAATTTTAATATATCGGTGATTATCATAGGCTGCTTTATTTTGACTCCAACTGCTTCCTCTTCTGTCATTTCTTTTCTTTTCTCATCCTTTTTTCTTGTGATAGTTTTTATCCGGCGGGTCGTTTCTTTTTTTAAGTTCTTTAATATTATCCTTTAATTTTACTGTTTGGCTCCTTGTTTGTATTTTGTTTCGTTTAAGAAAACTGTGAATTAAAGGTTGTTCTGATATTTGTAATCCAAAAAATTTGCTTAATTCTCCGAATGTAAATAATGAAGAATCAATATTAATATTGAATAAATTGCCTTTAGGTACGATATTTTCAATTTTCTCAGTATTCGAAAAACACAAATAAAAATAATCATTTTCTTCTTTCTTGTTATCAATTCCTGTCAATGTTTTGTAGGTTGCTTTTGTGTCTTCTGGGTTGTTTAGATTTAAAATTTTCTTGGTTGTCATCATTTTATATTTCACCTCTTCGAAACTCACAGGTTTTCTGGATAACGTGTCTCCAATACTGTATTGTTTTTCATTTGAATGTTTCAATCGTAGCAGCTCCATAATCTTCTTGGGTTGATCCTCCTTTGTTTCTTCGGAGATTATTAAACATTGCTGCAATTTACAATTATTGGGATTAATTATCCGATTTTCTATATTTTTCTCTTCCTGTGATTTGCGTTTTCGCATAAATTTTTCTATAACTTCTTGTGTTTTAATTTGAGAGGAATAAAGGAGTTTGGAAGAAGGCTTATTTTTGCTTCGAAAATTTTTTATTTTTAGATCATAAATTTGAGCCCTTTCAATAACGTCATCAGTTGTGACATGAGAAGATTTAAATTTATTCTTGAGATTTCTTGTGGATAATCCAATCCTTAGAAAATTAATATTTAGAAAGGATATTCGTCTTCTCTCCTTAAAATTTTTAGGTTTGAAACGTGCCGAGTTGCGTAGTGAGGTTTGGTAACTTCCCTCCTCGCAATCGACGGAGCTAGAATTTTCTAAAGAGGTTTGGAAATTTCCCTCCGAAATTCTAGAATTTTTTCTTTTAGGGGGAGCTTGGAAGCTTCCCTCCTTAAGGATTTTTGGATTATTAATATTTTCAGGAGGAGTTTGGTAATTTCTCCCTCCAAGGATTTTTGGATTATTAATATTTTCATGAGGAGTTTGGTAATTTCCCCCTCCGAGGATTTTTGGATTATTAATATTTTCAGGAGGAGTTTGGTAATTTCCCCCTCCGAGGATTTTTGGATTATTAATATTTTCAGGAGTGGTTTGGTAATTTCCCCCTCCGAGGATTTTTGGATTATTAATATTTTCAGGAGGGGTTTGGTAATTTCCCCCTCCAAGGAACTCGGAGTTATTCAAATTGTTTAGATAATCTTTATTTTTCTTCTCATTTTTCATTATTTTGTTTTCACAATTAATTTTGGTTTTATTTTGGGTTTGAGTTATATTTTTATTCTCTTCTTGATTTAATATTTCTTTCTTATCTTCGTTCCGAGCTTCTTTAGTAATAATATTATCTTGATGATCTTCGTTTTGACGGTTCTTGGTTTTGTCTTCAATTTCTACTTTACTTTCACGATCATCGAGCTCACTAAATATTTTATTAAATACTTCGTGCGTGGTTTCTTCCTTTTTATCCGTTGGTTGTTCCTGACTCCTTAGAACTTCAAAATCTTTTTCTTGATTACCAAGTAGATTATTCAAAGATGTTAGACGTATATAATAGGAACGTGGACGTCCATTTCTTCATTCAATGTACTTAGGACGTTTAAATATGCCTTTCCAGCGATGTTTTCCACGATGATATCTCCTAAATAGATTCCATGTGCTATTTTTAATTTTGGTATATATCCTACTTTTATTTCAGGATTTTCCACTCTTACATAAAATAGTGACTCTGACCGTGGAGGCACTGTGATCATTTCCGGCGTGAAGAAAGGTATATTATTAATTTCAGATACGGCCAGACATCCTTGTGCGTAGTCTAACTTTGAGGAAGTTTGTTTTAAAAAATCATTCCCTAATATTCCAGCTTCTGGGATTGGGAAATCGTGAGATACTATATGAAAAGGCACAGATATCTTAAAAAGATTTAATATAATCTTCCCAAACGTATATACTGGATAATTATTTATGCCATTTAATTGCAATATTTTTGTATAATTAATGTTTATATTTTTAGGTATAAAATTTTCTTTAATTAAATTTGGACTGGTTCCTTTATCTATCATAAAAATGGTTTGAGTGGGTTTATCATTAATGTAAACTTGGACAGTAGGCACGCAACCGCGTTTATCAAGATTTATTGTTACAGGCCGTGCGTTTATTACTCGATAATCTACTTGATTCTCTAGGACGGGGAAATCTATTTGAGCTTCCTCTATATCCAACATCGAGAAGTTATTGTAATTTTTCTGATTATTTTTCTCTCGGTAATTATTCGTTGCAATTCGTAATTGACAATTTTTAAGGAGATGACCTTGTTTTTTGCAATATCGACAAAATGAATTATCTTTAGAGGTTGAAATTTGGCTTACTTTAGAACAACAATTTTTGGCAGTATGTCCAAAATTATTACAAATTTGACAAATAATTTGTTGTTTATCTTATAAATTATACTCTTCATTCTGTTTCCTCCAACAATGTTTAGCTAAGTGGCCAGGCCTTTCACACCACTGACAGATTATAGAAATTTTATTAGTTTGATTATTAATATCGTTTTGCAGACACGACTTTGCATCATGACCTGATTTCGAACATAATTGACACGATATAACTTCCTCTCGTATTATATTTATGGATTGACGATATCGAAGATTACGTAAGCGACAATTATCAGCGCCATGTCCGCGTTTTTTGCAAATTTGACATATTAATATTTCGGTTTTCAAATTTGTCCCATTGTAAATTTGCGGAGAAAATTGAGTGAATTTCCTACAGTTATTGGCTATATGTCCCTTTTTAAAACAGATTTGACATGTTTCCTGCAACCACTTAATATAATGTAGCTCGTTTTGACTTGAGTTAGCGCCTTGCTTCTGTCGTATGTTTACTATCTCTCGAAGTTCTCGTTCAATCCTCAAAGCGTCGGCAATGGTGTCTTCTATGTTTAGATTTCTGGTAATTTTTTGTTCTATGTTAGGCTTTAACCCTCTTATGAAACATTCACATATGTTCTTTTTTAATGACATTTTAATATTTTCATCAGGCAAAACTTTTTCTAGATATTGATATGTTTCTAAGATTTGTTTTCCAAGAGTTTTAATTCTACTAGCATAACTAATTACGTCTTCTTCATCTTCTTGGTAAATACATCCTAATTCCCCTTGCAATTGATAAACATTTTTCGAAGGACCGTAAATTCGTTTTAAATAGGACGTTAATTGCGATATGCTATTAAAAAATTGATCTTGTATAGTTCGGCGAGCTTCTCCGATTATTCTGGTTCTTACGATTTTAGTAAATTGCAATTCTACTTCTTCAGGTAACATAGATTTTGCTTCTTCACATCCTTCAATGAAATAATTTAGTGGAATGTTATTGCCGTCAAAGAAAGGAACAGCTTCAACAGCGTATTTTAGCGTAGCGAAAGAATTTTGATAAGACATTGTTTTGGAATCACTTCCTATTTCTTTAATACGAATTTAATATAAATTTCTGTAATACAAATTTGATTTAATTTTTTTTTTAGTTTTTGATTACTAATTATATCGAGAAAATCATCAGACTTTGGCTAGGATGTATATTGACATTATGAATAAATAAAAAAAAAAGTGTTTGTTTCTAATATCCACAAACTAAAATAGATTTGTTTTGAAATAGATTTAGGAGTTGCTATCGGAATAGATGTGTATAGTGTATATAATTCAAAGATATAAATCTGATATAAATCTGAATACTATCTGATATAAATTTAGGTTTAAATTTAATTTGAATATATTTTACTCTCAAAGAATTGTCTTTTAAAAGGATTTTTTAATTCTTATCGAGATTTTTACATTCCTTCCCATTTCCAAGATCGCACTTTTCAATCCCGGACGAGCCCCCAAAATTTATCAGTATGTTACGTCCAGACCCTGGAATGGATGGGCCGTATGGAAGGACGCAACTTACTTACCCCGTGACACACTTTGTTCGGGCGTGTGTATGGATCGGGTCGAATGAATGTGAAGGGCCTGACACAGGTCAGCAACCGAAGGTCTCTTTAACGCTGCGTTTTTAAGCCTATTCGTTCGGTGGCCCCTTTTCGGTTAAGGAATTTAATCTTTGTTACGCGGGATGGGACCTAGTGCGATCTCAGGATTTAGCGAAGAGAACGGTTTAAATAATTAAATTATACATTAAATTAAAAATACATATATTATAAAAAAAATAATGAAAGAAAAATACATCTTAGCAGTTGTAGGTATGCGTGAGTGGGTATCTGTATGTGTATGTATATATGCTCGCGGGTGTTACAATCGTTCGGAAGTCATCAGTCAGAATATACAGGGAAGAATTTACGTTAAGAATTAAATTCTGACTGGTTAATACAATATACATATAATTAATGTAATATAAGAAATAAAACAAAATAAAAAGTGAATGTGTAATAAAAATATGAATAACGTTTATTCATTAAGGGAAGTATAGAATTCGTCGCTTGCGCATATGTGTTATAGTTAGAATTAAAATTTTCTAAATTCGCTGAAACACAGGTCTAAATTAAAATACAATAATAAAATTAAGATAAGAGATTCGCCAAGTCTAAGTTCGAAAATTATTCATCTATTTCAACGGTTTCTCCCAAAAGTAATGATAATTCAAAGGAAAATAATATAAAGAGAAAATAAAAGATAATAATAAAAATTATAATATAAGGATGGGAAATTAAAAGAAAACGAAAGGGAGTAAAGAAAAAGTAGAAATGAAAAGATATATATGAAGAAGGGCTGAAACGAGATGTAAAGATAGAAAACAATATAAACATAAAATTACACAAAGTTAAACGCTCCCCAAAATTAACAAATTAAAATGAATAATAAGAGGCAATAAGGAGCCAACGCGGTTGTAGGGCGTGAAAACAAATTTTTTTTCCAAACAGTCAATTGAAACGATCTTTCTTCTTTATTTCATACGTTTCGGCCTCATTTCGAGCCATCTTCAGTGATTCTAATACAATCAAAAAATGCTAATTAAGACAGTAAAAAGGATGCGGTGTCAATAAAAAATACAAAAGAGAAAAAAAGCATAATCACATACATACATAGTCTATAGGAGTGAACGCTATCTCATCCAAGTCGATCCACCCGAAAAAGACCGATGCAAGCAGCACTCTCAACGGTAAAAAGCGCGAGGAGCGATGCACTGACAAAGTAAACATAACAGAGTCATATATTTGCAATAAAAATTGATTGACAACAGTCAAGGGCTACTCACTCGGACAACGAGAAGACCGACAGAGACGAAACGAACACCCAGCACGCAAACAATCAACTAAGTCGAAAATTCAAACAACAACGGAAAGCGATATCAAACTGTGGTCGAACAAAAACAATCCGTGTACATGGAGGGCAAACATCAGCTCATTAAATCTTAGATATGTTTTCAATAATCGACAGACACGATGTGTTCAACTTTAAAGTATCGCTTTGGAGGTTCAACGAATTCCTTTGGCGCTTGATATGAATCATTTCAGATATTAGTCTTTTACCTAAAAACATTTCCTCATCCAAAATGTCAACCTTATCAAAATCAAAAGTGTGATCAAGCGCTCTATGTTCCGCGATGACGGACGTAAGATTCCTTCTATGTTCTTTGATTCTCGTTTTCAACAAGCGTCCAGTTTGTCCCACGTAAGAAGCGTCGCAGTCCATGCAGTTAATTTTATACACTATATTACTGCGCAAACCATCCTTACCGACCTTAATAAATCGGCGTAAGTTATTGATTCCCGTGTAAGAAAGCCTAACATTAAGATTCCCGACGCAATGTCGAAAACGCTCCGATATGTTCCTCACATATGGGACATTAAAATATGTAATTCTGCTTCCCCCATTAACATCATCTGTCCCGATCTCAAAGTCCGTCAGAATGTTATTACATTTGTCACTGAATCTGTGAAACAGAATATTAAGCCGGTCAGCAATAGTGTGAAAAATAAAAGAGAGCGGATATCCATTGTTCAAAAGAATGTTAATGACAAATTCAAAATTTTCTTTATGGAATCTTGGATGAGAAAGCCAGAAAACTTTATCCGTTAAGCCGATTATCGTACCCTTCTTCTGGCAAAGGGGGTGTCGCGACTCAAAGTGGAGGTATCTTCCGGAAAAAGTCGGTTTATGAAACCAATTAAATTCGATAAATCCATTTTCTAAAATGATTGTGATGTCAAGAAAATTCAAACGGTTGTCGACACTCTCCTCCATAGTAAACTGCAGCCTAGTGTGGAACGAATTGAACGTGTTCATAATAGTATTAAGCATCGAGGGGGGAGCCGCCAACACAATATCGTCAACGTATCTGAAATAAAATGGAAGATCCACATCAAGAGTCGCGATCGCCCTAGCTTCTAAATCTTGGAGCGTGATCTCCGCGATGATCGGGGAAAGAGGAGAGCCCATGGGCGTGCCAAATGTTTGTTGATAGCAAACATCGTTAAACATAAAAAATGTAGAGTTCAAAATGAGGCGAACTGCCATTAAGAACTCATCGCGAGGTATCTGGCAATTCCCTACTATATAGTCCCATCTGACACAAAGACTGTCCAAGGCCATATCTAACGGTACGTTGGTGAATAGAGAGACGACATCCAGTGAAATCAATTTTACATCACCATCGACATATCTACCCTTGAGTCTATCGACAACTTGCGCGCTATTGATAATTTGGCTATCAGGTCTCGGAATAGACTTGTAAATAATGTCATGTAAAAATTTGGCGAGACCATAAAGAGGCGTGTTCTTAGATGAGACTATAATG
This sequence comes from Camponotus vicinus, assembly GCF_025532165.1. Lineage (NCBI taxonomy): Eukaryota > Metazoa > Arthropoda > Insecta > Hymenoptera > Formicidae > Camponotus > Camponotus vicinus. The sequence goes on from NW_028141979.1 coordinate 13,337,395, forward strand.
CGTAACGGATTATTTTTCTTATGAATTTTCGGCAGCCCATAGGCCCTCGGTAAAACGCCATCCGTACAATTTAACGCTCTATATCTCGCAACAGAGATGTAATCACGAGCTCTCCATCTCACTAACAAATCATGCAAACTGCTAATCACCTTATTAATCGGGTTCTTATTTACTACTCTATACGTGTTTTTGTCTGCTAACAAAATAGACATATTAGAAAGATAGTCGTCCTTATCCAACGCGACTGTTATATTGCCTTTATCGGCTCTCGTGAACAAAATGTCAGGATTCTCCTTTGTGAATTTTTTTACAGCATTCAAAGAACTCAAAATAATTTCATCAACAGGAGACTTTTTTGAAAAGGAATTATAAAAGGTACTTATAATAGGGAAAGATCTGTTTCTCAACGTCGTACGTATCTCTGTGGGCAGCCTGTTGATGTTATACTCCACATTCTTCAGTAATTCGACAGTCGTTCTTTCCTTGTCAACCACCGGTAAACAAAATTTCTCTCCAAGTTGTAGTAAAAGTTTCACATCATGGGGTATGGGCGCCGAAGATAAATTAACAAACCATTCGTCTCTTAATTCCAAGATCGGAGAAACACGTGGCGAGAAAGATGAAGGATCAAGGTTGATACAAATAGACGAGGGGGAGGGTAGGGGATTGAAGGAAAAATTCACATTATTACATATTGCTGAAGATTGACTAACTGGATGCGTCACAACTGCAGATTTATAATTCGGATGCATGTAAAAATAACGAATCGGACGAATATCTTTCAGTGTCTCTTTCAGTTGTTTATTTAACAACCATTTAAACTTCTTGTCTAGTTTCGAACTTACATAGAGATAGAAAGCGCGCTGAGACCTACTCTGTTTAACAAAAAAATTATTACAGATAGATATCGGTAAATTGTTAGATATAAGTTGAACAACAACAAACATCTCGCGGCGCAATGCTCGAATGTGTCTGTACGAATCCTTAATTTCGTTCTTCAATATATCTGTAACGAACCTAGACCTTAAATTAACATGTCGCCTGCGTGACACGGAATGGTGTAATTCATTATGATAACGGTTACAAAAACTCAGATGTTGTGGTGTTACATTGTGACTAATGCACTTCCTCAAAAATATAATACGCAAATTTAATCTAGACAACCGCTTATTAATCCAAACCCATTTCTTTAAATAAGATACAGTCCTAAAACCGAAATAAAAGCTAACAAATTGAAAAAAGGTTGAAAAACGCATATTTTCAGCCAGCGCAATATTAACATAAAATTACACAAAGTTAAACGCTCCCCAAAATTAACAAATTAAAATGAATAATAAGAGGCAATAAGGAGCCAACGCGGTTGTAGGGCGTGAAAACAAATTTTTTCTCCAAACAGTCAATTGAAACGATCTTTCTTCTTTATTTCATACGTTTCGGCCTCATTTCGAGCCGTCTTCAGTGATTATAGTCTATAGGAGTGAACGCTATATCATCCAAGTCGATCCACCCGAAAAAGACCGATGCAAGCAGCACTCTCAACGGTAAAAAGCGCGAGGAGCGATGCATCGGACAACGAGAAGACCGACAGAGACGAAACGAACACCCAGCACGCAAACAATCAACTCAGTTGATCGTCGTCTCTCTATTCACCAACGTACCGTTAGATATGGCCTTGGACAGTCTTTGTGTCAGATGGGACTATATAGTAGGGAATTTCCAGATACCTCGCGATGAGTTCTTAATGGCAGTTCGCCTCATTTTGAACTCTACATTTTTTATGTTTAACGATGTTTGCTATCAACAAACATTTGGCACGCCCATGGGCTCTCCTCTTTCCCCGATCATCGCGGAGATCACGCTCCAAGATTTAGAAGCTAGGGCGATCGCGACTCTTGATGTGGATCTTCCATTTTATTTCAGATACGTTGACGATATTGTGTGGCGGCTCCCCCCTCGATGCTTAATACTATTATGAACACGTTCAATTCGTTCCACACTAGGCTGCAGTTTACTATGGAGGAGAGTGTCGACAACCGTTTGAATTTTCTTGACATCACAATCATTTTAGAAAATGGATTTATCGAATTTAATTGGTTTCATAAACCGACTTTTTCCGGAAGATACCTCCACTTTGAGTCGCGACACCCCCTTTGCCAGAAGAAGGGTACGATAATCGGCTTAACGGATAAAGTTTTCTGGCTTTCTCATCCAAGATTCCATAAAGAAAATTTTGAATTTGTCATTAACATTCTTTTGAACACTGGATATCCGCTCTCTTTTATTTTTCACACTATTGCTGACCGGCTTAATATTCTGTTTCACAGATTCAGTGACAAATGTAATAACATTCTGACGGACTTTGAGATCGGGACAGATGATGTTAATGGGGGAAGCAGAATTACATATTTTAATGTCCCATATGTGAGGAACATATCGGAGCGTTTTCGACATTGCGTCGGGAATCTTAATGTTAGGCTCTCTTACACGGGAATCAATAACTTACGCCGATTTATTAAGGTCGGTAAGGATGGTTTGCGCAGTAATATAGTGTATAAAATTAACTGCATGGACTGCGACGCTTCTTACGTGGGACAAACTGGACGCTTGTTGAAAACGAGAATCAAAGAACATAGAAGGAATCTTACGTCCGTCATCGCGGAACATAGAGCGCTTGATCACACTTTTGATTTTGATAAGGTTGACATTTTGGATGAGGAAATGTTTTTAGGTAAAAGACTAATATCTGAAATGATTCATATCAAGCGCCAAAGGAATTCGTTGAACCTCCAAAGCGATACTTTAAAGTTGAACACATCGTGTCTGTCGATTATTGAAAACATATCTAAGATTTAATGAGCTGATGTTTGCCCTCCATGTACACGGATTGTTTTTGTTCGACCACAGTTTGATATCGCTTTCCGTTGTTGTTTGAATTTTCGACTTAGTTGATTGTTTGCGTGCTGGGTGTTCGTTTCGTCTCTGTCGGTCTTCTCGTTGTCCGAGTGAGTAGCCCTTGACTGTTGTCAATCAATTTTTATTGCAAATATATGACTCTGTTATGTTTACTTTGTCAGTGCATCGCTCCTCGCGCTTTTTACCGTTGAGAGTGCTGCTTGCATCGGTCTTTTTCGGGTGGATCGACTTGGATGAGATAGCGTTCACTCCTATAGACTATGTATGTATGTGATTATGCTTTTTTTCTCTTTTGTATTTTTTATTGACACCGCATCCTTTTTACTGTCTTAATTGACATTTTTTGATTGTATTAGAATCACTGAAGATGGCTCGAAATGAGGCCGAAACGTATGAAATAAAGAAGAAAGATCGTTTCAATTGACTGTTTGGAGAAAAAATTTGTTTTCACGCCCTACAACCGCGTTGGCTCCTTATTGCCTCTTATTATTCATTTTAAAACAATATAAATTCTCGGTAAATAAATCAGAAAGAGCTAATAAAGAGAAATAAGGAATTGTTCGCGAATCGTCTTACAGAGATTCCCGGCGATTCCGCCAACGCTTTATGTTTGACCGCGAATTGCGAGGCGACACTAATAAAATTGAAGATACGCGATTTAGATACGGTAATTACACAGGACCACAAAAAAAAATTTTATGTACCTTTGACCAGACTAGGTGTATTATATGTTTTTGGGGTCGCTGAAAACGAATCCATAACCCATTTTGCCCCATCACGTCTGGATTTTCCATAACCTCAAAAAATAAGGAAAAAACCGGTGAATCTCAACAATATTGAACCAATACTCTGATCGAACCCCATAACTTCATATCTCGGCAATTTTTTCATATGAAGACACATTATTCGAAACTCTGGAACCCCCAAAAACCTTAAAACCTTATAACCCCATAAACCCATAACGCCATCACCTCAAAACATATAAAAAAAGAAACTTATGCGCTTTGTAATCTAGGAACTCAGAAACTCTGATCCAAATACTATTTGTGGAATCCAATGTTTGTCCATATTACTGGTTTCTATACCAAAAAATTCAGTATACCTAGTTTTAAGTGCATCTGTAAAATTTTTTCTGATCTTACTAACAACATATTCCCCACAAACGACGCAGAAATGGTCTACGCTCTTATTGCACGATATCGTTCTTGTAACATTATACTCATCAAAGGCCAAGTTTCCCACCGTTGTAGAGTTGCGGTTGTATGATAACGACGCCTGCGGGCCCGCTTTCCCACCCTGACCAGCCGCCGATACTGGGGTTCCGACACCCTGCATCGTAACAGGTTTTTTACCTGTGCCTGCCATGACGGCATGTACGCCGTTCACCAGGGACTTCGCCGGATAACGGAATCACTCCGTTGCCCACCGTCACCACGTGGAGGTGCCCTGGTGGCAGGCACAGATGAAAATGACCTCAAAAACTATAAACTAAATCTCATCAACTTCAAAATTATTCGGTTTCTGGGTCATGAAACACGAGATTAAAAGGTTGAAATGAATATCTGGATTAGAGTTTCTGAGTTTCAGAGTTGAAAAGCGTATGAGTCTTTTTCATCATGTTTTGGGCTTATGGGGCTGTAAGGTTAGGAGATTTGGAGGTTATGGGATTCAATGGTCATGAAAAATGTGAGATTATAAGGATGAAATGAATATTTGGATCAGAGTTTCTGAGTTCCTAGATTACAAAGCGCATAAGTTTCTTTTTTTATATGTTTTGAGGTGATGGCGTTATGGGTTTATGGGGTTATAAGGTTTTAAGGTTTTTGGGGGTTCCAGAGTTTCGAATAATGTGTCTTCATATGAAAAAATTGCCGAGATATAAAGTTATGGGGTTCGATCAGAGTATTGGTTCAATATTGTTGAGATTCACCGGTTTTTTCCTTATTTTTTGAGGTTATGGAAAATCCAGACGTGATGGGGTAAAATGGGTTATGGATTCGTTTTCAGCGACCCCAAAAACATATAATACACCTAGTCTGGTCAAAGGTACATAAAATTTTTTTTTTGTGGTCCTGTGTTATTAATGAAGACAGATGATCGATCAGGTATATTAGGTCTCTATCAAGAAACGATCTTCAAGGTTTATTTATCGTTCAATACTTTCATTTGAAATATATCCGATCACAATTTGAAGAAGTAATTATATATATATATATATATATATATATTTATATATATATATATATTTATATCGAGAAGAAAATTAAAGGAAACTAATGGGATAGATTGCTGTAAAGAATCTTTGGAGAGTGGAGAAGTATTCGTGAATTCCAATTCTGAAATCCGCAACGAATAGATAGGAGGAATATTCGTGAATTCCAATTCTGAAATCCGCAACGAATAGATAAGAGATATACAGAGAGGGGAATTGAACTGTTATCGATAAATTACTATTGATGGTTACTATGGAATTCTAACTGATCGAGAGTATTATTGATTAAACTCTTATTACTCTAAAGATCTGTAATTCAAACTCTTTAATTACCTAAAGATCGTTTCGCAATCGCCAATCGAATGGGAAGGAGAAATAAGGATTGATTGACTGATAGTGATTAGTAAAAATTTAATGGTTATTAAACCGTTTAAAATTATTTGTCAGACGTAGATTTTAGAGAAAAACTCAATTTTACTCACAACTCGTTGGCATCGCAAAAATAAGTGCGTTGATAAAATTGCAATGGCTGAGGTCGGAGGCTTATAACATGAAGAGCTGGGTAATGGAGATGTTCATCAGAAAATTCACACGATGCACAATTAAATGTTGACAAAATCATTTTCACTGTGATATAAAACAGATTAATAACTCAATTGCATAATGCAAGAAAAAAGGATCCCCGAGGCTATATAATTTTAAAATTGAATGACTGAATCTTGACTGGAACTGTGAACTGAACTGTCAACTGCACTGCTGCTCGTTGGAAGAATTAGCGTACTGAACTGTCAACTGGAGTGTTAATCGCGCGCGTCGCGCCTTGCGCTTGCATTTTAAAGTTATTACTCCTCCTCCTTACTGGATGGTGGGAATCTTTTGTAATAATTTTAATACTCCCTTCTTAAGGACAAGGAGGCTGATTTTTGGGAGGAGAGGCCTTTCCTAAGATTTTTGTTGGTTAAGCCCTTTGGCTCGAGACTTAGCTCCATCCAGTAGAGAGTGGGAGTAAGTTGATTAGCTTATCGTTCTTGATGATTTAACGATTCGGAGAACGCTTGAGGGTGGCCTGTCGAACGAGCGCACGTGCACTATCAATTTCAAGAATATTGCTGTATGTTTAGATTTTGACAATCTTCCCGAGAACCAGATCTTTATTTTAAAAATTCTTTAGATAGAGAGGCTTCGAACATAAAGCCGTACCAATAGATACGGGACAGTTGGAGTTTCTTATAACAACTTTTCGTCTTATAATTTACGAATTTATTTAGAGTTCCGTTAGCGCTATCTCGACTGGCCATTCTCTGAATTAGATTTGTTAAAGTTTAATGGCGATACACGCAGGTTAGGTTGCGTTCTTCTACGCGTTATCTTTATTCCTAAGAAGAATCGCTTTACATTCCAAATGCAAGTCGATCCTTGATTTCTTTCTTCCACGAAATCGTTTCGAGGAAAGAAAAGAATCATGGAGTCCACCGGACGTAACAATATATATATATTGTGATATTTTTTAATTGTATTAAATTGTATTAAATTTTATATTTTAAATTGTATTAAATGTATTTAAAATTATTATTTTTTCATATAACAGCTTAAAAGATATTATATATATATATATATATATATATATATATACATATATATAATATTTTTTATGTTATTCTTCGGTATTATGTTTACTTTAACGTCTATGTTTACACAAAACATAAATTTCGACGTACGAAGGTCTTCTTGCTTTAGAGTAAGACTTGAATTATTCCTTCGGCCTCTTCTTTTATTTGTCTAAATAATTAATGTTAACAATTCTTCTTATCAGTGGACGCGGAAAACTAGCGATTGGCACTCACTTATAATTGTTCGATAGTAGAATAATGATTGTCCGCCGCGTGCTCGCGATAGACGGTTTTTAACATTTCGTTTTTTAACAAAATTTTGAAAGGGATCGCCTAGCGACATGACCATAAAAAATCATGGTGAACTTTTCGTGATGGTCAAATCTTAATGCAAGCAAAGACGTCTCAAAGTCGAAACCCTTCGTTTGCACTTTCGCGCTTCTGGTAGATTCGCGCGTGCTTCACTGAGGTAACGATTTTACACACTATCAAGCGCGCGGTTCACTGACGCGCGTCCGGCTAAAGGTCGGTGGCGGTTTGTGCGACTTTATTTAATAATTACTGCTCTATTAAGCATTATAGAAAAAAATGGTTTAGGACTTTTCGATTTTTAATCACGAATAACACTATTTACTTAGTAAGAGAATTTGCTTTTTAAGTTACACCCTGTATATTTAACTTTTTTCGACTATATAATATTTATAATTTTTTATATTATTTATAAAAATATATTTATTTTTATCATTTATATTTATCATACATATAAAATACTTTATATTTATATATACAATTTACATATTTCTTGTTCTTAAGATTTTTTTTGTCAGTTTGTTAATCTTTACAAACATTTATCAAGTAAATTTAAAATAACTATTTAATAAATAATTTTTTCAAAAATAATAGCTGCACTCAACACGTTGAAACCAGCGGATATTGCCGTAGTAAAAACCATGAAAAGTCCTCCGGAAGTCATAAAATTAGTAATGGCTGCTATATGCGTAATGATGAATGTAGCACCAATTAAAAGAGAAGATCCAATTACTGGTGACAAGATCTTTGATTATTGGGTGCCTAGCAAAAAGTTATTGGGTGACATTAAGTTCTTGGATTCTCTGCGTCAATACGATAAAGATAACATTCCAGAACATGTGATACAGGTATGCACATTGAATCAAATGCAAAAAATTTAATTTTTTAATGTTATTTTTAAGAGATTCTATTAAATCAAATATTAAAAGACAATAGTGTCTCGTGCTAAGTCATACATAGCAACAGGGAGATAGATCATATATCTATATGCACACAGTCTAATTGCGAATATCTTATGCCTTTACACGGCGCATAATTTAGTAAGCCTCGCACAGTTTATACAAACTCATCAATTTGTTCTATTTCAAGTCCTGACTGTTCTCACGGCATATTATTTCGCGAATCTTACATCACTTGCTATGCGAATCAAGAAAGTGTCATATCCGCTGTAGTGTTTTTCTTTATATTAGAAAAACGGGTTTAACAATAAGAGTGAGAAATTAGGAAATGTTTAAAAAAATGTTTAGTCAATGAGAACGTATTGTTTTTATAGTAGCTTGCTACGCGTATTAATGAGCAGTGATTGTTTGTTAAAAAAAATCGCAAAAGACAGTTGTGAATAGCATTCAATAAAAATAGATAAATTTTACATATATTTACTTATAAAATGTTTTGAAAATGTGCAAATGATTTATATTGTTTCTGATTATATTATGCATTATTATAGATATAACGTGACCGATATGCTATGCGATTTAATTAAAAAATTTTCTGCTAAACTTAAAAATTTCTGCAAAATGTCAGTAGTAGATTTTGAATATTAGCTCAATAAAATTGGCCCATAAATCGTGAAGATCAATATTAATATGAGAAAGTATATTCCTGTTTAAAAAAGATTTGTAGCACTTCGATTTTTGGCTATTGGAAATGGCTATGCTTTCTTATTGAAATTTTTTATACTGTCGCGCCCGCGGAGCGATATATATTGAAACGCGCGCGGTACAACTATCGGCATTCGGGAATAATAACACGGCTTTAAAGAAATAAGAACTTTAATGAAACACCAAGGAACACAAGATATAACACACGATATTATCAACGTAAACACAGAAATGAGAACACATCCGTGCAGCTTGACAGCTGGCTCCGAACTCTCTGAGTCGTCGTTTACAAACAATCTTCTTAACTATGGGAACCGGACAACGGCAGGGCCATAGCGACTCGAGCGCGTACCCCTCCTTTTCATGATTGTTGTCCCGACAAGGACTCCGTGACTACTCTTCGTGGACTCCAGGGACCCCAAACGATATCCTGCTCTACTCTGAGCTATTGTTGCAGGTTACCGAGTATCGCTCTAATCCACTCAGTTGGGGCAGGCTCCCAACCGACTCCTTCCAGAGAGCTGGCGAGACCCTCAAAAATCGACTCTAGGGCAGCCTCCCCTTTCTTCAGTCACCTCTTCTGTGCTCGGCGCGAACCTTTCTTTTCCATCCTTATTCTCCCGTTAGTTTGCGTGGCTTCCCTTCTCTTTCTCTTCGGACAAGAGGGGGGTATCCAATGTGGATCCGTCATCCTGAAAAGGACTCCCTAAGTCCCTGCCCTGGTATTTGCTCTCCGGCCCACGGAAAAACGGCTCAAAAACCGTGGGCGAGGCAGTCTTCTTTACGACTATAATTTTGGCAACAACAAGGTACAGGCTCAGCAAATACTTCATTCAGTTAACTTCTCTGTAGAACAAAATAATGGGCGCAGTAAATAGTGCAATTAATTAAATTAATTTTTATCCTTACTTACTATGGTCCAGGCTATTCCCTAACGGTAAATGTTTACTTTAGGTTACACAGTTCAAAAAATTTTTATTTTAACATATGTTGTAGAAGATACATTCCTAAGTAATACACCGTTTTTGCGGCGGTCTCTTTTCGTTTCTGAGATATGCACTTTTGAAGTTTCATACTTTTGTCACGACTTCCGCGAACGCCGGCGGATAGTCGCAGTCGGGATCAGGATTCGGTTTCTTAGGCAAGCTTAAGAATTTCTCTCGGTGGTTATGTCAGAAATTAAAATGGGTTTATTTAGCGTTGAGTGTGTATGTATGAAAGTACAAATGTGTCTGGTGTATTGTATGATATAAATATGCGGTGCGAATGTACAGTATAAATGTACGGTGTACGGTGCGATTGTACGGTATGAATATACGGTGCGAATGTGTAGTATAAATGTACGATATACGGTGTGATTGTACGGTATTAATATATAGTTTATAATGTATAATGTTCGGCGTGAGTGCGCGGTATAAATGTTCGATCGTAAAGTATCGGCGTTATCGTGGTGCACAAAATGATAAGCCTTAGTTTAATCGCCGCGGAAATCGGAATGTATTAAAGGGCTTCGCGCGATGCAGAAAAACCCTGTCAGCTGTTTCGCAGAGATATTATAGGCGTGCGGTCAATGACCGCGTGACGCTACGCGACGCGTGCCGGTGTTTTTGTGCCGTATTTTGACGCGCGGTCTCAACGTCGTTTTCGATGTATCGAACGCGCTCTTGTTCTAGCTCGGTTATTAATTTAATTATTACGCGCAGATGGAAGATCACGGGGATGCGCCGTGCCGACGAGAACAGCTCGTCGGGGGTAGCTCTCTTCTCTACCTCGGTAACTGATTGCAACGGCGGTGCGGCGGCGGGATCTTTTGCCGAAATCGAGATCACTCGATAATATCGGAGATCGCTCCAATATTTTTTTTGGCGGAATTGAAAAGTAATTCTGGATCTTAGCCTTAGGCCCGAAACCGAGAGTGCTCGGCCGAGGAGGAGTTTGCTCCACCTTCTGTTCGAAGCTTTTAGGCGTTTTCTAGGATCGGTTCTAGGTTCGGATCGTACTTGCTATCGCAAGCGGAATCGGAATTTTGGTGCCGAGATAACGCCGAGGGCCTTTTTATACCTTGGGTAATTAATCCCGCGCCGGCGTAAAAACGGGGTGCCCCCACCGAGCGGCGGAAAAACAGTGCGGAACGGATCCACTCAGTGGGGCGCGGCGGAGCGGGGCGCGGGAGTTCTCACCCAGGGCTCTTCGGGCGCCCTCGGCTGTCATCGGCGCGACTTGCCGACGGCTTCGGCCGTTGATCGGTTCGAAATTAACGGTTAATCGGCGCGACGCGGCGCGCCTCTGCCCCTGCCCGGCGGTTGTTTTCCGGGCGGCAGCTTCCGGCAGGGAAAAAGTAACATGCACTGGGGGTGCATCGTTACACTTTTATGTCATCTTTTCGTTATATTCTATTTATGTGTTTACATTTTTTGTTTACATTTCCTCATCACGGTTTCATATTATATTTTACTTGCGTGATTTTTTTGTTTACGTTTGCTCGTCGCTTCCATGTTGCTAAGCTATAGAATTATTGTTTAGTTTCGCTAAATAAAAATTGTACTTTTTATTTTACCTAAACTTTTAATAAGTGTTTGTATATAACTTCCTTCGTTTTGCAAAGTACATGCGTGAACACCGCATGTTCCGCCCTCCTTACGGGGGGCTCCACTTTCAGAATATGTAACCTAACCCAACCCGTGTCTGAAGTGTGGAATATACCTGGCTTCGCATAGGAAGTTGCAAACTTATATAAACTCATGAACCATATGAACCATGTGAAGCGAAATGTCATATATCAAGGTATTTCTTGTACTTCAGACACAGGTTGGGTTAGGTTATATCTTTCGAAAGTGGAGCCCCCGTAAGGAGGGCGGAACACACGGTGTCCACGTATGTACTTTGCAAGAAAAGCAAAGTTTACAAATACATATATTCTATTAAATATATTTCTTCCTAAACATACACGATATGGTAAAATTGTATTCTATTCATGAAACTTTTTTTGTTAATAACTATTTAATAAATAACAAGGCTAGAACCTTCTGAAAGTTATTCAGAAAGATGACCTCGGTAAATGTAAACAGAAAAATATAAACATATATTTAGAATGTAACGAAAAGATGATACAAGTAAGTATAAAATTTTAAAATCGCATATCTCAGGAACGAAGAGAGACCGCCACAAAATTCAAACGGTGTATTACTTAGGAATGTATCCTCTACAACATATGTGAAAATAAAAATTTTTCGAGCTGTGTAACCTAAAGTAAACATTTACCAAAATATATTAATATTGACACACCTTCGCAGAAGGAAGAAAGCGTGGAATCGGCTGGATGCAACATTGATTTGGATCAAATTTTGTAAATAGGTTCCTTTTAGATAAAAAAGAAGTATACGAAAAGGATTTTTGGCGACTCAAAAATTAAAACATTTTTTTTAAGTACTTTTTCATAAAAGTGAATATTACCTTTAAGAGATCTTATTCGAAATGACTTTCAGTTGATCTCGAAATTAAATTAAATTTTTAAGGATATTTATTGTGAAGATTATGACCCTGAATGACCTATAACAGATTTTAGCCGTCTATTTTTATATGATTCCATTTGCAACTTTCCACTGGAAGCGAAGTTCACCCTACACCATCCCTGAGTCAGTGCAAAACGATGTCTATTATTGTATGATTCTACATGGGTCTGCTTGGGTCAGTCAGCTGAGTTAGTGCGAAACGATGTCTATTATTGTATGGTTCTACATGGGTCTAATTTAAAAATTAGATATAATTCGTGAAAATGTTTTTGTTTTAACTGTTTAGTAAACAACAAATGACGACTAAAATATTTTGAAGGTTATTCAAGATCATGACTTTGACAATATATGTTCTTAGAAATCAAATTTAAAATTAAAACCAACTGAAAATCATTTCAAACAGGCTCTCTAAAGGTAATATATTTTACGAAATATTTTACGAAAAAATAATAATAAGTGTCTTAATAAGTATCTTAATTTTTGAATCGCCAAAAATCCTTCTCGTATTCTTCTTTTTTATCTAAAAGGAAAGATTTGTAAAATTTGACTCAAATCGGAGCATAATGGTTTTCGGAAGTTTCGTCCGATATACTATTATATTATCAACCTCATATATAGCAATTTCACAAATGTTCTCGTTTAAAAAGATTTAGTAAATTTAGTAACTTATATAATGCATTTTTATAAATAATTTCGTTAAAAATAGAAGGTTCGTTAAAAATAGAAATAATTGTACATTGATCTATATACAGGGTGGGCCATTTTAATCTATGCACCCAAATTTCTTTGTACCTAAGACAGATACGGAAAAATGATTCAGACAAAAGTTGTTTGGTTTCGAGGGGGCCATAAGATGGTATCATTGGTTTGACCTTGAAGAGTTATTTGAAGGTCACATGAAGGTCACCTTCAATTTCTTAAATAGAACCTACTATTTGTCATTGCATATTCTTGTAGCTTATCTCGAGAGCTTTCCAAAACACTATAATTAAGTACTTTTTTGTTAAGTACTTTTTGAGTTACGAGGCTTGAAATAATTTCTTAATTTTACATAAATCGTAAAATATCTTGTAAAATATTCATTTTTCGATTATCTTACCTTAATACTTTTACGTACAAAATAATGAGAGGAATCAACTGGTGTAAAAAAAACACATAGTTGTTTTGAAGAAAAAAATATGTAATTTGCAATTAACAATTCCATATTTTTTCTTAAAAACAACTATGTGTTTTCTTTACACCAATTGATTCCTCTCATTATTTTGTACATAAAAGTATTAAGGTAAGATAATCGAAAAATGAATATTTTACAAGATATTTTACGGTTTATGTAAAATTAAGAAATTATTTCAAGCCTCATAACTCAAAAAGTACTTAACAAAAAAGTACTTAATTATAGTGTTTTGGAAAGCTCTCGAGATAAGCTACAAGAATATGCAATGACAAATAGTAGGTTCCATTTAAGAAATTGAAGGTGACCTTCATGTGACCTTCAAATAACTCTTCAAGGTCAAACCAATGATACCATCTTATGGCGCCCTCGAAACCAAACAACTTTTGTCTGAATCATTTTTCCGTATCTGTCTTAGGTACAAAGAAATTTGGGTGCATAGATTAAAATGGCCCACCCTGTATATCTCTCTTATATATAAATTTATTCACTAAATTTTTATTAACTAAACAAATAATATATTTTATAAGTGCTTCTTAAATATAATTTTTTAATGAACAAAATTATTCAAAAAAATGTATTAATATGAATTATCTTACTCAATATTAACATAAGATATATTAATATGAATTATTTTACTCAACAATAATAAATTATATTAAATTAAAATTATTATCGTACCTTCACATAAACCGTCACAGAATCACCAGACGAACTATCACAAAACCGTTACTATACAATTGTCACGCATTTTACATAAAGTTAACAATCTCGAATTTACAGACAAAATTGTCAAAACACTGTGTGCGGTTACAACAGGTTATCGGTACTCGTCGGTAATCGGCAATGTCGTAGCGCTGTTAGCACGATCTTTTGTCAAACCTCTCAACCGTATGCTACTAATACATCTCCTTTTACATGTATACGGATATACAATACTATTATATATCTATACATATGGTGTGTACGTGTAATATACCTGTATAGTGTGCAATAACGATGACGATGACAGTGATAGTGACGTTTCTCAAAAGAAAAGTTTCCATATTTCAACTTTACGTCGTATTTCCTCCGTTCACGATACATGTAGAAAAAAACTAAAGACACTTTTATTATATAATTCAAAGCTATCGATTAAGATTAATAAGAATTCGGTCCGTTTAGCCGTTATTGAGATCTGATAATCTAAAGTACTCTCCCCAGACAGCACAATGACATCCTCGGAACATCCGAAGGACGGACATTATAGATATCCTGTGGATACTATAAATTTTTATTCAGGATATTATGAGAAAGAGCAAAAGATACTTAAATGTTAGTTCCTAAGACATCCTCAGGATATAACTATTGTACATCCTCGGAATATTCGTCGGATTGCCTCAGGATATCCTCTAACTCGGCATGTAATATTACTAACTGCTGCCATATTTTATTTAAAATATACTTTCCAATAATATTATAGAAATATTTTACAATCGTTTATGCAACACTTCTGCAATGTTTCAATGTCCGCAATTATCTAAAATTAGCAACCTTACTTCGTTAATATTATTGAAATATTACGGTAAAACTTTAGAAAAAAAACATCAAGGTCGAATCGTTTTGACATATGTTGTCAAGGTCACTGTCCTGAGTCAAAAGATTTTAACCGTCGCTCGTTTTGTTTATTAAAAAGTTATTAACAAAAGAATTTCCACGAATTATATGCAATTTTTAGACACCATGTACGTTTTACAAAATGAATTACTGCCAGATTCATTCATTTGTGTGCCCAATTTAAAATATTTCAAAAAATGGAAATGCATTGTAAAAGTATTTGGAACAAAATTTATTTATCTGTTTATAATATAATTTATTCATTAAGTGATACAGAAGTAGTTTATGGATATAAAGAAGCCATTATTTTGAAAAATTGTGGTATTTTTGAATCCAGATTGTCTTTTAAATAAAAATTCGGCTAAATAGTGTTGTTAATGTTTTTCTAATATTCCATGAGGCAAACTATCATAGAACGCACTTCTCGCCATAATCTTTCAATGATTTGTGTGTGTACACCTGTCACAGGATCTACAACATTATTTGAATGATTAACAATACTGTGTTTATAATTTAAAGCACTTAAATTAGTGTATCCTTTCCAAGCATCGCTATAAATTATAGTTATAGGTGTAATATGTTTTTGGATAAAGATTGATATTAGGGGACTCACTTCCGATGAGCTTCACCTTGACATATGTTATCAAGGTCACTCTCCTGAGTAACATGCAAGAGATTTTACTCGTCGCTCGTTGTGTATTTAAAAGAATTTATCCTTTTGAAGAAAGAATAGAAGCATTTTTTGAAATAATGAAAAAATGTATCCCATTAATAATAATAATGCTGAATAATAAATTGTAATGGTGCACCTTTTCCGACGCCGCGGATCGGCTCGCTGGTGTCAGGGTTCGGGAGAAGGGGAGGTTCAGGCTCGCAGAACTACACGTTACGAAACAGAACAAATTCTTTAGTAGAACAATTCTTTTCAGTAAATCTTAAGCTAGATTCACAAACATATATTCGTAAAGAGGTCGCGTACAACTAGGTACGGATGCAGATCGGACGCAATATATTTACAAGGTGGTCGCGTACGGTTCGTGATGGACGCGGATCTTATGCGACAAACGCAAGATGTGTACAGGGTGGTCGCGTACAGCACGACGCGGATCGGACGCAGACCTTATTCTAAAGACGCAGGATATTTAGAGACAAAACACGTCAAGTGAGCACCCTTAAAAACCTACCACTAGGTCGTCGATTTTTATGAAACATGGATCAAATGAATGCCTATACCAATACTAAACATATCCCCAAAAGATTTTGCAAAATTTCAATTTTTATTGTTTATACGGATGTTTAAATATTTTAATTACTTTTAATTAAAAAATTAATTACTCGGACACTTTTCAACGAAATGTTATGAAAATTTTATGAGAGATTCTTAGAAGTTTATATTTTCAAATGAAATAAACAATATTCGTAAATTTATTTATTTACCTATTTATTTATAACAATTAAATAAACAATTGAATTTTTAATAATGTTCTCATGCTTCGATTCTTTCGATTCTGGGCGCAAAATGTTCCTCGGACCTTCAGCTATAAGAATCCGCAAAAAAATTTGACTCCCCGACTCATTCTGTAACTCACCATCAATTTTCTTCGATGCAAGTTTACTCTACGCTCGAGCGCCTGAGCGTACGTTCTACGAACACCGAGGAATTAACTCACGTCTTTTTAGTTATTCGGGTGATTGTAACTTTTTCATCTTCGGAATATATCTTACAAGCTATATTATCTGAATCTACAGGATTAAAATTGTGAAACTGTCACGTATTCTTGACAGTTTTAGCATCTGCAAAACGTTGCGCTAATCGACTTTCATTTGAATCATGATCCGAGCAGAAGCTGAAACTTATTTTTTTGAAAAAACTGCTCGCCCATTCGTATAATGTTCTCGCGTTCGTTATGTGTTTGTCGTTGACACGTTGCAAACTCACTTGATACGCGTGTCTTTTTACACATCCACCCACACCGTCGCACGCTCCTTTGCCGTGTGACGTTGCGAAGAAGTTCCACTCTGCATCGACTCCAAAATCACTACGGTGACAAATCAGATTCATGAAATTGTACTTATTTTTGTACTGTGATCCTGCTCCGTCAGAAAAATAAAACAGCTTTCTAACATTTTCCGCTCCAAACTCTTTTTTCAAAAATTCTACTAGCTTTGTATTAAACAAATGAACCGAATTGGCATCGTGTGTAACTTTTTCCGAAATCAAAACATGATTTATGTGCTGCACTTTTTCATCTTTACGAAAGTATATCACGTACGGATGCAAAGTTACTTGGTTGCTTGCCCAGTGGTGCGATTGTATTGCATTTTGTACGTAGCATGTATAGTTTTCGGCAAAATCTAAACAAACAACGAATTCACCATTGCACACCGATTCTTTCTTCTTATTAAAGTAAGCAGCTTGTGACTTGGCTAAGAAATCATGCTTCAAAAGGTTTGGCCAATCTTTTTCCAAAGATTCGAGAAATTCGTTACTACTCACGACTTGTTCGGTGATGTCACATCTGAAATGAAAATTTCACCGTGTACATGAAAAATCGAAAAACATATATGAGAATTAGGAAAAATTGAAATGTTCTATACCTGTCAGTACTGGTCCATTGAGTGTAAGGAATTTCTTGAATATTATTATCATCGAGTTGTTTCTTTAGCCGTTCAATGATAACTTG
The DNA here is from genome assembly GCF_025532165.1 of Camponotus vicinus. Taxonomy (NCBI): domain Eukaryota; kingdom Metazoa; phylum Arthropoda; class Insecta; order Hymenoptera; family Formicidae; genus Camponotus; species Camponotus vicinus. The sequence continues at coordinate 13,355,003 of NW_028141979.1, forward strand.
TATACCTGGGCATACGCGACAAGTCGATAAAAAGCATGCAGGTGTTGAAATTTCACATACTGAAGCTTTTATCAAATCATAACATTTTTCAACGAAAGAAATTTTATGCTTCTTCAATTCTTTTTTCAATCCGAATAACTTGAGTCTAATATTCTGATGAATCTTACAAACACAGACATTTTGAGTACCACTTTGACCTGCTGCGATGCATTCAGGTGGTTTGAGTTTTTGGAATCTTGTGAGACCTATCTTAGCCTCCGGAAATTTTTCTTGATATTGTTCATGGAGATCTTTCATATTAAATAATAGTCTTTTCTGAACTCGAATTTTTTGGCCATCTTTGACGATAGAAATACAATCTTTCATGCCAGACATCACGCGACTAATATCATCTGAAAGATAGAAATTCACTACGTTCTCTCGTGTCGATTCAGAAAGTTTCTTTCCTTTTTTCTTCGGAGGTTCCGAAGCAAATCCAAAATTTGCTGCCAAAGCCTTAGCTCGAGATACCATACGACGTGAAACATTGAACTCTCGGCGAATTTTTTTCGTACTCCAATCAGCAGGTAGAGTGGTCAGTACTTTAATTTTTCCGGATCGAGTTTCTTCTTTCGAAAGAGCTTCCTTGATAACATTCACGTACATCTGATTCGGATCTTCAGAATCAACAGTACTTGTAATATTTCCGTCAATCAAATTATTTATTACTGTCTTGATGGACTGTTTATCTTTTTTTGTAAGCTGAGTGACGTTTCTTTATCGGTGGTTCACCGAGATCGTTCTAAATTTCGTTGATTTTCTTAATACACGTCAGATTCTTTCGTTCATCATCAACTTCAAAATTCGGATCAAGAATTGCATCAGCAGCGTCAGAAAATTCCTCCGGGTCGCTTACTATTTCCTTTTCACATACATCCATACAAACGTTTTCAGATTCTTTCATTTTCACTACTTTTTCTTTCGATATTGAATTCAATTCGCTTTCACTGAGCTTATAAATTGCTTTTTCACATGGTTTACACATGTACAAATTGATAAATTTCTTAAACTTAGCGTTTCGTTTCTTCTATATCAGTATTAGATTCGATCGCACGTGATTGTGCTTTGCTTTTTTCAAAGGATTACAACACTCATTGATAGGTCCCATCGTGCGTATCAAACTGTTCTGAACAACTCTTCACATACGACTAGTACATTTCGAAACTAAAAAACAATAACAACACTACGGATTATACACGATGTGCTAAGCGAGAACTACTGCGCTGCATACAAGACGCGACCTGCAGCCAGCGGCTCGCGTTTTTTTTTCTATCGATGTTTGTAAACAAACGACTATCGGGGAGTCAAATTTTTTTGCGGATTCTTATAGCTGAAGGTCCGAGGAACATTTTGCGTCCAGAATCGAAAGAATCGAAGCATGAGAACATTATTAAAAATTCAATTGTTTATTTAATTGTTATAAATAAATAGGTAAATAAATAAATTTACGAATATTGTTTATTTCATTTGAAAATATAAACTTTTAAGAATCTCTCATAAAATTTTCATAATGTTTCGTTAAAAAGTGTCCGAGTAATTAATTTTTTAATTAAAAGTGATTAAAATATTCAAACATCCGTATAAACAATAAAAATTGAAATTTTGCAAAATCCTTTGGGGGTATGTTTAGTATTGGTATAGGCATTCATTTGATCCATGTTTCATAAAAATCGACGACCTAGTGGTTTTTAGGGGTGCTCACTTGACGTGTTTTGTCTCTTACAGGGTGGTTGCGCCTAACTAGGCACGGACGCGGACGAAAGATATTTACAGGGTGGTCGCGTGCAACTAGGCACGGACACGGGTCTAGCAGGATCTGCCGACTGCGGTCGGCCGAGGACGAAAGCACCCGTCCCCTGGGTGGTGTACACGGGAGCGCCCGTAGCACACCGAGATACTGGACGTCGGATGCCTCCGACCGGGCCCGGTAGCAACCGGGCTCTAAATCAGAGTAGTTAAGACAGGTCACCGAATACGGATTACCGCAAAGCGAGGCCGAGGAAATAGTTGTTTCGGTCAAAGAACGCGAGTATCGCTGTCAGGAAGGAATACGGCTAGGATATGGGGCCGTGAAAGCGGTTATGCTTTATTCGTTCCGTTCCAGGAGCCGTGAAAACGGCTGTTCGTCCATGAGCCGTGAAAACGGCTATTCGTCTAGGAGCCGTGAAAACGGCTGTTCGCCCAGGAGCCGTGAAAACAGCTATTCGGTCGGTGTCGTGAGAACGGCGATTAGGTCGTCGAGGATGCGAGACAAACGGTTCCGGACGCCGATTGCAGTCAGTCGAGTACGGGAGCACCCGTACCCTGGATCGGATCGTCCATAGCTCACCGGGATGCTGGTCGTTGGATGCGTCCGACCGGGCACGGTTACAACCGTGCTCTGGACCAGAGAGCAAGGATTAGGAGCTCGGTAGCTTCGAATTCTCAGGATGCACCCTGAGGCTTCGAGCGTCCCGAGAGTCGGAACAGGAATAGGACCTATTCAATAGGTATCGGTCTGCCGGAGTGGCCGGCTTATATACCCGGCTGGATACCCCCACACGGTCATGCGTGTCGAAGTGGGGTAGGTCGACTCTCAATCCGCGGCTCGGCTCAATCCGAGGTACTCAATCGGCGGCGCTCAACGCCAACCTTGCGCGAGCGGGTGTTCGACCCGCGCGATTTAATCTGGTCGTAAACAGCTCTAGTAACAGCTCTGTTACAAAATATATATTTAATAATAATATATGTTAATTAGCAAGTACATTGATTATAATAGTTGAGTATAATAGTATAATAATAAAAATGTACAATAACATACTTTTTGTTACATTGAAAGTTACATATTTTAACTTTCGATGCAAAGCGAGGTCCACCCCACACCACCTCTGAGTCAACACGAAACGAGGTTTATTATTGTACGGTTCCACATGGGTTTACAACTTTCCATGCGAACCGAAGAACCATAGATCTCGTTTTGCACTGACTCAGGAGTAGTGTGGGGTGGACCTCGCTTTGCATCGAAAGTTAAAATATGTAACTTTCAATGTAACAAAAGGTATGTTATTGTACATTTCTATTATAATCAATATACTTGGTAAGGTCAAAGAAATTGAGATATTTTTCAATACGTTTATTCACGTTTATAACTTTATAACGCGACAAGAGATCTGTTATTGTACATGGTGTCCGAAAATTATGTGAAGTTCGTAAAACTTCTTTCGTTTATAACTTTTTAATAAACAATGAGCGACGGCTAAATTCTTTTGCATGTTACTCAGGACAGTGACCTTGATAACATATGTCAAGGTGAAGCTCATCGGAGGTGAGTCCCCTAATATCAACCTTTACCCCGCTTTATAGCACCAAAAACTCATTGACCGCGAATTATTCGTCCACAGTTATACTTTCTTTTCCCAATTTTGGCTTCATCAATCTCTACTATAACTTCAGTACCACCAAGTTGATTGTTTTCATTATTTAATCATTGAGCTAATATAACTATAAATAATATATATTACTTATAAAATAATACAATTACATAGGTATGTTATACAGGGTGATTCAGAACTCATGGTACAAACTTTAAGGGGTGGTAGAGCACACTCTAACAATCATTTTTTGTATAAGAATGTATGGGCGTAATTGCGTCCACCAACAGTAATACATGCTTGGCAGTTACCATTTGCAGCCCCGTACATTAGATGCATGTCTGCCTTCTCGGCATTCGTAAAGTCTCCCATCACGGACGACAGCACAGTCGAGAATGGCGTGAGAATTTTGAGCAATTATTGTAAACATTGCTATAAAAAAGCACTTGTCAACGACGTTGTAAGTAAACAATTTATCTTTTCTTTCATGTCTATTTCCTGTGTTTGTGCCTCAACGCGTCACTTGCGCCATACATTCCTATACAAAAAATGATTGTTAGAGTGTGCTCTACCACCTCTTAAAGTTTGTACCATGAGTTCTGAATCACCTTGTATAACTGAAATATAATATATATCTCTCGATAAAGATTAGTCCAATCAACAACAGATGTAGAAGATATTTATAATTGTTGTTGTAAAAAATGTTATTGTAGTGGCCGCATTATAAGAAAATATGCAATAAATCTACACGTTTTTTACAATATCTAAATATGAGCATTCCAAACGAAATGTTGACGAATTGTTGCATACAGATATTAATGTTTGACATCAAGGACAATTTCTCATCGCATCACTTGCATTTCACACAAATAATTAAATTTTCATTATTGTATGTTGAAGAAATTTGTGTAGCAACATGTTAACGCTAACATGAATTCGCAATAGAAATTGTGTACATTATAATATTTCCATAATACAAGTTGTTCGCGAGAAACAGTGTTGTGTCGCGACAGCGTTGAAGAGACGTACATGAGAATAAAGTCTTCGTCACATGTAACGTTATGTTAAAATAAGTTTATTTCAAAAGTCACAAAAATCAAATGCAAACTAAGTATAAAGAAATCTGTGCGTAAATGAATGAGAGGCGCAGAAAATATCAAAATTCTTAAAAAATTAAGCGGTTTTACCAAGCGGTGCATCAAAGCCGTTTTTCAGCGGTTCGTGCGAAATGCTGTAGAATTACTCTTAACTGCGGAGTTAGTCTTTAACTGTTAAGTTAGTCTTTGACTGCTTGACTAACGAGAGAATCTACGTAGATTTTTACCTCCTTTTAAGCGTAATTTCGGAGTTCTTTTCCACGTGGACAAATAAATTTTGAATTTATCGGTGACTTCAGGGCACCACGCATGATAGGCTGCCGATGAGGTCTGACATGTTAAATTTTGAAGTTGCTATGCGATACGATTTTCAATCAGTTGATTGGCGATCAGCCGATTGCATAGTACGGTCGCGCATGCCCGCGTATTGCGTTTATTCTATTGATAACTTTGTTTTGATAAAGTATTTATAATATATGTTTCTTACGTGACAGAAAAAACGAGAGTTAAAGTGAGCGGTTGAGTTTTTATACCAAACAGGAAAATTGAGAATGTTCTAAAGCAGTACTGGGATTTACTTGCAACTTTTGGCCAGATTTCTTAGCTTACGCCTACTGTTCCTCTTACCGCTCGCGCCTTAGCGACCGCGCCGCCGGACGCTCGTAACTAAGGAGCGCTCAGGAACGTGCGCGTCACAAATGTAATACGGCAATCTATCTATCTAAGTTCTCTTTATTGTTTATTAATAATAAAAATAATTATTCTATTATTAATTACGTATATGTTCTGTAACAATTTAAAATATTTGTGTTTTGAAACGTAATTAATAATAGAATAATTAATAATAGAATAATTATCTTTGGTTGAACTTCCGAAAACGACCCACGCCCGATTGCAATGAAATTTTTGTAGAAACACTGTAAATGATGTCAAATGAATGTCCTTAAACGGATTTTTACCGATACAAACATTTAATGCTAAAAATACTTAAATAAAGTTATATATAAATTATTGTCTATTACACTGTTTGGGACAATTGCAATAATTTATTCAAATAATTAATCTTAATGTGTATTCTTAATGTGTATATCAACAAATACATATATTCTATTAAATATATTTCTTCTTAAACATATATGACATGGTAAAATTATAATATCTACATTTGCGACTTTCCACGCAAATTTTTGTATTTATTATTTTTATCCTTTTTCAGCCTATATCTCCAAAGCTATTTGAGTCCGACCCTTATATATATATACGAAATTCCAATTTTTTTAAGTTTTAATTTGTTACGACTTTTAAAAATTGATATTTCGAAAACTATTTAGAAATATATTTCGCTAAATAAAAATTGTACTTTTTATTTTACCTAAACTTTTAATAAGTGTTTGTATATAACTTCCTTCGTTTTGCAAAGTACATACGTGGACACCGTGTGTTCCGCCCTCCTTACGGGGGCTCCACTTTCGGAAGATATAACCTAATCCAACCTGTGTCTGAAGTATAAGAAATACCTTGATATATAACATTTCGCTTTACATGGTTCATATGATTTATATAAGTTTGTAACTTTCTATGCGAAGCCAAGTATATTCTATACTTCAGACGCGGGTTAGGTTAAGTTATATCTTCCGAAAGTGGAGCCCCCCCGCAGGGGGAGCGGAACATGCGGTGTCCCCGCATATACTTTGCAAGACAAAGCATTAAATATTTGTATCGGTAAAAATCCGCTTAAGGATTCATTTAACATCATTTACAGTGTTTCTACAAAAATTCATGGCAATCGGGTGTGAGTCGTTTTCGGAAGTTCAGCCAAATATTTTTAACATTAAATGTTTGTATCGGTAAAAATCCGCTTAAGGACATTCATTTGACATCATTTACAGTGTTTCTATAAAAATTGACAATCGAGCGTGGGTTGTTTTCGGAAGTTCATCCTTATCTTTATTATTAATAAACAATAAAGAGAACTTAGATAGATTGCCACATTACATTTGTGACGCGCACGTTTCTGAGCGCTCCTTAGTTACGAGCGGCGCGAGCGGTAAGAGGGGAACAGTAGGCGTAAGCTAAGACATCTGGCCGAAAGTTGCAAGTAAATCCCAGCACTGTTCTAAAGGAACGTTATTTTTTAATTCCAGAATACTTATATTAATTTTTCGGAAAATATGTGAATCTGATCCTGAGAAAAATCTAATAGCTTTTATAAAGATAGAATGACATTTCTGTTTCAAACACAAGTTTATAAGTAAGAAGAAAATATTTATTATATTGTTGCTTACGCGGCGACGACCTCGATATATCGAACGCGCGCGCGACATAACTTTCGGCTTCCACTCGCGCACTCGCGCACTCGGAATAATAACACGGTTCTTTGAAAACACAAGAACTTTAATGGAACACGAATTACAAATAAGAACTAAGATATTTCGTAAAACAGAACACAGATACACGCGCGTCCGCTCAGCTTGACAGCTGGGCTCAGACTCAGATGACGGCTGCTGTCAACAATTCCTTGACAACGAGATCTTCTTCCATTTCCAAAACAGATTCGACCGCGACTTAAACCAGAGATGTAACAATATGATAATAAGTATAAGGATCTATCTTAGAAACTTTGTGAAATCGTACATAGATACTATATTATATGTTTTTGTAAGGTTCGTAAGAATAAGAATTTTGTGCCGCTTTCTTTTGATTCCTGAAATATACAATTTTGAAATTTCATATTTACTTTCGTTATATCTATTTGCGTGTTTATATTTTTTGTTTACATTTGCTTTTTAAGTAAACGTATAGGCGGGGGGGGGAGGCGGGATCCTTTCTTCTGCATCGGTATCTCAAAAATAGTTTCCATTTTATATAATACAAAAACACACTGCAATTTGAGTTATATAACGTAATCCAAAAGCAAATTTTAATTGTAAATCAGAAAGAGAGATTAGATTGTATCTTTCGGAAGTGGAGCCTTTCGCAGGACAGAACCCATTGTATCCGCGTGTAGTTTGCAAGGTGAAGCGAAGTTCACTCTCTGGGAGAGTCAAAGTAAAATGTACATGCGTTGACGCAATGGGTTTCGCCTCCCCCTTTTTTTGCGTAGGAGGGAAAAACACCTTATACGTACCCACCACCCGGTGTAGTGAGTTATGCGGGACTCGCACCCGCTAAAAAATTCTCCTAATCGCGGACGTCTAGACCCCCCCCCGCGTCTCGGGAACCTGCTAGCGCATGACTTTCTAGGACGCAACAGCTCTACAAAACTTCCTCCGTAATCCACCCTTTTTCCTCCTCGGTCCCAATCTCCTTAATAATTGATCCACAATCTCCTTAATAATTGATCCCATGTCCTGAAGAGAGTGAATTAATGAATGACATGGAAAAGTGAGATGAGATGATAAACAATGAGTAGAACAATGAACGATGAACAGTGAACAATAAGTAATGAATGATAAATGATGAAGACTATAAAAAACGAGTGACCATAACAGAGAACAGAAAAAAAACGGAAACAAAAAAAACATACAAGCTAACTCACGAGTAGTTGCATGTAGCGCGCGTCAGGAATATAATATGCTCTCCATTCCTTGAAGAAGAAGGAGGAAAAGAGAGGAGATTCCTCATCATCTTTCAGCGTCTCTCTTCCTCTTCTTTCTTCCTCATTACCTCCTCAGCGAATGCAGAAAAGGCCAACCACGCATCTCTAGTCTCGATTATAGAGCTGACTACATCGCTAAGTATGAAGTCCGCGTCCAGGCTCAGCTTCTCTTTTAGTCGAGTCCTTTGCGGTTCCCACATACCACATCTCCTGAGCGTGTGTGTGACACCATCCGGACAACATCCATCTTCGTCGCAGAAATTACAGCTTGCGCTTCTTCTTCTTCTTACTCGCCACAGGAATTTCCCGAAACATCCGTGGCCTGTCATTAACTGAGGTGGAATGACATTTCCCCACAATCATGGAACATCCAGGCCTCCAGTCTGGGGACTATGGCCATTTTCGTGTATTCTCCTGGAATGTTCGGCTTTTCCAGTTGTTGGCGCCATTGTTCGCACATCCTCGCAAATTCTAGCTCTTTAACCGCGTTTCTAATCTCGGGTGAGTACTCTCTTCTATCCCTATACTCCTTTAGACGCATATACATACGCTTTCGCATCGGCGTCAAGAAGCGTATAGAGGTCCTGGCTAACAGCAAGGCTGTGGAGTGCTCCAAATTTCCCAGAATAGATTGCGCTCAATTGAGGGTAAGCGCGTTTCTCCATACTGGAACCCCATACAGGATAACCAAAAACGCAATACTGGCAAACAACCGTCTACGCTTCTCGTTGGGCCCTCTCAGATTCGGCATCAGTCGGTTTAAAATCCGGATCACATGGCCTGTCTTGTTTCTAACGTATTTAAGATGCTCTTTGAAAGACTAGTCTATGTCAATGTATACGCCCAAGTATTTAATACTGAAATTTACCGTCGATCATAATGGATCCTGGCAACTCCTCTGACATTTTCGGGTGGAAGATAATGGCCTCTATTTTATCTGTAGCGACTGCCAAACCTAAACGTTCGATGTGGTTAATAACTCTACCTACAAAGATACTGGTTCTAAGACGCGTGAGAAACAGATTTTGTCCAGTCACAATTACCAGCGTCAGTGATGCCAGAATGAATACGCTGGCAACCAGCAACCGTGAGTGGAGAGGGTAACGAACATGTGAACGTAAGCGTACGTGTGAGCTCGGCGCTTCGGTTAGCTTCTAATTCAATTTATTTGTATATATATATATATATATACACAAATAAATGTATATATATATATATATATGTGTGTGTATATAAATATATATACACACACACACATTTGTTTATAAAAATTATACGATTTGATTTTTTATATTTTTACAATTTTTACATGAAAAAATATATCAATCATTTTCTTACAATTGGTAAATGTATAATATATATTTATCAGTTATAAAAATATATAGTATACAAAGCTGTAAGCGAAAAACATTTAACGCTCTTGCACGCATTGAGATATCGAGAAGCGAGCCGCGTGCCGCATCGCCTCTTCGTTGATAGCTTGGTAAGAAGAAGACAGAAAGCTGCATTCTGTCCTTTTCTATTGTCCGAAACTAGCCGAAGCGCCGAGCTCACACGTACACGGTTTTCGCTCATGTGCGTCACCTTCTCCACCTTCCCCTCTCTCAGTTGCCGGTTGCTAGCGTATCCAATCTGGCATCACTGACCAGCGTGTCATCTGCATAACATATGATATTACAATGTTCTTTGTCCTCTTAACAATTATCGTCATCTTACAATTTTCTTCGCCAACTTAAGTATTGTAAGGTAGATGGCACGGTGTGCACAGATAGAGTGCGCTACGATCACGGCCTATCTAATAAAGATATAGTTTATGCCCGAGCAGCCTCGTGTATCCTTGACCTACTGACACGTTCCTATACATGGCGCAGTTCGGTAGTTAACAAATAAAAGACGACAGAATTAATCAGCAGTGAAAAACAAATAGACAAGGAGTGCGTGGAAACTGCAGGAAGGCAATAAAAATGGGTGATCACAGAGGAATCTCGCCCATGAGCATGACGGGCAACATGGCTGAAAATTGGAAAACATGGCGGTCCCGGTTCGAGAATTATCTTGTGGCATCCGAAATTAATAAGAAAACGGAAGCGACGCAGTGCGCTCAATTGCTACACTACATTGGTGATGAAGGTTTCAAAATTTACACAACCTTCACTTTCTCTCCTGAAGAGAAAGATAAAATAGCAATATTGATCGAGAAATTCGAAGCACATTTCTTGCCCAAGGAAAATTTACCCTATGAGAGATACAAATTCTTCTCTTATAGACAGCAACATGGCCAGACGCTGGAACAATCATTACTGAGCTGAAACAAAGGGCCATGAAATGTAAACTGGGTGAACTTCAAAGCAGTCTCATCAAAACAATGATAATCTGTGGAATTAATAATTCTACAATTCGAGAACAACTGCTGCAAAAAGATGAGCTAACTCTCGACAAAGCCATCGAACAATGTTTAATAATAGAGATGTCAAAAGCGAGGAGCGACGCCATTGAGGGAGCAGCGACGAGCGGAAGCAGTGTGAACGTCATCAACAATCGAAGAAGAAGCCGGCATAGCAAAATGCAGGGAGAACTTCGAGCAGAAGACAGAATCAACAAGGTGGCACGAATCCCGGCGGCGGAAACAACAAGCAGACAAAGAATATTAGGGACTGTACAAAATGCGGAAGGTCACACGCGTTAAATAAATGTCCGGCGTACGGTAAAGAGTGTAACACGTGTCAAATTAAGAATCACTTCGCGAGTCAATGTTTTAAAAACAAAAATAAAACAAATAAGTCAAAAAATAAAGCGCTTGAAGTAGAGGAAGTAGGGAAACAGGAGGATTACATGTTTGTTGGTTCAATTGATCTCGATGCAATAGGTTCAAATGAGATAAATAAAGTTCAGACAATTGAATGGATAAGGGATGTTAAAATAAGGGGCAGAGAAATACATTTTAAAATGGACACAGGATCGCCTGTTAACACTTTGCCGTTAAACACGTTTAACAAATTAGGATTTCCAAAGAGCGTGTTAAAAAGAACAAACGTAGCTCTAACAGCGTATACAGGCGACTTACTTAAGCTAGTAGGAAATTGTATCTTACCATGCGTAGTAGGTTCAAAGCGCTGTAACCTCCAATTTTTCGTGATAGATACAGTTAGAAAGTCATTATTAGGTTTACCGACTTTAATTAAACTAAATTTAGTGCAAAAGATAAAAGCTATCGATTCAATAGAGATGAGTTACGATAAATTAATTAACGAAAATAAAGAATTGTTTAAAGGAATAGGTTGCTTAAACAAACCATACTACATTAAATTAAAAGAGAACCCAACACCTGTAATACATCCAGTGAGAAGAGTACCAGTACACATTAAAGAAAAATTAAAAGAAAGTCTAGATAGTCTAGAAAAACAAGGAATTATTGCGAAAGTTGATTATAGCACGGAGTGGATAAATGCTCTTGTCATCGTAAGAAAACCTAACGGGAAGTTGCGTATTTGCCTAGATCCACAAGATTTAAACAAAGAAATTAAGCGTGAGTACTGTCAAATTCCAACCCTGGAACAAATTACAACTAAATTAGCGGGGTCTAAATATTTTAGCACACTTGATGCAACTAATGGATTTTATCAGATACAATTAGATAAAGAAAGCTTAGATCTATGCACATTCGCGACATCTTTCGGAAGATATAAATTTCTAAGGATGCCATACGGCATATGTTCAGCACCGGAGGTATTCCAGGAAAGATTCAAATCAATCTTTGTAACGGAGGGCTCAGATGTGTATATAGGCGATATAATAGTATGGGGAAAAACAAAAGAAGAACATGACGAAAGACTAGCTAAAGTTTTGAAACTAGCAAAAGAAAACAATGTTAAATTCAATTTGAATAAATGTAATTTTGGTAAAAATAAAATAGAATATATGGGTCATGTAATTTCTGACAGGGGCATGTATCCGAATGAAAAATCCGTGCTATAATGGAACTTCAAAAACCTGAAAATAAAAATGAAATTCAGAGGTTGTTAGGTATGTTGACATGTGAGCAAGTTTGTTAAAGGATTCTCAGATAAAACTGCTCCGTTGAGAAATTTGTTAAAAGACAATATAGTATTCATATGGACAGAAGAACATACTCGAGCGTTAGAAGAAATTAAAAAGATATTATGTAGCCAACCGGTTCTACAGTATTTCGACGTAAGCAAAGAAACTACTGTCTCAGTAGATGCATCGAAAGCAGGGCTTGGGGCTGTTCTAATGCAAAATAAATTACCATGCGCGTATGCATCAAAAGCTTTAACCGAAACGCAAACTAGGTACGCGCAAATAGAAAAAGAATTACTAGCGATTTGTTTTGGTCTAACTAAGTTTCAAGAATATGTGTACGGAACAAAAGTAATAGTAGAGACAGATCAACCCCTGATTTTGATATTTAAGAAACCGTTGAATAAAGCCCAGCTCGATTACAAAGAATGATGCTGCAGTTACAGAAATACGATATAGATTTAAGATACAAACCAGGTAAACAATTAGCGCTAGCGGATGCACTATCAAGAGCGTACGTTAAAGAGCACAAAATAACAGAATGGGAAGAAGATATAGATGCTCAAGTTTGTTTAATAACTTGTCAAATAAACGCGACACCGAAAAGAATGAAAGAGTTTATAGATGAGATGAATAAAGATGAAGAGTTAATCGAGCTGAGGAAAGTTATTCAAATGGGTTGGCCAAAGAATGTTAAAAAATTACCGAGCAATGTAAGAATTTACAATCAATATAAAAGTGAATTAACTATCGCGAATGGATTAATATTTAAAAGCCAAAGTGTTGTAATACCAAAAAGTATGCGTGACGAAATGATAAATAGAGTTCATTATAGTCATTTAGGTATAAACAAATGCCTCTCAACGGCACAAGAATCGATATTCTGGTCTAACATGACAAATGAAATCAAACAAAAAATAGCAGGCTGTCCGTTATGCGCCTGAAGTATGCGAAGTCGCAAAACAGAGAACCGTTAAAATCTCACGAGATACCGAATTTACCATGGAATAAGATAGGTTGCGATATTTTTGAGCTTAGAGGTAAAAAATACTTGTTATTAATAGATTATTTCTCTAAATATCCAGAAATCGCAGAACTTGAGAATAACATGACTAGCAACACTATCATTAAAAAGATGAAGACAATCTTCGCAAGACACGGCATTCCTCGGACGGAGATGGCATCTGATGGAGGAACTCAGTTTACCTCAAAAGAATTTGAACAGTTTACAAAAGAATATGAGTTTGATCACATACCATCGTCGCCGACGTATGCTCAGTCGAATGGAATGTCTGAAAGAAACATTCAAACTATAAAAAACATATTTAAGAAAATTTTAGAAGAAAAAACGGATTTAGATCTTGCGTTGTTACATTATAGGAATATGCCAATTCTTGGTAAAGTATCACCTGCAGAAGCGCTAATGTCCAGAAAACTTAGATCTAAATTACCATACACAGACAAAATGTTAAACCTAAAAGCGTAACGGAACAAATGAAAGGAACCGTAGAGAAATTACAAAAATATGAACAAAAATATTATAATGCGAGAAACGCGAGGGAGTTACCGCGAATACCAGACAATTCCTTTGTATATGTTCAGCGTAGCCCAGGGTCCGATTGGTATCCTGCCAGTTTTATGTCAGTTAAGAGATAGATCATATAAAATTAAGTTTCAAAGTGGCTCGATACTAATTAGAAATAGAAGGTTTATAAAGCCAGTAAAAAAACCCAACAATATTGAAAAAATTTGAAGCAGAAACAGAATCTTCCAAAAAAGAGAAAGGAAAGATGGAACCAAAGATTTATATAGAAATAGAGAGTAGGGATAAGCACGAGCACGAGCTGGATCTAGTTGTAAACAGCGAAGTCGAACCACAGGCTAGCACGAGTACTTCAAGTACAGAAATGTTCGAAGATGCGAGAATGGATTCAGAGAGTTCAAATTCGGATTCTGAAGTGGTTTTAGTAAATAAAACGGTAAGAACCGCGTCAGGCAGACTAAGCAAACCACCTCAGAAGCTGAACTTATAGATTTAAGCGTTAACATTGTTATAAGTTTCATACTTCAAATTAAAAGGGAAGATGTAAGGTAGATGGCACGGTGTGCACAGATAGAGTGCGCTACGATCACGGCCTATCTAATAAAGATATAGTTTATGCTCGAGCAGCCTGTATCCTTGACCTACTGACACGTTCCTATACAAGTATGCTATCGAATGACCTATTCCACAGCACAGGGCCGAACAAAGAACCCTGAAGCACTCCGCTTCCATGGACCTCTCATACTGGAGACCGCCTTTTCCAGCGTAACTGATTAACTCTATCGGAAAGATATGAGTCAATAATTCTTTGAATGTACTCTGGATAACTTTTACGCCTCAGAGTCCTGCGTATTACCCGCCAAGGGATTGAACGCATTGCGGATGTCTAACGCTACCACGATCGCGTATTCTCCGCCCTGCGTTACTTCCATAGTAATGTTCCATAGTAATGTGAAGCTGTGATGCAGCGTTCTCGTTCCACCCATACGCCTGTCTTCGCGGTTTCATCGGACCTATCCTAGGCGCCGCAGCATCACAGGCTTCCTCCATCAACGGATTTCGTCCCCCTGCAGGGAGTTCCACTTAAGAAAAGAAAGATATAACCCAACCCAAATCTATTTCTGATTTACAATTAAAATTTGTTTGGATTACGTTATATAAAGGCAAGGTAAAGAACGGAGCTTCTCCTCCGTCCACACGTTTCACTTACCATACGTAAATGAATAAATTCGGCAGAGATGATTCATTTTGTAAAACACATGATGTCCAAAAATTAATTCGTGAAAATTTTTTTGTTAATAACTTGTTAATAAACAACGAGCGACGGCTAAAATCTTTTGAATGTTACTCAAGACAGTAACCTTGACAACATATGTCAAGACGATTTGATCCTGATGTCTTTTTATGAAGTTTTACGAATACTTTAATGTACGCAATAAATGGACTATTTTTCACATTTAATTTCAAATAATCTTTCTAATATTCTAAATCCCAACAAGGGATCCAGATTAATAAACAAATTATTTTAAATTAAGCCAGTTTATGAGAAATTAAAACAAAGAAATATACTTTGAATTTTATGTAGTATTTAGTATCATTTCTTTATATACATTTTATGACGAAAAATTGAGTACAAGTTAGTTAAATTTGGTATAGCGCCGTGTAGCAGCAAAGCGAAGAAATACATTCTAAATATGCAATATTACAGAAACATACAAATATAAAACTTTTTTTTAGCAAATGTTACGTTTTTTAGAAAATGTCCAGATTCTTGAATAGATGAGCCATCTGGAAGGACGCAACTTACTTACCCCGTGACACATTTATTAAGGGCGTGTGTATATATCAGGTCAAACGGACCGTTTGAGGCCTGGCACAAGTCAATGACCAAAATGGTCCCTTTAACTCTGTGAATGTTCTAGGCCTATCCGCTCAACGGTCCCTTTTTGGTAAGGAAACTTAATCCTTTTTACTCGGGATGGGACTTTGTGCGATCTTGGGATTCAGGGAAGAGAGCGGGTTAAATAAAGTAATAATTTAATCATAAAATTAAGATTTTACTCATAAGTTACTTAATGACATTAATACATTCGTAGAAATTTATAAGACTCGAGATATAACCTTAATATCCTTAAAGTGTGCATGTGATTGAGTATATGTGTGCGTCATATTTCCGTAGATGTTACATTGATTCGGAGGTCATCAGTTAGAATATACAGGGAGGAATTTACGTTAAGAGTTAGGTCCTGACTGGTTGTTACAATATATACAGGGTGACCCATTTTAACTTAGGCAGCCAAATAACTCGAAAAATAAGCACACTACGAAAAAATGTTTAGAATCAAAATTTTGTCATTTCGAGGGGGACGTACAATGACGTTAAAATGAGCCCCCCCACCCCTCCCCCTGGGCGGTGAGGGGGGGCAAGTTTGAAATCTTAAATGGGAACCCCTATTTTTTATTGCATATTCGGAATCTTTGGCTAAAAACACATACAATTTGTCTGAAACATTTTTCTCGATTCATGATAGATGGCGCTGTAATCGACGAAATTCAATTTCTTCGATTTCTCTTACTGAGAACCCATGCTTACGATTCTGCAATAAATTAACAATAAAAATACCACGTTTTCATTGTTAATACTCGAAATTAGTCTTAAAACAAACTTCTCATTATTTTTTATTACTCATTAATTACTTCTCAAGAAACTGCTTTTAGCGTAACCTGCCCTTTAGGCAACTTGAATGGTCCAAAGTACCGAGACATTTTGGACTTTCCATCTGATGGAGTTCCTCTAAGTATCCCTCCAAAATTTTGTCCATTTAGTGCCAAAGTCACAAGTGTTTATGTATTTTTTTAACATTTGTACTCTGATAAAATTCTGGTAAAATGGCAAATTATACGCCTACAGAAGTAGTCGATATTCTTATAACCTTGGGCGAATGTGGTAGAAATTACAGACTTACTGCCCGTACTTATGCGGAGCGATTCCCAAATCGCCGCCATCCTACTGATCAACAAATTATAAACATTGAAAGGAGATCTCGTAATAATCCACTTCATCGCGAAAGGCGAAGGAATAGACTTCATAATAATAATGACCCTAGATTGCTCGCAGTTTTGGCTATGGTTCATCAAAATCCCCATATTAGTACCCGTCAAATAGAACGAGAACTGGGAATCCCTCAAACTACGGCACATAGATTGTTACGATCAGTCAATTACCATCCGTATCATATTACTCTGGTACAGGAATTAAGTGAGGCCGACTACGTACTCAGAGTACAATTTTGTAGATGGGCTCTTGAGATGTTAGATCAGAATCCAGATTTTTTTAGTAATGTTTGTTTCAGTGATGAAGCAACATTCATTAGCAATGGTAGTCTCAATAGGCATAATTGCCACTATTGGTCACCAGAAAATCCACATTGGTATCGTGAGGTGTTTAATCAACATCGTTGGAGTTTATATGTATGGGTAGGCATTTGCAATGGCCAAGTCATTGGACCTCATTTTTTTGAACGTCCAATTAATAGTCCAATGTATTTAGAATTCCTCGAAAATGATTTGCCAGCATACCTAGAGAATGTTCCCCTTGCAGTTAGACTAAATTTATGGTATCAACAAGATGGTGCTCCTGCTCATTATGCTCGTATTGTACGGATGTTTTTGAATCAAAGGTTCCCAAATCGGTGGATAGGGCGGGGTGGACCAGTTCTGTGGCCTCCGAGATCACCGGAT
This sequence comes from Camponotus vicinus, assembly GCF_025532165.1. NCBI lineage: Eukaryota > Metazoa > Arthropoda > Insecta > Hymenoptera > Formicidae > Camponotus > Camponotus vicinus. Next base: position 13,372,409 of record NW_028141979.1, read on the forward strand.
TTGAACCCCCTTGATTTCTTTTTATGGGGATACGTTAAAGATGCAGTGTATAGTAAAGCTCCAACGACAAGATTGAATATGATGGAAAGAATAAGAAGAGCTTGTGAAGCTATAACTCCTTTAATGCTAGAAAATGTACAACGTAACTTTCGCTGTCGATTACTGTTATCCTTAGAAAATAATGGTGCACACTTTGAGCATCTCCTCCATGCGGAGAGAGCTGATAACAATGCAATCTTGCCTTAACTGGTTGGGTCACCACACGACCTTGCCTTCACTGGCTGGGTCACTACTTGACCTTGCCTTAACTGGTTGGGTCACCACACGACCTTGCCTTCACTGGCTGGGTCACTACTTGACCTTGCCTTAACTGGTTGGGTCACCACACGACCTTGCCTTCACTGGCTGGATCACCACACGACCTTGCCTTCACTGGCTGGGTTACCACACGTTCAAGCACCCCGAATTGTGAGAGGCGAGGGGACTCACGTTAATCAAGCACCCCGAAGGGAACAGAAAACTGCTACGTCCACGACGTTGTTCCTGGGTTACGCTAAAAGCAGTTTCTTGAGAAGTAATTAATGAGTAATAAAAAATAATGAGAAGTTTGTTTTAAGACTAATTTCGAGTATTAACAATGAAAACGTGGTATTTTTATTGTTAATTTATCGCAGAATCGTAAGCATGGGTTCTCAGTAAGAGAAATCGAAGAAATTGAATTTCGTCGATTACAGCGCCATCTATCATGAATCGAGAAAAATGTTTCAGACAAATTGTATGTGTTTTTAGCCAAAGATTCCGAATATGCAATAAAAAATAGGGGTTCCCATTTAAGATTTCAAACTTGCCCCCCCTCACCGCCCAGGGGGAGGGGTGGGGGGGCTCATTTTAACGTCATTGTACGTCCCCCTCGAAATGACAAAATTTTGATTCTAAACATTTTTTCGTAGTGTGCTTATTTTTCGAGTTATTTGGCTGCCTAAGTTAAAATGGGTCACCCTGTATATATATACAGGGTGTCCCATTTTAAAGGATCCACTCAAATATCTCAGAAACACTGCGTTAAATCGAAAAATGTTTCAAACAAAAGTTGTGTGGCTTCAAGGGGGCCATAAGATGGTGACAATGATTTGACCTTGGAAAATCATTTGAAGGTCATGTGAAGGTCAACTTTAAAATCTTAAATGGAAACCCCCATTTTTTATTTAGTATTCTTATAGCTGACATCAAGAGCTTTCCAGAACTCTATAATTAAGTATTTTTTCATTAAGTACTTTTCGAGTTATGAGGCTTGAAATAATTTCTTAATTGTACATAAACCATAAAATATCTAGTAAAATATTCATTTTTCGATTATCTGACCTTTTACTTACACCTTAATACTTTTATGCACAGAACAATGTGAGGAATCAATTGGTATAAAGAAAACACATAATAGTTTCTTAAAAAAATATGTAATTTGCAATTAACAATTACATATTTTTTCTCAAAAACAACTATGTTTTTTCTTTACACCAATTGATTCCTCTCATTATTTTCTACGTAAAAGTATTAAGGTAAGATAATCGAAAAATGAATATTTTACAAGATATTTTACGGTTTATGTAAAATTAAGAAATTATTTCAAGCCTCATAACTCGGAAAGTACTTAATGAAAACTAACTTAATTATAGTGTTTTGGAAAGCTCCCGAGATGAGCTACAAGAATGTGCAAAAATATATAGGGTGTTCCATTTGAAAAATTTAAGGTGACCTTCATGTGACCTTCAAATGACTCTTCAAGGTCAAACCAATGGTACCATCTTATGGCCCCCTCGAAACCAAACAACTTTTGTCTGAAACATTTTTCTCTAAAATGCTTAGTTTTTGAAAGAAAAGGGGTGTACGGATGGTCTAGGACACCCTGTATATATATAATTAATAAAATATAAGGAAATAAAATAAAAATCAAATATATATGTGTAATAAAAGTATGAGTAAATCTTACTCACGAAGGAAGAATAAAAATTTGTCGGTTGCACATATGTATTATAATTAGAATTAAAATTTTCTAAATCTGCTGAACATATGTAGGTCTAAGTTAAAATATAATGATAAAATTAAGATAAATGATTCGCCAAGTCTGAGCTCGAGAAAATTATTCATCTACTTCAACGGTTTCTCCAAAAAGTAGTGATAATATAAAGAAGAATAATATAGAGAAAAAAAATAATAATAATAATATAAAGGAGATGGGAAAAAGGAAAGGAAAAAAATAGAAATGGAGAGTTAAATATATATATAAGGAAAGGCCGAAACGAGATATAAAGGTGGAAAACTATACAAATTCTCGCTAAATAAATCAGAAAGAGTAATTAAAAGGAACTAAGGATCAAGGAGTTAATCGAGAACCATCTTTCAGAGATTCAAGGCGATTAAGAGAAAAGCAAGGAGTTAATAAATAAAAAGATAAAATGTTTCAATTTAAATGGTGAGATAAAAAGATATGTGAAAGGGAGAAAATAAAAATTATTCAATTTTACTCAATTTACTCACTACTCGTTGGCATCACAAGAATGAATGCGTTGATAAAATTACAATGGTTGAGGTCGGAGCTTCGCCATTATAACATGAAGAGCTGACTAATGGAGATTCCACCAGAAGATTTTCAATAAATATCTACTTACATACAATGCACAATTAAATCTTAATAAAATATTTTTTGCTAAGACATAAAACGGATTAATAACTCAATTGCGTGACATAAGAAAGGATCCCCGAAGTTATATAATTTGAATCAGATTAAGATTGAATTCTCAAAATTCTGTATTTAACTGTAACAGAATCTCGATTGTGACTAAGAAAAAGAGTGCTAATGAATGAATGCCTGTTGCAACTTGTGCTCGCGTATTTTAAAATCATTGCTCCTTCTCCTTATTAGATAATACGAATCTTTTTTAGACGAATTAGAAGACTTCACTACCTTCTTAGAGTAAAAGGCTGACTTTTGAAAGGAGGGGCATTTTCTAGTTTTTTAATTGGTTGAGCCCCTTTGGCTTGAGATTTAGCTCCGGTGAAAAGTGGGAATAGGATGGTTAATTTACTGTCCATGAGAATTTGCTCATGAGTCAGGTGACCTGTCAAACGTATGTATCGACTCAAAAATTGTTTAATTTTCTTTTTGATAATATTTTTAAGATGCAGTATGCTTTTTATCTGAAGAATTGTCAAGTAGAAGGATTTCATATGGAGCATTATAAACATGTGAAGCACTTGGATTTTTACGTGACAGCTGTAATTACAACTTTTGTTTTAGAAATCAAGTTATAACTACTGTAACGAGCGGTTTTTCGTGTACCGCGGAAACGTAATGATATGGATAGCCGTCGGATCCAGGTGGTGGAATCAATAATTCGGTAACGCGGAAATGTGTGTGCAATAAGTCTTTATTGTTGCCAATGTAAATGTACAAATGTGTTGTGTATGCGCGTGTATATGTGCGTGTATAATTGTATATGTACAGATGCGTTGTGTGGATGTGAATGTGTATGCGCGTGTATAAATGTATATGTACAGATGTGTCGAGTGTGTGTGTGTGTATAAATGTACCGATTATTTCCGGGCGCGATGCACTCGCCCGTTTCCTGGTATCGGCGCGTTATCGCTTTCTTGCGACTCGTCGGGCGTGTTTTTGTCGCGGTTTTTACGCACGGTTCGCTCAGCTGTTCGGCTTTAATTCGGTCGGCTTTAATCTTATGTACTATTCGGCCCGTCTCTTGATAATTCCCGGATGGATTGCGGGTTTTTGGAAGGCGTCGCGACGCTAGCGAGCGTCGGAGGCGGCTCTCGTTCCACCTCGTGAAGGCGCGATGCCTGATAAGGATCTTGGTTCGGAGGCGATTTCACAGGCGCCGATATCGATCGGCGGAGGCAGCGTTCTCACTACCTTCTGGCCTTGTTATTCTCGCAAGGATTTCTCTGAGCTGCTTTGCTTGCCTTCGGACTAGCTAGGCGCTTGAGAGGATCGCAAGGATCTGTCTTGTTATGCCGTCGAGAGCCCGTTTTATACTCGGCTAATTACCCGCGCCGGCGTATTCGGTAATTACCCCCACCGAGCGGCGGTAAAAATCGGAGCGGTTCGGGTCCGCCCGGGGGAGTTCGGGGTGCCGAACGCGGGTTCTCAGCCGCCGGTAACGGCTCCCGACGGTAGTCTCTCAATAGTTGAGAGTCCCTGCCCGGTTGTTCTCTAAACGCTAAAAAATGGGCGCACTGCGCCTCTGCCATTGCCCGACCGATGTTCGTCGGGCGGCAGCTTCCGGCCGGTGTTCGCCGGGAAACGATGCATTCGGGGGTGCATCGTTACACTACTGGTCACCCTTAGTATTACTTTTTATTTATTACTTCTTATTTCAAGAGACAGAGTTACATATGTTTATTGTTGATGTAATTCCTGATAAAGATCACTTGAGTGTAAATGGTTTTACATTTCACCGGACATACCAACTAACTAAACATATGTGACTATTTGATATTATAGTAAAAAATTTGAGTTGACACCGACTGGCCATCCGCGTAATGTCAGATTCCATTTATTATTCTCTGTCTCAGATATCTATGAGTAAGACTTGGTCTTACCAATGTTTATCGTATAATTTCAGGGAAAGAAAAGAATCATGGAGTCCGCCGGACGTAACACAAACTTTTTAAAAAGATTTCAGAAATATTGCAAATGCAATATTACAAAAAACACGATGCAAATATATTTCTGAAATATTTCAGATACAAAGTTATATTTGAAATGTTAATGAAATATTTTTGAACATTACAATATTTTAGTAATATTGCATGCCGAGTGGATTAGGACTCATGCATATATCAGCGTTGTTTTCACTCAGTCAAGATAGTAAAAAATATTCCAAAATTATCCAAAATGTATCCAGTATGTTTTAGGAAGAAGTTTTATAAGATGTATTCAGGATATCCTCGGATTATTAGGATTTTTTATGTTATATTTGAGTTTAGTGAATATATAGTGGACATTAATGGAAGACTTATACCTTATTGAAGTTTTTAACATCTTAAAATTACTTCAAATATTTCATTATAATTAATAGTCCCCAAATATACACAAAATATACAAAATATTTAACATAATACACTTAAAATATTTAACATAAGTATCCTAGAAATATCACAGGACATTCTGGACATATTTAGAATGAACTTCAGGATGTCTTGTGCTATCTGACAACTCCGATATACTTCGCGTATAGCTATATGTGGTGCCTCGCTGTTGCTGTGCATGAACTTGGCGTGAGACACTATCGTGTTTCTTGATTATTAACTCATATATATGATAAATTTATAAAAATATTTATTCTAAAGATTTTTAAAAATGATAAATATTAATAATAAAAATGGTAAATATTTATTAGTAAATATTAGTCTGGCCTCGCAAATGTCAATGACGTTGACATGTATTATCAGAGATCACCCTTCTGAGTAATCTTCAGCCGTCGCTTATTGTTAAAAAAAATTATGAACCAAAAAAGTTTCATAAATCATACATAATTTTTTAACACCATGTACATTGATTGGAATGTCTTGCAAAATACATGCGTGAATACAGTGAGTTCTGCCCCTCCTACGGAAGGCTCCATTTTTTTACGAGGGAAGAGAAAATGCGTTACGCATACCCGCGGGGAATTCGCCCCTGCGGATTATGTGGGATTCCCCTGGGCCGGAGCTAGGTCCAGATATACCCACTAAAAACTTTCTCCAAGGCCCCACTGCCTTAATGGCGAGCGCCCCGAGAACCGCTAAAGCATTACTTCCGGAGCGCTCGCTAGCGACACCACTTACACGGTGCCCACACTCTGTGCTCAACTACTCTGGTTCGAGAGCGCCCTATTTGACCACGTTAATATTGACCACGATGATATTGACCACGGTGATATTGAACACAGTCCCGATTGACTACAGTCCCGATTGACCACAGTCCCGATTGACCACAGTCCCGATTGATCACGGTGATATTGACCACGTTGATATTGACCACGTTGCGATTGATCACAGTCCCGATTGACCACAGTCCCGATTGACCACAGTCCCGATTGACCACGGTGATATTATCACGTTACGATTGTCCACCTTATCTACCGGCGGGGTGGTTGCGGGAGGGGGGCCGAAGGCCAATATTAACGTGGTCAAACGGGTCCCACTCCTCTGGTTCTAATCGACTGTGAAGGAGCCCGGAGAAGAGGCCTTATCAATGGGTATCTCCTCCACGTTCCCCCTTCCTACCTCGTCTTCAACGATCTCCATGGAGACATCCATGACGACCATGTCATCGGATCCGGAAGTTCCCGCAGATAGCTGAGTCTCCTCACCCTTCAAGGAGACTCCCTTCGGCTTTTTGGTTGGAGGACTCACACCCCCAACCGAAGTCGAGGGAGGGAAAGCAGTGCTTTCCCTGGAGGACATCTGTGCCCTCCTCCGTGCCGCCTTCTCACCTCTACCGAGAACTACCACCCATTCCCGCTCCCGCCTATCAGCGGGGACGAGCGGGACAGAGGGTCCTTTATTGCCCTGGCCGCTTCCTTCCTCTTCTTCTTCTTCTTAGTCCTTTTGGTCTCAGCCCCTTCAGGCCGGACCTTTTTAAGCGCTGACCTGAGACCACCCAGACTAGCACAGATCCTAGCGATTTCCGTCTGTAAGAACCTTAGTCTAACCTCCATTATTCCCACGACTCGGACAAACATAGCCTCGCTCGGGTCATGGAGTCCCACCTTCTTTGGAGGGACGTCCTCCGAGATCTCTCCAAGGGCCCCCCTCCCACGATTCCTCCTCCCACGAGTGCGAAAGGAGACTGAGTCCTCTCCCCCCTCCGCGTTTATTTCTACTCAGATGTCCTCGTCTTAAACAGGGAAAAAGATAAGGATGTGGGAGGAGGTCAGACGTGTCTATACGCCCATTTGGTCAATGAGCGACAGAATCCATCCGTGGCAACGGCATCGACGCATATCCTGTGGAGAAAGCATTCACACACTTTTCAGTCAAACGAATAATTGTTAGAAAACAATATTTGTGAACTAGAAAAATATGTGAGGCGCAAGTGGCTGGGTCGGAAATCGAATCCGAGTCTTTCGCTTTCCAGGCAACTGCTCTAGACCACTGAGCTATCCAGACCTCACATCTAATGCTGCTTTTTAACGCAATGATATGCGCCTCCAGAGCGATGTTGGTGTTTTGCTCGATGAATGCAATGCCGATTGCTATGGAGGATCCTTGAAAAGGTCGCTCGCTGACCAAATAAGTGCCGGTGGAGGTATTCTCGTGCACTGCATGTTGGCTTCCGACTGGCCTTCAGTAAGAAACGGCACCGACGCACAACCGTAGAGTGACCACATCCTCCAAGATCCCTCTAGTAAATACTAATATCCCCACTGTGCCAATAACAATGGCGGATGGACCCTAAATAGGGCCATAGCAAGCCTCTAGTCTTTTACATAAAAAGAATTCTTTTTGCATCTGAAAATGAACTCAGAATTTGACATAAAAATAAATACTTTTTAAACTCTCTATGCCATTGGGTAGATATATAATATAAATATTAATATAAAATAAGTTATATATTATTAAAACTTGCCAAGTTTGTCTGTTATTATTAATTTAATATATCTTTTGAATAAATTTTCCAAATCTAATATGTACAGCTAAAAGAATTAAAGATATAATAAATGTGTATATAATAAATAAACAAGTTTAATAAATAATTTTGAATTTATTTTAATGTTTTGAAATACAAAAACAAAATTGCATCTATGGGAATATATTAAAATTAAATATTATAATATTAACTTACACAAAATATAAATTATAAAATTAATGTTAACATGTTAAACACTTAATTATATAATTCTTTTACTTTTTTAGAATTCTTTTTAAAGTGTTTATATGCTAGAGAATTCAATTCGTGTTCTTGTATAAAGCAAGTTTCTATTCCATTTAATATATTATTAACTATTTTAATACTCTTTCAAATACATTTTACTATATAATTATTTATCACATATGTATCTGTAACGATTCTGCCGTTACTAGAGCCGAGTTTACGAACATACGCCAAGTTGGCGCTGAGCGCCGCCGATTGAGCACCTCGGCCGAGCCGCGAATTAAGAGCCGGCGATTGAGAATCGTGGCATACCCCACTTCGACACGCATGACCGTGTTGGGCTAGCGCGTGGGGGTATCCAGCCGGGTATACAGGGCGATCCCGAAAAACCTTCCGTCTGTAAAATGACATATTCCTGACACCATTCTAAGACAATTTTTCCTTTACCAAAATTTGATTTGAAGCGTAGTTTTTGAATTATGAGCAAAAATAGTTAGTAAATCACGCGTCGGGTACGGAAGGCAGGCAGGAGCGGCGCGGCGTGCCGCGAGCGCGGGCGCAGCTGACCGCCCGACGGATGATTACCACCGCATGAGTCGCTAACTATTTTATCTTATAACATAAAATTATGCTTTAAATAAAATTTTGGTAAAGAAGAAAATGTCTTAGAATTACATCAGAAATACGTGTTCTTTAAAATAACGTTATTTTAATAATGAAAAATTGTTCCGGATCGCCGGCCGTCCGACGTTGCAATCAGCTGATTGCCACACGCGATGTGTGTATGGCGGAGTGTGTGCGTAAGAGAGAGAGAGAGAGAGAGAGAGAGGGAGGGTAGGAGGGACAGACATTCATACACACGCACGCACTTTTTTTCTCGCTCTCTTTCTCTCTTTTACGCAACACTCATACACTCTCTCATTCAGTCTCTCACTCACACTCTCTCGGTCACTCACTCACCCACTCACCTGCTTACTCACTTGCTCACTCACCTTGTAGCAGCGTAGCGAATCTTCATGCTATGTATTGTTGTTATCTGCTACACGGTTATGATTGCTAGAGATGCGCGACACATCGAAATTTTTTCGATTATTAGTCTCACACTCGATTGATACAATACAGATTACGCGATAACGAGTTTACTGTTTATTCGCTCACTATCGATTTATCGATACCAAAAATTACTTTCAAAGAAACGCGAATGCAAACAGCACATGACTCGACGCGAAGCGACGGACCGCGGAGACTGCGCAACCACAAGAGTTATGTTGCCAGAAACGCGACACGCGACATCTAACAAACGACTTGCGCGTGGCGCGTGATTGACGCGAGATAAGACGAACGATCGGCTAAAATCTTCGCATTGCGAATGCGGTAGAAAACATGAAACGTATAATGACATACTTAAAAAATTAATTATTTATTATAAATAATAACTATTTCTAATTATAATAAATAATTATTATTTTAAAAAGCATGTGTTATACGTTATTACGTTTTCGAAATTATTGCATTCACGATGCGAAGATTTAAGTCAATCGCAAGAATAATGTAATTAAAATTACATTTGGAAAAATTTATTTTTATTCTGCTCACAATGAAATGTTCCAACGTGAAAATGTATTGGTCGCTCTGAAAAGAGCGGATTGACTAAAAAAAATTTTAAAGCAGATGCTCAAAATGCCCGCCATCCATCCTAATGCAAGCTCTCATGCGTTTTAATAAGTTTCTTTCGACGTTTTCCATTATTTCTTCGTCAGTATTCCAAATAGCGAATCGTAATCTTGTCTCCAGATCTTCAATATCTTCGGGAAGCGTTTTATAAATTACTTCCTTGCAGTATCCCCATAAGAAAAAATCTAGAGGATTGAGATCCGGAGATCTTGCGGGCCAACGTATCAGGCCGTACCGACCCATCCAGCGTCCGGGAAAATTCTCGTTTAAGTAATTCGTAACGATCCTGGCGTTGTGTGGCCCAGCACCGTCTTGTTGGAAGATAATATCGTTTCTTTCAAATAATGGCACATCTTCTAAGAAATGTGGATTTCTAAGAAATGTAGATTTTCTGTTAATAAATCGACATAGGTTCTTCCAGTTAAAATATCTGGAAGAATAACTGGACCAAGTATTTCAGTGCCCATTATTCCAGCCCATACATTAATCTTCCAACGAGTTCGAAAATTTCGAAATCGCGTGACTCTGGGATTTTCTTCGCCCCAAAAGTGCATATTATGCACATTAAAAATTCCTTCTTGTGTGAATAGCGATTCATCGCTGAATATCACACCGAGAGGAATATTTGGGATCTCGATCGACGTTTCGCAGAAAATTTTCGCAAAACGTTCGTCTTGCAGGGTAATCTGCTGGTCGTAAATGCTGCACGCGTGTATAATGAAACGCGTGCAACTTTTCTTCTTTTAATATTCTTTGTACGGTTGTATAGGATAAATCATGTTCTCGAGCAACTATCCGAATACTTGTTTCGGGATTATCCTCGAAAGTACGTATGACTCTCTCCGTGTTCCGTACATTTCTAACATCGCGATTTCTCCCAGCGTCGTGTTTGTTCGGCAGGACACTGCCAGTATCATACAGTTTTTGAGCTGCTCCAAGTATGACGTGACCCGATGGATGTCTTCGGTTTGGATATAATTCGGCGTATCTTCTTGCAGCAGGGTTTTGCTGCCCGTGACACTCGCCAAGTGCCATCAGCATGTCATAATATTCTTGACTTGTGTACGCTGCCATATCTTCTTCGCGCTTATTGATAATCGCTGATAATCGCAGGCTTATTGATTGCATCATCAATCGTGCGTCTAATTTATACGATCTTCGCTGGGGGTCTATGCCTCTCCTCGCCTCCCGCGACCAATCGCGAATGTCGCGGATGCTAATTAGTGATTGGTCGCGGGAGGCGAGGAGGGGCATAGACCCCCAGCGAAGATCGTATAAATTTGACGCACGATCGATGATGCAATCAACGCATGAGAGCTTGCATTAGGATGGATGGCGGGCATTTTGAGCATCTGCTTTAAAATTTTTTTTAGTCAATCCGCTCTTTTTAGAGCGCCCAATACATTTTCACGTTGGAACATTTCATTGTGAGCAAAATAAAAATAAATTTTTCCAAATGTAATTTTAATTACATTATTCTTGCGATTGACTTAAATCTTCGCATCGTGAATGCAATAATTTCGAAAACGTAATAACGTATAACACATGCTTTTTAAAATAATAATTATTTATTATAATTAGAAATAGTTATTATTTATAATAAATAATTAATTTTTTAAGTATGTCATTATACGTTTCATGTTTTCTACCGCATTCGCAATGCGAAGGTTTTAACCGATCGTTCGTCTTATCTCGCGTCAATCACGCGCCACGCGCAAGTCGTTTGTTAGATGTCGCGTGTCGCGTTTCTGGCAACATAACTCTTGTGGTCGCGCAGTCTCCGCGGTCCGTCGCTTCGCGTCGAGTCATGTGCTGTTTGCATTCGCGTTTCTTTGAAAATAATTTTTGGAATCGATAAATCGATAGTGAGTGAATAAACAGTAAACTCGTTATCGCGTAATCTGTATTGTATCAATCGAGTGTGAGACTAATAATCGAAAAAATTTCGATGTGTCGCGCATCTCTAGCAATCATAACCGTGCAGCAGATAACAACAATACATAGCATGAAGATTCGCTACGCTGCTACAAGGTGAGTGAGCAAGTGAGTAAGCAGGTGAGTGAGTGAGTGAGTGACCGAGAGAGTGTGAGTGAGAGACTGAATGAGAGAGTGTATGAGTGTTGCGTAAAAAAGAGAAAGAGAGCGAAAAAAAAGTGCGTGCGTGTGTATGAATGTCTGTCCCTCCTATCCTCCCTCTCTCCCTCTCTCTCTCTCTCTCTCTCTCTTACGCACACATTCCGCCATACACACATCGCGTGTAGCAATCAGCTGATTGCAACGTCGGACGGCCGGCGATCCGGAACAACTTTTCATTATTAAAATAACGTTATTTTAAGGAACACGTATTTCTGACGTAATTCTAAGACATTTTCTTCTTTACCAAAATTTTATTTAAAGCATAATTTTATGTTATAAGATAAAATAGTTAGCGACTCATGCGGTGGTAATCACCCGTTGGGCGGTCAGCTGCGCCCGCGCTCGCGGCACGCCGCGCCGCTCCTGCCTGCCTTCCATACCCGACGCGTGATTTACTAACTATTTTTGCTCATAATTCAAAAACTACGCTTCAAATCAAATTTTGGTAAAGGAAAAATTGTCTTAGAATGGTGTCAGGAATACGTCATTTTACAGACGGAAGGTTTTTCGGCATCGCCCTGTATAAGGCAGCCGCTCCGGTAGACCGGCACCTATTCCTGTCCCGACTCTCGGGACGTTCAAAGCCACAGGGCGTACTCTGGGCATTCGAAGCCTACCGAGTTCCTATCCTTGCCTCTGGTCCAGAGCACGGTCATTACCGTGCCCGGTCGGTTGTAACCGACGTCCAGTGGTATCCCGTCGAGCCACTGACGATCCGGTATAGGGTGCGGGCGTTCTCGTACTCGGTCGGTTGTAACCGACATCCGGAACTGTCCAGCTCATATCTTCGACGATCTAACTGCCGTTCTCACGGCACCGATCGAACAGCCGTTCTCACGGCTCCTGGACGACAACCGTTTCCACGGCTCCTGGACGACAGCCGTTTCTACGGCTCCTGGACGACAGCCGTTTCCACGACTCTCGGACGCCAGCCGTCTCCACGGCTCCCGGACGCCAGCCGTCTCCACGGCTCCTGGACGACAGCCGTTTCCACGGCTCCTGGACAACAACCGTTTCCACGGCTCCCGGACATCAGCCGTTGCTACGACTTCTGGAATAACAGCTGTTTTCACAGCTCTTGGAACAACAGCCGTTTTCACGGCTCCTGGAACGAATAAAGTACAACCACCTTCACGGCCCCACTTCCTAGCCGTACTCCTTCCCCGACGGCAACACCCGCGTTCTCCGACCGAACCGACTGTTTCTTCGGCCCCGCGTCACGCTAGTCCGTACTCGTTAACTGTACTTTGGTGACCTGTCTTAACTCCCCTGGTCTAGAGCCCGGTTGTTACCGGGCCCGGTCGGTTGTAACCGACATCCAGTTTCCCGGTGTACTACGGGCGTTCTCATGTACACCACCCGGAGGACGGTTGCTTTCGTCCTCAGCCGACCACGGTTGGCAGACCCTGTCCGTGCCTAGTTGCATGCGACCACCCTGTAGATATCTCGTGGACAGCGTTCGCGATCAGTTATACGCAACCACCCTGTAAATATCATCTGTTCGCATCCGTACCTAGCCATATGGGATAACTCTGTAAATACCCCGCGTCTTACAATTAGAATAAGGTTTGCGTTCCTAGATATGTTGCGCCCGACTCGCGTCGTACAATTTACGATCACCCTGTACACGTCTTACGATCGTTCGCGTTAGACCCACGTCGCACAATGTTCACGATCACTTTGTAAATATATTGCGCCCGCAATACTAGTAGTACGCGTCCTCGTAGAAACATACTTGTTATGTGAACCTAGCTTAAGGATTTAGGAATAGGAGTTTTTTCGCAAAATACATAGATTGCATTCGCAATATTAGTTACAGGCGACCTCTTAGAAATATATATGATATGTAAACCTAGCTTAAGGATTTTAGAATAAAGAATTTTTGTTTGTAATTAGAACGTGTAGTTTTTGCGAGCCTGAGCCTCCCCTTCTCCCGAACCCTGACACCGGCGAGCCGATCCGCGGCGTCGGGAAAGGTGCTCTGTTACATATCTATATGTTGTTGTTCGCAAGAAATATCAGTAATAATTATTATATTACACTTATAAATATTGTTTTTTATATTTTTTAATATTTCTGTAATATAACAGAATTTATCGATAAAATAATTTATTATGATAGTTATTTTTTTCATATATTGTAACACAGCCTCTTGGTTGTTTTTTAGTATCGTACAACAAATATCACAGCTTTTAACGGCAGATAAAATATCTAGAATAATATTTTTTAAATCTTCTGTAATATTATTATCACAAATTAATAATTTTGTATTATCTCTTCTGGAATGTAGATATCATTATTATCAATGAAATTATTAATACAATTAGGAGATAAAGTTAAAATATGAATTAAGTTTTCTAAAAATGAGTATCTTCGCAATTACTTCCAGGTGACATGTATCGTGTACAGGAGTTTATTAGTAAAGATTTGTAATAAGTAGAAAAATTAGAGCGTGTAGAATTAATATTTCTTCCTGCATGTTGTCGGACTTGACAAAAAAAATTTTCAAGAGGATCCTTATTAAAATTGCGTGTGACAAAACTATTAAACCCTAATTGTTGTAAATATTTTCTTAATAATTTAAAACCACGTAGAGTAAAAATAAAATTTTTTTAACACATTAGGTTTAGGTTTTTCTTGATCATGTGCTTTTGTTTTTATGAAAGACATGTTTTTCAAAAATATTATTGCAGAATCCTATATATTTTCCTGTTCACAATTGTCATTTACAGTAGAAGTCATCGTATCATTATTTGTACTTCAATTACGCATATTAATATCACCATTTAAAGTATCAATGAGATCATTAAAAACTTTTAGAAAGTAGGCTGTATGAATACCGTCTTGTTGCATTTTCCATGTCCTACATTTACTTTGAATTTCATGTTCACTATATAATTTCATTATTTTCGCATAAGTATTTGAAAAAACTTGTATACAGTACGATACTTTCATTTTCTTAAGTTTAGCTGGTATTACATGTAATTCTTTTTATCTTCTCTAAGAAACCATCAGATCCTTTGCTTTTATCAATGTAATAAGTTGTTATGACATCAGACCATTTAGCAATATAAATTGCGCCATCTTTTATATATTTACAATTTTTTGTTAGAAAATTATTGCGAATCGATTTCCATAAGTACGGAGGATCATATAATGGTATTACTTTTTTACCATCTATAATTATTATGTCATCTTTGTTTCGTTTTCTGTTTGTAAATTTTTTTTCGAATCAAAAATTAAAGTATTAATTGCTTTAACATTTGTACTGCCCTGATCACAGACAGAAGCAATTATTTCTAAACCGATATTATAGCATCGTTTTACTATTTCTTTATACATAACAATATCTTTCCATCGCGACGTATCTTTACAGAACGTATATAAAAGAGGTTGCTTCCATGTTCTTTGTCCATAAATGCTTTTCAACATAAACACCTGGACGTGATTTGCAATATTACCATTTCTATCAAAATCTTTATCAACAATTTTCTCTATATGATCTAATGATGTATTATAATACAAACCGGCATTTAACTTCATTTCATCAAATAGAAGTATACAATATTTTTCTCTGTAGTTTTTAAACTTCTTTACTTTTTGTTCTAAATTTTCGATACACCGCAAGTTATATAAATATTCTTTACTAATTTCCTTAAAGTTTCCGTACTAGGCAAGTAAAAAATATCGAGTAAAAATTTGTACAATTTTAAACTTCTCTTTGATGGTGCCAACGCAAAGGCTTTATCTTCTAATGAAAGTCGACGATTAAATTTATTCTGTTTGAAATTATTAATATTAGACAAGAAAAATTGACGCATTATATTAGGCATTTCATCAATAGTTGTTAAGAAATCGCTTCTAGTTAATTCTTGTACTTTTTCTAATTACTGTTTTGTAGAAACGCTCTTTCTTCTTTGCTCTCTTGCGGTTTTCATTAAATATATAATATTGTTGTACAGTTTTGTATCACGTACAGATAATTGGGATCGTCGGGATATATGGAATAGACGACGAATGGAATCTACAGAAAATATTTTTATATGATTTTTGAGAATAATCATGTCATATATTTTACAATATCCCGATTGTTGTCTATTTTTAATCAATTTTTATTTTATATATATATATATATATATATATATATATATAATATATTACTTTTTATATAAATATACACTCGTCAACAAAATTATCGCATAGGTAATTTCATGTCAAATTTTCGCATAACTTCAAATAAAAAAATTTTTAAAAATCATTTTGTCAGATTTAGAATGTATCCTTTTTTTTGTTTTTTTTTTTTCGATGGAGAAATCCTTTATGGATACCCGCACTCCCCGGGGAGGGAGGGCGGGTTATGTCGGACTCCCAGTCATGTGGTGCAAGGACGGTATACCGACTAAAACTCCACCGGATGCCTACTCGGGTGCTGAGGGGAGGGCCGGGGACGCCAGAAGCATTACTTCCAGACACCCTCCCCCCACCCATCCGACCTAACCCTGTGTGTGGGCCCCCCGGCATAATTAAAATGTCTTGGGGCCCACACACGCCGCCTATGTGGCGGCGCCATCTTATTTGCGGCGCGGAGGGGCATCATCTCCACGCCGCGCCCCCTCGGGTTTTCCGGGGGGCGGGGTCGGGGCTCGAGTCTCCCGCTCGAGCCCCGGCCCCCCCGAGCCCAGAGCGGGCCTCCCTCCCCCCCAAAACAATGGGATGGGGAATCGGGCACACGCTCCGGACTCTATCTGTTGTCCCTCCAGGGGGGCGCGCTCCTTCCCTACCCCACATGGGGATCAGGATTCGGCAAACGCCCTGGAGGGCTCCTTCTCCTATCTATGGGTGCCGCCCCGGGGAGCCCAGCGCCTCCCCGTGACGGCACCCCCTCTCCCTTCGGCAGGGGGCAAGAGGGTCGATTCATCGACCCCCCCCCCGGTCGAGGTCATCCTTCCCCAATGCGGGGAGGGTGATGGGGGCTATTGTGCCTCCTCCTTCGTGGGGGCGGACCCCTGTCCGGAGGAGGCATGTTGCCCCCGTCTCTAGGCGGGTTTGGGGAGGCGCCACGGCGACGTCCTTCGCCACGCCTCTTCCTCTCCGCGTCCTCCTTCTGCAGCATAACTTTGCCGCAGAAGGAGGACACGGCCTTCCACGCCTCTCCGCTCCCGACCATCGCCGCTATTTCGGCCGGGAGGGAGAGGTCCGCCCCCACTGCAGTCACCAAGTTTGCACGCTCGGCCGCCCACGCTGGACAAGATTCCAGCATGTGCTGCGCCGAGTCGTGCGGGTGGCCGCAGTGGTGGCATTCCGCGGTGCGCTCTTTACCGACCCTGCACAGGTACTCACCGAAACACCCGTGTCCGATGAGCGTCATCCGGTAAGTGATACCCTCTCGTTTGACCCTTTCTATCCATTCGGGTAGAAAGGGTCGTATGGCCTCGACGGTCCTTTTCCCCGCGATGTGCGGGACCTCTGCCACTCGAGGACCATGGACCGTCGAGCCTGGTCCTTAATTACGCAACGGATCCTGCCGGTGATTTCCGCCCCGTTATCCCGGATCCCGCGGATCCTCCTGTACATGTTACTGTACATTCGGGCCGCGGGATCCAGCGGGGGCATCCCGGTCAGGACCGTCGCCGCCGCGTGGCTTATCGTCCGGTAGCCTCTGGCCGCCCTGATGGCCATCCGCCGCTGGAGTCTGCGTAGCAGGTCTCTCAGCCGGGTGGCCGCTACGTCGTCGGCTCACACAGGGGCCCCGTACAAGGCCACTGAACTCACCACCGCGGCGTATACTCGGCGAACCCTTCCGCCCGGTCCCCCGAGATTCGGGAGCAGCCGGCATAAGGCCATTGCCACTCCTTCTACTCTCGGGGCCAGACAGCGAAAGTGTTCGCCGAAGGACCAGGTCGCGTCCAGTTGGAGTCCAAGATATTTAATCTTCCCCCCAACCTGGACGCGAGCCTCACCTACTCGGATGAGAGTTGGAGGCGGCGGACCAGTTCTCGCGCCGCGGAAGACCACGGCCTCGGTTTTTCTGGCCGCCACCTCCAACCCCAGGATCCCTATCGAGCGCACCACACTCTCTAGGGCGATCTCCGCTCTGGTGGTCGCCTCCCCACAGGTCTGTCCCCCAGCAAGCACTAGTGTGTCGTCGGCGTAACAGACGACACTGCTGCCGGGGGGGGGGGAAGGGCTGTTCGGAGGACGTGGTCGTAGGCGAGGTTCCACAACAACGGGCCCAATACCAAGCCCTGTGGAACCCCGCACTCCACACTCCTCTCGCGCACCGTCCCGTCCCGGTCTGTATAGGCCAGGACTCTGTCCTTAAAATGGTCCCGGACCACTGCGGTGAGATACCGGGGTACACCGTGGTGCTCGAACGCCCCCAGTATCCACCGCCATGGCAGGGTGTTGAAGGCGTTTGTTATGTCCAACGACACCGCCATCAATACCCCGCCATCCTCTACTTCGGCCTCCACAGCGGACCTGACACGAAGTATGGCGTCTACCGTGGACCGCCCGCTGCGGAAGCCGTATTGGTCCCGACTAAGGTCGGGACCGGTCCGGGACAAATGCCGGACGAGGCGGTTAGCGATGATCCTCTCTAGGATCTTTCCCGCCTCGTCCAGCAGACAGATGGGACGGTACGCCGAGGATTGGTCCCCCGGTTTGCCCTCCTTTGGAATGAGGACCAAGTTGGCCCTCTTCCACTCTGTGGGGAAGCGACCTTCCTCGAGGCACCTGTTGTAGAGGCGCCTCATGTAACCTTCTATCTCTTTGAAGGCCAGGGCCCACACTTTGCCGTGGACGCCGTCGGGACCGGGAGCCTTCCCGGTCTTGATCTTCCCGACGGCGTCCTTCATCTCACTCTGGGCGACCCCCAGTTCTTCCTGGTTCCATTCCCGCCCCGTTTCGTCTTCCGGGGCGGGGGCAGGTGCGGCTCCCCTTCCGGCTGGGAAGAGGGTCGCCACAACCTGCTGAACGAATTGGGGGTCCGGGATTTCCGTGGTGGGGGGCGCCCCTCCCTTCAGCTTTCTCATCACAATGCTGTAGGGGCGACCCCACGGATTCTGATCCAGGGTGAGAAGTAACTCCTCCCAGACCTTGGTCTTCGCGGCTTTAATAGCCGCCCTAAGCTCTTGCTTAGCGGCGTTGTACGCCTCGAGCGCCTCCTCGAGTCTCGCGGCCCTATCACGACTATTACGGGTCCTCCTGGCCCTGTCGTAAAGCCTTCTCTGGTGGACGGAGGAGCACCTGAGTTCGGCGATCTCCTCCGTCCCCCAATTTGCTGCCTTCCTGGGAGAGGGGCGGATCTGGGGTATTGATGCGTCACACGCGTCTTGCACGACTCCCCGGATCCAACGTACCTCCTCTACGAGGGGCATCTCCTCTACCCCTCTCTTTTCTCTTTCCCACAGGACCGCGAGAATCGAGGAGAAGAGAGCGTCCTCCTCCAGCTTCTTCAGGGCCCATCGCCGTGCTCCGCTCTTCGCCTCGCGGCGGCGGATGAGCACCTCTCTGGAGACTGGGGCGGATACCATCTCTATATATCGATGGTCCGATAGAGATTCGGCATCCGCCACCACTCTCCAGTCGTCTACTAGGCGCGCGGCCAAGGGGCTGACCCATGTAAGATCGACGATGGATTGCCCCTGTGGTCGCACGCAGGTGCTCCTCGAGCCTGAGTTCAGTATACTCAGGCCGAGTTCCGCAGCCCATTCCACCAGGACGTTGCCCTTCGTGTCTGATTGCGGGGATCCCCATAGCCTTGACTTGGCGTTGAAATCGCCCGCAACCAGTACCGGACTCGAAAGGAGGAGGAGCCTTCGGACGCACTCCCCCATCCGGTCCAGCCTTCTCGTAAATCGGGCAACGTCTAGAGCCGGTATCAGATAGACGCTGAGCACGGCGATGCGCCCCCATTGTGCCGCCACGTACCCCTCCCCCGCTTCTATTAGAGTGCAGGGGGGAAGTGTGTGGCAGCCCTCCATGTGATCACCGCCTTGCCGCACGAGGATGCCATCCACAATGGATGGTTCTTTGGCACCTCGTACGGCTCAGCGACGATCCCTAGGCCACAACAACGCTCCGCCAGGTTATGCACAAACAAGTCTTGTGCCTGGCGGGCGTGGTTGAGGTTGGCTTGCAGGATTTTCGTCATCCTGCAGCCTAGATCCCCTCCGCTCCCTCAGTCTCCATGATCTCCGTTTTGTTGGAGTCATGGGACTGGGGTCTCTTGGCCTTCTTTTGGCCTTTGGCCTCTCGGGCTCTGTTCCATCAGAGCCATTGGTGTCTCCCTGACTCTCCATCCTTCTCTTTAAAGGTCCCGCCCTGGCCATCCCCCCGGTGTCTCCCCACGATGTTGAGGGGATCGGTAAGGACGGGGGGGAGGGGCCTTTCCCTCCGTTAGAACCGGAGGGAGAGGGGCCTCCCTTTCCCTAATTGTGGTTGTGGGGGGGGTTTAGAATGTATCCTACCCCCTTCTCGTCATTTCTTTAAAAGTAAGGACGTGTTTCGTCTCCAAAAAAATTGCATAATTTGACGCATTCCACGAGGTGGAATAAATTTTTTTCGCAAATTTTATGATAATCATCATAAGTATGGACTTTTATGTGTGAATTGAAAAAAAATAAAGTTTGTACGATTTTTTTCGCGGAGTTATGACACATCAAAGTTATCTATGCATTTTTGTTCATTTACCGCCAACATTAACATTACCTGATGCGCATCACGAGGAAATTGTTAGTCGGATTTGGAGCATCGCCATTCCCATTTTTGACGGAGTTATACTTATTTGAAGTTATGCGAAAATTTGACATGAAATTATATATGCGATAATTTTGTTGACGAGTGTATATATATATATATATATATATATATATATATATATATGTATATACATACATACAGGGTGATTCAAAATAACCCCAGTGTCCTTGAAATGACACATTCTTGAATCAATTCTAAGACGATTTTTCCTTTGGCAAAATTTCGTCCGAAGCTTAGTTTTTGAATTATTAAAGGAAGTAGTTAACGTACGACGGGTCGGATACAAGAGGCAGGCAAGGGTGGCGCGATTCAACGTCAGACGCGAATGATTACGCGGGGCGCCTGCTGCGATCAGCTGGTCGCTATACACATACAGACACACATGCGAACACATACATTCTCTCTCTGTCTGTCTGTCTGTCTCTCTCTCTCTCCCCCCCCTCTCTCTCTTTCATTCGCTCATTCACTTGTAATTTTTTTTTTTACGAGAGAGGGGAAAATGCATTTTATGCATACACACGGGTCGATCCAGTGAGTTATGTGGGACTCGAGTACCAAGTCGAATTACCAACTCGGTACTCCCTACCCACTAAAAATCCCTCTCTTTTCACAAATTTCCTTTGACACACTGTCCCTCTGACTTCCCGAGATCTGTTTTCACATAACGTCAAAAAATAGTTATTATTACCTTGTTCGATGACTTTTGATGTATTGCTGTAATTGCTTGAAGGAGAAATGAATTTTCCGATAGATCGTACGTTCTCAAATTTAACGTAGATATCACGTTGCAAAAGACAAGAAATCCACACTAAATTATTAACTGAAAGTTTTTCTTCTTCCATGAACTGTATTCTTTTATAAACTTTAACGTAATCACATTTACTTACTCACTCGATGAGACGAGAAATTTACTAATGACTATCACTAATCACTATTAATCACTGTCGAATAATAACTGTTGGCGATTAAAAATCATTCAATGAAAGAAACACGCGCGGACACGTTACTACACGACGCGACAATGCGACGATAATTATATTCGGCGACTGCAAGCAGTTTTTTGTCATGGTAGGTTGCGGTAGGTTAAGGTACTACTGGCGCTATCGAACGCGATCATGTGTTCGATTGAAGAATGCGGTAAACATAATAAACATTTAACATATTAATATTATTATTATCATGAACGTATGTGAGATCCATACATCGTATGATATCTATTTAAAAATTAATTAGATTAAATAAGTGTTTTTAAAATATTTATTACTTTTACTATTATCATATAAAATATTAATATTAAATATTTATTTAACTATTTTATCCATTTATTTATTTATTTATCTATTTCACCTATTTATTTTTAACTATTTATTATCAATGACCGATTTTCGACCATTGATAATAAATAGTTAAAGGTAAAGGTAAACAAGTCGAAGAACGATAAGCCAATAAATACATGGGTATCCAATTATCCCAATCCTTTTGGTCTTCCGAAATAAATTTAGCTAAATAATTTAGAACTGTCTGATGATGACGCTCAACCTGACCATCTGATTGAGGATGTAGGGGAGTTGTTCTAGTCTTACGAATTCCTAAAAGACGCGTTATCCCCTGAAAAATTTTCGATTCAAAATTCTTTCCCTGGTCTGTGTGAATCTCTAAAGGAACTCCATGACGAGAAATAACTTGCTTCACAAATACGTCCGCTACCGTATTTGCTTTGATGTTTTTCAACGGGAAAGCCTCAACCCATTTGGTGAAACAATCAATGACCACTAACAAATATCGATTCCCAGCTGTGGTAGTCGGAAGAGAACCAAGTATATCCATCTGAACTCTATCAAACGGAAAACTTGAATTATAAACTTGTAAAGGAGATTTCCCCTTTCCTGGGGGACCTTTCTTCGCTACACAAATCCTGCAGGAATGATACCAATCTTCCACATCCTGCTTGCATGTGGCCCAATAAAAACGTTTTCGAATCCTCTCCAATGTTTTGTTAACTCCAAAATGGCCACCAGACGCGGAATCATGGGCTTCTTCCATTATTTGACTGACAAAATCTTTGGGAACAATTATCTGAAAAACTTCAGACTTCAAATTAGGAGATTCCCATTTTTTAAATAAGACCCCCTCCTTTAAAATTAAAGCATCCCAGTAAGTCCAATAAATTTTCGCAGAAACATCTTGTTTAACCTCTTGCCAACAGGGACGTCTTCCTAACTCCTTCCCTCGTAAAAACATTGAAATAATCGAGTCCTCTATTTGCCGATTACGCCATTCTTCAAAATTGTTTTCCCCTAGAATTATCCGAGCAACAGAGCTTTCCTTAAATTCTATCTTAGCACAATAAGCACAACCAACTTCGAAACAAGGGCGCCTTGATAACCCATCAGCATTCTGATGTAGATGACCTTTTCGATGGACAATTTCAAATTCATACTGTTGTAATCTCTCCAACCATCGGGCCAATTGTCCCTCCAAATCCTTGAAAGACATCAACCATTTAAGAGAAATATGATCCGTCCGAATTTTAAATTTCCTTCCATACAAATAATGGTGGAAAGATTTTAATGAAGCCACAATAGCTAATAACTCCCGACGCGTGACACAATAATTCCTTTCTGTTTTGCTCAAGACTCGACTGAAGTAAGCGATAACCTTTTCCGTGCCATTCTGAACCTGTGACAAAACTGCTCCAACACCGTGATTCGAAGCATCCGTGTCCAAAATGAATTGTCCCTGCTCCACGGGAAAGGATAAAACAGGCGAAGAAATTAATTTTTGTTTTAATTCCTGGAATGCCTTTTGACAGGAAGAAGACCATTCAAATTTTACCTGATGCTCCGTAAGTGTAAACAAAGGTTTGGCTATCAAGGAAAAACCTTTAATAAATTTCCTGTAATAGGAACAAAATCCCAAGAAACTTCGAAGCTGCTTTCTATTCTGGGGAACAGGCCAATTTTCCACGGCAGAGATCTTCTCAGGATCTGTAGTGATGCCCTGTTCGGAGACAACATGACCCAGATATTTCACTGCCCTACCAAAAAGGGAACATTTTTGGGGATTAATTTTTAAGCCTGCCGTACGCAAACGAAGAAAAACCTCCCGTAAGGTTGACCATCATTTCTTCAAACGTTTTACTGAAAACAATAACATCGTCAAGATAAACCAAACAAATTTTTGATAAAACATTTCGCAGAACTCTTTCCATTAAACGCTCAAAAAGTTGCTGGGGCATTACAAAGGCCAAACGGCATGACTCTAAACTGCCACAATCCATTACCTATGGAAAATGCCGTCTTCTCCTTATCTTCAGAGTTAACCTTCACCTGCCAATATCCACTTTTTAAATCCAGAGTGGAGAACCATGAATTCCCTGAAAGCTGATCCAAAATATCTTCGATTCGGGGCAAAGGGTATGAATCTTTAACCGTAACTGCATTCAGTTTTCTATAATCTACGCAGAATCTAAGTGAACCATCTTTCTTCTTTACCAAAACTACAGGGGAAACCCATGGACTTCGAGATTCCTCAATCACTCCCTGTAATTTCATCTCCTCAATAATGTGTCCCACCTCTTTCCTAAGATGCAGCGGAATTCTCCGGGGAGCTTGTTTAATAGGTTTGGAATCCTTTACATTAATAGAATGCCTCAGGACTTCACAATTACCTGCAATTAAATTTTCTGAAAACACATCCCGAAATTCCATTAAGAAATCAGCAAAAATATCTTTCTCAGAAGAAGTTAGATTTTTAGAATTTTCTTCGAAAAACGACTGCAAGAAATAAGGCATTTCCTCCCTCATAATTCGTGAACAAGAAATCTCATTGTCACTTTCTATCCCAGAACTTCCAAATTCCGACTCAAAGATCTTTTCTAATTTAATTTTTTCAAGAAAATCGGCCCCTAATATGCAATCATCCGAAATGCTCGCGACCAACATCGGAATATCCAAAGAATACTTCCCTAACTCTATCCCGACAATAACTTTATATTTGACCGGAATTGTCTCCCCAGTCGGATATTTAAGAAAACAATTTTTCATTTCATAACGCCGTTTCGACCCTCTAACCAATTTCTCATTAACAACCGAAACATCGGAGCCCGTATCAATTTTGAACAGACAGACTTTACCATCAATATTTCCCTTATAACTAAAAGAATTTTTCTTAATTTTATTTATTCTAAAACAGTGATTAAATATTTTCGGGGCATCAACCGTATCAGTCGAACCTGCCCCGAAAAGCTCGACTAACCCTTGTTTTCCGTCAAAGACGGACATTCTGACCGGAAGTGCCCCTCAGCGCCGCATTGCCAACATTCTTTCTTAGAATTTAATTTATTTCTTTGAAATTTATTATTCTTATAGTTCCTATTATTTCCAAATTTCCTTTTATCGCTTTCTCTTTCATTTGTCTTATCCTCCCCATTCTTTTGTTTATTGAATTTATCAAATTTATTAAATTTATGATACTTATTTTTGTTATCATTTTGATTAAATTTAGTTTTCGGAAAACTATTTTCTTGGATGACTTTTACAGCCATCGCCCTTTCTACCGCAATCTTTAAGGAAGTAACGTTTTCCAATTGTAAAGTCCTCCTGAGAAATCCGTCCGATAACGCGGCTATAAATTGCGCACAAGCAATTTTATCCCTCACCTCATGAGAACATTCGGGATAAGCTAAACGCGAAAGCCTCTCCAAATCCGCGCCCAAAGTAACTAAATCTTCCGAAATTTTCTGTTTTCTGTTAGTGAACTGAGAATAATAAGTCTGGGTCAAATGCCCCTCCCCAAATCGTAATTCTAATTTCGACTTTAGATCTTCGAATTTTAAACTCTCGATTTCTAATATTCCATCCAAAACCGAACGCGCTTTATCCCTTAAACAAGCCGCGAGAGCTACCGTCTTATGGGAATTGTTCCATCCGTTAGCCCGCGCTATCAGCCTATCACACCTCCGTCATAATTGTCGGGTTTAAGCTTATAACCGAGTTCGGAAAAATTTGAATCTGCATTTCGCGCTCTATTATCGGGGGGACTTAGCTGTGTATTTGAAAGAAGCCGAAGTCTCTCCTCCATGGCGCGGAGCATCTCATCTCGCTGGCGAAGCCGGGCCTCAAATTCCCGCTCAAGCAGCCGCTCCCCGCGCATCTGCTGCAACTCTCTCATCGCCGCCTGAAGCGTGGCCGACTCCGTCGTCGGTCCTGGAGCCGCAGCCGGAAGCGGAGTCGCCGCCCGGACCCTCTTCCTGATTGAGGGGCCCGCCGCCAGATCTTGCAGTTCCGTCGTCGCCATTTCCCACACAGAATAAATCCTCGTCACAGCACTGAGCGTCAACAAAATCACAGTCCGGTTTATCCCGGACGAGCCCCCAAAATGTTGCGTCCGCGGAACGATATTTATCAATCGCGCGCGACACAAGGATCGGCACCCGCGTTCTCGCTCGCGCTCGCGCACTCGTAAATGAGAACTCGTATTTGTAACAAGAACACAGGAATTTTAATGAACACAACAGAGAATATAACAGATATAACGATAATGGTAACACGAGAAAACGAGACGCGTCCGCTCAGCTTGACAGCTGGCTTCCGACTCGACTGTCATTCGACAAATCAATATTCTTCTTGACAACGAGATCTTCCTTGCTTTCCAAAGCTGACTCGACCGCTAATTGAACCAGGGACGTAACACGGACGTAACAATATAAATATAATTACATTTAATCTAAGCTATGTTTCAATTAGCAGATTAAATGAAATTACATACCAGATAAATTTTGTGTTGGAATGACTGTTTGACTAACATAAGTTTTTTGCGCAGTTTAAAACGCTGCTCAAAATGAGAATCACAAATTACTCTTTTCCTAAGTTTTTCTATTGGTAGTTGTAACAAATCCATGTTTCCACATGCATTTGTCCATTTTTGACAGTATTCTAGTGATTTCGAAAATGATATAGATTGTTTGGGGTAGACGTTAATCCAGGAGGGGAGGAGCGATGAGTGTGTAGGCGCGCGGCGAAGGCTCCTCCCCTCTCCAATCACCGCTTCACCGCGCGTCGCCATTATGTTACAGTGAGACCGTCTTCGCCGCCGCGCGCTTCTAGCCACGCGCATTGGCTGATCTTCTTTAATTAATTTTTCGTTAATTATTGCAAATATCGCCAAACAGTAGAAGACCTTCCTTCTTAATTTGAGCCAATCTACTTTCACACTTCGGGACCGCGAAAAGTTTTTAGACATCCTGTATAACTCCACATGAGTTTGTAATTTTCTATGTGAAACAAGATATATCCCACACCTCAGACATGAGTTGAGTTAGGTCATAAAGTTAGGTTATATCTTTTCGAAGTGGAGCCCTTCGTCCCTTGCATAATGTGTCGCCTTGATGCAAAAGGGCTTATGCTCCCGAAGCTCAACGGGGATGCTGGTAAGCTTGGTTCAGACACCCTGTATAATAATAGATTTTATTTTGTATTGAAAGCACAAGTTTTAACTGTACCATAATGTCAAAAAATTCATCAATATGTTGTCGAGAGAAAAGTCTATTGTTCCACATAGTTGCATAGTTCATGGATTTGAATCTTCTATGCCAAGCAAGATATATCCTACACTTCAGACACAGATTGGGTTAGGTTAGGTTATATCTTTTTGAAGTGAAGTCCCCCAAAAGAGGTCGGAACTCAATGTGTCCACGCATCTATTTTGACAATCCTAATCTATGTACGTGCAAGAAAAGCCTAACATTATATGAAGTCTAAAAATTATATGATTTATCAAATTTTTTTCATAATTTTTTTTAAACAACGAGCGACAGCTAAAACCTTCTGAATGTTATTCAAAGGGATAATCTTTATGACATATGTCAAGGTCATTGACAATTGCGGCTTAACTATAAGTGAATATTTACCCTAAAAATGAATAAACTTAAAAATTTTGTTTAAAATTATTATCTATTCATTAGCCCGCTCTCATTCCTGATCCGAAGATCGCAGTTGATTCCGTTCTGCGTAAAAAATATTTTTATCGAATCTTTTTATTGAAAAGCTCATCAGATGGATTAGTCAAAGAAAGGGCGTAACAATACAAATAAAACTGTATTCGAAAAAGTTTGAGAAAGAAACGTACTTCTTTTTCTACAAGTGACTAAAAGTGCATGCATATGTATCATATTTGGAACATTAAATTGACATTTATATACAGGGTGTTGAAAAAAAGGGTCACATATTTTGATAGCAGGTAGTATTGATCAAAACAAGAAGAAAAAGTCTAATTAACATGGGTCCTAAGACTAATATCTTCAAAGATACAAGCTATTTTGTTATTTGAGCTCTTTGTCATTTTCTTATTAGTCGTGTCATCTTTAGAATGTAATGAACAAAGGAGTAGGGGAGAGTGGGGTACAATGGAGATATCTTTTTTCTAGGTGCCATAAAACATAGAGCACCTCCTCTAATGCTGAGTCAGCATTAAAATTTTTTGTTTTTTGTAAAAAAAGAGTTTTTATTTTGTTATCATACATTCAGTTTCTTTACTTCAGTTTTTTATGGAAGATAAATGATTACATTTCATATTAAAATAAAAATTGTTTCTTTATCTCTCTTTGTTTATTTTTTATTTTTTAAGGCACCTAGAAAAAAGATATCCCCATTGTACCTCACTCTCCCCTACTCCTTTGTTCATTACATTCTAAAGATGACACGACTAATAAGAAAATGACGAAGAGCTCAAATAACAAAATAGCTTGTATCTTTGAAGATATTAGTCTTAGGACCCATGTTAATTAGACCTTTTCTTCTTGTTTTGATCAATACTACCTGCTATCAAAATATGTGACCCTTTTTTTTCAATACCCTGTATATGTTCCATATAGCTAGATATTTAGATAAAAAGAAATATTTAAAACAATATCATTTCATTTCCTCCTGATATTACTTCTACTGCAGAAATTATAACAATTACTAATCTAAATTTACAAGTTAGCGGAAATTCTAATGTCAAAGTATCAAAATTAATAGTTTTAATAATTAAACAGAAAGTATTTAAAATTGGCAGATTAATAATAATAATAATAATAATAGAACATTCTGATTAGGTATTTTTAAATGTTTTTTATTTCAAAATTATTAAGCTTTAATTTTTTGTAGTATTAGTATTTTTTTTTAATGAGAATTCTTAAGAATTTGCCATTAGCAAGTGTACCAAATTTGAAATATTTTATGTATTAGTTTGTATCACTTTTGTATAATATTATGTTTGAGATTTTTTGTATAATATAAAAAGAATATTATGAATAATATTAGGCGTAAAGTAGAGTTTTCGTTAAAAAAGTAATTAATGGGATATTATAAAATGTTGCATTAGAAAGAAATTAAAAAGCATCTAAAGAGTCCAGTAAGCATAAAAGAGTCGAGAATTGG
The DNA here is from genome assembly GCF_025532165.1 of Camponotus vicinus. Lineage (NCBI taxonomy): Eukaryota > Metazoa > Arthropoda > Insecta > Hymenoptera > Formicidae > Camponotus > Camponotus vicinus. The sequence continues at coordinate 13,401,275 of NW_028141979.1, forward strand.
ATATTACACAATTAACATATTATCATAATGTATTAGGAGATCAAAAGAACATATATGACGAACAAGAATTTCGATCCAAAAGTCGTGGTACGTGCTTCTCAAGCCGCTGAGGGTCTATGCAAATGGGTACGCGCAATGGTGTTGTATGATGAAGTGGCAAAAATAGTTACGCCGAAGAAAATCAAACTTGCTCTGGCTGAACACGATTATGAGAACACCCTCACATTTCTAAGCGAAAGGCGACAAACGCTAGCTGAATTAAATAAGAAGCTAGATATTCTACGGGAGAACCTTCACGAAACAATGACAAAAAAGATTCGTCTAGAAAATGAAGTTAATAACTTTTTCCTATTCCATCTCCTTTTTTCTACTATTATTCTCTTATATTTATCCTTTTTCTCTCTTTTTCCCATTCTCTCTCTTTTTCTTAATATATAGTTATTAAATATAGAAAATTATTATTATATATTGTTGCGTCCCCGCGTCCCTTCCCTGCGGATGTATACACCACCTGTTGTATTCTTTCGGCGAGAAGTACAGTATGCGTCAACGATTCTGTCCTACGCGGGACAAGGGGAGCGTAGAACTGGCCAATCCAGCCACTGCCGCGCTGCCGGCTAATCACGAATATTGCCATCCAGGCATTTTAATGAAAGAATCCCCTATTCAAGATACATCCGAGCCCACTTTAATTTTGAACACATTAGCTCATTCTTTTTAAAAGAAAATTTTTTAAAGAAAATATTTTTAACATAACGTTTTTTTTAAAATAAACTACGCGTGCGGATCTGACCGTGTGCGATTTAGCCGCATTTTTTAAATATTGGAACTACTTAGCTGTGTCTGTGGAGACCGGTTTCCTCGCAGAAGCGGCCGACTCCATCGCCCTCGTTTCCGTTGGCGGCTCAGGTTGCTCACGCCTCCTCCTTTTCGCAGCTATCGTCGCCATCGCTTACGCTCTCTCTATCCCGGACGAGCCCCCAAAATGTTACGCCTGGGGCGAAGACTTCGAGATATATCGAAGGCGCGCACTAAAGAGAAAGGCTGTCGCGGATCGCGTTAAATAAATAAACACTTTTAGAGAACACAAGAACTTTAATAAACAACACAGATCACATATGAACAACAGATTAATTACACAACGGATTAGTAATGGCTCGAATATAAAACGCGTCCATATAGCTTAATAGCTATTTTCCGACTCGGCTGACCATCGTTGTTTTTAAACAATCTTTTTGACTACGGGATCCGGACAACAGCAGGGCCGTAACGACTCGGGCGGCCCTGTATATATATATATATATATATATATATATATACATGTAATGCGCTACTTGAAACCTTACAACTTTTGTGTGAAATATTTTTGTCTGCCGCGCTCAGTTTTTGAGATATTCTGATACGGATAGTCTGCGACACCCTGTATATATATATATATATATATATATATATATATACAGGGTGTCGCAGACTATCCGTATCAGAATATCTCAAAAACTGAGCGCGGCAGACAAAAATATTTCACACAAAAGTTGTAAGGTTTCAAGTAGCGCATTACATGGCGATATCAGTATGACCTTGAAGAGTGTTGTCAAAGTCACGTAAAGGTCACCTTGAATTCTGTAAATGGAAACCCCAATTTTTTATTGCATATTCTTGTAGCTTATCTCGAGAGCTTTCCAAAATACTATAATAAAATATTTTTCCCTTAAGTACTTATTGAATAATAAGGCTTAAAATCATTACTTAATTTTACATAAACCGTAAAATATCTTGTAAAATATTCATTTTTCGATTATCTTACCTTAATACTTTTATGTACAAAATAATGAGAGGAATCAATTGGTGTAAAGAAAACACAGTTGTTTCGAAGAAAAAATATGTAATTTGCAATTAATAATTACATATTTTTTCTTCGAAACAACTATGTGTTTTCTTTACACCAATTGATTCCTCTCATTATTTTGTACATAAAAGTATTAAGGTAAGATAATCAAAAAATGAATATTTTACAAGATATTTTACGGTTTATGTAAAATTAAGAAATGATTTTAAGCCTTATTACTCAATAAGTACTTAAGGGAAAAATATTTTATTATAGTGTTTTGGAAAGCTCTTGAGATAAGCTACAAAAATGTGCAATAAAAAATTTGGGTTTCGATTTACAGAATTCAAGGTGACCTTTACGTGACCTTGACAACATTCTTCAAGGTCATACTGATGTCGCCATGCAATGCGCTACTTAAAACCTTACAACTTTTGTGTGAAATATTTTTGTCTGCCGCGCTCAGTTTTTGAGATATTCGACTGATACGGATAGTCTGCGACACCCTGTATATACAGGGTGTTCGGAAATTCAATCGACAAATTTTCAGAGATTGTCGGAGACACCATAAGAATCATTTTTTGCAAATGAAAATGGGATTGGAAACGTGTCATTACATCGCTACGGCATACGGAGTGTTCGAAAGAGTCGGGACCTCGAAATATCACAAAAAATAGAAGTTTTACAAAAAATTGTTTCAAACAAAAGTTGTAGGGTGTAAAAAGGTCTATTTACTGGCGTCATGTGTTTGACCTTGGATGGCGTCGCCAAGGTCACGACAATAATATATCAGAAATAAAATACTTTATTTTCTAGATGATGATTTCAATCGGATACGTGCTTTAATAACAGTGCACAACAGTACTGTTTGGAGTACAAACTCAAGTCTACAAAAAAATGAAGGTTTTTATTTGCTCGAATGTCTGTAATAAAAAATGGCCCAAAATATCATACGCATCGGTCAATTATAAAAGTAGATCCACTATCATTTACCACTTCTATCTTCATTCGCGGTTAATAATACAATAGCTACAGTCGTCGACTTATCAGGAAAAACCTTATAACTTCAATAACTTCGAAACGGCTTACTTAAAGTTGGTTGGTAAAATTAGTGCTTTGAAAAGGTCTCGAGAAGGGCTACAAGAATATGCAATAAAAAGTGGAGGGTTCCATTTAAAAAATTCAAGGTGCCTTTGTCGTGACCTTGGCGACGCCATCCAAGGTCAAACACATGGCGCCAGTAAATAAACCTTTTTACACCCTACAACTTTTGTTTGAAACAATTTTTTGTAAAACTTCTATTTTTTGTGATATTTCGAGGTCCCGTCTCTATCGAACACTCCGTATGCCGTAGCGATGTAATGACACGTTTCCGACCCCAGGTTCATTTGCAAAAAATGATTCTTATGGTGCCCCCGACAATCTCTGAAAATTTGTCGATTGAATTTCCGAACACCCTATATATACAGGGTGTCCCATTTTAAATAACGACCTCAAATATCTCCCGAATAATACGTTTTACAGAAAAATGTTTCAGACAAAAGTTGTATGGTTTCGAGGGGGCCATAAGATGGTACCATTGGTTTGAAGAGTCATTTGAAGGTCACGTGAAGGACACTTCAATTTTTTTAAACGGAACACCCTATATATTTTTGCACATTCTTGTAGCTCATCTCGAGAGCTTTTCAAAACACTATAATTAAGTTAGTTTTCATTAAGTACTTTCCGAGTTATGAGGCTTGAAATAATTTCTTAATTTTACATAAACCGTAAAATATCTTGTAAAATATTCATTTTTCGATTATCTTACATTAATACTTTTATGTACAAAATAATGAGAGGAATCAATTGGTGTAAAGAAAACACATGTGTTTCGAAAAAAAAAAATGTAATTGTTAATTGCAAATTACATTTTTTCTTTCGAAACAATTGTGTTTTCTTTACACCAATTGATTCCTCTCATTATTTTGTACATAAAAGTATTAAGGTAAGAAAATCTAAAAATGAATATTTTACAAGATATTTTACGGTTTATGTAAAATTAAGAAATTATTTCAAGCCTCATAACTCGGAAAGTACTTAATGAAAACTAACTTAATTATAGTGTTTTGGAAATCTCTCGAGATAAGCTACAAGAATAAGTAATAAAAAATAGCAGTTCCCATTTAAAAAATTCTATGTGACCTTGCTCTGACCTTGGCGACGCCACCCAAGGTTAAATTCATAGCGCCAGTAAATAGATCTTTTGAAATCCTACAACTTTGGTTGGAAACATTTTTCTCAGAAACGTTTCGTTTTCGAGATATTTGACCGTTTCCAGACTTTTCTAACACCCTGTATATAGGGTGTAACTGAAAAAGCGCCCACGGAGCAAATAGCGTTATTCCTGATTAAAAATCGAGTCGAAAAGTCCTGAACCATTTTTTTCTATAATGCTTAATAAAGCGGTAATTATTGAGTAAAGTTGCGCCAATAAGCACCGATCTTTAGACGGGTGCACGTCAGTGAGCCGCGCCCCTGATAGTGTGCGTGAGCGCTCCGCCGCTACGGCGCTATGTCATGCCGCTATCGTGCAATATTCTTATGCGTTGTAATAATGCGAAAAACTTTATTTTGCATTAAAAATCATATTTCTTCAGTCAAAAGCGTTTCCTTAAAGAAAATTTCGATAAGGAGGCTAAAGGTCGGTGCTTATTGGCGCAACTTTACTCAATAATTATCGCTTTATTAACACGTTGAGTGCGGAGCCGATTTTGCTCTGTTTTCCGTTCAAGCGGCACACAGCGGCGATCACTCGGCGAGGTGTTCGGTTACAAAGTATAAACAGAATATAACACACACATCGCGGTGACGATTGTGTTTCACTGTCTGTTTGGGCTATGGAAATGGCGCAGCCAATGCAGAAGTATATGAAGTATAAACAAAAGATAATCAGATGGGGAATGATAAAAAGGCGACCACCAAGAGACAATCAGTTAGAAGTTAGAATAAAGATACGAAAGACTAAAGACATTTGAGCAGAGAAAAAATAACAACATAACACATAATATAATATAATTTCATTCGCTGATTTTATTATATTATATTTCTTACTGAAGAAGACTAAGTAAAGTCGAAACGTTTTTGTTTTTATTAAACGAATTTATTATTATATGTATTTATTTTATTTAGACCTTAGTAATTAGCTCGTATTATTGGCCCTAGAATTTTTAATTTTTATTATTGCTTTGCAACACACGAGCAGTATTAATATTATTATTGTTTAATTTTCGTTTTATAACACATAATACATTTATTTTTTAACCTTGATACTGCCGGTCCCACGGACCGACGCCGCCCAAACGAAGAGTTCACTGTCAGTCCCCAGAGACTGACACCGCCTAAACGGAAAGTTCACCGTCAGTCCCCATGGACTGACGCCGCGCTTAACGTGTTAAGCATTATAGAAAAAAATGGTTCAGGACTTTTTGACTCGATTTTTAATCAGGAATAACGCTATTTGCTCCGTGGGCGCTTTTTCAGTTACACCCTGTATATACAAAGTGTATCTGAAATGATGCACTAAACTTTAGGAGCGTATTCTAGAGGTCAAAGTAAGACTTTTTTTTCCTATGAACATGGGTCCGCAAATGAACCCCCCTCCGAGCTAGAGGCCCCTAAAGTTTGAAAAAAATTGAAAATTGGCTGTATTTCAGAAAAGTTTAATAAATAAAAAAAGTAAAAATAAAAAAAGTTTAATGATAAATAATAAATTTAAAAGTAGATATAAAATAATAAAAGAGAACATAATAAGTAATAAAATAGAAAGTAAAAGAAAAGTTTAATAAAAAACAAATAAAAATCTAAAATAAATAATAATTAAATGAATAAAAAAAATATAAAAAACAAAACGTAAATAAAATAAAAAAATATTAAGTAATAAAAAATAATATTTCACAAATATTTAATATTTAATAATAAAAACATAAGCTTAGAAAAGTTTGAAATAATATCTATTTGTAAATATTAATACAATTAACTTCAAACTATTATTAAATAGTACATTTAAATAATTATACATATATAATATATATGATTATTATTTCAATTTATTCTTATTTGAAATTATTATTCTTATTTTGAATTGACTCTTTTCACATATTTAGCATAATATGATTTACAAAGGCTTAAGATTTTGAAATTAAATAATACTAACAAATTACTTTGTTACATTGTAATTATTATTAATTCCATATTTTACAAGAGCAGTCGGGAGACGCCGCGCTAGGTGTGTTCGGCGTGTATACATGAATGTGTGTATGTGTGCGCGTATGTTTTTAAATTTAGCGTATGCACAAAATAGAACAGTTATTTCAATTTAATAAACCATATAACAATGTTTATTTAATTTAAACGTGACAAACGCTGCGTTTCAATCCAATTCGGATTCTTTTCAATGTCGAATAGCAAAGTGAAAGTAATAAACATAAAATTAAAGATAAAAGTCAACGATAAAATATACATAAGTTTCGGAAAACGCAAACTAAAATAGACGGTGTTAACAAAGTCAAAAAAGTCGGAAGCAAACATACGTAAAGTAACGGATAATTCAACAACACAATTAAAAGAGAGCGCAAAGCATTAACCGTAATGTCCGAAAATTCGCAAACGGAAAACTGAATAATATAAACCCACCCCCCCATATCCGCAGTATATAACAAAGAACACGCTGTTACCTCGGAAACAAAAAACGAAACGAAATCTAACACGCAAGTCCACATTCATTTCCAAATTGAAAAAAGAGGAAATGAAGTCAAAGATGCGCATTCTCGATGGAAAGTTGAGATCTTAATGGTCCTTACAGCAACGAAAAATATGTGTATAAACAGGCTTAACCGAGGTGACAGCCTGTAAAAGAAAAAACACACGGCGCGTTATAAACTCTACAAATTAAAACCTGACAATAAGAAAAATCCTTCGTATAAAATAAAACTAATGCAAATCTAATACAAGTTACATACGGTTCTCCAAAATGAACGCAATATCAAATTAAATAAATCCCACAGACAGGAAAGCGAGTTAAACATAACCTCACGTTCCAATAAAAGGCGCCGATCTGAGGTATATGAACATGTAAAAACAAGTACCATGAAGTATCAAAAGAGGGGGAAGAGCAAACGTCACAGAAGGATAGAAAACAGAACGGAAGACAAACGGTAATTTTTTCAAAAATTAATGTGCAAGCTTCCTTATGATTGGCAAATATAACTTATCCAAGAATTCGATATCACTCTGAACGTTGATGCCATGGCTCTGGCTAGAAATGTGCAACATCTCCTCAATCAATCTCTTTCTATATCCAGGTTCCTCGCCTAGAATGGAAACATTCTCCCAATCAAACTCATGACCCTCCAATCTATGAAGGGACACAACCGAACCAGAAACCTTATTAATGTCAGAACGATGTTCTTTGATTCTGGTTAGCAACTTCCTTTTAGTTTGTCCCACATACGAAGCTTCACAATCTATTACGTTTATTACTTTCACTTTGCTATTCGACATTGAGAAAGATCCGAATTGGATTGAAACGCAGCGTTTGTCACGTTTAAATTAAATAAACATTGTCACATGGTTTATTAAATTGAAATAACTGTTCTATTTTTGCATACATTTCACCATTGCTCAGGTCCTTGAAGCCTTTTAACTAATTTTTATTGATTTTATCTAACGGACCTTTTTTCTCATTATACAATATTATATATGTATAATTTTTAAATGTACTATTTAATAATAGTTTGAAGTTAATTGTATTAATATTTATAAATAGATATTATTTCAAACTTTTCTAAGTTTATGTTTTTATTATTAAATATTAAATATTTGTGAAATATTTTTTTTTATTAATATTTTTTTTATTTTATTTACTTCTTTTTTATTCATTTAATTATTATTTATTTTAGATTTTTATTTGTTTTTTATTAAACTTTCTTTTTACTTTCTATTTTATTACTTATTATGTTCTCTTTTACTATTTTATATCTACTTTTTAATTTATTATTTATCATTAAACTTTTTATTTTTACTTTTTTTATTTATTAAACATTTTTTATAATGATTTAAATGTACTTTTGTTGGTAGCAGTCGGGAGTATTTTTTTTTCAAAAAAGTTTTTTAATTATTTCATTCTTCTAAAAGCTCTGTGTATAATATGTGTGTATGCAGCTAAACATATTGCCGCTCAAAACCCAATAAAATCCTATTCAACTAAATTTGTATAGACGCATAAGCATAATGAATAATTAATTAAGGATAATTATCTTCTGTTTTCTTAAAATTCTTCTTCTCTCCTTTATTCTGGGTTGTCATTATAATTTGGATATATTGTCTATCGATAGCCTTTTTACTTCATTCCTCTTCACAAATAGTAAGGCGCAATTTTGCTGCCAGTATGCACATTATGAGTGCGGCACAATTATGCAGTTAGTATATATAGTGCAACCATGCTGTTTATTATTACAAATAATTATCCTTTTTCTTCTTAAAATTCTTTTCTCTTTTATTCTTGTTGTGACATAATTTGGATATACAGGGTGTCGCAGACCACCCGTATCAGCCGAATATCTCAAAAACTGAGCGCGGCAAACAAAAATATTTCAGACAAAAGTTGTAAGGTTTCAAGTAACGCATTACATGGCGATATCAGTATGACCTTGAAGAGTGTTGTCAAGGTCACGTAAAGGTCACTTTCAATTTTTTAAATGGAACCCCCTACTTTTTTATTGCATATTCTTGTAGCTTATCTCGAGGGCTTTCCAAAACATTATAATTAAGTTAGTTTTCATTAAGTACTTTCCGAGTTATGAGGCTTGAAATCATTTCTTAATTTTACATAAACTGTCAAATATCTTGTAAAATATTCATTTTTCGATTGTCTTACCTTAATACTTTTATGTACAAAATAATGAAAAATCAATTGGTATAAAGAAAACACATAATTGTTTCGAAAAAGAAATGTAATTTGCAATTAACAATTACATTTTTTTTCGAAACAATTATGAGTTTTCTTTACACCAATTGATTCCTCTCATTATTTTGTACATAAAAGTATTAAGGTAAGACAATCGAAAAATGAATATCTTGCTAGATATTTTATGGTTTATGCAAAATTGAGAAATGATTTCAAGCCTCATAACTCGGAAAATACTTAATGAAAACTAACTTAATTATAGTGTTCTGGAAAGCCCTCGAGATAAGCTACAAGAATATGCAATAAAAAGTATTCCATTTAAAAATTTGAAAGAGACCTTTACGTGACCTTGCGAACACTCTTCAAGGTCATACTGATATCGCCATGTAATGCGTTACTTAAAACCTTCTAACTTTTGTCTGAAATATTTTTGTTTGCCGCGCTCAGTTTTTGAGATTTTTTAAATATTCGGGTGGTCTGCGACGAGTGGATATAATTTGACCACGTTCGAAATAGCCACAGATAAATTTGACCACGTTCGAAATGGCCACGGATAAATTTGACCACGTTCGTAATGGCCACTCGTTCGTAATGGCCACGTTCGAAATGGCCACGTTCGAAACGGCCACGTTCGTAATGGCCACGTTCGAAACGGCCACGTTCGTAATGGCCACTCGTTCGTAATGGCCACGTTCGAAACGGCCACGTTCGGAACGGCCACGTTCGTAATGGCCACACGTTCGTAACGGCCACGTTCGTAATGGCCACACGTTCGTAACGGCCACGTTCGTAATGGCCACGTTCGAAACGGCTACGTTCGAAACGGCCACGTTTGTAATGGCCACTCGTTCGTAATGGCCACGTTCGAAACGGCCACACGTTTGTAATGGCCACGTTCGAAACGGCCACGCTCGGAATAGCCACGGGAAATATTGAATAAAGTTCCATTTGACCACGATCGGTACGGCCACGTTCGTAATGGCCACACGTTCGTAACGGCCACGTTCGAAACGGCCACACATTTGTAATGACCACTAAATTCAATTGGTTAATTTCTCAAGGCTTAAAGCTTACTACACCTATTGTAGAAAAATGTTAAAGTTATCAAATTTTGAGGCTGGGATACCTGATATTTTATATGGTTAGGAAGTCTGTAATATTGACATAAGAGTGATGTGCAGAAATTATATTTTTATTATAAATGTGATGTAAGAGTTTGGACATGGGTTGAAAAAGGTTTTATATTGAAACTTCCACACAGTACTGTCAGCCTTGGTTAGTTTCCACGTTCTCAAGTTGTGTTATTTCTTTTATGTGGGAGGGCACGGGGACAGGGCTTCGCCTCGTCCCTGTAAACTCCCACCTAGACATTCTTTCTCAGCATGTACTTTTCACAAAGTCACAAACCCATGTGTAAAATACATGCTGAGAAAGAACGTCTAGGTGGGTGTTCACAGGGATGGGGCTTCGCCCCGTCCCTATGCTCTCCCACATAAAAAAAATAACACAACTTGAGAGCGTGGAAACTAACCAAGGCTAACAGTATTGCGTGGAAGTTTCAATATAAGATCTTTTTCAACCCATGTCCAAACTCTTACATGACATTTATAATTTCTGCACATCACTCTTATGCACACTAAGTCGATATGACAGGTATTCTAGCCTCAAAATTTGATAACTTTAACAATTAATATCTCGCTTCACGGGGCAGAGTGACGATTTTTTCTGCCAGATTCTTTCGTTTTATGCAAAAACGCGTCGAATGAGTATAATTTTATCAACTTTTGAGAATGAGTAATGATTCTGAACAATTACCAAAGTTTTATTTTAATAATTTTGGTTTTTTATATACTCTTACCTTAATGCCTTATCAAATTTAGGATCATAATTCAGCTTGGATATCATGGATATAGCATCAGAGGTCTGCGGATAATCAATATCCTTTACATGAAGTCTATTTAGAAGCATACAAGTCATTTCTCCTGGCAATGGTTGATTGCTCACTTTTTTAAATTTTTGTGCCGAATTTATCAGTTTCCACAATGTAATGAAACAACCGATTCCCTGCAGGCACTTCAACAGTCATATAAACATTTGGTAATTTATATAAGGGGTTATGGATAAAGTCCTCGTAAGAGGATAAACTCAAAAATTCGGTTATGGCTTAATGCTTATGGCTTAAGTTTTTTCATGTGTTCCCGGCCTTACATCATCTTAGGCATAAATCATAAAGTATGCGTAATCAGCACTACATTAAAAATATAAAGTGTTCTTTCCATCGCAAATGCACACAGTTGATAAAGTAGGAAATTTTTTCACATATGAAAAATGTAATTATTTATTACTTTGTAATTATTAGGCCGAGTCTACAATAGGTGTAGTAAGCTTTAAGCCTTGAGAAATTAACCAATTGAATTTAGTGGTCATTACAAATGTGTGGCCATTACGAACGTGGCCGTTACGAACGTGTGGCCATTACGAACGTGGCCGTTACGAACGTGTGGCCATTACGAACGTGGCCGTTACGAACGTGTGGCCATTACGAACGTGGCCGTTACGAACGTGTGGCCATTACGAACGTGGCCGTTACGAACGTGTGGCCATTACGAACGTGTGGCCATTACGAACGTGTGGCCATTACGAATGTGGCCGTTACGAACGTGTGGCCATTACGAACGTGTGGCCATTACGAACGTGTGGCCGTTACGAACGTGGCCGTTACGAACGTGTGGCCGTTACGAACGTGTGGCCGTTACGAACGTGTGGCCATTACGAACGTGGCCATTACGAACGTGTGGCCATTACGAACGTGGCCGTTACGAACGTGTGGCCATTACGAACGTGGCCGTTACGAACGTGTGGCCATTACGAACGTGTGGCCATTACGAACGTGGCCGTTACGAACGTGTGGCCGTTACGAACGTGGCCGTTACGAACGTGTGGCCGTTACGAACGTGTAGCCATTACGAACGTGTGGCTATTACGAACGTGTGGCCATTACGAACGTGTGGCCATTACGAACGTGGCCGTTACGAACGTGTGGCCATTACGAACGTGACCGTTACGAACGTGTGGCCATTACGAACGTGGCCGTTACGAACGTGTGGCCATTACGAACGTGGCCGTTACGAACGTGTGGCCATTACGAACGTGTGGCCGTTACGAACGTGTGGCCGTTACGAACGTGTGGCCGTTACGAACGTGTGGCCGTTACGAACGTGTGGCCGTTACGAACGTGTGGCCGTTACGGACGTGTGGCCATTGCGAACGTGGCCGTTACGAACGTGTGGCCATTACGAACGTGGCCGTTATGAACGTGTGGCCATTACGAACGTGGCCGTTACGAACGTGTGGCCATTACGAACGTGGCCGTTACGAACGTGTGGCCATTACGAACGTGGCCGTTACGAACGTGTGGCCATTACGAACGTGGCCGTACCGATCGTGGTCAAATGGAACTTTATTCAATATTTCCCGTGGCTATTCCGAGCGTGGCCGTTTCGAACGTGGCCATTACAAACGTGTGGCCGTTTCGAACGTGGCCATTACGAACGAGTGGCCATTACGAACGTGGCCGTTTCGAACGTAGCCGTTTCGAACGTGGCCATTTCGAACGTGGTCAAATTTATCCGTGGCCATTTCGAACGTGGCCGTTCCGAACGTGGCCATTCCGAACGTGGCCGTTTCGAACGTGGCCATTATGAACGAGTGGCCATTACGAACGTGGCCGCTTCGAACGTGGCCGTTTCGAACGTGGCCATTTCGAACGTGGTCAAATTTATCCGTGGCCATTTCGAACGTGGCCATTTCGGACGCTCCCGTTTGCGACACCCTGTATAATCTATCGATGATCTTTTTTTACTTGATTCCTCTTCGTAGATAGTAAGGCGCAATATTGCTGCCAGTATGCACATTATGAGTGCGGCGCAATCATGCAGCCAGTATTAGAGTTCCTCAAGTAAGAGTTAGGACAACGTCCGCCATTAATAGGGAACTGTAGCGCGCGCAATTTGAAAGACTTATATCATTCTATTCTATCATGTACATTCTATTAAATAGAGATTTATATTTCATTTATGTTAATAAATAATAAAAAATTATTCTTTAATATATTCTAAGTAGCAAATTTTAACGTTAATGTAATATAAATATTTATTTAACGTTTATTAAATATTTGATATTTCATTAATAAAATATTAATTAAATATTAATAAAATAAATATTTAATAAGCATTAAATAAATATTCATATTACAGTAACATTAAAATAAACGTTCTTTTAATGAATAAAAAGGGATATTATCCAATTATTTTACCATTTTAAAAATATCTTTGAAAATAAGTTTGAAACATTTTTTTATACATTTGTTTGCTACTTGGAATTATTTATATTTTGTTTTTAATTTATATTATTGTGCTGCTTTATTATTATTGTGCTGCGCAACTAGGCATTTTATCTGTAACAATTTTTAAAATTATCTTTCCAAACTATTTTTATATATAAGTTTTTATATAAGTTTAAAGTTTTACATTAAGGTTAGTTATATCTCAGTTTTAAGTTTATAAATTTACAATAAAAGAATACGTTTTATTAATAAATATCACTTAATAATCGTTATATGAAATGAAATAGATATAAAAATTAATTCTTTGTTATATTTGAATTATTTTTAATACATACCTATACATTATTTACCGTGACATGTCTCGAATAGCTTGGTCTTCTCCTTTTCTGTCTCTTTCTCACTCATTGCTTCTCTATAAATGGCGCGACCAATCAGAAATCATCACGCGGTATCCTAACTCTTACTTGAGGAACTCTAGCCAGTATATGTAGTGCAACCATGCTGTTTATTATTATAAATAATTATCTTCTTTCTTCTTAAAATTCTTCTCTCTTTTATTCTTGTTGTGACTATAATTTGGATATATATAGTCTATCGATGACCTTTTTTTACTCGATTCTTCTTCGCAGATAGTAAGGCGCAATATTGCTGCCAGTATGCACATTATGAGTGCGGCGCAATCATGCAGCCAATATATATAACATCATGCGTTGCTATTCTTCTTTTATCTTCATATTTCTTCATCCTATACATATGTACAGTTTTAATTATTATTATCATCTAACATGTAACACAGAATATAATAATAATAAACAATAATTACATTACTTACGATGCGACTTCAATATGCCTTGCCTTTTTCTAAGTGTTTCTGCAATCTTCCAAGTATTCTGTAATATTTTTATTAATAAATGTATCACGAAAGAAAGAGAGAGAGAAAGAAAGAGACAGAGAGAAGTAATAATAACAATATTTAGATTTAAATATATAATAATAATTATAGCTATGCAGCAAATATATAAACTTCTGTATAGCAATATAATTATAATTATATAGACAAATATATAAATTTATGTGTAAGAAATACAGTTATGTAGAAAATTATCCATATTTATAAATATAATACATATAAATTGTATACAATTATTCTTATATAAGTATATTATTTAAATAGTAATTTATATATTTGTATAGCTACAATAATAAAAATAATAATGTAACATAATGCGAGACAGAATCTTCTACATAGTCACATAATTATGATTATATAGTATTTCTACAATCATAGAAGTTTATATATTTGTTGCATAGCCAAGAATGATTGCAGAAATATCATACCATCATAATCATATCATCATTTATGGCTTCGCAAAAGGTTTCTCTCACTTTATGTTATATTATTGTTATATTATTTATTAATAATAATTATTTTTATTTGCAGCATAGTCATAATAATAAATAATATAATGTAACAATATGAGAGAATATAATCTTCTGCATAGCCATATAATTATGATTATATAATATTTCCACAATCATTCTTGGCTATGCAGCAAATATATAAACTTCTATGATTGCAGAAATACTATATAATCATAATTATGTGGCTACGCAGAAGATTCTTTCTCACATTATGTTATATTATTGTTGTATTATTTATTAATAATAACTATGTTTATTTGCAGCATAGTCATAATAATAAATAATATAACAATGTGAGAGAGAATCTTCTGCGTAGCCACATAATTATGATTATATAATATTTCTGCAATCATAAAAGTTTATATATTTGCTGCGTAGCCAAGAATGATTGTAGAAATATCATATAATCATAATTATATGGCTACGCAGAAGATTATATTCTCTCACATTATGTTATATTACATTATTTATTATTATGACTATGCTGCAAATAAAAATAATTATTATTAATAAATAATACAACAATAATATAACATAATGTGAGAAAGAATCTTCTGCGTAGCCACATAATTATGATTATAGTATTTCTGCAATCATAGAAGTTTATATATTTGTTGCGTAGCCAAGAATGATTGTAGAAAAATCATATAATCATAATTATATGGCTATGCAGAGGATTATTTTCCCTCATTATATTATATTATATTATTTATTATTATTATGATTTTGCTGCAAATAAAAATATTATTAATAATAGAAAGAGAGAAAAGCTTACCTGTTTAGGAACATTTTCTTCAGATATATCCATACTATCCATGTTTATTTAAACTTTTTTCAATAATTACAATTTTTCACAACAATTTATTTTCAATAATCAACAATAATAATTTGACATGTAGGCAGTGATGCCAGAAATGAGCCCCTGCACGCTCGGCACCGTCGCGCACACAAAGAAAGGGAGCCGTGTACATATGGCGCTCGGCGCTCGGCTACGTTCGGGCAGTAGAAGAGTGCAGACGTACTATCTACTGTCTCCTTCCCTCTCGAGCTATAGCTAACGCCTCGAGAATCGTATGTCAGCGGCCCGATCCGTTTATCAGATCTCGCGTAAAAACTTGTAAAATTTACACGTAAAATAAAATAAATCTTTAATCTTGTCAAAAATTAAATAAATAAAATAAATGTCTCTTAAATAAATTAAATAAATAAAAATTAAATAAATAAAATAAATCTCCTAATTACAATTTATTTTGTATATAAAAGATATAAACTAATTTGAAAAATAAAGGATAGAAAGAGAATAAATGATAAAAATCCACTCTTGGCAAACATATACGTTTTTCCCTTAAGAAATAAATATAAAAAGATAGATGTAAAATATAAAGAAATATAAAGAATAGAACATACATTAATAATATTTTCTAGTAAATAATATAATATTCTAATAGCATGTGTAACATTTTATCAATTTGTAAATAAACATCGTACATGTTGTTGCTCTATGGAAATCGCGAGAAGGCGGTGGTCTCTTCCGTCAAGAGGAAATGTAAAAAATATTTTCTTAGAATATATATATATATATGTATATATATATATATATATATATATATATATTACTTTTAAATTAAATGAAATACTATATTAAATATATCAAATATTATATATTAAATAAAAATTATACATAATATTATACACAATGAAATAATATTACATGCATATATACATATGTACAAATAATTATTTTAATATAATATTAAAGAAAATTTTGTACATTTCTAAAGAATATGACAGATATAACAGAGGATAGTTATAGAAAAAAATAGACATATAAAATAAATATAAAAAGATAGATATGATAATATGATATATAAGAGAATATAAAGAACAGAACATAAAAAACGAACAAAATCAGAAAAAAGCGCACATGTTTAACTTAATATAATATCGAGAAAATAGTGTATATATATATATATATATATATGTATATATATATATATATATATATATATATATATATATATATACACATACATATACACACACACACATATACAGGGTGATTCAAAATAACCCCTGTGTCCCTGAAATTACATATTCGTGAATCAATTCTAAGACGATTTTTCCTTCGGCAAAATTTCGTCCGAAGCTTAGTTTTTGAATTATTAAAGGAAGTAGTTAACGTATGATGGGTCGAATACAAGAGGCAGGCAAGGGTGGCGCGATTCACCGTCAGACGCGGGAGCTTACGCGGGGCGCCTGCTGCGATCAGCTGATCGCTATACACATACAGACACACATGCGAACACATACATTCTCTCTCTGTCTGTCTGTCTGTCTGTCTCTCTCTCTCTCTCTCTCATTCGCTCACTCACCTGTAAATTTTTTTTTTTTTTTTACGAGAGAGGGGAAAATGCATTTTATGCATACCCACCGGTCGATCCAGTGAGTTATGTGGACCTCGAGTACCAAGTCGAATTACCAACTCGGTACTCCCTACCCACTAAAAACCCCTCTCTTTTCACGAATTTCCTTTAACACACTGTCCCTCTGACTTCCCGAGATCTGTTTTCACATAACGTCAAAAAATAGTTATTATTACCTTGTTCGATGACTTTTGATGTATTGCTGTAATTGCTTGAAGGAGAAATGAATTTTCTGATAGATCGTACGTTCTCAAATTTAACGTAGATATCACGTTGCAAAAGACAAGAAATCCACACTAAATTATTAACTGAAAGTTTTTCTTCTTTCATGAACTGTATTCTTTTATTAAACTTTAACGTAATCACATTTATTTACTCACTCGATGAGACGAGAAATTTACTAATGACTTTATCACTAATCACTATTAATCACTGTCGAATAATAATTGTTGGCGATTAAAAATCACTCGATGAAAGAAACACGCGCGGACACGTTACTACACGACGCGACGACGCGACAATGCGACGATAATTACGACTCGGCGACTGCAAGCAGTTTTTTGTCATGGTAGGTCGCGGTAGGTTAAGGTACTACTGGCGCTATCGAATGCGATCATGTGTTCGATTGAAGAATGCGGTAAACATAATAAACATTTAACATAATAATAATATTAACATGTTAAATGTTTATTATGTTTACCGCATTCTTCAATCGAACACATGATCGCGTTCGATAGCGCCAGTAGTACCTTAACCTACCGCAACCTACCATGACAAAAAATTGCTTGCAGTCGCCGAGTCGTAATTATCGTCGCATTGTCGCGTCGTCGCGTCGTGTAGTAACGTGTCCGCGCGTGTTTCTTTCATCGAGTGATTTTTAATCGCCAACAATTATTATTCGACAGTGATTAATAGTGATTAGTGATAGAGTCATTAGTAAATTTCTCGTCTCATCGAGTGAGTAAATAAATGTGATTACGTTAAAGTTTAATAAAAGAATACAGTTCATGAAAGAAGAAAAACTTTCAGTTAATAATTTAGTGTGGATTTCTTGTCTTTTGCAACGTGATATCTACGTTAAATTTGAGAACGTACGATCTATCGGAAAATTCATTTCTCCTTCAAGCAATTACAGCAATACATCAAAAGTCATCGAACAAGGTAATAATAACTATTTTTTGACGTTATGTGAAAACAGATCTCGGGAAGTCAGAGGGACAGTGTGTTAAAGGAAATTCGTGAAAAGAGAGGGGTTTTTAGTGGGTAGGGAGTACCGAGTTGGTAATTCGACTTGGTACTCGAGTCCCACATAACTCACTGGATCGACCGGTGGGTATGCATAAAATGCATTTTCCCCTCTCTCGTAAAAAAAAAAGAAAAAAAATTTACAGGTGAGTGAGCGAATGAGAGAGAGAGAGAGAGAAAGAGAGAGAGAGAGAGAGAGAGAGAGAGACAGACTGACAGCAGACAGAGAATGTATGTGTTCGCATGTGTGTCTGTATGTGTATAGCGATCAGCTGATCGCAGCAGGCGCCCCGCGTAAGCTGCCGCGTCTGACGGTGAATCGCGCCACCCTTGCCTGCCTCTTGTATTCGACCCGTCATACGTTAACTACTTCCTTTAATAATTCAAAAACTAAGCTTCGGACGAAATTTTGCCGAAGGAAAAATCGTCTTAGAATTGATTCAAGAATATGTCATTTCAGGGACACAGGGGTTATTTTGAATCACCCTGTATATGTATATGTAATATGTATATGTATATGTAATATGTATATATATATATACATATATATATGTACCCTAACAACACACATGTCCAAAAGATGTCCAGAGGTCATCGAGAGGACATAAAATATCCTTTGGCTGTTCTCTAGATATTCTATGGACGTCTTTAGGACATGTGTGCTGTTAGGATATATATATATATATATATATATATATATATATATATATATATATATATATTAAAAAGTTGACCGTGAGTACTTCGAATCTTGTTTTTTGTTGCTGTGAGGTACAGGCCTCTAGCACGCCTAGAGATCGCATATCTTATATCCTAATCGCGTGAAATGCGTGCTTATTAGCCAATCATTTTTAATTAATATTTTAATAATTATTGCTTTTATACATATATGTAATTTTCATGAATAACAGTAATTTTATTGAAACAAAGATAATTTTTAATTAATGAATAAAAGTAATTTTATTGAAAACAAAGATAATTTTTAATTAAGAAAATATTTGATAATATTTGATAATATTTGATATTTAATAAAATAAAAAAATTTTGTTAATAATTTTAAAATAATTTTTAATAAGTTTAAAATAATTTTTTTTATAATTTAAAACTTTTTATTATTCATTTAAAAAAAGGTTCTTTAAATATTTATATATGCTTATGCTATATTTTGTATTTATTATATTTAGGCTATATTTTAGCTCTGCAAATTTATATTGTAAATTATTCAAATTTATAAAGATAACAGGTAACATTAATTTTTTATGTAAATGATGTTATTTTATTGTTTTATATAAAAATTATTTTAAAGACAAAACCATCCAAAAACTGTTCCGTTTTCTTTTTTTTATTTTATTATATAAAAAATTATAGTATAAACTTTTTCATTTCCCAACTAAAAAATAGTATATTTTTTATCTTAATGTATCATACAAACATATTAACGATAGTTTGTAATAGGTGACGAGTTGTAGAAATAAATTGATTCGTGCGGAAAAGTTGATCAGCGGATTAGGCGGAGAAAAGGATCGTTGGACTACAGTTGCGAAGAAGTTGCAAATGTCGTTTGAAGCACTGCCTGGCGATATACTGATATCTTGCGGTATAATTGCATATCTAGGATCTTTCACAGCCACCTTTCGGGCTGAAAGTTTGGAAAAGTGGCGGATGCACGTAATAAATTCGAATATACCTTGCTCGCGAGAGTATAACTTTGTCGAAGTATTGGGTTCGGAGATCAAGATAAATTCTTGGAACATATTCGGTTTGCCGCGAGATGCATTCTCTATTGAAAATGCTATTATAATGGATAACTCGAACAGATGGAGCTTATTCATTGATCCGCAGGGTCAAACCAATAAATGGATCCGTAATATGGAAAAAACCAACGACCTCAAAATTGTGAAACTAATCGATCACAATTATATGGATGTTATCGAACGAGCGATTGAACAAGGTATTTATACACACATACACACACACACACACAATATAGTTGATAATGATTAGACCAATACTTGTGAGAGAGTAAAGCACAGTAACTGAACAGAAAAAATATACCATTTTGCAATTTTTGTAATAATTATTGAAATATTAATTTAAAAAAATTAAGCGCGCATTTCGCGCTAACGTGTGAATTATGTGTGTTAAGTGTCAATGCCATATAGCAACAAAAGGTTGGCCGTATACACCCTGATTTTTTTCTCTTTATGTTGTGTGACACTCGTCATTGGCACATCTAGAGCATACATCCCATAGTCTAGCTGCGAGAAATGTGCGCTTATGCGGGATTATGCGAGAAAGTTTCCGTAGCTGGAATTATCCCGATAGGGATACAGTGGATCGGACGGAAAACGGATAAGATCGCGTGATCAATCACAAAGACATTTATTCTTTGGTAACAGTGTCAAACGAAATAGTCAATGTTCACAAAAAGAGTTCACAATTTTGTACACAGTTTCTCGGCAAGTTGATGCCTCACAATGCAGATTAGACAAATTGTATAAATGTCGCGGGGGCGAGTCTCGGTTGATCGCCAGGCGCGCATAACTAAACGAACAAGAGCGCTAACAACACGAGCGAGTGTTAGCGCTTACGACAAGAGCAATTTGACGACACGAGCGAGTATGCTAACGACAGATGCGAGAGCACTACAATAAGAACGCGTTAATTATGAATTAACGGCGAGAGCTCGTTCGGCGAATGCGGAAGAATACAATGTATAACGGGTGCGAGTGAGAGCGCACTACAAGAGCGAGCGAGAGCGCGCGAGAATAAGAGCGAGTGAAAAAGCACGCGAGAACGAGGGAGTACATAAGGAGATTAATGATAATTCGTATATTTAGCCGAACTGATTAGTTTTGCACTAAACTTCCGAGCAGTGTCCGATCACGATTCACTTACGCGGTTGGCAAGGATTCACCATTCCATGTACGAGTGATGTGGATCGAGAATGTTCAATCGATCGTAACGGATTCCGGCTCTCTCAGTCGGCTTTTGCGTTATTTTAAATACACGATGCCCGAACTTCACACACGATTCCGCTTTTGCACTGCGGAATGCAATAATTAACAATAATCTGCAATTGATCCTATGTTAATTAGACGAATATATTGGAAGAATACAATGTATAACGACTGTCGCCGACACGTGCGCACAGATGCTCGTCTCAACGGTCTCTGGCTGCCGGAGCCTTAGACTTTCGTGCGTGCGATACGGTTCGCGCGCGAACATTCGATTGATTCAAAATCAATCAATCATCGACTCGCAGGATCACGCAATCCTTTGATTGGCCTATGATCCTAGAATCATACGTGTCGCAATTGTTTATCGATATGTACTTGAGAGGATGCGGGGCGGTGTGAAATAAGATATGTTCAAAGGGGCGCGCTGGGATGGTACCACCGATATCGATTTGGGACGCGATGGCGTTCGAGCCTGTCGCCGTCGAACGATTGCCGCGATTACGTGAGGGGCATGTGTTCGCATACTTGATGCTCTACATCGCGAGAATATCCGAACAACGCTCATATGCCAATATTTTTTATTTAATATTTCAATTATTGCAAAAATTGCAAAATGATAAAAGACTTTTTTATTTAGCTTACTGCGCTTTACCTGCTCATGGACGTTGAGCCAACCCCTAGATATCGAAAACGCCTTTAAATATGAAAAAATGTTTCAGACAAAAGTTGTTTGACTCGAAGAAAGACATCAGATGATGCTATTAGTTTGATCTTGGATAATTGTTTGAAGGTCATATAAAGGTCACCTTTAATTTTTTAAACGGAACCCCTTATTTTTTATTGTTTATTCTTATAGCTTATCTCGCGAGCTTTCTAAAATATTAATAAAATATTTTTTTCATAGAGTACTTTTCTAGTTATGAAGCTTGAAATAATTTCTTAATTTTACATAAACCATAAAATATCTAGTAAAATATTCATTTTTCAATTATTTTACCTTAATAATTTTATGTACAAAAAATGAGAGGAATCAATTGGTGTAAAGAAAACACATAATTGTTTCGAAGAAAAAATATGTAATTTGCAATTAACAATTAAGATAAGCTTAAGATAAGCTATAAAAGTATGTAATAAAAAATAGGATTTCATTTAAGAAATTGAAAAAAAATTTATGACCTTCACGTAACCTTGACAACACTTTTCAAGGTCATAATAATATTATTATGTAATGCGCCACTTAAAACCCTACAACGTTTGTCTGAAACATTTTTCCACAGGACTATTTTCGGAGATAAATGGCCGTTTCCAGACTTTGACACATTCTGTATGATTTTGTGAATATATCATTAAAAATGTACAATGAAAAAGAAGAAACAACGCGCACGAAGCGCGCGCTTTGTATTGTTCTAATTTGTTAAAAAAATGAGTTTAAAATTTTCCATGTTTCTTTCGTACCGAATTGTAAACACATTTTTTAACTACAGCTGTCAGTTTGCGAGAACGTAAGATGACGGACTACCACCGAAATACTGCATATTTGTAAGTTTTAATCGTCATTTTTCCAACTTTTTTTTACATGGATGCGATTGTACAACAAATTTATAAGAAAACAATATTTTCGTATTCATTTATTCGTTTAGCTATTATTAATCTATCACTATTATTATTAATCTATTTATTTATTTATTTATTTCGCTATATATATTGTGTTATTATTCGCTATATATTTTCTTTCATATATCATATCATTTGTAAGAGAGAGACCGTTCTTTCTCTGAATATCCTTCTATTTCTAATTCACTCTCAAAAAGAATTTTTGACAGTGACACTATCACTTGGCATTGTTTAACTATTTTCTGCACTATTCACGATGCAATATGTCAAAAATAGCTAGCTATTGCTCAAATGAGCCTAACAATTGACATGCAAACATAAAGAAAACAAGTTTGCCGATAGTCGGGCCAACTACCTGAATATACAATAATAAATCTTCTTATGAAGAAAACTTTCTATATAAAAGACATCTTTGTCGATCACATAATATTATAAAATGTAAAAATAAAAACTAAAAAACGACCTTACAAAAACAATACTCCAAGTACATAAATACCAAAAAAAACCTTATAAAGGTAAAAAAAATATGCCAAGTACATAAAAAATATTCCACCTTGTATGCAACAAAACGTTTATAAAAAAATATCCCTAAAAATAATTTATAATAAAAATTTTCTCTCAAAAAATATATATTTTTCCTAAAAAAAATTCAAAACTAAATATGAAATCAATAATTAATTAGCCAAGTACATTGAAGCAATTGATAGGGATTTGTAATTTGAAATATTTGTCACAAATTCAATCTTGCATTTATGTATTAGATTCTCGACAAAATGAAAATGATTTTCAAAATTAGTTCAATACTTTGTATGATATATAAAAATTAACATAGTTGTTTTTGAGAAAAAATATGTAATTGTTAATTGCAAATTACATATTTTTTTTAGAAACTATTATGTGTTTTCTTTACACCAATTGATTCCTCACATTGTTCTGTGCATAAAAGTATTAAGGTCAGATAATTGAAAAATGAATATTTTACTAGATATTTTATGGTTTATGTAAAATTAAGATATTATTTCAAGCCTCATAACTCGAAAAGTACTAAATGAAAAAAAAATTAATTATAGTGTTTTGGAAAGCTCTCGATATAAGCTACAAGAATATCCAAAAATATATAGGGTGTTCCATTTAAGAAATGGAAGGTGACCTTCATGTGACCTTCAAATGACTCTTCAAGGTCAAACCAATGGCATCACCTTATGTCCCCCTTTGAACCAAACAACATTTGTTTAAAACATTTTTCTCTTAAATGCTTTCCTATAAAGAGATAATCTAGTGGAACTTTTAAAATGGGACACCCTGTATATATAATTATAAATTACATAATAATTATATTCCACAAAATGATAACTGTCTATTCTCTTTATTAAAATTAATATATAATATGTCAAAATATATTATCTCTAAACAGAAATGAGAAAAATTTCACAATATTTACCTTTTGATTGATGAATATTACAAAATTCACAGTCCACTCGGTTGTCGTTAAGTGTCACAAATTTGTGTATTTATATATACTTTATATAATACTAATAAATGTACTTGGCGTCGCGACGCTACTGCATCGCTTGATAATAACTTTTAATATGTCACTTCTCTTCCTTGATACATTATTACACACTACTTCTCTTCCTTGTTCTGCACTATACTTTTATTTATTTACTCTTATTTACTTCTTATAATCTGTGTTTTTAAACAAGTAACCTGACTGCTTAACGTGTCACTTCTCTTCCTTTTTACACTATTCCGCACTATACTCTAATAAATTAATCTCTCACACGTACGTACACACATACGTATATACAGGGTGAGCCATTTTAATTAACGCACGCAATTATTTCGGAAACAAAGCATTTTAGAGAAAAATGTTTCAGACAAAAGTTTTATGGTTTCGAGGAGGCCATAAGATGGTATCATTGGTTTGACACTGAAGAGTCATTTGAAGGTCACGTGAAGGTCACTTCAATTTTTTTAAATGGAACACCCTATATATTTTTGTACACTCTTGTAGCTTATCTCGAGAGCTTTCCAAAACACTATAATTAAGTACCTTTTCGTTAAGTACTTTTTGAGTTATGAGGCTTGAAATAATTTCTTAATTTTACATAAACCGTAAAATATCTTGTAAAATATTCATTTTTCGATTATCTTACCTTAATACTTTTACGTACAAAATAATGAGAGGAATCAATTGGTCTAAAGAAAACACATAGTTGTTTTTAAGAAAAAATATGTAATTTGCAATTAACAATTCCATATTTTTTCTTAAAAACAACTATGTGTTTTCTTTACACCAATTGATTCCTCTCATTATTTTGTACGTAAAAGTATTAAGGTAAGATAATCGAAAAATGAATATTTTACAAGATATTTTACGGTTTATGTAAAATTAAGAAATTATTTCAAGCCTCATAACTCAAAAAGTACTTAACGAAAAGGTACTTAATTATAGTGTTTTGGAAAGCTCTCGAGATAAGCTACAATAGTGTGCAAAAATATATAGGGTGTTCCATTTAAAAAAATTGAAGTAACCTTCACGTGACCTTCAAATGACTCTTCAGTGTCAAACCAATGATACCATCTTATGGCCCCCTCGAAACCATAAAACTTTTGTCTGAAACATTTTTCTCTAAAATGCTTTGTTTCCGAAATAATTGCGTGCGTTAATTAAAATGGCTCACCCTGTATATATATTGTGTGATTATATATATATATATATATATATATATATATATATATATATATATTGTGTGATTATATATAAAATGGAAAACATCGAACAGACTGAACGCGATCTGGTGGAGCAATTCAACCAAATTGCCACCTTGGGCGAATATTTTGCATGGTTACAACGATGCAACGAGTACATCGAGTCGCTGGAAGAGCAAAGTCGGATCAAACGACCGCGAGTATCGATCGGGAATCGACAATCGCTGATTGCTCGGATCGCGCGACTCGAAGGTGCAAAGACTCGATTGCAGAGACAGTTTATGCCCAGTGGTGGTAATTACAGTGGCGACAATAACGCGGGTGCCGGATGTAGCGCGCATCAAAATGAACTTGTGTGGCGCAAGATTGATACCGCGTTCGATAACCGTATTCTAACCGGTGCTGTGATTAACGCAAACCATATAGAACCTCGTCAATTTCTTGAGGACGCCAAAGACATCGTGCTCGAGCAAGTGCAAGACGTTATAAGAAGATACAACAGTGTAAAATTGAACACTATATTCAACGGTGAATTTGTGTCGGGTGATAAGCGTGCGAATAAAAGTATCAATACGAGAAACTGTGAACTCTTTCGCACGTCTGATTTACACGAGTGGTACGAGCGCAGCGTTATCGAGCCCACCCTAGCATTGCTAGAAGAATTTCAGGAACGCGATAGTGGCTGGGCATTGTCGCGAATACAGAATTTAACTGTAAATATAAATAAGTATAATCCTATGCGCGCGGGATGTTATATTAAATTGCCGCGAGAAATTATGATGAAGAGAGCTGTAATTAATGTACAATCTAGAGACAATGCGTGTTTCGCGTGGGCAGTGGCCGCTCTATACCCCGCTGAAAGAGACACGAATCGGGAATCTTCATATCCCCACTATACGACGGTGTTAAATGTACAAAATATTGAGTTTCCGATGACGTTGAACCAACTAAAAAAGTTTGAACATTTAAACAATATCTCCATCAACGTGTACAGCATCGAGAAAGAGAACAGCATTGTTCCGATACGTCTTTCGGAGCAGAAACGAGATAAGCACGTCAACTTGTTGTACGTGGAAGACGGTAACAGCGTCGGACATTTCGCGTGCATCAAGAATCTCTCCCGACTTGTCAGTTCACAATTGAGCAAACACAAGAATCAAAAATATATCTGTGATCGGTACGTATAATTTAAATAGTTTATGTAATTATAAAATATATAATGCATTGCATAAATCTTTAATTTAAATATTCTTTTACAGATGCTTGCACTATTTCGGATCGGAGGACAAGTTGCAGTCACATACGGTAGACTGCGGAAAAATAAACGACTGCGCTATCCGATTGCCGAGCGAAAAGGACAAGTGGCTCGAGTTCAACAACTACCGAGGAAAGAGCGGCTTCCATTTGTGATCTATGCCGATTTGGAATGTGCGTTGACAAAGACTGACGAAGAAAAAAATTATCAGCATCATAAGGTGTTTAGTATAGCGTATTATATGCATTGTTCGTTCGACGACTCGTTATCCGCGTACCATTCTCGCCGCAGTATTGATTGTATCGCGTGGTTCGCCGAAGAACTTAAAAATTTAGCGTTACGTGTAAAGACTATTTTAATGACTACAAATGTCTCCATGGTAAATTTAACATCGGACGAGTGGGAAAAATTTCACAGCGCAACGCATTGTCATATATGCGAAAAACCGTTTACGCAAGAAGACGATATACGCGTACGCGATCATTGTCATTTGACCGGGCGATATAGGGGTCCCGCGCACTCAAATTGCAATCTAAATTACAAAGAATCATTATATATTCCGATAGTCTTTCACAATTTATCCGGTTACGACGCGCATTTCATTATCGAGGATATAGCCACAGCATTTGAAGGGGAAATCGAATTACTTCCGATAACCAAGGAAAAATATATATCGTTTACAAAAACTGTTAAAGTTGCACAAGACAATTGGAAAAATTATATAAAATTAAGTTTTATCGATTCGTACAAATTTCTTACGGCAAGTCTCGACAAATTGGCATCTTATCTAGACAAAGACAAACTCAAAATTTTAAAATCGGAATTTCAAAATTTATCTGCAGAAAATTTCAGTTTATTAACACGGAAAGGCGTCTTTCCGTACGAATACGTCGACTCTGTAGATAGGTTGCAAGATACGTGTTTACCACCGCGCGAATCGTTTTACAGTTCTTTGACCGGTGAAACTATATCCGAGAGCGATTACGCGCACGCCGAGAACATCTGGACGCGATTCTCCATTCGAACGCTAGGCGAGTATAGCGATTTGTACCTGAAAATCGACGTCTTGTTATTAGCCGATATTTTTGAAAACTTTCGCGATAGTTGCATCAAAAGTTACGGACTCGACCCCGCGTATTATTATACTCTTCCCGGATACACGTGGGATGCCATGTTAAAGCATACAAAGATTACGTTCGAATTGCTTACCGACATCGACATGGTCATGTTTATCGAACGCGGTATACGCGGTGGTCTGAGTCAGTGTTCCAACAGATACGCGCGCGCTAATAACAAGTACATGCAACAATCGTACGACCCATCGAAACCATCGTCGTACTTGATGTATTTCGATGTAAATAATTTGTACGGATGGGCAATGTGTCAACCGTTGCCCTATGCCGATTTTCGATGGGTCGACGACGTGTCGAATTTTGACGTAATATCGATCGCGTTAGATTCGCCTACGGGTTATATCCTCGAAGTCGATCTCCCGCAACATCTTCACGATACGCACACTGACCTTCCGTTTTGTCCGACACGCGACAAGCCGCCCGGCAAGCGGCAAGACAAACTCCTCGCAACGCTATACGATAAGAAGTGTTACGTGATACACTACCGTAACCTACAGCAATGTACGCGACACGGCCTTCGCGTTACAAAAATACATCGCGTATTACAATTTACACAATCTCCGTGGCTTCGCAGTTATATCGAATTAAATACACAGTTTAGAACACTCGAAAAATGATTTTGAAAAAAATTTATATAAACTGATGAATAACGCGGTATTTGGCAAGACAATGGAAAATGTGCGTAATCGTGTCGATGTAAAATTATTAACAAAGTGGGACGGACGATACGGAGCAGAAGCAATGATGGCGAAACCAAATTTTCATAGTAGAAGCGTCTTTTCGGAAAATTTGGTTGCTATAGAGTTACGCAAACTTGAAGTAAAATTTTATAAACCAATCTATGTCGGCATGTGCATACTAGACATTTCTAAAACGTGCTTGTACGAATTTCATCATGAGTACATGTCACCGCTATATCGTGATAAATGCCGGGTAATGTACACCGACACAGACAGTCTTACATACCACATTGAGTGCGAAGATGTCTATGAAAATATGAAACGTGATATCGCTAGTTTCGATACGAGCGATTATCCAATTGATAACGTGTACGGTATACCGCTCGTGAATAAAAAAGTACCGGGTTTAATGAAAGATGAAAATAACGGCGCGATAATGACCGAATTCGTCGGGCTTAGAGCAAAGATGTACGCGGTGAGAGTGGACGGGAAAAAGGATACGAAGAAGGTTAAAGGTGTCAAGAGTAACGTTGTCGCGAGAACGATAACGTTTGACGATTACACGCAATGTCTGAATGACGAAATAGAAATGACACGACAGCAATCTTGCATAAGATCGAAATTGCACAAAGTGTATACCGTCCGCGAGACGAAAATTGCTCTGAGTCCGTACGATGACAAGCGGTATATCGTACCTAATTCGACTGACACGTTACCATGGGGACATTATAGCATACCTTTGTAAATAAATGTATATTTTGTTTATTATTAATTGTATATATTTTTGCACATAACCATGTATATATATTTCTGTATTTTTATATTTCATATAGTTTTATGTAATACATATCTTACACATTTATATTTCATGTTTTTTATGTATATTTTCATTTTTCAAATATTAAATGTAAAATGTGTGTATATGTGTGTGTGTGTGTGATACAATATACTACTAAAGGAAATATTAATAAAGATTTTTTGGTATTTTTTATATTTCATATATTTTTATGTAATGCATATCTCATACATCTTATATTAAAAATACATGTACTATCGCAAGGAATATTGATAAGGATTTTTATATATATTTTCAAATATTATATATATGTTATACACATATTTTTCCAGAAAATTAAAAATAAACACTGTATGAATTAAATCACATTGTCTTTATGTATCCAAGAATTGTGCGAATTGTCAAATCCCAACCATTTCACGTAAACCTCGTTACCCCTCCTACGCAGTACTTTCTCCACGAGATATACGTCCGGATAATTCGCGCGATGCAACTCATACTCGTAGAACGCTCCAGCGATAGATTTTTTGCGATAATCCTCCAGTAGATAGCTTACGGGATTAGTATGCTGTACTTTTGCAATTTTAAACACTTCGGTTGTCCAATTTGGCGTGTAACCTTTCTCGAAAACTGTCTTGTACTTGCTAATGCGTACCGAGTCACCTACTTTGAATTTCGCCGGACCCGCGATATTTACATAGTTGTACACAGTAGCCAAGAGTCTTTCAGCGATCGCGGGAGTAACGTCGACGGGTCGCATACCGATCGTTCGATGCTTGCGCGCGTTGTAATCCGATACGAGTCGCAGCAACGCACTGATCCACTTGTAAGATCCGTTCAGCGTAAACATCTTCCACATGTCGTTTTTCAGCGTGCGATTGAATTGCTCAACGATCGATGCCTTCAATACCGAATATGTAGAATAGTGATTGATGTCATGTTTCCGCATGAGCCGTTGCACGTCAGCGTTATAAAATTCCTTCCCCATATCAGTCTGTAAGTTTTTCGGACATCTTTTGCTATCTCGAATTATCTCGGCGATAGCGTCAGCTGTCTCGCTTCCACCTTTACTCTTGAGTGGTATGGCCCACGCGTGCTTGCTCAACGCATCGATGACTGTGAGTATGTAGTGGTAACCTCTGTTAAAACGGGAGTACGGACGCATCTCGACAATGTCAGCTTGCCACAGGTCATCGTATCCCCGCACTATGACGTGTCTTCGGGGAAAATTTTTTCTTGCCGGCGCGTGCAATTCGTTCACCAACTGCCGTTTCTCTAAACTATATTGTTTCTTCGCTTCCTCGGTTATTCCCGATCGCCGATCCATCGTTGTTTCGATTCGTCGATCAAACGATGTGTGCCTCGAGTATCACCGTGAGTTTTATCATTCGTTACTAGACGTTCTTGGCCCGTTCGATAGCCGTTCATAGCTGTTCGATAGCCGTTCGATAGTCGTTCATAGCTGTTCGATAGCCGTTCGATAGCCGTTCGTAGCTGTTCGTAGCTGTTTGATAACCGTTCGATAGCCGATCGATAGCCGTTCATAGCTGTTCGATAGCCGTTCCCAACCCGTTCGATAAACCTTTGCAGATGTTTAATAATTGTACAATAGCCGCTCCTAAACCGTTCACTACAGCCGCTCATTACAGGTTGATAGCCGTTTCTGAATTAGTGTTAATCGCACGCCGAAGCTCGTTTATCGCAGTCTGCAAAGCTCGCACGTCCCTCTCGAACGCAGTCAGCTTCTCGTCTGATTCTTTCTGCTGATTCTTCAACGTTTTAACGCATTGTTCCACGTACAGTTTGTTGACTGCATCGGTATCAGCCTCAGGATGCGCTACACGGCGAATCTTGCGCGACCTCGCGTCATAGTACGTAGCGACGCGACACAGAGTGTTTTAACGCAAGTAACTTGTCACCGATTTACCCCAATGATCGCTTGTTCTAATTGCTTCATTTCTCCGTTCGAATAATCCAAATTTGTTGATGGGCATTTTTTTTTCTCGATGCGAGTGACGTCGATCGACTGATCAGTTTTGTCGAGACACCGTTTAATTTATAATAAGACCAACTTCGCGAAGTTCATCGATGATCGACAGGATCTCGTTGTCGTGAGCGTTGTGGCCAGCTCGGCGCGAAGCGTCGAGCAATCGTAGACGATCCACTAGCTCGTTGGGATCGTCCCAGTGCACGTAATCGATCTTATTGTCGGTTAGCGTCATCGCGCGAGGCATGAATACTCCCGTACCGCATTTTTTCTTTTTCGATTCGATCGACATCAACGGTGCAATTATGTGTTTATACTTGTATCCCCTGTTGCTCTTTAATTGACCTTGCGCATCATATTGGCGTTTATGCGCACTCGTCACCATTAATATGCTCTTATATTTTTGCATATCCTCCTCAGTGTATATGTCATCATCGAGAATTCTCTTGTAGATCAACTCGTATAATCCAGGTGTACCAATGTACCTCACTTTGTCTATGATTATAGAGTCATCTGCGCCGATGTCGAATCGTTTGTTACCGAGCCACATTTCATTCTCGTCGAAATAGACACCGTACACGTGATCGATCTGGTATTTTTTGTCGCCACTAAGGAGAGCGCCCATGTACTTTTGTGCCAGTGGCCCGAAGTGCTCTCGTAACATTTTTTGACCTTCCAACGTTTGTAACATGTTTCGAACAGATGGTGATTCGAGCGGGTTGCCCGTGGTTTCGAAAACATTTTCGATTGCGAGTGATTCGGGTATCGTGGGTTGTACGATTCTCGTTGTCGCGGACGGTGTGGAGGTTATCAGCGGTTCATCCGATGTATGCGGTGTCGATAAACGATTCGCCTTCAATCGTTGTCTCTTTTTCGGTGTCGTATCCTCCTCCTCCTCCTCTTCCTCTTCTTCCTTGTACCGCTTGATGGGTAACGTTTTAATTATAGCGTCAGCGTTACTCTCCGGTTCGTTTTTCACCGCGATTAAGCTAGAGTTGTCGACGATTTTTTGTAGTGGCTCGATAATAGACCTAAAATGGGTCTTGACCGCGATATCGTCGTCGATCTTACCGGTCTTCAAAGCGCGATGTTTCTTGCGGATTGATTCGCTCGTTTTCTCAATCTCCCTCGCAATCTTTTCACGCTCGCGAATATTATCGCTTTCAGTCATGTCGACAGAGTGTGTCGGCAGCGACTAATCGTTTTGCGGTATCGCGAACACGTTAAATCCTTTTCTGTATCGCCCGTTCGTAAATGAGCTATCCTTATCTATCACTAGGAATCCATACTTTTGTTGCCAACAAGTACGACATAATTCATTGAAATCCCCGTACGACATGTCGGTATTCACGTGATCGTTGTACACGTGTTTCAAGTTGGTACCGTCCTGTTTAAACAAGATCAGCAGGTTCGCGTTGTCGCGTATAAGATGTTTTGGTATTCTCGCGTACGTCTGACAGAGATAGAAGCAGTCGACGTTCGAGTGACGACCCATTGAGAAGTACTCTCTTATCGTATTTTGCTTGTCGCACGCCATGTCATCGAAGACGAAAATCGAATTTGGACGTGCCTCGCTCGGTGGAATGACGTCACTGTTATTGGAGAACGTAAAATAGCCGATTTCGTCGATCGGCGTCAACAAATTCTCCAGATATCGATATTTCGGCTGTTGCAGCGACTTCGAGTGCACGTACACGTTCTCGAAACGTACACCGTGCGGGCTTTCCAGTAGACTTATCAGAACGTTGGTTTTACCACAATTCGAGGGGCCGCAAACGATCGCGCGTATAGTAGTCGGTAGCATCGTACCGTGCCTGCGCATCTCCGCGTTGTCCTCCATTGATCGTAATCTGTTGTCGCAATTTGTCACGCATATCGTCAAAGGTTGTCGTACGAATCTCATTTTTTCAATACTGCTGATTGGATCGAACGCCTGCCTATTTATAGGTGCGCGAAATCACGAGTCGCTCAGTAGAGAAAAAATGTTCACCCTGCTAACAAATCCTTCCGATATTCGCGATTTGAGCGTCGAACAGCTACAATTTGTGCCGAAAGCAGTTCTATTGAGAACGTGCGGTGATTACGTCCACTACGTGTGGGACAAACTTCCGGAACACATAAAAGCGGATCCGGAGGTTCAGACGTATCGTCGCTGTTACGAACATTACAATCAGCCGTGGCAGGAAATGCACATCGACGGTCCGGCGCCGTTGATAAAGAATTGCGGCGAATGTCAACGAAAATAGGTAGAGGCCTATTAAATCACGCGATAAACGCACTTCCGATCGAATTCCATATTCCCGGCTATCAGTTTTGCGGACCAGGCACGCGGTTGCAAAAGCGATTAGTCAGAGGCGATCGAGGTATAAATCCATTGAACGCGGCGTGTCGCGAACACGATATAGCATACTCTCGGAGCAACGATCTCACCGAGAGACACGCGGCGGATAGGATACTCGCTGAGAAAGCGCGGAATCGCATCGTTGCGAAAGATTCGACTCTCGGTGAGAGAGCCGCCGCCACAACTGTCTGGGCAGCGATGAAAGCCAAGATGAAGCTCGGTATGGTCTGAAGACGAAGACGAAGAAAAAAACGGTGGAGAAACGGATACTTCCGGTAGCGAAATGCGGCGGTGTATTGCCGATTCTACCAATGTTGGGTGCGCTCGGATCCCTGATCGGTGGAGCGGCTGGTGTAGCGAAAGTGGTGAACGACGGAAAAGCCGCGCAACGTCAGTTGCAAGAGATGCCACGTCACAATCGCGCCATGGAAGGTCACGGATTATATCTCGCTCCTTACAAATACGGACGAGGAGCCTCAACGAGAAAAAAAAAAAAACGTCAAAGAGACGCTAAAAATACCGCAGGGCGCAACTACCAAAATACAATTGCTACAACTGGCAAAACGTATGCACATTCCATATTTTAGAGGTGTTTTCATGCGCAACTCGTTACCGATCGGTGATATATATCAAAACGAGAGCGGCATCGTAAATTTGGATAGCGTCGAAGGACCAGGTACTCATTGGGTAGCGTATGCAAAGAGGGGAAATCGCGCTATATATTTCGACAGTTTCGGCAATCTTCGACCACCGAATGAATTGGTGCGATATCTCGGACGAAACGTAATGAAGATACAGTACAATTACACACCTGTTCAAACTTACGATCAGAGTATCTGCGGACAATTGTGCTTGCAGTTTCTTCGAACGGTCGATGCATGTGAATTTAAAGACAGATATTGCGCTATTTAACTCAGTATTCGTTAAACAGTTTCGTCGACACGTCTATGACGTTCACATTGACTGGGAAGAGTAGCGTTCTCACGGCAAATTTCTTTCCCACCGTAGATTTGAGCGACGCCGAGCTCGGTCTAACAGATTTTGAGACTTATCACACGATACCGAATGTGAATTCCTCGAATAATAAATTTTACTTTGGCAAAGACGACGAGGAAATTAAGATTCCCGAGGGATCGTATGAGTTGCAAAATATACATGAATTTTTGAAACATGCAATTTCACGGAAACATCGCGATAAGAAACACATTGACGGCGGTGACTATGAAGATGGTGAATATCCGATAGTGCTCCGCGCTAATTACAATATAATGAGGAGCGAGATCAAATGTGCCTACAGAATAAACTTTACCAAACCCGACAACATTGGATCGCTGCTAGGATTCTCGAATCGTATTCTCGAGCCGCGAAAATGGTACGAATCAAACATACCGATTAACATTCTCAACGTGAATATTATCCGTATAGAGTGTAACGTGACCGCGGGTGCGTACAACAACGGCATACTCGTTCATACGATACATGAATTTTCACCGAGGGTATCACCGGGATATAACATATCGGAAACGCCTGCCCAGATCATTTACCTGCCGATCATCGCGCGGAGCATTACGGATTTAACGTTACGCGTTGTCGACCAGAATGGACGATTGCTCGATTTTCGAGGAGAAGAGATCACCATAAGATTGCACGTACGTATGCGACGTATGAGATGCTCGTATTGAACGGATCGAAAGACGTGAGAGATAACGCAATCTTTACGAGACCAGCAACACCACCAACAACAACAACAACAACGTCGACGTTCGCTAATATCAAATCATCCAAGAAAAAGAAACTCAGCGCATCGAACGTTGCGTTTTTACAATCTTTGGGATTTGCGGTGCGAAACAGCTGAACGATGACCGACATTCTCAACATCGGTGATGAACCGATCTTTAACAATCGTATCATCAAGTTCGAGACTCACACGTACAACCCGTTCGCCAATACAACGTTCGGACACAGTGACGAGATAAGAATACCCATACAACAACAGGATCTGTATACGCTGCCGTACGAGAGTTTCCTATACATCGAGAGACAACTAACGGAAAACAGAGCAACAGTTGAAGGAGAAAGTGATGCGGTACTGGCAAATAATTGCGTCGCATTCATGTTCGATGAGATTCGATACGAACTCGATGGTGTTGAGATTGATCGCAATAGAAACGTAGGAATAACTACTACGCTCAAAAACTTTGTAACGGCATCATCTGCTAGAAACGTGATTATGAAAAACGCCGGCTGGGATCCGTTGACCTATGAGAATGGACATTTCAATTTTTGCGTACCGCTCCACATGTTATTGGGATTTTGCGAGGATTATAAACGAGTGGTGATTAACGCTCGTCACGAATTGATCTTAATACGATCGCGCAACGATAATAATTGTCTGTTTATGAATTGTAAAACGCTGGAGTCTGTGATAAACATATTCAAGATACAATGGTGAATGCCTCACGTGCTGTTGGGCGAGATCGAAAAACTGTCGATGCTGCGTGCTCTGGAAAGCGGGCGATATCTCAGCATGGGTTTTCGCTCGTGGGATCTGTACAAGTATCCGCTATTGCAGCTTACAACCAAGCATTCGTGGGCCATTAAGACCGCGACTCAAATGGAGAAACCACGATACGTTATCTTCGCTATGCAAATAGGCCGGAAGAATTCCTTGACTAAGAATGCGACTCAATTCGACCACTGCAAATTAATCAACGTGAAACTCTATCTGAATTCGGAATGTTATCCGTACGACGATATGAATCTGGATTTCAATAAAGGCAGATGTGCCATTCTGTACGACACGTACGCGCGCTTCTGCAAGAACTATTACGGATACGAGTATCTCGAGCCGAGTCTCTCCGTCTATGAGTTTCAACGTCAGGGTCCGTTCGTGATTATCGATTGTTCTCGACAAAACGAATCGGTCAAGAGCGCAACCGTGGATGTGAGATTGGAATTCGAATGTAAGGAGAACGTGCCGGCGAATACCACTGCGTACTGTCTCATCATACACGATCATGTGATCCAGTACAATCCATTGAGCAATGTTGTACGCAAAATCACCTAAGCGATAACATCGACACAAGAGAGAGGGGAGGAGGATATAAATCAAAGTGCTGCGAGATGATTTTAGAGTTTGTCATTCCTCTCGACTGATGCATCGGGGAGAGAGAGAGAGAGAGAGAGATCTCGTCATGTCTATATCAACGTTTGTGGATCTGCAAGGATTTATCATCGACAAACTATTCTTCGTGAAAGAAGCGGCAGTCCTGAGGAAGGGATATGTTCTCTCGCATTATTTTTTCGCAAGTCCTGTACCGTGGAGCGTGCTAACAAAATCTGAGCAACGTCAAGTTTTATGGGTGATTAGAAATCATCACGGATTACAATGGGAAGACGGAAACGTTCCATATGACTTGGCTCAGCATGTAATTACAACAGCAGTCGTTGGTACGATACACGAAAAAGAATCATCTATCGTGTACGTTAAAGGACTTGAAAAGCGAAAATGGCTGACCGATATACTAGGCGATGTGGGAAACGGCTATATTATTGAAACCTTGGATGCAGACTATAAAGATATTGATTCTCTAAATAAATTAGATATTACCAATAGTATGCGATGTGTAAACATTTTAAGAATTGTGCATTACAAAATGTATTCAAAATATTTAACTGGTGGTCGCAACGCCAGAAAGAATTGTAAGAAAAATAAAAAAAATGTAAACATTAATATGTTTTATCTCTTATTTCCCCTCCCTAATTCTTTCCTTGCGTTTCTAAGAATTTTTATCTGAGCGCCGTCTCCCCTTCTCCTAAATTTCAGAGCGTTAGAAGCATTGATCCCCCCATCACATTATACTTTTGGAAGATGAGCGTTATGTATATTCGGTTATTTCTTATACGATCAGTGTCGCGTTAACACCGCTCTCGTGGTTCACTTTTCATAACTCCCAGAGAAATGTACTACGTCGAAAGAAACAGCAGCAGCGGCATCGCGGAAGACGCGTGAATAATTACGTGCCGAGTCGTAATAAAACTTCATCGTTTGAGAACAAATGTGACGAGTAAGTTTCGTTTAACTTTTTTTCTATTTTTCGATTTTTACAAATTGTATTATTACTATTATTTAATTTTAATTTTTCTGTAGCATTTCGTTGGAGCGTCGTGCGGTTCGTATACTAGGTAGACGATACGCATTGACAGCTACGGAATTCAAATTCCTCGAAATTGGTATCAACGTGGGTCCACCGAGTTACGTGGAGATCATCGAGGAAAGGAACTGATATTATCTCTCGAAACGTGGAAGGGACTCTACGAGCAACGTCGCAATATTCAAAATTTACTTCGGAACGACTCTAAAGATGACTACAATTTCATAAGCGTTGGACCGCTAACAGTGAGAGTTCATACGATTAACGACGTCAAACTCATAAGTCTCGAATCTTCAAACGTATGCTTGATGATGGTCGAATCGACGTTACATCGTATGTTCGATCTCGATCAATGCATAGATGTAACTTTTGATCGATTGGATAAAATTATCCAAACAGTTGATGTCAAATTTACGCAATTCTCCAATATCGCGTCCACTGTAATAAATCCGAAAGAAATATCCAATGTAATACGCGCGAGTGACGCTTTCAACAAGCATCAACTCGTCGATTGCGAACTGGCAGCTTTAGTTTTTAGTCCATAGTACGTAAGAAAAATATATATAAAACATAAATAAAGAGTTTTAAGTCTAAATCATGACGTAATTTCTTCGCACGCATTTCCATCCACCCAATCCTTCAAAGAATACTTCTATTTATATTGTTTATTAACTGGTAATATTGTATACTTGCGATAATACAGAGATGACAGAGAGAGATAAAAGGGATAAAGAGAGAAAGAGAGAGGGATATTCAGAGATTGTTGGGAGCACAAAAGAAAAAATTTTTTTGTAACTGAACCTAGGGTTGAAAATGTGTTGTTATCTCGCTATGATTCACAGATTGCTCGAAAACGTCGGACCCCGAAATATCTCGAAAATGTGTTGTTATCTCGCTATGATTCACAGATTGCTCGAAAACGTCGGACCCCGAAATATCTCAAATTATAAGTTTATGACTAATATTGTATACTTGCGATAATACAGAGAGAAAGAGAGATAAAAGTGATAAAGAGATAGATAGAGGGATAGAGAGGGGGAGAGAGAGGGATAGAAAGATAAAGGGATAAAGAGAGAAAGAGAGAGAGAGCGAGAGAGAGGGAGGGATAGAGAGAGACCCAAAAGGAATACCGCCATTTTTGTTTATACGTGCGTCCCCCGCCCCGCAGCCCCCGCGCCGCCGAAATCCCCTCCGTCCCGCGTGACGTCATCCCCCCTCCATCCTGCGTGACGTCATTCCCCCGCGCCGCTGAGATCCCCTCGCTCCTCACCCCTCCTGAGATCCCTGCGTTAGAAACCGCCTAGTGCTAACTACTATTAGCAAAAGCTTATACGCCAGGTAGAATATATACGCTACTTTTACATTTTATTAAATTTGTATCAACTACGTGTTTGATACATTTATATATTTATATAATATGCGCAACATACCTGCATGTTATTTATATATATATTTTGACTTGGATATTTCACTGTATATATCTATTGCGCTAATTACGTATTTAATACATTATGTTTGATATGAAATGAAATGCAATGTAAATGCAATATTGTTACGTATTTAATATATATTTACAATGAAAGGTGCTGTGCGGGTCTGAGATAATCAATCAAAGGACTTTCTAAGTTTATATTATATTAGGGAAAAAAATTTGATATACTATCAAATATCAGCATTCCATATGAAAATGTATATTTAGTTGCGCAGGAAATATTATATTATAACAAACACATGTGTCTATCTGCAGAAAAACTAATATCCTTAGTATCGAATAAATATATACCAAGTACATAAAAAATATTCCACCTTGTATGCAACAAACGTTTAATAAAAAAATATCGCTAAAAATAATTTATAAAAATTTTCCTTCAAAAAATATATATAATTTTCCTAAAAAAAGATTAAAACTAAATATGAAATCAATAATTAACTAGCCAAGTACATTGAAACAATTGATAGGATTTGTAATTTGCAATAAACTTATCACAAACTCTATCTTGCATTTATGTACTATAGATTCTCGACAAAATGAAAATGATTTTCAAAATAAGTTCAATACTTTGTATAATATATAAAAATACATTATGTGTGATCCAAATAAATATTTGTACAATATATGAAATAGCACTAATATATTGCGGGTTTTATATTAGATTACAAATAGTAAGTCATAAAACCATTTAACACTTACTGCAATAACATCGATTGTATTAATCGCCAATTTTGAATTTAAAAGAGAAAAACTAATTGACTTGTTTTAAGATAAGTCATAAGTTTTACTAAGTAGACCTGGAATTAAAGGATTTAAGAAAAGTTACATACAAAAATTTTACCCGAGTTGTATTACAATTTACACATCTTTATTATTCTGAAATATTTAATTTTGAAATTAATCATAAGCTTTGCCAAGTAAATTCGGAACGAAAAAAATTAAGACCAAAACGTCTTACAAAAACTTAGCGTGCTCGGGTCGTATTAATCTATAATTGAAATTAATTACATGTATATAATTCGCAAACTTTGTAAAATTATGTATATTTGTAAATTTGTAAAATTATGTGTATTATAATGTGACTCGAGCACGCCAAGTTTTTGTAAGTCGTTTCGGTCTTAATTTTTTTCGTTCCGAATTTACTTGGCAAAGCTTATGATTAATTTCAAAATTAAATATTTCAGAATAATAAAGATGTGTAAATTGTAATACAACTCGGGTAAAATTTTTGTATGTAACTTTTCTTAAATCCTTTAATTCCAGGTCTACTTAGTAAAACTTATGACTTATCTTAAAACAAGTCAATTAGTTTTTCTCTTTTAAATTCAAAATTGGCGATTAATACAATCGATGTTATTGCAGTAAGTGTTAAATGGTTTTATGACTTACTATTTGTAATCTAATATAAAACCCGCAATATATTAGTGCTATTTCATATATTGTACAAATATTTATTTGAATCACACATAATAATGTATTTTTATATATCATACAAAGTATTGAACTTATTTTGAAAATCATTTTCATTTTGTCGAGAATCTATAGTACATAAATGCAAGATAGAATTTGTGATAAGTTTATTTCAAATTACAAATCCTATCAATTGTTTCAATGTATTTGACTAGTTAATTATTGATTTCATATTTAGTTTTGATCTTTTTTTAGGAAAATTATATATATTTTTTGAGGGAAAATTTTTATAAATTATTTTTAGCGATATTACTTTATTAAACGTTTTGTTGCATACAAGGTGGAATACTTTTTATGTACTTGGCATACCTTTTTTACCTTTGTAAAGTTTTTTTAAAGGGATTTCACACCTTTTTGTAAAATTTATATCTTTTCTGCAAAAAATATATATGTATTTTTAGCATTTCGAGGCCAACTACACTTTTGTGTTACTGTTGGAGGTGCAGTGGGCAGTCAATAATTAATTTGTAGATAGTTGTGTATAGCCTTTTAATAATAATTTGGTACAAAAAGGATTATATATCAGAGTTATAGCGGACGGCGTC
Source organism: Camponotus vicinus (assembly GCF_025532165.1). Classification (NCBI taxonomy): domain Eukaryota; kingdom Metazoa; phylum Arthropoda; class Insecta; order Hymenoptera; family Formicidae; genus Camponotus; species Camponotus vicinus. Next base: position 13,442,620 of record NW_028141979.1, read on the forward strand.
CGATAGCGTCGGTACTAGAATCGCTACTCTGGTAGCGTCGGTATTAGAAGCGCTACCCCCGGGCCTTTTGTCCCAAGTGACTGAGAACAGAGCCGCCTACCTAAACGTACATCAGTCAATGTGCACGCGGCACGTTCAAACTTAACTACAGGAACTATTATTAGAACGTATATCTCAACACTCCCACTCGGAATGATAATAGTGACGCGCAGTTCTATCTGTAACAATCTAAAAAAAAACTTTAAACAAAAAAAATCTTTGGTCATAAGACAAGAAAAAAATATAGTAAACTTGAAAGTTCTTAGATCAACTTGATCATTGCACGATTTACTTCGAATCTTTGGCGTGTAAGCGGTTTAGTTAATATATCCGCTAATTGTTCATTGCTTGCAACATGTTTTACTACTAAGTTTCCTTGTTTAAAGATATCTCGAGTGTAATGGAATTTAATGTCGATGTGCTTTGTACGTTGATGAAACATAGGATTTTTAATTAATTGTTCGGCTGCTGAATTGTCACAATGCAGCACAGTCGGTTTGCGGCACAGTCGGTTTGCGTTGACGTAATCCTAATTCATCTAGAATTCTACGTGTCCATACAATTTCTTTTGTAGCTTCATATGCAGCGACATATTCTGCATATGTTATTGATGTTGCGATGACTCCTTGTTTGCGTGCAAACCAAATTATTGGGCCGCCATTCAGCGTTAGTAGTACACCGCTAATTGACTTACGTGTATCAGGACAAGATCCATAATCTGCATCAGAATATGCCATTAAAGTATTGATAACATGGTAGAATTATATTCGATCCCCATGGTGCGAGTGCCTGCAATGTATCTTAGAACGCGTTTTGCTGCTTTCCAGTGCAGCTCTGAAGGATTCTCTAGAAACTGACTTAAAGCACTCACTGGAAACGAAATATCCGCATGTGTACCAATTGCCAGATATAAAAGAGAACCGATTAGTTGTCGATATGGTACATCAATAATTGGACCAGGATTTTCATCTTCATCGACGTTGCGTGTTAAAACTTGATGTGGATCGGCTGGTACTCCCACTGAGCTGCAGCTTTCCATACCAAAATTGTTGAGCATTCTATTGATGTATGTTGATTGATGTAATCGTAACTTGCGTACTTCTCGATCTCGTTCGATTTCGATGCCCAAATAACACTTTGCTTCCGAATGCTTTGTTTCAAATTCCTTTTTCATTTCGTTAAGAAATTTTTGGATCGTTTGAATCGATTTACCAATAACTAGACCATCGTCTACATACAGTGCCAAATACAAGGCTTCTTCAGGTGCAACATAGATCGCATTGTGATGCAGTTAGTTCAAATCTCTGCAGGAATTCATCAAACTTTATGTTCCATTGTCTCGGAGCTTGTTTTAATCCATATAAGCTCTTTCGTAGTTGGCAGACTTTGCCACTTCCATCGTTAAAGCCTTCTGGCTGTTCCATAAAGATTTCTTCCTTGAGATCACCATACAGGAATGCAGTTTTGATATCAAATTGATAGATTTCATAATCGTTTGCACATGCAATTGACATCAAAATTCGTATTGACTCGAACCGAGCAACAGGTGAAAAAGTTTCGTTGTAGTCAATGTTTGCTTTCTGTGAGCATCCCTTTATAACTAATCTTGCTTTATAGCGATTAATATTTCCGTCTGTCTTAAGTCGATAGATCCATTTATTCTTAATTGTGCGACGATCTGGTGACAGGTTGACTAACTCCCAGGTTTTATTTTTCGTGAGAGACTTCATTTCTTCTCTCATTGCTTCCTTCCACTGTTTCGCATCTGGTGAATTAAGTGCTTCGTTGATGTCGAGCGGACAGACTTCAGACATCAATGCATAAGCAATGCATGATTGTCCACTGACCTCCTTCGTTTGAGTGGAACCGGTGGTCTTTGTCCGTGTTCTGGTTGCAATGCCATTTGGATCTTGCGTCCATGTGCGTTTTTCATATTTGCGCTGTTGACGTTGTACATTATGCTGAGTTGACTCTTGAATATGAGCATCCGTCGTTGATTCTTTCGTTCGCACTTCGTTACTCGTAGACTCCAAATCTTCCTCTGACGAATTTGATAAATCTACTTCAGATTTTACACCGACATCTATTACTGATCGTCGACAAACAGGCTCAATTATTTCGACATTTCTGCGAATAACAACTCTTCTTGTTCCAGATTCCCATAAGCGATATGCCTTTTGCTGTGATTCGTATCCGACTAAAACTAATTGTTCAGATTTTGGTGCGAATTTATCGCGTGGCTGACTTTCGATCAGAGCATATTCTTTGCTACCGAACACACATACGAAACTGATGTCAGGCTTTGTATCAAACCAAGTTTCCCATGGCGTATGTCCATCAAGTCGATCTAAAGGCAAAAAATTTCGAATGAGCACTGCCGTGTTTGAAGCTTCACCCCATAAGCTCAATGGTAGATTCGCTGCTGCTAACATCGTGCGTGCCATCTCCGCAATTGTTCTATTTTGACGTTCTATGCGACCATTCTGTTCAGGACAGTATTCAGTTGAGAACTCCTGTGTTATTTTATACTTACGCACGATTTGTTTGAAATCTTTTGATTTAAATTCCTTTGCGTTGTCCGATCTCAGTCTTTTGACTCTATGTCCAGCTGCAGATACCTTCACGATTATGTCTTGAACTGCATCTGTAATGTCGGACTTTGACTTTAGTGGCTTCACAAATGTCATCCCGCTGTGATCATCGACAAACACAGTCATCACGTTTGAACCACCTATACTTTGAGTGCGCATCGGTCCGCAAATATCGAAATGAATAAGCTCACCTGGTTTCTCAGCGCGAGTCATCGACGATGGGAATGATTTACAACATTGTTTACCTAATATGCACGCTTCGCAATTATCTCGAACTGAATCAGTCGTACTGTTGCACCGCATACCGATTACGATATCGTTTTTGGTCATTTCACGAATGGTTTTCATGCTTGCATGTCCAAGGCGTGCATGCCACAATTTCAATGATTCTTCTTGAGTTGTTGCAACATTCGCCTCAGTTATATTGACAACCACTTGGATTTCCATTTGGTACATCTGATCAGCAATTCGCTTACCTAATGCTCTTACTTTGCCATTAATCTTCATTAGTAGCTTGTCCATTCTGAATTCAGCATTTGCTCCGCGGCGTGTTGCTGCTCCAATACTAAAAAAATTTCGTTTAAGTTCAGGGACGTAAAGTGTGTCGTGCAGCGTGTGTTTTTCCAGTCGACTGTTCACCACTGACTTCGTGTTAATTTGACCAATGCCTTGAACACTAACACGATTACCATCTCCGAAGGTGACCATTATTTCTCCTTTCGCAAGCGGTTTAAATACTGTAAACCATTCTCTGCGTGGCGTCGTGTGATGACTTGCACCGCTGTCCGCTAACCAGACGTTACTCCAATCTGTTGTACCTGGACATTTAGCAGCTGTAAATGCATGCGATTCATTTGATGAGACTGTTGCATTCGTTTGACTTTCATTGCGTGTCTTCCTGCATTCAGCGCGTTTGTGACCATATTTGCCACAGCCGTGACATTTTCCTTTAAACCTTTCAGACTGTTTTGATCTTTATTTAGATGTTTTTTGATATTATTGTTAGTACTTTGGCGATGTTTACCTTTGCTGTATAAAGCGTTACCTGTATCCGCGTCATCAAGATTCAATTCAGTCAGTCCTTTATTTAGCAGTTCTTCCTTTAGGAGTCGTGGCAGCAAATTCTTCATCGTTTGCTCTTCTTCAGGTACTGAATCCCATGCTGAAATTAGATTTCTAAATAACGGCGGTAAGCTATGTAAGACCTTAGTTATTAGCGTGACTTCCTCTTGCTTGTGTCCGAGTTCATCTAATTGTCGAGCCATTTCCTCAATTTTTGCGACGTGTTGTGCAACGCTGCTGTCATTATCCACTTTATATTCAAAAAATTTTTGTAATAGTAAATGTTTAGATGTTGCATTCTTTAATTCATATAGTGACTCGAGTCGATTCCACATTTCAGAAGAGGTTTTTAAATTCATTACCTGTCTTACTTGAGCCGATTCCAGCGATAATCCGATATAAAATCGCGCCTTTTTATCCAGCTTATCCCATTCCTCTGTGTTGACAGCTGGTCTTTTCCTTGTACCATCTACTACTTCTAACAAACCGTGATATTCCAGGAAACCCATCATTTGAAATTTCCACACGGCGAAGTCGTGTCCGTCGAATTTGTTGACCGTTAACTCGTCCATCTTCTCGTGTGTGAGAACAAAGAACTACAAGCAGATTTGCAGCGTGACCACGTGCGGCACAACTTTTAATTAATTAGCACTGACTGCACAGGCTCACTGGGCCCATAACCTGTTGGAGGTGCAGTGGGCAGTCAATAATTAATTTGTAGATAGTTGTGTATAGCCTTTTAATAATAATTTGGTACAAAAAGGATTATATATCAGAGTTATAGCGGACGGCGTCCGATAGCGTCGGTACTAGAATCGCTACTCCGGTAGCGTCGGCATTAGAAGCGCTACCCCCGGGCCTTTTGTCCCAAGTGACTGAGAACAGAGCCGCCTACCTAAACGTACATCAGTCAATGTGCACGCGGCACGTCCAAACTTAACTACAGGAACTATTATTAGAACGTATATCTCAACAGTTACTAAATCATTTATTAATTGCCATTCGGTACTTTTAATACGTACAATGTTTGTGTAATATCCATCGATTATATTCTTACCTTCATGAAAAATTCCACTAATAACTTTATACATATTCGCATCAATACGTATTTTTTCCGTAGGTATTTAAATTATTTTGTCCCTTTTAGTTCCTGTATGCTATATTACTATATATTACAAGTCAAAATTATTATTGATTTAATTAAGTTTTTATCATTACATATTTACTATTATAGATTTCATTATTATTGCATTATTCTTTATTATAAAATAAAGTTTTGTTTCACGTATGAAGAATCAAAGAAAGTTTTAGAAGTTTAGATTTAATTGAACGATAAGACATGTTGCAATTCTGTCATTGTATTAGACAAAATTGAAATTTAGCCATTACTAGGTCTATAAGAGAAAAAAAAGAAGTTAAAAATTCGAAATAACTTAAACAGATGTATGTAATAAGTAAATAATAATAATATAATTACCATAAAAGTTTGATATAAGTTTGTTGCGTATCGTAATAAATATTATTTTATAAGGCACCATCAACATATATATATCCGTCCAAGAAAAACCTTACAAAGGTAAAAAAAAATACGCCAAGTACATAAAAAAATATTCCACCTTGTATGCAACAAAACGTTTATAAAAAAATATCCTTAAAAATAATTTATAATAAAAATTTTCTCAAAAAATATATATTTTTCCTAAAAAAAAATCAAAACTAAATATGAAATCAATAATTAATTAGCCAAGAACGTTGAAGCAATTGATAGGGATTTGTAATTTGAAATATTTGTCACAAATTCAATCTTGCATTTATGTTGCATTATTAAATTCTCGACAAAATGAAAATGATTTTCAAAATAAGTTCAATACTTTGTATGATATATAAAAATACATTATTATGTATGATCCAAATAAATATTTGTACAATATATGAAATAGCATTAATATATTGCGGATTTTATATTGCAGATTATAAATAGTAAATCATAAAACTATTTAACACTTACTGCAGTAACATCGATTGCATTAATTGCCAATTTTGAATTTAAAAGAGAAAAACTAATCGACTTGTTTTAACATCATAAGTTTTACTATGTAGACCTGGAACTAAAGGATTTAAGAAGTTACATACAAAAATTTGACCCGTCGTATTATAATTTACACATTTTTATTATTAGGAAATATTTAATTTTGAAATTAATCATAAGCTTTATCAAATAAATTTGGAACTAAAAAATTAAGACCAAAATGACTTACAAAAACTTGGCGTGCTCGGGTCACATTATAATACATATAATACATATATTTATAATTATATATATATATATATATATATATATATATGTATATATATACAGGGTGAGCCATTTTAATTAACGCACGCAATTATTTCGGAAACAAAGCATTTTAGAGAAAAATGTTTCAGACAAAAGTTTTATGGTTTCGAGGGGGCCATAAGATGGTATCATTGGTTTGACACTGAAGAGTCATTTGAAGGTCACGTGAAGGTCACTTCAATTTTTTTAAATGGAACACCCTATATATTTTTGCACACTCTTGTAGCTTATCTCGAGAGCTTTCCAAAACACTATAATTAAATTAGTTTTCGTTAAGTACTTTGAAGAAAAAATATGTAATTTGCAATTAACAATTCCATATTTTTTCTTAAAAACAACTATGTGTTTTCTTTACACCAATTGATTCCTCTCATTGTTTTCTACATAAAAGTATTAAGGTAAGATAATCGAAAAATGAATATTTTACAAGATATTTTACGGTTTATGTAAAATTAAGAAATTATTTCAAGCCTCATAACTCAAAAAGTACTTAACGAAAAGGTACTTAATTATAGTGTTTTGGAAAACTCTCGAGATAAGCTACAAGAATGTGCAAAAATATATAGGGTGTTCCATTTAAAAAAATTGAAGTGACCTTCACGTGACCTTCAAATGACTCTTCAAGGTCAAACCAATGGTACCACCTTATGTCCCCCTTGAAACCATACAACTTTTGCCTGAAACATTTTTTTCTAAAATGCACCGTTTGTGAGATATTTAGGTGTATCCAGACTTTTGGCGCACCCTGTATAATTATACATGTAGGGAATATGTCTGCGTAACTAAATTTGTGTCTACGCAGGCAAATGTAATAAATATCTATGTAACTATAATTATGGTTGCGCAGTCAAATATGTAAATTTCTACACACACACACTATATATGTGTGTATATACAGGGTGACCCATTTTAACTTAGGCAGCCAAATAACTCGAAAAATAAGCAAGATAGAGAAAAATGTTTTAGACAAAAGTTGTATGGTTTCGAGGGGGCCATAAGATGGTATCATTGGTTTGACCTTGAAGAGTCATTTGAAGGTCACGTGAAGGTCACTTCAATTTTTTTAAATGGAATACCCTATATATTTTTGTACATTCTTGTAGCTTATTTCGAGAGCTTTCCAAAACACTATAATTAAGTACCTTTCCGTTAAGTACTTTTTGAGTTATGATGCTTGAAATAATTTCTTAATTTTACATAAACCGTAAAATATCTTGTAAAATATTCATTTTTCGATTATCTTACCTTAATACTTTTATGTACAAAATAATGAGAGGAATCAATTGGTGTAAAGAAAACACATAGTTGTTTTTAAGAAAAAATATGGAATTGTTAATTGCAAATTACATATTTTTTCTTCGAAACAACTATGTGTTTTCTTTACACCAATTGATTCCTCTCATTATTTTGTACATAAAACTATTAAGGTAAGGTAATCGAAAAATGAATATTTTACAAGATATTTTACGGTTTATGTAAAATTAAGAAATTATTTCAAGCCTCATAACTCAAAAAGTACTTAACGAAAATGTACTTAATTATAGTGTTTTGGAAAGCTCTTGAGATGAGCTACAAGAATGTACAAAAATATATAGGATGTTCCATTTAAAAAAATTGAAGTGACCTTCACGTGACCTTCAAATGACTCTTCAAGGTCAAACCAATGATACCATCTTATGGCCCCCTCGAAACCATACAACTTTTGTCTAAAACATTTTTCTCTATCTTGCTTATTTTTCGAGTTATTTGGCTGCCTAAGTTAAAATGGGTCACCCTGTATACAGTGATGGGAAAAAGTTCCGGAACGGTTGAATATTTCATAAACTATGCACTTTAGAAAGAAATGTTTCAGACAAAAGTTGTATGGCTTGAAGGGGGCCATAAGATGGCGTCATTGGTTTGACCTAGAAAAGTCGTTTGAAGGTCACGTGAAGGTCACATTCAATTTCTTAAATGGAACCCCCTATTTTTTGTTACTTATTCTTGTAGATTATCTCGAGAGCTTTCCAAAACACTATAATAAAGTATTTCTTCATTGAGTACTTTTCGAGTTATGAGGCTTGAAATAATTTCTTAATTTTACATAAACCATAAAATATCTAGTAAAATATTCATTTTTCGATTATCTTACCTTAATACTTTTATGTACAAAATAATGAGAGGAATCAATTGGTGTAAAGAAAATACATAGTTATTTTTAAGAAAAAATATGTAATTGTTAATTGCAAATTACATATTTTTTCTTCGAAACAACTATGTTTTTTCTTTACACCAATTGATTCCTCTCATTATTTTGTACATAAAAGTATTAAGGTAAGATAATCGAAAAATGAATATTTTACTAGATATTTTATGGTTTATGTAAAATTAAAAAATTATTTCAAGCCTCATAACTCGAAAAGTACTCAATGAAGAAATACTTTATTATAGTGTTTTGGAAAACTCTCGAGATAAGCTACAAGAATAAGTAACAAAAAATAGGGGGTTCCATTTATGAAATTGAAGGTGACCTTCACGTGACCTTCAAACGACTTTTCAAGGTCAAACCAATGACGCCATCTTATGGCGCCCTTCAAGCCACACAACTTTTGTCTGAAACATTTCTTTCTAAAGTGCATAGTTTATAAAATATTCAATCGTTCCGGAACTTTTTCCCATCACTGTATATATATATATATATATATATATATATATATATATATATATATGCACACACACATATATATATATAATTATCATTATACATGTAGGGAATATTTCTGCGTAACTATATTTGTCTACGCAGGCAAATACAGGGTGATTCTGAATAACTTTATGTTTTTGCAAAAACATAATCTTGACCGAATTCTAAGACGATTTTTCCTTTGGCAAAATTTCGTGCAAAGCATAGTTTTTGAATTATTAAAGGAAGTAGTTAACGTATGACGGGTCGAATACAAGAGGCAGGCAAGGGTGGCGCGATTCACCGTCAGACGCGGGCGCTCACGCGGGGCGCCTTCGGCGATCAGCTGGTCGCTATACTATGCACGGACATACATGCGAATACATACATTCTCTCTCTCTCTCTCTCTCTCTCTCTCTCTCTCTCTCTCTCTCTCTCTCTCTCTCTCTCTCTCTCTCTCTCATTCGCTCACTTACCCGTGGTTCTTTTTTTTTTTTTTTTTTTACGAGAGGGGAAAATGCATTTTATGCATACTCACCGGTCGGTCCGGTGAGTTATGTGGGACTCGAGTACCAAGTCTAATTACCAACTCGGTACTCCCTACCCACTAAAAACCCCTCTCTTTTTACGAATTTCCTCTGGGACACTATCTGACTTCCCAAGATCTGTTTTGACACAACGCCAAAGAATAATTATTGTTACCTTGTTCGATGACTTCTGCTAATTATTGCTGTAGTTTCTTGAGAAATAAATATTCCGATAGATCGCACTTTCACTCAAATTTAACGTAGATATCACACGTTGCAAAAGACAGAGACATCCACACTAAATAATTAATCGAAAGTTTTTCTTTTTATAAACTGTACTCTTTTGTAAACTTCAACGTAACCACATTTATTCACTCACTCGATAAAACGAGAATTTACTAAACTATCACTATCTCTATCACTAATCACTATCAATCACTGCCGAATAATCACCGTTAGTAATTAAAAACCCCTCGATGAAAGAAATACACGCGGACACACACGTTATTACACGACGCGACGACGCAACAACGCGACAACACGACGATATTTATTCGGCGGTAGCAAACAGCTGTAGTTAGGTTACGGTAGGTTAAGGTACTAACGGCGCTGCCGAACGTAATCATGTGTTTGACCGAAGAACGCGGCCAACATACAATATTAAACATTTAACGCGCGTATAATATTATTATTATCATACGATATACATACATCATATGATATTCAAAATTAATTAGAATAAATGAATGTTTTTAAAATATTGAATATTTCACTATTAATATTAAATATTAAATATTTTACTATTATTATTAATATTAAATATTTATTTATTTAATATCAATAATAATATTTAATTTATTTATAAATAAATATAGTTATTATTAAATATTTATTTAGCTATTATCATTGAAAATCAATATAAAAAAAATATTAATTAATTGCAGCGCATCTTGATCCTTCTCTTGGATTTTTCTTACGCTTTTTTGAAAACGAAAGAAGATTCCACGTTTAAGAATGTTGGTCGCTCTGAAAAGAGCAGATTATTTTGATCGCCTTAAAAAGGGCGGATTGTTTTCGACATTTTACAGTAAATGTTCGAAGTGACCTCCATCCATCCGAACGCAAGCTCTCATGCGTTTTATTAAATTTCTTTGGACATTTGCAAGTACATCTTCTTCAACAGACCATATGGCATATCTCAATCTTGTTTCCAAATCCTCCATGTCTTCAGGGAGCGTTTTATAAGTTATTTCCTTGCAGTATCCCCAAAGGAAAAAATCCAGTGGATTGAGATCCGGGGATCTTGGAGGCCAACGTATCGGACCATATCGACCTATCCAGCGTCCAGGAAACTCGTTATTTAAATAATTTGTCACAATTCTGGCATTGTGAGGGCCAGCACCGTCTTGTTGGAATATAATTTTGTTTCTATCCAATAACGGCACGTCTTCCAAAAAATCTGGTAGATCGTTTTTTAATAAGTCATTTAATAAGTCAATGTATGCTGCGCTGGTTAAAATGTCCGGGAGAATGATTGGGCCTAGTATTTCAGTCCCCATGATTCCAGCCCAGATGTTGAGCTTCCAACGAATCTGGAAATTCCTGACTCGTGTAACTCTGGGATTTTCATCGCTCCACAAATGCATGTTATGCGAATTAAATATTCCTTCTCGCGTAAATAGCGATTCATCGCTAAATATTATACGAGAAAGGAATCTGGGATCTCTATCTATCCTTCTCAGAAAATTTTCGCAAAATCTTCTTCTTACAGGATAATCTTCTGGTCGTAAATGTTGCACGCGAGTATAGTGAAATGCGTGCAATTTTTCTTCTCGTAATATTCTCTGTACCGTTGAATACGATAAATTGTGCTCTCGAGCGATAGTCCGAATACTTGTTTCGGGTTCTTGCTCGATAGCGCGAATAACCGTTTCAGTATTTCGCAAATTTCTTGCGTTACGATTTCTCCCAACATCATGTTTGTTTGGGAGAACATTGCCCGTCTCGTATAATCTTTTAGCTGCTCCAAGTATAACAGCAGCCGACGGATGTCTCGCCCGATTTGGGTATAATTCGGCGTATCTTGTTGCCGCAGCGTTCTGATGCCCATGGCACTCACCGAGTGCCATTAGCATGTCGTAATATTCTTCATTTGTATATCTTGCCATGTCGTTTTGACGCTTCTAATGATCGAAGGGTTATTGATTGCAGCATCGATCGCCTTATCTTATTTATACGATCCTCGCGGGGGGTCCATGCCCGCTCCGCGCCTTCCGCGACTCGCGTGTAAACAAAAGATTGTCAACAGAAACAAGCAGAACTTGTTGATATAACTGACGGCAGATTGATAGCAGAAATTGAACAAGATCTGTGTGGCGCAATTTGACAACAGATTGTCGGCAGAAACCGAGCAGGATCTGCGCAATGAAATTTGATATCAAATTCTCGGCAGATATTGAGTAGAGCCTGCTGATATAACTGACGGCAGATTGATGGCAGAAATTGAACAGGATCTGTGCGACGCAATTTGACAACAGATTGTCGGCAGAAACCGAGCAGGATCTGCGCAATGAAATTTGATGTCAAATTATCAGCAGAAATCGAGTAAAGCCTGCAGATATAACTGACGGCAGATTGATAGCAGAAATTTAACAGGATCTGTGAAGCGCAATTTGATAGCAAATTGATAACAAAAATCGAGCAGAATCTGCGCACACAATCTCTGATAGCAGATTGACGGCAGAAACGGAACAGAGTTTGCATGATTCGATAGTTCCTTCACTTACCGCTACGTGAGCTGTACTTTCTCGTAATCTAATTTCTGTCAGAAATATATATAAAGTCGCGAATATGAAGAAAAGACTAAAAATATAGTAATTATCATTTTAATTTCTATCACTTTAATTTCTGATATCTGATACAAGCAGATGAGATTCAAAATATTAAACTGATTGGAATCAATATGATAAATGGAAAATTATTCATGTACTGCCTATTTGAGGCATAAAGCAAGAATTTAATTCTAAATAAATTACATCTCCAGTTTTACAAGTTACATTTACTTTTATCATTTACTTTATTATTAATTTAATTAAATTGAATTAGTCCTTCGCTATATGAGATATAACTACGATATAACATATATTACATTAACATATATTACGATATAACATATGACATATATGTCATTTTAGAAGAAAATTGTAATTAATTTGCCGATAATATTTTTATTTAGCACCTGTAATAATCAATTTTGTTGCATTTATATAACATTAATAAAAGTAAGCGCAAATCTTGTGCATTTTCTGCTGTCAATTTGCCATCAAGTTGCATTGCGCAGATCCTGCTCAGTTTCTGCCGACAGTTTGTTGACAGGTTAGGTTTTACAGACTCTGTCCCCAAAACAAAAGCTTAATGCGGACACAGATGGCTACGGTTCTGGTGTGGGATTCTGATCGAATTTGCTGTCAATCTGCTGCCAATCTGCTAACATTTTGCTTACTGGGTATATATATATATATATATATATATATATATATATATAATTATAAATTACATAATTATATTCCACAAAATGATAACTGTCTATTCTCTTTATTAAGATTAATATATAATATGTCAAAATATATTATGTCTAAACAGATAATGAAAAAAATTTTACAATATTTTTACTTTTTGATGAATTTTTCATAATCCACTTGATTGTTGTTAAGTGTCACACACACACAAGTCTGTGTTTTTATTATATAATAAATGTACTTGGCGTCGCGACGCTACCGCGTCGCTTGATTATAACCTTTAATATGTCACTTCTCTTCCTTGTTTCGCACTATAGTTTTATTTATTTACTTATTTATTTATTATTATTATTTTTATTTTTATCATTTTTATTTATTTATTATTAATCTGTGTTTAATAACCTAACGTGTGCCCCACCTGCTTAACGTGTCACTTCTCTTCCTTGTTATACACTATTCCGCACTATACATTAATAATTTCACACAACATATAACTTGTTAAAGCTTTTTACATACCGTATAACCGTATACGCACGATGTGAACGCCGCTTGAGGGACAAACTCGCTTTGCTTGTGTGCGTGCGAGCATACGTACGTGAGACTGAAGAAAATCCGGGAGAACGTAAAATGTCATAATTTTGATATGCGATCATAATTTCTCGGGATTGATTGCACCGATTTTATTCAAACTGGTCGCAATCGAAAGCTTGTATCCACATTATATCATAAAGGTGCCGTTAGATTTTTTCTTAAAGTCTTAGTTTCTGAAATATCTTAATCGAAAGTTTATATGATATGAAATTCCGGATAAGCTACTTGGTTGCGCCGCGTCGATCGAGAGCAGTGACTCTCAATACTCGGATCCTGTTTTTTAAGTACTTGGCGTCACGACGCTACCGCGTCGCTTGATAAACGTTATGTTGCATACAAGATGGAATATTTTTTTATGTACTTGGCGTATTTTTTTTTACCTTTGTAAGGTTTTTTTTGGATGGATTTCACATCTTTTTGTAAAATTTACATATATTTTTTGAGAGATAAGTAATTTTTAGGGATATCTTTTTATCTTCTATTTATATTCTTTTCTTATCTTCTATAATTCTATAGTACATAATTATATACATATATATACATATGTGTGTATGTGTGTGTGTGTGTGTAGAAATTTACATATTTGACTGCGCAACCATAATTATAGTTACATAGACATTTATTACACTTGCCTGCGTAGACACAAATATAGTTATGCAGAAATATTTCCTATATGTATAATTATATATATATATAATTATACATGTAGGGAATATTTCTGCGTAACTGTATTTGTGTCTACGCAGGCAACTGTAATAAATGTCTATGTAACTATAATTATGGTTGCACAGTCAAATATGTAAATTTCTATACACACACTATATATATATATATATATATATATATATATATATATAATTATCATTATACATGTAGGGAATATTTTTGCGTAACTATATTTGTGTCTACGCAGGCAAATGTAATAAATGTCTATGTAACTATAATTATGGTTGCGCAGTCAAATATGTAAATTTCTGCACACACATACACACACACACACACACACACACACACACACACACATATATATATATATATAGAATTATAAATTACATAATAATTATATTTCATAAAATGATAACTATCTATTCTCTTTATTAAGATTAATATATAATATGTCAAAATATATTATGTCTAAACAGAAATGAGAAAAATTTCACAATATTTACCTTTTGATTGATGAATATTACAAAATTCACAGTACACTTGGTTGTCGTTAAGTGTCACAAATTTGTGTTTTTATATAATACTAATAAATGTACTTGGCGTCGTGACGCTACTGCGTCGCTTGATAATAACTTCTAATATGAAGTTTACTTGACATGAAATTCCGGATAAGGCACTTGGTAGCGCCGCGTCGAGAACAGTGACTCTCAACTCAATGCTCGGACCTGTTTTTTATGTAGTTGGCGTCGCTACCGCGTCGCTTGATATTAATTGTAATTATTTGGATTGTTACTGAATTAATAAATTATTTTATGTTAACAATCATTAAATTACAAAAGGCTAAGAACCAGACGCAGTTTTAGTATAGCATAAATTTTTTAACAATTCACATTAAACTTAGAGATTACATAAGCGTGAGTGAAATACATAAATTGCTAATATCATTGTTGGGATATATAAGTGGCAAGTTAACGATAAACGTTTCGGCCTAATCCAGGCCCTTATGAATGTCAAAATATAAAATTTTTTTTTCAAATTTTTTTCAAATTTAAATAAAAATAAAACAAATTAAAAACGTCGGTAAGAATAAAAACGGAATCAAGAACATGGTCAAGTCGCAAAAATACAATCAAGATTATAATTCGCAGAAATTCAAATATAAATCGCAAAAAAACATAATCGAAAATAGAGAAAATTTATTATTACATGTTGTGAACCGTAGAAATTAGAAAGCTTTTACGGTATTCATGCATAAAAGGGGTCTCTCCGATTTGCTTTATTTTTAAATATGTTATAGGGGAGATCTTCCCGAGTAATTTCGTATATATACAGGGTTTTCGAAAAGTCCGGAAACGGTCGAATATCTAAAAAATAAAGCATTCTAGAGCAAAATGTTTCAAATAAAAGTTGTTTGGTTTAAAGAGAGCTATAAAATGGTGGCAATGGTTTGACCTTGAATAGTCGCTGGAAGGTCACGTGAAGGTTATCTCCAACTTTTTAAATGGGACACCCTATATGCTTTTACATATTCTTGTAGCTCATCTCGAGAGCTTTCCAAAACACTATAATTAAGATAGATTTCATTAAGTACTTTCCGAGTTATGAGGCTTGAAATAATTTCTTAATTTTACATAAACCGTAAAATATCTTGTAAAATATTTATTTTTCGATTATCTTACCTTAATACTTTTACGTACAAAATAATGAGAGGAATCAATTGGTGTAAAGAAAACACATAATTGTTTCGAAAAAAAAATGTAATTTGCAATTAACAATTACATTTTTTTTTATAATCAGTATTCTAAAACAATTGACCAAAATCTATATGCAAATCGGTTACATAATATCAAAACATTTTATTGCGAAATCTATAGTGTTATTCGATATTACTTCATGATATTATAAAATTCGATTTCTTTATCGTACAAATCAATTTAAGAATTCTAAATTTTTAATACATAGTACAATATAATTAAATACATGATTCTAGAGTACATTATTTGAAATGCTTTTAATGATTTCTTATTATTTCTTATTTTGTTAGGTAAACCAGTCCTAATCGAGAATGTTCTCGAGCAACTGGATGCTGCACTGGATCCTGTACTAATACGAAAGACATATAAATCTGGCGGAATTTTGTATATTGCTCTTGGCGAGAAGAGTATTGAATATAACTCTTGCTTTAGATTATATATCACAACTAAACTTCGTAATCCTCACTATTCACCTGAAATCTTTAATAAAATAACGCTGATTAACAGCGCTTTGACGCTGGAAGCATTGGAAGACCAATTGTTGGGTATTGTGGTTGCCAAAGAACAGCCGGAGCTACAAGAGAAACGCGAATATTTGATTATACAAAGTGCCTTAAACAGCAAAACTTTGAAAGAATTAGAGGATAATATTTTAAAAATATTATCAGCTACCGAAATTAGCATTCTTGAAGACGAAAAAGCTACCGAGATTTTAGACTCATCGAAGATTCTATCAATGGATATTAAGCGAAAGCAAGTGGCCGCGAAAAAAACAGCAAAACAGATTGATGAATTCCGACAAAATTACCATCCGATCGCCAAATATAGTGCAACGCTTTATTATTCCATTATCGATTTGTCTAATATCAATCCAATGTATCAATATTCATTATCATGGTTTATTAACCTATATATCTTGTCCATTGATATGGCTAGCAAAAGCAAGAATCTGGAAAGAAGGCTCGATTTTTTACGTAAAATATTCACTTACAATCTATATCAGAATATATGCATATCATTATTTGATAAGAACAAGGTAAGTAATCGTGATAAACATATCATTATAAAATAGAAAATAAGAGATAAATAATTTTATTGCATAAATTACAATATATAATTTCCCATTTAATTACAACACTTCAATCAAAGATGGCACTTTTATTGTGATAAAAAATTTAAACAAAATATTATAAATGCAATAGAGAATTCTCTTTTCCTCTAATATATTGACATGTTGTATTTATAATAGTACTTTGTTTAAATTTTTCATCACAATAAGAGTGTCATTTTTGATTGAAAATTTATTTCCTATTGTTTCTTTCTTAATTAGAAAGTTTATTTCTAAATGTATTAATCATAAAAAAACTTTTCTTTATTTTTTATTTTGAGACTGTATTTTAGTCAAATTTACAATTATAGAGATATTCTTTTATTATTTGAATTTTGTAAAAAGACAATTTGCAGAATAATTATAGAACATATAGAATAATTAGAGAAAATAATAATTCTATTTATCTTATTATAATTTTATTATAAAACAATAATATATAATAATAAAAATAATAACATTATATATATTGTTACGCCCGGGGCGAGGACTTCGATATACAGGGTGTCCCTGAATGTTCTGTACAAACTTTGCGAATAAGTTTCAGGGACCTAAACAAGCAGAAAATGTCCCATAAACATGGGGTCGGAAACGCTTGCTTCTGGAGTTACGACGGTTCGAAGTTTTCCTGCAATAGCTGGAGAAATTATCACGTCAAATCGCATAGGTGTTACAAAACTGTATTTATTTATTTCCTCGGTTTTGCCACGGACATAACAGGACAGTACACTTGCTATAGCAAATGCTCGAAATGGCCTCCGTTAGATTCCAAGGAAGCCTGCGCACGTCGCCGCATTGTCTGGCGAACCCGTTGGAAAATACCAGGTGTGTTACGAATTGCTATAGCAAGTGTACTGTCCTGTTATGTCCGTGATAAAACCGAGGAAATAAATAAACATAGTTTTGTAACACCTATGCGATTTGACGTGATAATTTCTCCAGTTATTGCAGGAAAACTTCGAACCGTCGTAACTCCAGAAGCAAGCGTTTCCGACTCCATGTTTATGGGACATTTTCTACTTGTTTAGGTCCCTGGAACTTATTCACAAAGTTTGTACAGACCATTCAAGGACACCCTGTATATCGAAGACGCGCACTAAGGAAATCGGCCATCGCGGACCGCGTAAAATGAATAAATACTTTTAAAGATAACAAGAAACTTTAATAAGCAACACAGCAACACAGAACACAGTCAATAACAGAATAATAACACAACGGATTGGCTCGTATATAAAAACGCGTCCGGATAGCTTGACAGCTATTTTCCGACTCAGACTCAGCTGACTCTCGTAATTTATAAACAATCTTCATGACCACGGGATCCGGACAACGGCAGGGCCGTAACGATTCGGGCGCGCAACAATATACAGGGTGTATCTAAAATGATGCACTAAACTTTAGGAGCGTATTCTAAAGGACAAAATAAGACTTTTTTTTTCTTATGAATATGGGTCCGCAAATGAACCCCCCTCCGAGCTAAAATTCGAAAATGTGTGAAATTGACCAAACACCCGCAACGCAAATTTATTTATCTCTCAAGAGAGGGTGACAGGTAATATCAAAACTAAGGTCAAATAATAATTTTTCTGAAATACAGCCAATTTTCAATTTTTTCAACTTTAGGGGCCTCTAGCTCGGAGGGGGATTCATTTGCGGACCCATGTTCATAGGAAAAAAAAGTCTTATTTTGACCTCTAGAATACGCTCCTAAAGTTTAGTGCACCTTTTCAGATACACCCTGTATATATATATATATATATATATATATATATACAGTATATATATATATATACTGTATATATATATATATATATATACTATATATAGAGGGTGTTCCATTTTAAATAACGACCTCAAATATCTCCCGAATAATACGTTTTACAGAAAAATGTTTCAGACAAAAGTTGTATGGTTTCAAGGGGGACATAAGAAGGTGCCATTAGTTTGACCTTGAAAAGTCAACTGAAGATCACGTGAAGGTCACCTCCAACTTTTTAAATAGGACACCCTATATACTTTTACATATTCTTGTAGCTTATCTCGAGAGATTTCCAAAACACTATAATTAAGTTAGTTTTCATTAAGTACTTTTCGAGTTATGAAGCTTGAAATCATTTCTTAATTTTACATAAACCGTAAAATATCTTGTAAAATATTCATTTTTCGATTATCTTACCCTAATACTTTTATGCACAAAATAATGAGAGGAATTAATTGGTGTAAAGAAAACACATAGTTGTTTCGAAGAAAAAAAATGTAATTTGCAATTAACAATTCCATATTTTTTCTTAAAAACAACTATGTGTTTTCTTTACACCAGTTGATTCCTCTCATTATTTTGTACGTAAAAGTATTAAGGTAAGATAATCGAAAAATGAATATTTTACAAGATATTTTACGGTTTATGTAAAATTAAGAAATTATTTCAAGCCTCATAACTCAAAAAGTACTTAACGAAAAGGTACTTAATTATAGTGTTTTGGAAAGCTCTCGAGATAAGCTGCAAGAATATGCAATGACAAATAGTAGGTTCCATTTAAAAAATCGAAGATGACCTTCATGTGACCTTCAAATGACTCTTCAAGGTCAAACAAATGGTACCATCTTATGGCCCCCTCGAAACCAAACAACTTTTGTCTGAAACATTTTTCTCTCCCGGGCTTGGTTTTCGAGATATTCGACTGGATGGATTAAAATGGGCCACCCTGTATATATATATATATATATATATATATATATATATATATAACATTTGTTTACATTTTACTAATCTATTGGACATCTTCTACAGTCCTATAGTCATAAATGTACCGTCACAATTGGTATATTCAAGCAAAATATATTATCTTATTTAAAATATATTATATCTTATTTATTTTATATTATGTTATTTATCTTCAAACAAAATTTTTCAGTGAGATTCAAGATTAGATGTAGAGTGAACTTTGTTTCGTTTTGCAAAGTACATGCGTGGATACAGTAAGTTCCGCTATGGGAGCTCCACTTCCGGAAGATATAACCAGGGTTGAGAAGTAACGCGTTACTTGTAACGCCGTTACCGTTATAGTTATTTTCTTTTGGTAACGAACTGGTAACAGCGTTACATTTTTTTCTTTGTAACTGTAACGATAATGTAGTTACATTTTTTTAGTAACGATAACGAATTTAACAGTTACTTTTATCGTTACTTTTCATATTTTGAAAATATTTATAACATCGTATTTCAATCATATTCAATCTTTAGTCATCGACCGATATTCATATAATGAATTCGGATGAAATTTATTGCTCTGAGAGCGATTAATGACATCATTGGTCAATTACAGTTATTCCATTCTTCTGAGGAATGGATGTGATTGGCCAGCTTTTAAGTTTGACGTAATATCACGCGAGAGCACAAAAAGAATGTAAATTTAGCTATATTTATAAATTTAATGGAAATTAAAATTTTTTTATTTACATGTGAAGTTACATGTTAAGTGCTTTAAAATCTATATCTCTTTAAATTTTTTATAGTTTTGTAAATTTAAAATAAAAAATGTATTGCTTTTATTAATATTGTTATGTCCGCGGCGACGACTTCGATATATCGAAGTGCGCGTACTACGCTATCGTGTACTCGCGGACCGCGTGAAATAACAAGACACTTTTAAAATAACAAGAAACTTTAATAAGCAACACAGAACGGAGGCGGTGCACTTGGACACAGTACAATTGGACACGTTGCAAATGGACACATTACAAATGGACACAAAACTTTGCAGACGGTTCAATTCGGCACCGTTCAGTTGCGCACCGTTTAATTTTAAACTCCGTTTATTTGGACACAGAAATATACGCACTGTTTATTTGCACACCGTTCAGTTGCACACCGTTCATTTGGACACAGAAATATACGCACTATTTATATGCACACCGTTCAGTTGCACACCGTTCGTTTTCACACCGTTCATTTGTACACAGAAAGATGTGCACCGTTCGTTTGCACACCGATCATTTGTACACAGAAAGATGCGCATCGTTTATCTGCGCACCGTTCGTTTGCACACCGTTTAGTTGCGCACCGTTCGTTTGCACACCGTTCATTTGCACACCGTTCGTTTGCACACCGTTCATTTGCACACCGTTTACTTAGATATGTTACAGAGGCGAACGGTTTACTTGTGAAAATATAATCAGCTATCTTATTGTGTTTTATAATTGTAAATATTTAAATGTTTGTGGGTGCAGGTAGGAAGGGGCGTGCTCCGTCCCTCCCCCCGTCTTTCATAAAGTCTACTATAAAAGCAAATATATATACTAAAAATGCCGTCAAGATTAGAAACGAAACTTTTACGCAATATAGAACGCTTTCATTTGCAATTCATAATACACTCTCCCTTGCGTAAGGGCTTCGCTAATCTTTTCAGTATCTATCATTTTTAGTATAATGTAGACTCATCAAGTATTTAGTAAGGCAAAGATTTATGCAATAAAATTCTAAAAAATAAATTATGCAACAAAAATCCCCTCATACCTTCCTCCCCATCTACGCCCATGCTACAAATATTTAAATATTTACAATTATAAAGCACAATAAGATAGCTTATTATAGTTTTTCAAGTAAACTATTCGCCTCTGTAACATATCCAAGCAAACGGTGTGCAACTGAGCGGTGTACAACTGAACGGTGTGCAAACGAACGGTGTGCAACTGAACGGTGTGCATATAAACAGTGCGTATATTTCTGTATCCAAATGAACGGTATGAAATTAAACGGTGCGCAACTGAACGGTGCCCAATTGAACCGTGTACAAAGTTTTTTGTCCATTTGCAACGTGTTCAATTGTACTGTGTCCAAGTGAAGGCTACTCGCACAGAACACGCACAAACAGCAGATATTAACAGGAATAAATGTAATTACGACACGGGAGCGTCCCATTTGACCACGTTAATATTGACCACGATGATATTGACCACGGTGATATTGACTACGGTGATATTGACCACGGTGATATTGACCACGTTGATATTGACCACGTTGCGATTAACCAGAGTCCCGATTGACCACAGTCCCGGACTGTGGTCAATCGGGACTGTGGTCAATCGCAACGTGGTCAATATCAACGTGGTCAATATTACCGTGGTCAATATCACCGTGGTCAATCGGGACTATGGTCAATCGGGACTGTGGTCAATCGGGACTGTGGTCAATCGCAACATGGTCAATATCAACGTGATCAATATCATCGTGGTCAATATCACCGTGGTCAATATCACTGTGGTCAATATCACGGTGGTCAATATTAACGTGGTCAAACGGGTCCCACTCTTACGACACGTATATGAAAACACATCCGAATAACTTGACAGCTATCTTCCGACTCCGCTGTTTTTCTCTTATCAACAACCCTTGACGACCTTGTCCATCGTTTGCAATGCCGACTTGACAATCACATCAGGGACGTAACACTTGCTCCCTCCTTATGAATTGTCGTCCCGACAATAAAATGCAGAGTTCTCTTGTCCTACCCTGAGCTGCTGCTGCCGGTTACCGAACGACACATTTTTCTGGACTCAGTCGACTTCATTAATTCCGGAATTCCTCCAATGATTATCCCGTCGGATACAGAATACCCGATGTGTCTTCTTGTTCTACCCTGAGCTGCTGCTACAGATTACCGAATGACACATTTTTCTGGACTAAGCGACTTCATTAATTCTGGAATTCCTCCAATGATTTCCACGCGCCTTATAACACGAGCCGTTATTTTGAGATTTCTCTTGTGAACGTTAATTATTTGTGTGTTCTGTGTTCCTGATTAAAGCTTCTGTGTTCTCTAAAAGTGTCTTGTTATTTCACGCGGTCCGCGAGTGCCGATAGTCTGCTAATTCGCGTTTCGAAGTCCTCGCCCCAGACGTAACAATATTTTAATAATATTACCAAAGTAAATTTTTTATTTAGTTTTATCTTGATTTAGCATTAAAAGTAACGGGAAAAGTAACGAATAATTACTTTTGAAGTAACGGTAATAGTAACTAGTTACTTTTAAAAATAAGTAAATAATAACGATAACGAGTTACTTTTTTTACTCGGTAACGAGTAACGGTAACTAGTTACTTTTAAAAAGTAACTTTCCCATCTCTAGATATAACCTAATCCAAACCTATTTCGGAATTACAACTAAAATTTGGTTTGGACTAGATTATCTTCTTCTTCATTAGCTCTAAAACCCTTCAAAGATCTTGGCTTCCTCCAGCATCCGCCTCCATTCCTTTCTCCTCATTGCCATTGCCCTCAAATTCCTCACTCCCAAGCACCGCAGGTCCTTCTCATCATCCATTCATTTCAGTTTCGGTCTACCCGTCCTCCTATTTCTTCCTACTACTTCCTCAAAGGTCATCTTTCTTGTCACTCTACTTTCCTCCATTCTCGCCACGTGGCCCAGTCACTTTAGTCTTTGTATTTTGAATCTGGCTATGGGTGTGATATCCATTCTCCCATCATACAGCTCATAATTGTACCTTCGTCTCCATAACCCGTTTTCCTGCACTGGATCCAGGATTTTTCTCAGAATCCTCCTTTCAAAGGACCCTTTTTTTATATCGGTGAGGAAATCCTTTATGGATACCTACGCTCCCCGTGGAGGGAGCGGGGGTTATGTGGGACGCCTATTTAACGGAGTATACTCACTAAAACTCCACCGGATGCCTGCTTGGATGTATGGGAGGCGGACCGGGTACGCAGAGCGATTTCGACCGGACGTCCGCCCCCCCAGACGAGGGATTTGAGTATTACTAGCATTTCTTCTCTCTTTATAGTGCCATAAGCTGCTCTAAAGTCTATGAACAGATGGTGTGTTTCTATGTTATATTCCAGACATTTCTCTAGTATCTTTCTGATGGTGTGTATTTGATCCAGCGTTGATCTGTTGGGCCTAAAGCCACATTGGTAGTCCCCCAACAGCATTTCACTTAGGAGTTTCATCCTTCTGAAAATGATATTTGAGAGTATTTTCTATGTCGCGCTAAGGAGAGTAATTGCTCTGTAATTAGAGCATTGTGTTTTGTCCCCTTTTTTATATTGGGCAGATGCCTATCTTCCACTCCTCCAGTATGCACTTCTCGTTCCATATCTGAGTCAGTAATCTCTCCATTTGCTGTTGTATCTCCACTCCTCCTGCTTTGATGAGTTCTCCTGGTAGATTATCTATTCCTGGGGATTTATTGTTCTTGAGCGCTTCGATGGCTTCAATTAACTCCATTCTCGTTGGTGATTCTATTTCCTCGCTATCGTCGTCTCCATTCTCCGCCATTCGTGTTGATTCTTCCGATGCATCCATTCTTCCTTTATTATTATTGTTATTATCCTTATTATTGTTATTAAGATGCTCCGAGAAAAACTCTCTCCATCTCTCCATTTTCTTTCTTTCGTCCGTTACTAACTCTCCTTCCTTTGTGCGGCAGGCAGTCATCCTTGGATAGAAACCCTTTCTCGTACCATTTATTGTTGCGTAGAATTTTCTGTTAGCCAGTCTGTCTCCTTCCATTTCCTTTACTCTCTCATTTTCTATCTTTCGTTTCCTTCTCCTATGTATTCCTTTCTCTAGTTTTCTTTTTTCCTCGTAGTTTTGCCTATTGGATCTTGTATTTCTTGTCAACATTCGGTGCCGCGCCCTGTTCTTTTCGTTAGTTATTCTTCCACATTCTTCGCATTGAACCAGTTCTCTCTCTTCTTCGCTGATCTTTACCACTTCCTCAGCTGCTTTGCGTATGACATCTCTTATCTTTTCCCACTTATCGTTCACTGTGCCCATTCCACCTTTGTCCGATTCTACTATTTCGTGTGTGTCAACCTTTTCCTTGATCACTTGTTGATATTCTATTTCACACTCCATGGACTTCAGTCGATCTATTTCGAACCTTTTTGCCCTGACTTCTCCTCCTCCTTCATGACGGCAATCCTTCATCTTATCTTTGTTATTACGAGAAAGTAGTCGGAGTCGATATTAGCTTCCCTGTAGCTTCGAACATCTTCTGATATCTGAGTTGTTCTTGGCTTCTACTAGCACATGATCTATCTGGTTCGACGACCCGTATCCTGGTGATATCCAAGTCTGTTTATAGATATCTTTGCGTGGGAAACGTGCTGGCTATAACCATGTTTTTAGATGCTGCAAAGTTAATCAATCGCATATCATTTTCATTGCTTTTTTCGTGTAGATTATGTTTACCGATCATCCTTCGATATATATATTCTCCTTGCCTACTTTAGTATTCATGTCCCCTAGGACTAACTTTATGTCATATTTTGGGCATCGATCGTACGCTCTCTCCAGTTCTTCGTAGAAGTCATCCTTCTCTTCCTCAGGTTTCTCCTCGGTAGGTGCGTGCTCATTTATGCTGTAGTTCCTGAATTTGCCTCTAATTCGTATACAACATAGTCTTTCATTGATCGGGGTATAGTTAATAACAGAAGTTCTAGCTCTCCAGTTTATTAGAAAACCAGTTCCTAGAGAGATTACCCTGCCTATCATTGCAGCATTGCTTTAGTAGAATGTATATTTCCTCGTTTCTAATATGTCCTTCCCTATCCATCTTACCTCCTGTATCGTCGCTACATCTACCATGTACTTTTCCAGTTCTACTGTTAGTGTTTTGAGTCTACCGCTTCTGAGTAGTATTCTAACGTTTCATGTGCCGAAGCATTTCCAGTCATTATCCTTTTTTGTGCCGTGTCTTTTCCGTGTTTGTCCATCCCGTCCGAGGCTTCTGCTTTGTGGCTTTGCAACAATTCGTTTTTTATGTTGTAAGGTTGTTAGCCTTACGCCCAACCCCCTTTTCGGAGGGCCATTTCTTCCATCCTTGTTAGCTTCCTGACTCAGCTTTCCACTAGGGTTGGTTACCCAGTCTCCGACTGAGCTGCTCAGGTTACCAGGGCCCACCAGGTTTGGCGGTGAGGATTGGAATTGAGTAGGAGAGGCTATGCATTGTTAACTTAATTAACATCATTTGGTACGCATGCACTACCCCATTTTGAGCCCCGGACTAGATTATATCTTTCAAAAATGAAGTCCCCCCCATAAGGAAGGGAGCCGGAACACTGTCCACGCACTTTACAAGATGAAGCGAAGTTCACTCTCAACGATAATCAAGATCAAATGTAGAATTCCATTTCTAAACCACTTCTAAGTTTAACCCAAATCAAATTTTAATTATAAATCAGAAATAGATTTGGATTAGGTTAAATCTTCCGGAAGTGGAGCCTTCTCGTAGAAGAGAGGGGCGCAACCCACTATATTCACGCATATACTTTACAACAGTGCTGGGATTTACTTGCAACTTTCGGCCAGATTTCGGTCGGATTTCTTAGCTTACGCCTACTGTTCCCTTCTTACCACTCGCGCCTTAGCGAGCGCGCCGCCGGACGCTCGTAACTAAGGAGCGCTCAGAGAATTTAGATAGATTGCCACATTATATTTGTGACGCGCATGTTCTTGAGCGGCGCGAGCGGCAAGAGGGGAACAGTAGGCGTAAGCTGAGAAATCTGGCCAAAAGTTGTAAGTAAATCCAAGCACTGCTTTACAACACGGAACGAAGTTCACTCTCAGCGAGAATCAAGATCAATTTAATGTATCTATGAATAATTTTCCGATTAATAAAAAATCTATTAATTTATTTTTATCCTTAACAATGCTTAAGAATTCGTGTAATCGCATGTTGAAAGCTGTTAGCTAACTGTGAGAAATAAATGAAATCGATTGACAATACATTCATGACCTACAGGAGCTATTGATGATTAAATAAGATCAGTACGATGTAAACAACCCTTATCCGTATACGATGTTCTTAATATCAATTTATAATGTTTAAAATTGTCAAACATTAACTTGTTATATCTTCTAAATTAATGCCATCCTCACTTATTTTCTGCGGGGAATTACTCAGGACAACCTCCTCTATAACATATCCAAGTGGCGATAAAATCGATGCTGTGTAACCTTTTGTACACTTTTACAGTCTTTTTTTATAGAAATTATCTTAGAAATAAAGAAAAATTGTATATTACAAACTGCTCACAACATTTATTATTTGATAGATCTTGTATTCGTTTATTTTATACACGACGATTCTTTTGGCATCGGGTGAGATTACTGAGGAAGAGATGTCATTCTTTATTTCTGGTGGTTTCGCTTTGAGTGAACCGATAACGAAGAATCCCACTATCGATTGGCTTCCTGAAAAATCCTGGATCGAAATATCGAAAATCTCCAGCGTTCTACCGATTTTCACCAATTTTATGCAAAGTTTCCAAGAAAATCTGCTGTATTGGAAGGAATATTATGATACATTAGATCCAATTGATTCATTTCTACCGCAGCCTTGGGAAACAAAATTAACGCCCTTTCAGAAATTGATCGTTATAAGAATGATAAGGCCGGACACAATACCGATAATGGTATTATAACAATATTATATTTATATAGAATGTACCAATATCAAATTGAAACTCTCTTTAACATAATATTTAGCCTAGAGAATTTGGAAAATATTTTTCCTTAGTAAATGTACGTGTCAAAGAAAATTATAATTTACCCACACAGCACGAATAGCTATTTGCCGACTGATAGTCGACATTTTTTAGTCAACTTGAAGTCGTCTTTTTAAGTCGACGTTTAGTCAACTATTTCTAGTACGGTTTATTGTCGACTTTAATTATCGATTATGAGTCGATTTAAGGTCGACCATTTTCAGAAAATTAAAAGTCGCTTTTCGGCAAAACGAAAAGTCGATTGAATTAGACATTTTCAATTAAATTAAGCATTTTCAAAGACTTGATTGATTTAATTTCATTATTCTTTAATTGTATTATATGTAACAATAGAAATATTCATATACTTCCACGAGCTTCACGCCTCGCCACTAGGTGGCGAAAAGGAAAACGCCTAACCCGAAAGTAGAAATGGAATTCATCTAAGATAGTAATATAAGGCCGTGGCACAGGTCCCACGAATCACGGCTTATCGGTCAAAGAGCGCGAACTATTATAGCCGCATCTCCTCTCGCAAAGGTTAGCTCCTTTTGCAAGGAGTTCCAGAGCTCCATATAATTAACCGCAGACGGTTAATTATTTTCTAATTCCATCACATATGTATCTATATACAGAACATTAAATAAATATCCACCCAAAAATAAATATCAATATATACGTAATAAAAAGTGTATCTATACATGATAAATATCCACTGAATGTTATACACATATTTACAGGATATTGGTTTCCTTTTTTTGTAGATATTTATGAAACCTCGAATTGCGGACATTTGGATATCTATAGCAGCTATAATAGTTATTTTTCATATATTCGTGGATATTTTTAAGCCTATGAAGAATATCTATTGGAAGAATATCTATTGGAAGAATATCTATTGGATATCTAATACCAATTATTTTGCGTATGGGAATTAAATCGATCAAGTTTTTGAGAAATGACATTAAAATAAAATATGTGATATTAATATTCGGGTAATAAGAGCCTATCGCGGATGTAATTGCGTAATGATCAAAACTTTACTTGGAATAATCTCTTGGTTTGAGATTTAATTCCAACAAATTCCCCTCTAACCCCCCTAGATGGAAGTAGGCGAGAAAACCCGAATATTAATATCACATATTTTATATTCGAGAGCCGACATCAAAGAAATTTAATGTTTATTTACGCTGTAGGGTGAAAAAGAAGCATCTTTACACTTAGTGTTTTTAGGCAATGAGAGAAGTATCGGATCGAAAGGGTCTGAATAGCTCAGTGGTAAGAGCAGTCGCCCGGCAAGCGAAAGACTCGGGTTCGATTCCCGATTCAGCGACTTTCGGACCGATATTTTTCTCGCCTACTTCCATCTAGGGGGGTTAGAGGGGAATTTGTTGGAATTAAATCTCAAACCAAGAGATTATTCCAAGTAAAGTTTTGATCATTACGCAATTACATCCGCGATAGGCTCTTATTACCCGAATATTAATATCACATATTTTATATTCGAGAGCCGACATCAAAGAAATTTAATGATTAAAATAAAAATTTAGTAATTAATGGACAAGACATTAAATTGACTTATAATCATCATAAAGTTGACTTCTAAGTCGACTTATTAGCTGACTGACAATCGACTATAGTCGAGTCATTTGTCGGCTGTTAGTCGACTTTAAGTTGACATTCAGCCTGACTTTGAAATCGACTTTATACTTTTTCTGCCGACTGGCAGTCAACTAACAGTCGACTTGGTGCTGTTTGGGTTATATCACATCTTTTCTGTTTTTAATATACAGGGTGTTCCGTAAGTCGAGGTAAATCGCTCGGGAGATGTATGAGGGACCAAAAACAAGAAAGAAAGTTGATACATAGGTCCGGAAATGCGCTGTTTTCGAGTTATCACGATTTTTATGTTAAAATTTGAAATTGCTTTGCTTTCGAATTTTTTGTCAGAATTGAAACATGAGATAGTTTTTATGAGTTTCAAAACATAACTAAAGTCAAATAAAAGTTGGGGGGGAACCCCTCGAACATCTCATAATTTTTACATAATTCTCTCACACACACACACGCACACACACACGGCAGGGAGGGTTTGGAGTCACTAAACTACTGTGGTACTTATCACAGGAGTGACGAACTGTGAGGTCCTGATCTCTACCAAAGATGCTGTACCTCCACGTGGTGCATCCTGGGTAGTGCTAAAGCAGCCCGCATGTTATGTTTTGAAACTCATAAAAACCATCTCATGTTTCAATTTTGACAAAAAAATTCCAAAGCAAAACAATTTCAAATTTTAACATAAAAATGGCGATAACTCGAAAACAACGCATTTACGGACCTATGTTTGTATCAACTTTCTTTCTTGTTTTTGGTCCCTCATGCATCTCCCGAGCGATTTACCTCGACTTACGGAACACCCTGTATATTGATTATGATGTATTGTATTATACAGTGCCTACCAAAAGTTCCGGGCCACCTAAATAATTTTTGAATGGTTTGAAATATAGGATTGAAATTTATAGGGATACAATGGGATCACAAAGTCTATTATTTAACCACAAAAACACCCACCTCCACATCCCCGGGGGACGGGGGGAGGAGGGAGCCAAAAAATCTTAAATGGCATGTGGAGTTGAGTGAGGGCTCGTTCGAAAGAGCTTTCCGAGACGAAAACAACGCGAGGTCGCCGAGGTCTCTACGATTTTTTTTCGCAGAGTTATGATCATTTGAACATTTCTATTGAGATTTTGCGATAGCGAGGGCCTACGGCGACAACAGAAGAAAGATAAGGCTTCACGCGGGCACGCGCGTTCCTATGTGTGTGTGTATTTTTTTTTATTTTATTAATTCTCTTATTTTGTTTAAAATAAATTTGTTATACTTTATTATAATACGCTCGCGTAAATTATTTGAGTGTTAGCCTGTCATGAATGTTAACTTCGGTCATGTTTGTCGAATTCGTGATTTTTCGTGAAACCTCGTACAAAATCATTATAACACCCTTTTCCATAAATCCTGCCTCTTTACCGTTAGGCGAGCTAGTCGGCCCGTGGCGAATAAGGCAAGCGTTTGTCGCATTATTTTGGCGTTTAGCGAATTGATACGTGAAAGACCATATCTGGCGCCCAATTTCGAGATCTCAATACGGCCTTCGCTTCGCCGCGGCTCGCGCAGAACACCCTCTATCCCTGTTCCTCCGAGCGCGAGTATTCTCTTTTTGTTACTTGTGTTTTTGACGACGTTTTCGCTCCCTCTCATCCTCTCTATCACTCGAGGATTATCAAGAGACACGGTAGTGTCTCGCGCCAAGTTTATGCGAAGCATTAGCAAGGCACTCCGTGTATCTATACGCGAGTCGGACAATTAAGAGTAACTCAAATTACCGGATTTCAATAATGGCTGAACGGATCGAATTCTAACTAGGCTTAATCGATAGAGCGAGTTTGAATTATATAAAAAAAGTATCTTTATTTTTGTGCTGCATGATCTATAAACGGAAATATCATAACGTAAAATCGAAATATGAAAATTTTCAATTAAGAAACGTCTTTATCATCGTCATCAACGCACATGTACACAACACATAGAAACAGAAAACGTACGTTTCCTACTCTCGACAGAAGATTACGCTAGCGATGCTTTGCGATATTAATGACATGTGTCATTAGTGACATGTATCATTAACCGTATTTTCAGTAGTGACAAGTAATGAAGTGCAAGTTAAATAATAAATTATTAAAATATTTATTAAAAATTGGCAAATAAGAGCCAGTAAGGTATGATAATTAGAGCGCAAGGTAAATAATAAATATCTATTTTACAAACTAAATATAAATATATATAATATAATAAAAGTATACATATAATATGTATATGTATATATACTTATTCTTTATATATTTTTACATAATTTGCTTATATATTTAAAAAAATATACATATATATACAGGGTGGCCCATTTTAATCCATCCAGTCAAATATCTCGAAAACCAAGCCCGGGAGAGAAAAATGTTTCAGACAAAAGTTGTATGGTTTCGAGGGGGCCATAAGATGGTACCATTGGTTTGACCTTGAAGAGTCATTTGAAGGTCACGTGAAGGTCACTTCAATTTCTTAAATGGAACCTACTATTTGTCATTGCATATTCTTGTAGCTTATCTCGAGTGCTTTCCAAAACACTATAATTAAGATAGATTTCATTAAGTACTTTCCGAGTTATGAGGCTTGAAATAATTTCTTAATTTTACATAAACCGTAAAATATCTTGTAAAATATTCATTTTTCGATTATCTTACCTTAATACTTTTACGTACAAAATAATGAGAGGAATCAATTGGTGTAAAGAAAACACATAGTTGTTTTGAAGAAAAAATATGTAATTTGCAATTAACAATTCCATATTTTTTCTTAAAAACAACTATGTGTTTTCTTTACACCAATTGATTCCTCTAATTATTTTGTACATAAAAGTATTAAGGTAAGATAATCGAAAAATGAACATTTTACAAGATATTTTACGGTTTATGTAAAATTAAGAAATTATTTCAAGCCTCATAACTCAAAAAGTACTTAATAAAAAGGTACTTAATTATAGTGTTTTGGAAAGCTCTCGAGATAAGCTGCAAGAATATGCAATGACAAATAGTAGGTTCCATTTAAAAAATCGAAGATGACCTTCATGTGACCTTCAAATAACTCTTCAAGGTCAAGCCAATGGTACCATCTTATGTCCCCCTCGAAACCATACAATTTTTGTCTGAAACATTTTTGTTTGCTAGGCTTAGTTTTTGAGATATTTTACTGTCCAAATTAAAATGGGACACCCTGTATATATATAAAGTATATGTATATACATATATATATATTTTTTAAGTATAATATCTCTATTATACTAAAAATTAATTATACTAGAAAGAAGTGATATAATCCCCAAAAACTTACCTTTTTAAAAGAAAGGTAAAAAGAAGGCCGCCAAGTTCATGCACAAATTGTATCTAACTGTTGTCTTATCTACAAAAATAGTGATATATAAAAATTGCGCAATTAAGGATAAAAATTTGTACAAGATAAATAAAAATACAAGGAAGAAAACTTGAACAAGTTAACTTGTACAAATTAATATAAAACAAAAAAGTAAAAAAGAATTTAATTAAAAGAACTTGGCGCTGCCAATTTTATTATATTATATAGTATACTGTTCAGCTTAAAAGTCTAAATTTCCAAATATAAATCAATATAAATTAATGAAAGAAATTAAGTCATTAAATTTAAATGTTAGACTATAATAATTAAAATTAATAGGCTTCCGGTTCCGGAGAGTGCGTGAGTGACAGGTATGAGAGTGTGTGGTCAGAGAATTGTGAGAGAATAGCGGTTAGAGTGAGAGGAGAATCTGAGGGTGTGGTGTGGGTTACAAGGGAGAAAGAGAGGAGTGGCGACAGATAAAGTGGAGGAATAGGGAATGGAGGCTGACGAGAAAATATAGAGGGAAAAAGGCAGTGAGGTTAGGAGGTAGGGTGGTACGTGGCGACGGGAGTGTAGAACACGAGTACAGAGAGTAGAGGGCAGGTGTAGAGTCACTAGGAAAGACACTAGGGAAGGTGCTGACGGCGGGGACAGCTCGCTTAGGCCATAGAGTGAGTAGGAAGTAAAGGTGGGATAGCGAACGATAGTTCTAGGTAGTGATAGAATTTGAGTAGCGAGGAACGGAGAAGAGATGGAGGATGACGGTAGAGAGGGAAAGTTTTTAAAGAGGGTGAGGAGAGAAGGTCGAGAGAAGAAGAGGGAAAGAAAAGAGTAGGAAGGCCAAAAAAGATAGAGGAGTTAGGCAAGGAAAGGAGAGGTAGTACAGGATGTATTGAGGACTTCCTAAAGAGGAAAGGGGAGGGATCAGGAAATGAGGAAAAGGAGGAAGATGAGTGGGCGTTAAAGAGAAGTAGAAAGTCGGAGAAGTTACAGGAAGAGGGAATGTGGCTGGAGAAGGAGGAAATAGGTAAAATGATAAACGAGATGGGAGAAAAAATGATGGAGAGATTTTGTGAGGAGTTTAGGAATTTGAGATATGGCAAAGGGATAAGGAGTGGAGAGAGGAAAAGAAGGAGATAGGGTTAAAAATGGAGACCATGGAAAAAAAGATAAAAGAACTAGAAAACAGATTGGGGGAAAGGAAGAAGGTAGCAGAGGGAGTAGGGGAGAGGGGGGACAAGGGGATACATAGGGCTGGACAAAGTGACAGTAGATAAGATGAAAGGAATTGGCTCTTGAAGCTAGAACTAAATGAAAGAGAGGAAAGGAGGAACAACATAGTGATTCGTAGATTGGAGGGTGGAACAGGAGATCTGGAAGCGAGAGTGAGGAAAGTGTTTGAGATAATAGGGGTGGAGGTAGGGATTGAATGGATTAGGAAAATAAGAGGGAGGGGGAGGAGGAAATGGTAGTGATAAGACTAGGAAGCAGGGAGCAGAAAAGGCAGGTGATGGAGAGAAAGAAAGAACTAAAGGGGAGAAGGATCGGAATAGTTGATGATCTAACGTGGGGGGAGAGGAGGATGAAATGGAGAATAGGGGAAATAGCGAAGGAAGAAAGGAAAAAAGGCAATAGAGTATGGACAGAGTACGGAAAGATTAGAATCAATAATTGTTGGTGGAGATGGGACGAAGAGGAGGGGAGGCTTAGAAACTGGAAGGGGGAGTTAAGAGGGGAAGAAATGGATAAGGGGAAAAAGGAGAGGTAGTGAATGGGGGGCTGGAGATGTAAGAATAGAATATGGGAGGGGGGATAGAGATGGAGGGGGAAGGAAAGCGAAGAAGAAAGAGAGAGAAGGACGGGGGAGAGGGGGAGAGAAAAAGAGAGGGAGGGAAGAAAGTAGATAGAGGAAAAGAGGAGTGGAAAGTAGGCTTCTGGAATGTAGCGGGGGTAAAGAATAAGGAGGAAAGGTTTTGGAAAGAAATCAAGAGATGGGAAGTGGTTGTGATGGTGGAAACTTGGGTTGATGGGAAAGGTTGGGACAGGGTAAAGCGAATGTTACCAAAAGGATATAGGTGGGAGAGACAATTAGCGAAAAAAAGGAGTAAGAAAGGAAGACCGATGGGGGGATAATTATTGGAGTTAAAGAGGAGGGGGGTAGCTTCGGTTATCGAAGTAGAGGAAAAAGAGGAAGGGGTGATGGCGGTGGAGATAAGGGTGGGCGAGGAGAGATGGAGGATAGTAGGAGTGTATGTGAAGGGAGATATGAAGGAAAAGCTAGAGGCGATGGAGGGATGGCTGGAGGAACAGGAGGAAAGCAAGTGGACAATAATAAGAGGTGACTTTAACGCGAAGACGGGGAAATTGGGAGGAGGTATAAAGGAGGGAGAGGAGGAAGGAATAGTAAGAAAATCAAAAGATGGAAAGATAAATGAAGAGGGAAGGAAATTGATAGGGGGATTAGAAAAAAGGGGATGGGGAATTCTGAATGGAACGGTGGAAGGGAACGAAGAAGGGGAATTTACGTATACGGGGGGAGAGGAGAATCAGTGATCGATTATGTGGTAGGTAAGGAAAAAGTAAGAAAAAGGGTGGTGAGGATGGAAGTGGGGATTGCGTAGAGTCGGACCATCATCCATTGGTAGTATTATTAGAAAGAAAAGGAGGAAGGGCAAGGGGGAGAGGACGGGGAAGTATAAGTAAAGAAGATAGAGGTGGGAGATGGACAATAAGAGGAGGGGAAAAAATTAGAGAGGAAGTAGATTGGGAATTAAGGGGGGACAAGGGCATAGATGAAGAGTTAGAAAGGAAAATAGAAAAGATAGGAGAAAAATTAAAAGAGGGGGAAAGAGGAAGTGGGAGGAGGAAAAGGGTAGGATGGGATGAAGAATGTGAGAGTAAAAGGAGAGAAGTGAGGAGAACATTAAGAGAGTGGAGAAAAAGGGGAGGGGAGGGTGAAAGGTATAGGAAGGAGAGAGCGGAATACAAGTTGTTATGTAAAAGGAAAAGAGAAGAGGAAAACGAGAGATGAATTAAAGAGGCGCAGGAAGCAAAAACAGAAGGGGAGGTGTGGGGGATAGTTAATAAGGAGAGGAAAAGGAGAAAGGGGGTCAACGAGGGGATAGAGTGGAAAGAATGGAGAGAGTACTTTATGAAGTTGTTAGGAGGGGTAGAAGGTAGAGCGTTGAAAGAAGGGATGGGAAGGAGGGCAGAAGATGGAGAAGAAGATCTGAGGAGAAGTGAGGTAAGGAATGTTCTGGATAGGTAAAAGGAGATTTACGGGAGATTGGGAAAGATGAATTTGGTTGTGTGAGAGGTTGGTAGGAACGGTAATGGAGTTCGGTGCAGAAATATGGGGGTGGAGGGAATGGAAAGAGGTAGAGGCAATGCAGGAAAGGTGGATTAGGTGAACGTTAGGGGTGGACGCCAGGATATATGGTAAGAGAGGAGATTGGGAAGGAGAAGTTTAGGATAGGGACAGGAAAAAGGGCAGTAGGATGTGAAAAGAAACTGGAAGAAGGGAGAGGAGGAGGCTTAGCAAGGAGGTGCTTTGAGGAAATGAAGAGAAAAATACGCGAGGGAGGGGAGATGACAGGGTGGGAAGAGGAGAGGAAGAAATTCTTTGAGGACAGGGGGAAGGAAGTGAAAGAGATGGAGGAGAAGAGAGAAAGGGGAGAAGAAGTTTACGATGGATGGGAGCAGAGGGATAGAGAGATGGAAAGAAGGAAAGATGGGAAAAGATTAGAAATTCGAGGTACAATAGATGGTATGGGGAGATGAAGGAGGAGGGAATACCGGCATATCTGAAAAAGGGATGGGGGAAAAGTAGATGGAGAAGGGTGATAAGATTTAGGTTGAATAACGAGATGAGAGGAGCGAGATATTGGGAATCAGAGGAAAGAAGGAAGTGCAGGCTGTGTGGGGGGGGTGAGGAGACATGGGAACATGTATTGGGAGAATGTAGAGGAGGAGGAAAAGAGGGGAATTGATGGGAGAGAATGGAAGAGATTTTGAGGCAGGAAGGGGAAGGGGAATGGTAGATGAGGGAGCTAGAGAGTGAAAAAGAGAAGGAAAAGGGGGAGAACGGAGGAGGAGAAGAGGGAAGGGGAGAAGATGAATGGAGGGATGTGAATGGAGTGTAGAAGAATATGTGGAGTATGTGGAACCGGAAGTCGGAAAGTTAGGGGTAGATCTCTCTCTTAGTTAGGTTGGATAAGGTAGTTTGTAAGGTAGTCATAAGCCGAAGATTAGTCATAAATTAGTAGTAAGTAAAGCGAGCGGTTGTCGGACAAGCGGTGTCGTCCCTGCGTTGCGAATCACAGTATATGCTCTATGTTTTATGTTCTGTTTTATTTTTAGTTTATTTTTATTTTTATCTATATTCCTTTATTTTTATTTCTATTTTTATTTTTAGTTTTGTTTATTGTATTATATTGTATTTATTTTTTATTTTTCTTTTATGTTCTTTTTATTTTTATTTTTATTTTAGTTTGCGTGATTCTGTATTTTTTCTGTTAATGGGTTGTAAGAGGTTCGGGTACGCTCCTCGAAAAAGCGCCTTCAATCCACAAGGGGACGAATAAAAATATCTATCTATCTATCTAATTAAAATTAATAATCAGAATATATTCCAATTTTTTAAATATATATTTAATTAGAATATGTGCCAGTTTTATTGGCAGCGCCGTTTTTTTAATTAAATTTTTTTTTACTTTTTTGTTTTATATTAATTTGTACAAGTTAACTTGTACGAGTTTTCTTCCTTATACTTTTATTTATTTTGTACAAATTTTTATCCTTAATTAGCGCAATTTTTATATATCACTATTTTTGTAGATAAGACAACAGTTAGATACAATTTGTGCATGAATTTGGCGCCCTTTTTTTACCTTTTTTTAAAAAAGGTAAGTTTTTGGGATTATAAAATATTACATCACAGGACATACGTATAATAAAATATATGTCTTTCATTTTGATCTAGACCAGTGCTGGGATTTATTTGCAACTTTCCGCCAAATTTCTTAACTCACACCTACTGTTTCCCTCTTACTATTCGCGCATTAACGACTGCGCTGCCGGATGGTTTAAAAAGCGCGACATTGAGGAACATGCGCATCACAAGTGTAATGTGGCAATCTAGTGGCAGAAGTTCCCTTTATTGTTTATTAATAATAAAAATAATTATTCTATTAATAATTACATATATGTTCTGTACAACAATTTAAAATATTTGTGTTTTATTCAAAATTCTTAACGCACTGTTAAGAGCACATATGAATTTACGTATAAATAAATATGTTATTTATTTTTGCAACATATATTGAAATATATTTCGAAGAAATATATTTAAAAGAAGGCACTTCTACTGCATAATTATATATTAAAAATTTAAATTATAAATAATTATAAAAATTATAAAAAATATTAATAATTATTAATAATTAAAAAATTATTAATAATTATAAAAATTATAAAAAATTATAGTAAATAATATAATAAGGGAACAAGAGATTTCCACATCACCTATGAGGTACTATTGTTGATGCGTTTTTTTTTTTTTAAGTGATTTCCTCAGTAGGTCTATTCCACTAGAGAGGACAATAACAAATAATGATTTATGTACAAAAGAAAATTTTATAGAAGTTAATACAAAACTAATAAGTAAGTAACACACACACACAAAGTTAATAATATAAAAACATAGAATGTTAGCAGAAATATTAATTTGATTTTCTAAACAAGACAACACAAGTTTACAAGAATTTACTAAAAACAAAATATCGACGGGAAGAACTAATTCACATCAGCGAAGATAAAGATGCATCAGTCAAGCAAGAACGTTTGTCAGTTTTCATATATTTTAATTTCGAAAAGGAACATTCGCACAAATATGTGGGATCCAAACATTGAAAAAATTCGAAGACCACAATTTATAAGTCTTAGTTAATTTGACATCTAAAATCTTAAAAAGATCTATCTTTTTTTCTGACCGCGTTTTGAGAGTCAAATTACTTTGCAAATCGCAAAGTTCTTCTCAAAACTCTAAATTTTGTTCCTCAATTTTAACTATGAAAGGATTCTCCAAAAGAATTAGATCTTTTCTAAATGTTTTAAAATCACTGAAACGCGTATCAAACTGAGCTATTAATGATTAGGTGGAGGTGATGATTATGTTCAATTAAGTGGAAATGTTTTTTAAAATCACAATCTTTGCCATGTTCTGTAAAAAAAAATTTGGCAAGAAGAATAAAAATGAAATATATCGCTTTCTAAATGATTTTCTAATAACAGTAATTTTCTGCGGAATGAGTCAATATGATTTACTAACTGAGAAATTGTTTAGTTTGCTTTTTGCAGCTTCAGATTTCAATTATTAAGAGAAGTTAAATTAGTGATAAAAGCAAGTTCGAAAAAAAATTTAAATCTTCAAAAAAAGGGCATAAAATCGTCACATTTTGCTAGAGACATTTCTTGCAAGAAAGCGAAGATTTCTTTTCTTAGCGCAAAAAATTTCTTTAAACATGTTCCGGCATTAAGCCACCGAACCTCACAATATAAAGATATATCTTTATAAATTGCATTATGTTCTTCAAGAAGGGATTGAAATTTTCGATGATTGAGAGATTTATTACCGCCTTTAATTGTATTAATAATTTTGGAAATAATTTGCATTGCGGTACACAGTTTAACTGCTTTTCCATAATGCTTCTTGATACAATCAATAATAAGGAACTTTAAATCTCGCTCCAGAAAAGATAGAGATGTATCTGGAAAGAGGTCAGACGTGTCTATACGCCCATTTGGTCAACGAGCGACAGAATCCATCCGTGGCAACGGCATCGACGTATATTCTGTGGAGAGAGCATTCACACATTTTTCAGCCCAACGAATAATTGTTAGAAGACAATATTCGTGGACTAGGAAAACATGGTGCAAGTGGCTGGATCGGGAATCGAACCCGAGTCTTTCGCTTTCCGGGCAACTGCTCTAGATCACTGAGCTATCCAGACCTCACACCTAATGCTGCTTTTTAACACAGTGATATGCGACTCCAACGATGTTGGTATCTTGCTCGATGGATGCAATGCCGATTGCCATGGAGGATCCTTGAAAAGGTCGCTCCCTGATCAAATAAGTGCCGGAGGAGGTATTCGCGTGCACTGCATGCTGGCTTCCGACTGGCCTTCCGTAAGAAACAGCACCGACGAGCACAACGTCGTAGAGTGACCACATCCCCCAAGATCTTTCTAGTAGATACTAATATCCCCACTGTGCCAATAACAGTGGCGGATGGATCCTAAATAGGGCCGTGGCAAGCCTCCAGAAAAGATAGGGATGTATGTGGCGAAAGTTGGAAATAAATCTCAGCACTGATCTAGATTACAACATATACAAAGTTAATTAAAAACGGAGGAAGACAATTCCGACCTTTCCTTATAAGTATTTTTTTCGCAGTTCATGAATGATGCAGAATATGAAATATTGTGTCCAAAACTCCTAATATATATACATTATGATTTTTTTTATTTGGAATTGATAAAAATACAATTATTAAATGATTAAATATTAGTCACAAATTTAATATTGATAACAAAAGTGATGATGACAGAAATATATTTTTGAAAAATTTTTTAGCTTTTAACTGCTACTTTATCTTTAATAACATCGAATATATATTATTTATTAAAGATCTTTTGTAAAAATATTATACAAATATCTTTAATATCTTTAGTCTAGTGATCCGTAATCACTAGGCCACTGTCTTTTTTTTTAATTATCAATTTCAATAGAAATATTAGATACCCCACATTTCTACATATACTTATGTAATAATTTTCATCGATACATGAACCATGATGAAGTGTGTAGCATTTATCATCTTATATAATTATCTAGCTATAATACTTTAGTTATTGGGACAGCACATAAATTAAAGGACGATGGGTAAAATAATTTTGGCCGTTATGACAGAATCTTTCTTATGCATGTTTTCTTATAGTTTTTGATGTGCTGAATCATTATCAAACATTAATCTCATTATGATATGATGGGAAAATAACGAAAATCGCATTCAAGTTAGCAGATTTGTAGAAATTTGTAGAAACAAAAACTCAAGAATATATACAAACAATATATAAACATAAGAATATCTTATCTAACCTAACATCACTCATTTTAACAAAAAAAACAAAATAACTTAATCTCAGGCTAGGCTAAACTGGTTTTTTATTGATTTAGATTGGTTCTCAAATCTGCTACTTTACAATTTCCGCTATTTTCCCATCATAACATAATAAAATTAATGTTTGATAACACAGGCCTGCGAGGATCAGTTACAAAAAGCAGAGTAGATAAATCTGATAGATTTATGCTGAAAACGAATCTGGCCATAGAATTTCCCCAGCACATCAGTTTTTCGACTAATTTATAGTTAAATAATCAAAAAATGGCTATTTCGGCAATTCATACTTTTTTATGACAACTAAATCTGACAGATGTAAATCTTTTCAAATTTCAAGATCGCGGATATTGATGCCTATGTAAATTTCCTTTAACGTAAATTTTCTTATAACTTCATACTTGTATCTCAACGAAAAAAATCGTGTGATGGCAATCGAAAGTGAATTTGAAAAATGAAGACTAATACTATATGATACCATTGGCAGAAATATTTCAAAAAATTAGGTTTCCTTATAATAAATTCATGAAATTGGTAGAAATAGCCCCATTTTTGAACTTTTTACCCACAAATTACTTAAAAACCTGACGTGCGGGAGAAATTCTGCGACCAGATTTGTTTTCAACGTCAAAATCAATCTATCAGATTCATCTACTCTTTTTGTAACTAACCAAACCTAAAATTTCACAGGCTTGTGTAATGATTCAGCACATCAAAAACTATAAGAAAACATGTATAAAAAAAGTTCCATCATCATGGCTAAAATCAGGTTATTTTATCTATCATCTTTTTAGTTTTGTGAGTTTTAATTTAAAATATTTTAATTTAATCTAATTTTTATTACTCTGTTTGTGTATTTTATGAAGTTTTGCTTTATTTATATAATATTTTTAATTTGTAAAAATATTTTAAGTTTGCATTCCAAGACTTTTTCTACAAAAAAATAATTAAAATTATCATTAAATAATTAAAATTATAAGAACTGTGTCATGCAATCTAACTTAGTTTGTTTAATAGGTGCAACAATTCGTGGAAAATGGAATGGGTTTGCCCTTTGTGATACCTCCTTCTTTTGATATTTCGAAAGCATACGCCGAGTCAAGTTGCTTGATACCTCTTATATTTATTTTGTCTGCTGGATCCGATCCTATGGACGCATTAACAAAATTTGCGGAGAGTATGAATTATTTCGAACGTCTCGAGTCAATTTCATTGGGTCAAGGTCAAGGACCTATAGCACAAAGAATGATTGAGCGAGCTCAAACAGAAGGTTTCTGGGTCTGTTTGCAAAATTGTCATTTAGCGGCTTCATGGATGTTCAATTTAGAAAATATCTACGAAAGTCTTGATTATACAAATACTGTGTCAAGTTTTCGTCTGTGGTTGACTAGTTATCCATCAGCTCAATTTCCTGTTAGCATTTTGCAAGACAGTGTTAAGATGACTACCGAACCACCAATGAGTTTACAAAATAATATCATGAGGTAATATATATGAATCATTTTCAAAAATCAATATGTTTTCTCTAACATATATAATTTACACATCCACTTTAAGCAAAGTAATTTTAATTAATCTATTAAATAACTTGAAAATATTTTTTAAAAAATGTTTTAGATAAAAGTTGCTAGATTTTAAGCAATGAATAAAATAAATGATTTTAATTGACTATAAATAAAGATATTAAAATCATGTTAATATATAACTACATTTTGAAATTTTGAAATTAAAATCTATGTTAATGGATATCTACAACACATATTGTAACGAATCATCTATCCTGATGCTACGGATCGATTTATTAGAATTTGTGAGAAAAGAAGACTCAGAAAAATCACGTATTAGTAACTGTAGTCGCGCTTTCGATTTACACGACTGCATTAAAGATATTTATTTTTTTCGCCGGTGAGAAAGGTAGACAAAATCAAAAGAGTCCGTATAGAGAATTAAAATATTTTATTAAAAAAAACAACTCGATTATTTCGGACCGCCCGAGTGCGTATAGAACTTCAGCTCGCGAAACAAGTAATATTTTTACGGACCAAGGTGAACGCGTGTGTTCCGTGTGACTTCTGGTCGTACAGTCAGTCTTTTTGAGAACAAGGAATAAGGCTTCCGGTAGCGAATTATCCAAATAAGGCATCGATCCAAATCGTTCGATTATTTCAACCAATCGTAGATCGACATCGATACCCTGTTTGTCTTGATTTAGGTATTGACTTTTTGATGTAGACCCCGAAAAAACCAAATCAAATAATCAGCCTTTGTCCGCAAAACTAACGAACCGTTCGAGAATATTCGAGAAAGCTCTCTGAAATATAACTGCTTTACAATATGATACAAACTTTCTTGAACAGTAATAAATAACTTTATTGATAGAAAAATTTTCGATTACAAATGTTACCGCTCGGAGGTTGCAGGTCAGGTCATGGATATTTATGATTAAACAGATATGATTTAGCGCATAAATAAATAAAGTTTGCTAGATCGCGTATGAAACTTATGACTAGATAGATGTATACAAAGCTTAATCTTGGGACGCACACGAAATTTATTAGATAAATATATTATAGATTAGGTAAACATGTAAAAGCTTATCGCTACGTCTTATAATCGTCTTCTTCTTAGTCCTTTTGTTCGATTTCGAACATGGTAATCTCTCTCTTTCATATATCTGTGTTGTGCACCAGATTATCACACGTATATGGGACCTATACCAAACGGCTGTACATTAGAGAGATGCTCTTGGCAAGATTTCTCGGTGGTTTGCCATTACTTTCCGAAAAAGAAACGAGTGTATACAATTTTTCGGTTCTACCGGAAATCGAACT
Organism: Camponotus vicinus; assembly: GCF_025532165.1. NCBI lineage: Eukaryota > Metazoa > Arthropoda > Insecta > Hymenoptera > Formicidae > Camponotus > Camponotus vicinus. The sequence goes on from NW_028141979.1 coordinate 13,485,961, forward strand.
CAGGGCCTTTGGCTTTGTAGACTAGTGCACTATCTACTGTGCCACGCTTCGCTCATACGTCTTACAATTACACGTTTTACAATTAGCGATGCGAATAACCTAGATGAAGCTTGACCGGAGCATACGCTAGCGAGAGAGAGAGAGAGAGAGAGAGAGAGAGCACTCTATCTCGAATGGCCGGTTCGAGAGTGATTAATGCTGAGGAAGTTTGTCAGGGAGAGAGAATACCTTCTTCCTGGATTGGCGAGAAGAGAGAATAACCTACTCCGCAAAAACCGGACTGGTCAAAAACATTCAGCAGGAAAAGATAGCGCCTTGTCTCGAAATCGGGTTAGAAGATCACAGGATTAGGATGCCAATTGACTTTAAAAGAGTGCCCTGAAATTCGTTGTTGTCAAATAGTATCGATGTGTCTGTCAGACTGCCTCATATACCCGATCGGCACGAACAATCGATCTTTTTATTCGCGCATTGCAATTCATGAGGTAAGAGTGCACTATCCTGAAGATTATATCGTGATTCGTGAGATTCAAAAAGCATACAAGCGCTAGCTTCCCAGACAGTCATTCGGTTCACGAAGTTTGATAACGGCTGCACCATATGAATATTTCTATAATTAACATCGGGACACTTTCTGAATCTTTTTTAATACTACTTCAGAATTGAAATTCCGTTTCCGTAAGGATAGATGTAAAACGTAGGTTTTTGCATGTATAAAAAGACAAATAATAGGAGAGAGTAGAGAAAAAATGGAAATAAGAGCTATTGAAAATGTGCGAAGGAAACAGTGAAGCTTATGTGAATAAAATCGCACAGGGAAGGACGAGAGGTAAAAGAAGAAAAGGAAGAAAAGAGAGCAGGTTAGAAAGAAAGAGTGGAAGGAAGGTTAGAAGAAAAGAGACGCTTAAAAGAAAGCATAGAGTAGAGAGAGCGACAAGATGGTAGCAGGTAGAGAAGACAGCAGTGGAGCAATGATGAGAGAAATTTGGAGGGAACTAGAAGAAGTAGAATATAGATAGGGATAAAAGTAGAGAAAGTAGAGTAAGAATATAAAAGTGTGATATAATAGAGAAATGAGACAATAACGATGTGGAAAAGGAAAACGAAGGAGGAAAGATTGAAGTAGTAAAGTTGGAAAAACAGCTCAGGAGGTGGTTATGAGAAGAGAAAGAATAGCAGTCTGGGAATAATAGAAAACTAAGATAAGACTAGGTGTAAGAGAAAGAGAAAAGAATCGGGATAGAAGGAGATAGAAACGAAAGATCTGTCTTTAGAACTAGTAAAAAGATTTTTCAGTCGCCAGGAAAAAGAGGGAGAAGAGGGAATAATATTAAAGGAGTTAAGGGAACTGAAAAAAGAAGAAAGAGGTGACAAAAGAAGGATAAAGAGGTGACAAAAGGAGGCTTAGATGAGATAAGGGAAGAGATAGAGGAAAGAGATGAAGATGAAGAAAGAGAAGAATATAAAAAAGGAGAGGAAGAATAGAAAGCTAGAAAGAAATTTAAATGAAAGAAAAGAAGGAATGAGGAAAGGGAGAGGGGAGATGAAGAAATTAGGAAATTTAGAGAAGAGGGTGAAAAAGTTTGACAGAAAAGAGGAAAGAATAGTATGATAAGAGTAAGGTTGTGATGTTAAAGAGAATGAAGAGAATGGAAAGGGGAATTGAGAGGAAGGAAAGAGAGAAGAAGAAAAGGAATTTGGGATTTTGGTATTTAAGGGGGTGAAAGAGGAGAAAAGGAATATTAAGGAAGAGTTATTGAGGATATGTAAAGTGATTAGGATGGAAGTAAAGATAAAGGAGATGAAAGAAATGAAAGAAACGAAAAGAAGAAAGGGGAAAAATGGTAATTGTTAGAATAAGATCGAAGGAAATTAAGAAAAGAATTTTGGAAAATAAAAGAAGGTTGAAAGGAAAAGATATGTAGATAGAAGAGGATCATGATATTTTTTAATGAAATGAAGATGGATGAAACTTTATAACGATACACATTTGAGTGCATCACTCCTAATTTCCGGCCAACCATCCGTCAGTACCAGCCGCCCGACAAATATTTGTCGGGCAAAAAGACAAAGGTGCTGAACGCCCATTTCTAAGATTACCAATTTGAAACGGCTCCGTGCCGTATAATTGACGTACGGAAATCATCGAATTTCCGAAACGTAACGGGTTGAGAACTCATGTCAACCCCGTCGAATCGTACCGCGCTTGGGAAAAAGCGACCGATTACGTTGGTGTGAATAATTGTGTCGTATAAAACGAGGATTTCCGGAGTATTTTAACCATTCTTCATCTGTCCAATCAATCCGCTCAGAAGTTGCAAGGCAGACGAGGAACCGAACTAAATCGATCACAAGAGCACCAGTAAGCATACAGAAGGTGGAGCGAATTCCTTCTCAGTCGAGCGATCTCGGTTCTACCAGAAAAGGTGCGAACTCCTAACCGAATCTGCGACTTACATCCCGCTGCCTAATTACACAAATTTTATCCCGGAGCTAGAGCTGTCCCGAGTCGATCTCGACCAGGGTAATTTTTCCTAAGTCTTCTATCCTTTTACGCGGTAACAACCAGGCCACGAAAGAATTGTATTCGGCACCAGCCGAATATCACGCGCGTGCGCCTGGTTGCGAATTAATTACCTGCGCGCTATAATTAACGAAGCATCGAATAAACTCATTTAAGTTAGCCTAACGCAATTCTACTGAATTAAATATACTATAGTTATACTATACGACGTCACAGCAGATCTTACAAATCGAATAAAAATAATAAAATAAATACCGAGAGATATTACACGTGAATAAGCAACGAACTGTTCGTCATCGAATCTCGAATCGACATGAGGCGCACTATAGCGGCATACTATATTATTAATTGTAAAAAGCGCGGAATCTGATCTGCTGTGACGTTGCATAGCATAACTTTAGTATATTTAATTGATTGTTGGAGGCAGAGCGCTTACTAGACCTCCGCGGGATGTAATTTAGCGTCACCTACGCGTCGAAAACAAATTCGTTTAATGTAACGCGTCACTATCTGTAATATATATTGTTAACATCGCGCTGAAGAAGGATCAAAAGATGATCCGAAACGTTCGCTTTTTGTTATTATAATGTATTTTTTAATAAACTAATATTGAAAAAAGAAAGAAGTGTTGTTGCTTCTCTGCGCTCCAACTACCGCGCGTTGGCTCTTATGCCATTTTCTTTTTAATTTTTTGATTACTTGAGCCAAATCTCTAATTATTAAATTTATAATACTGTAATATGTTGTATTTATTCTGATAAGTAATATATCTGAAATAAAAAATATTAATGTAATATAAGGTATTTACCTTTTTCTTTCATATTTGTTCCAATCGTCTTCCAAATACCGAGTTTGAAAGAAGTGTCCATATATTTAGGATGTGATAAATCGTATAGCACGGGATATTGACGCACTAATTCAATGAGTTGTTCGTCATTCATTTTTACAAGCCTAAAAATGTCTATATGAATATAGGTATAAGCTTATAAAGATTTTTCTATGTCAAGCAAATCACTTTTTTTAAGTCAAGATGTGGATTTGGATGTAAATAAAATATTATATTAAGCATAATTTTATTATAAAATTTTATCGTAAAATTACACAATATAATATTTTACTTTCATCTAAATCCATGATTTGATCCAAATGATCTGCTTGGTATTAAATACTCTATAAATAAATTTACTGACCATCGTAATGTATCCGTGAAAAAGCAAAAATACCGTTTGCAATAAACATAATATCACTATATGGATACTGAACTGAAACTGAATGATCCGAATACGATACTGCGTCAGACATGTGTGAATACGTCCACCTAAAAACAAAGGGACGATATTTATCATCACTGATACTGACGGAAAATCACGGAACTGAACGGATACGGCACTGACACATCACGGTATGTGTAAATAGACCTTAAACATTCTATAATACTCATACTTTACGTTTGTATTTCTTTTCCATCCATTCTACGAATCCTGCGCCGACAAGCTTATCTGAACGGAAAATCGAAACTTTACAACTTGAAGAATTTTACGGAGGAAGAAGTGAGAAAAAGGAAAATGGTGAAGTTAGAAAATGGGAGAATTTGAATAGATGTATGGAGGATTTGGTACGCGGATGAATTTTTAAGGGAGAAAAGGAAGGAGGATGGGGAGAAAAGTGGAGGAAAAATAGAAAGAGGAAGTAGAAAGAGCTTTAGACAGGGGACATGGGAGAAAGAGGTGAGTTAGAGAAAAGAACACGAAGAAAAGGGAAAGGGGAGAAAAGAAAGAACGTAAAATAAACGTAGAACATAGCAAACGTAGAGACATAGTAAATGTAGGTGGGAGTGGAAAGTAGTAGGGAAAGGAGAGGGAAAAGAAAAGAAAAAGGAGAAATTATATAAAGTAGCATTTTGGAATGCGGTAAGATTATATAAGAAGGATAGAAACTTTTGGGAGGAATTGATGGAATGGGGTGTTACAATTTTAAGTGAGAGGTGGATAAGAAATGGTGAGAAAGGATGCCGAAAAGGGAAAGTATGCCGAAAGAATATGAGTGAAGATTTCAGTGTGTGTGTGTGTGCGCGTGCATACGTGCGTGTGTGTGCGTGTGCGTGCGTGCGTGTATCTGTGTGTGTGTGTGTGTGTGTGTGTGTGTATGTGGGCGGAAAGAAAGAACAAGTAAGAAAGAACGATAGTGGATATGATTATGAGGATACGGGTAGGCGTGAAAGTAGAAAAGAATAAATAGAAGAAGGACAGGGAGGGTTTAATAACGGCAAAGATGTAATTAAGAGGATAGTGGAAGGTTGTAAGGGTGTATGTAAATAAAGATATAGGAAATAAATTTTGGAAGACTTGAAAGAGTGGATGGAGGAAAAGGAGAAAGGAGTAAGAATTTTGATAAGGGGGATTTTAACGCGAGGACAGGAAAGGAGAGGGGAAAGATAGAAGAGGGGAATGTGGAAAAAGAGGAAAGAAAGAAGAATATAAGGGTTAATGGAGAAAGGAAAAGATTGTGTAGGTTTTAGCAAGGATCGATTTTAAATGGAAATATTAAAAGAGATGAAAGGAATAGACATATACAGGAGAGGGGAGGAGTCTGTGATGGATTATATAGTAAAGGACAAGAGGACGAAAAAAAAGATAAGAAAAATGGAGATAGAGCCGAAAGTGGATTCAAATGATTCTATCACGATGTGGATAGAGGAAAGTTGCTTAGATAAGGAAGGAAAGGAGAGAAGAAAGAAAGGTAGAAGAAAAAGGGAGGTGTGGACAGAGAAGGAAAGAAGGAAATTTGTGAGATAGTTTGAAAGAAGAGCAAGAGAGAAAAAGGAATGGGAGTTGAAGAAAAAGATAGGAGGAGCGGTAAAAAAGGTAAAGAAAAGGGAAAAAAGTGAAGAAACAGGGAATGATGGAACGAGGAATATAGAATATGTAAAAAAACGTCAGGAGAAAACTGAGAAATTGTAAAAACAAAGGAAGGAATGAAGATATAGGGAAGAGAGGCAGAAGTATAAGAAGTTATGTGAGGAAAAGGAGAGAAAAGAAGTAAAAGGGTAGCAGAAAAAGATGAGAGAAGCAAAAACAGAGGGACATGTGTGGAGCATAGTAAATAGAGAGAAGAAATGTAGGAAGAAAGTGAATGAGGGAATAAAAATGGAGGAATAAAAGGAGTACTTTAAGGGATTGGAGATGATGGAAGATGGTAAGGAGACTAAGAAAGGAGGAAGGTTAAGAAAGAAAGAGGTAAGAGAGGTGATAAAAAAGTTGAAAAATGATAAGGCGATAGGAAGAGATGGTGAATGAATCATGGAGAGGAGAAGATAAAGGATTGAATTTGGGAATTATATATAGAAGGGTGTGAAGAGGGCAAAGGTGGTCAGAAGATTGGAAGGAAGAGGTGATTCAAATAATAAAGAAGAAGGAGAGAGAAAAATAGAGGAATGTAGAGGGATAACACTAATGCAGACGGCATAAAAATATTTGCGGCAGTGTTAGTGGAAAGGTTGAAAGGAAAGTTATTGTCACTGAGTCAAATTACGGGATTTAGGAAAGATTTGAAGATGATGGACAATATTTATACTGCTCAACAAAATTATAATAGGTAACTTCACGTCAAGATTTCGCATAAATTCAAATAAGCACAGCCTAAAAATTGTCGTATCTGAATAATTTTTATTTCTTTCTCAAGAAATCTCTACTTTAAAAAGTACTTAGATTTTTAAATTATTCTTTCTCCCTTCCACCATTTTTTCAAAAGTAAAGACGTATTTTGTATCTAAAAAATTACAATTTGACATATAGGATGAAATCAATTTTTTTCATGAGGAAGTTGCTAATCGGATTCGTCGTATATGTGTATGTGCGTGTGCACGCTCGTACGCGTACGTGTGCGTATGTGAATGCGAAGCAGGATGAGGGGGAAATAGAGGGCAGAAAGATATTAAACAGAGATATCTATTAAGTCCAAGCTTATTTGCGTTCATTTGCGTTAGCCAATATGACGAGGTATTAAAGAAAGGGAGATAGAAGAAGAAGAAGGATATACACATTGGCATATTGCAGATGATTTGGTAATGTTGGTGAAAGATGAAAATGGAATAAAGGGGATAAGAGATAAAATGAAAAAATATTTGGATGAACAGAGGCTATTTAAATACAGAGGAACTTAAATACAGAGAAGACGAAAATAATGAGATATAGGAAGAAAGGAGGAAGATAGAGAAAAATAAGATGGTTTTGGAAAGGAAAAGAATTAAAAGGGGTGAATGAATTTAAATATTTGGTATATATGATGAAAGGTGATGGGAATCAGGAAGTACATATAAGAGAAAAAATAAGGAAAGGGCGGCTTAAAGTAAATATGGAGAATATGAAAAAGGAAATTTGGGAGAGATTGGGGGAAAAGGATTTAGTTATTTGATAAATTAGTATGGTCGGTGTTTAGTTATGAGATGAAAGTGTGGGGTTGGAAGGAGAGAGAGAGAGAGGACAGAAAAATTACAAAATAGATTTTTAAATAGGTGATAGGAGTGGAAAGATTTGTACCGGGATATATGATAAGAGAGGAATTGCAGAAGGTTTTGTTAAGAAAGAGGGCGAGTATGAGGGTATAGAAGTTTGAAAAAGTAAGTTGAGAGAGGGTAAGGAGCAGGAGCTAGCGAGAGAGTAGAAAAGAGATGAGAGATAAAGCTAAAAGGAGAAAGGCATTAAAGAAATGGGAGGAAATAAGGAAAGAATTTCTTAGAGGGAAGAGGTTGGAAGTTGGGAGAAATAGAGAGGATAAAAGGATCAGGACAGTTAAGAGAAGAGAATTTATTTGAGAAAAAATAATTGTTACAGAAAGAGGGAAGATAGGGCTCGGAATGTAATAAGTGGTATGGGAGTATAAAAGGGAAAGGAATTCCAGAATATTTGAAGGAAGAATAGAGGAGGAGTAGACGGCAAAGGGTAGCAACCTAGGTAGCACATATTCGTTTCAAAAATGTTTCACAAATGTTTCTTCGCAATGTTTCATAACTGACTCCTGAAAACGTTTCTGATTGGTTAAAATGTCTACTTGAAAAACATTAAGAGATACCGTTTCTTTTCTGATAAAGGAACGTTTAAAATACGTTTTCTTCTTTTATTCGTTTTCTCATGGAATTAATAAAATAAAACATTCATACACACTCCCTAAAAGTGAATCATTATATTATTACTGAAAATAGTCACTGATTATAGCAGTTATAAGTATAGTACTGTAAATCAATATTTCACTCGAAAGAATTAATAATATTGACTTTTTCAATCAGTAATATTAGATCATAATTTATCTATTTCATATAAAATTAAAAATTTTACTTATATTTACATACATGTTGAACATGCATCTTAACCCATTTGCATCATACGAAAAAATGAAAAATAGTCCCTTATCACCAAATTTTTTTTTATTAAATTAGATTTAGAAACATTGTAAAAAGTATTAAAAACTTAATTTTCCAGTGATTTGTGAAAGATAAAATGAAGAAAGAAGTTGATATATGTATTGATCACTTCATAATAAGAATCATGTGTCGTATGTCATATGTCAACTTCATGATAAGAATCCATGCTCTGTAATAAAAGGATGAAAGAATTAAAAAAATAATTATGTAAGATGACAGGAGTCTCAACGAAATTATTATATACAATCCACACTAATTGTTTTGTACTGTATGATAGTATTTGAAATGGTCAATGTATATAGCTACTTGGCAGTTACCGCTGATAAATTGTTTCTCTTCTCTTTTTTTGTGATAAACTACATAACGCTTTTGAGCTTTCCTCAATGAAGTTGTTTCAATCTGAATTGGAAAATGTTGACTAGTAAATCTTGATGGTATTGACGGACATGGTGTAACTTTTCGTTTTTTTTGTGGTATTTTTATTTTTTTAATATATTTTTCAATGATTTCTTCTGCTAACTTTTATTTGAAGACATTGAACGCTCTATCTTTAATAGTTATAGTTACTTTATACTATATTATACTGCTTTATTCGGTACAAATAACTCTAAACTATTCACGCCAACTCATAATGTTATCTAAGAAAACAATGCGCTTTGGTAAAAATGACCAAAACAATTGTGCGTATATATACGCTCCGGTGATAGTGACCAGAAAAAATGCGCGTATATGCGCTTAATGATGTAAATGGGTTAAATAGATGATTTATTTTACATCTGAAATAGATAATATATGGATTATTTTCGTTTATTTGCCAAACATTTACTTGTCCGACTTATAAATTTGATTTAATATCTGAAGTTCCTTTATTGAGATTGTATCAGAAATTAAATCAAAGTAGTATTTTTTAAATTTTATCTGTCGCTCTTTGCAAGCTATATGTAATTCTTATGACTAAAACTTAAATGCGAGAGAAATAACGCATCATAGCGGTAAACGAACGAACTAGTGATTACTGATCTTATAGTGAAATTTTATTTTCACTGACCATAATTAGTGAGATAAAGTAACAAAAAATAAGCGTTTCTATTAAAGATCAATGAAATACCCACTGATTCTTAGTGATTCTAAATGATTTTATTCATATATTTGTAAATAGAAATTAATATATACACTTAGTCCAAAAAAAAGCGGTGCATTTAAAATTTGGGAAAAAATCACCAAGTTTCAAATGACGTAACTTCGTAAATAATAAAAATAGAAAGGTCTGTACAAAATGAAAATGAAGGTTGGAATCTCTACTTTAAGAATCGATTTATTTCAATGTTGCGAGATAAATTTATTTAAAATAGCGGATAACAAAGCAAGAGCATGCGAAATTGAAAAATAATGGTCCGAGTTTGCCACGGCACATGGCGTGAATCAAATGTCGCAACTCAATAGGCTAAAAAGCATATAATAGTACAGTCTCTTCTTTAAAATGCTTTTTTATTCATCTCGATACGATGATTTTTCGTCGAGACATTCGGATTTGAATAAGAAGACAGCTTTCTACTTTAAATGCGAATAACTCTCCAAAAAATCACTGTATCGAGACAAACAAAAAAGCATTTTAAAAAGAAGACTGTACTATCATGTGCGTTTTATCTCATTGAGCTGCGACATTAAACTCTCCCCATGTGCCGTGGCGAACTCGAGCCATTTTTTTTTCAATTTTGCATGCTCTCGTTTTGTCATCCGTCATTTTCAGAAAAATTGTACAAAATTGCGATATAAAATTTCGAAAACTGAAAATACGAACCTTTAAAATGCTTTTTGTAAAATCCTCCTAGCTTATAAGTGCTGAGATATTCAATTTTGAATTTTTAGCAACGCCGAATTGCAAGAATAATAATTCCGTTTCGCATTAAAAGCACAGGGCGAAAGCATGTGTCCGATCTGGACTGTGTCCGATCAGGACTATGTCCGATCGGGTCTGTGTCCAATCGGAAAATGTCGTCGTGTCGGATCAGGAATATGCACAATTGGAACGATCCCTTTGAGTATAGTTCCAAAAATGGGTATAGTACATCCGATTTTGAGGAAACTTGGTGAGAATTTTCCTTCTTAGTGAAAACGAAAGCCCTTAAAAGGATTTTGAGCGACTATTATGGAAAGATCATTTTTCACGATCAAATGGCAAAAACCTGAATCTGTTTTACTGGCTGGGTGGGTCATACTAACCAGCCCATTATTTGGAGGCTTGCCACGGCCTTATTTAGGGTCCATCCGCCACTTATTGGCCCAGCGGGAATATTATTATTTACTAGAGGGATTTTGAGGGATGTGGTCATTCTATGACGTTGTGCTCGTCGGTGCCGTTTCTTACGGAAGGCCAGTTGGAAGCCTGCATGCAGTGCACGCGAATATCTCCACCGACACTTATTTAGTCAGTGAACGATCTTTCAGGGGTTCTCCGTAGCAATCGGCATTACATCCATCGAGCGAAATACCAACATCGTTCTAGAGTCGCATGTCACTGTGTTAAAAAAGCAGCATTAAGTGTGAGGTCTGGATAGCTCAGTGGTCTAGAGCAGTTGCCCGGAAAGGGAAAGACTCGGATTCGATTCCCGATCCAGCCACTTGCACCTCACATATTTTTCTAGTACACGAATATTGTTTTCTAGCAATTATTCGTTGGGCAGAAAAATATGTGAATGCTCTCTTCACAGGATATGCGTCGATGCCGTTGCCACGGATGGATTCTGTCCCTCGTTGATTAAATGGACGTATAGACACGTCTGACCTCCTTCCACATACATCCCTATCTTTTCTCTCATTCAAAAGTTATTAACAAAAAACTATAATATAAAATAAACATGTAACTTTTTATGTAAAGCGAGGTATATCCCACATCACGGACGTAAGTTGGATCAGGATACATCTCTTGGAAGTGAAGCCTCCCTCTGTAGGGAGGGCGAAACCCACTATGTTCACGCATGTACTTTTTATGTAAAGCGAAGTATATCTCACACACGGATATGGGTTGGATTAGGTTATATCTTTCGGAAGTGGAGCCCCCCCATAGGGGGAGGGGGTGGAACCCACTATGTTCACGCATGTACTTTGAAAAACGAAGTGAGAATCAAGGTTAGATGTAAAAACATATTATGTATATATATATATATATATATATATATATATATATATACCCTCTAAAAAAACCTTACAAAGGTAAAAAAATACGTCAAGTACATAAAAAATATTCTACCTTGTATGCATGTTTAATAAAAAAATTCCTTAAAAATAATTTACAGTAATTTTCTCTCAAAAATCATTTTTTTAAAAAACAAAACCTCAACAAATAATTTTCATAAAAAAATATTACAAAATAAAATATCAAAACTAAATATGAAATTAATAATTACTATTAGCCGAGTACTTCAGAGCAATTTCTAAATTTGATATAATATTTGCCATAAAATATCAATTTTATACAGTAGAAATATTATACATAAATTCTCTCTAAGAAATTAAAATGCATTTTATATTTATTCAGAGAAAATTGATTTTTAAAATATTTAATGAGAATTAAAATTCTTTTAATTCTTAAAACATTTTTTATATAATGTATATAATTTTAAAAAAAAGTTTTACGCAAGTTTTAAATCGCACAGTCTTTAAATCGAAGTAAGTTATGAAAACTTGGCGTGCCCGGATCGTAATCAAATACAGATGAAATATTTAATTACATAATGTCTAATATTTTACATTTTATTGGAGATATATTTGTTTATAATGTAAACAATCCGGGCACGCCAAGTTTTCATAACTTACTTCGATTTAAAGACTGTGCGATTTAAAACTTGCGTAAAACTCTTTTTTTTAAATTATATACATTATATAAAAAATGTTTTAAGAATTAAAAGAATCCTAATTCTCATTAAATATTTTAAAAATCAATTTTCTCTGAATAAATATAAAATGCGTTTTAATTTCTTAGAGAGAATTTATGTATAATATTTCTACTGTATAAAATTGTTATTTTATGGCAAATATTATATCATATTTAGAAATTGCTCTTAAGTACTTGACTAATAGTAATTATTGACTTCATATTTAGTTTTGATATTTTATTTTGTAATATTTTTTTTATGAAAATTATTTGTTGAGGTTTTGTTTCTTAGAAAAATGATTTTTGAGAGAAAATTACTGTAAATTATTTTTAAGGAATTTTTTTATTAAACATGTATACAAGGTAGAATATTTTTTACGTACTTGGCGTATTTTTTTACCTTTGTAAGGTTTTTTGAGAGGGATTTCACACCTTTTTGTAAAATTTTGTACCCTTTCTGCAAATTATTTTTTGGGGGAAAATATTCGCATATTATTTTTAAGGATACTATTTTATTTTTGAAAATTGTTATTGCATAGTGAATTAGTCTTTCTATAAGTCTTATCTGACGGCATATATTTTACATTTCTATGGTACACCGTTTCTGAAACATTAGATTTCATCCCCATGGGGTGGTTTTTAAAAATTGTTATTATACGCTTAATTAGTCTTTCTACATGTCATAATTAACAGTACAGATTTTATATTTTTATGATGATCCAATTCTGAAATATGAGATTTTACCCTCAAGGGATGGTTTTTAAAAATTGTTTTTATACGGTAAATTATTCTTTTTACAAGTCTTATCTAACATAGGTTTTATATTTTTATGATACTCCGTTTCTGAAATATTAGATTTCACCTCCAAGGGATGGTTTTTAAAAATTGTTATATTATACGGTAAATTAATCTTTCTACTGTGGCGGCCAAGACCCGCCACTCACGCGGCGCCTACCGCACGGCACGATGTACACGCGTTACATACACGGCAACGCGCGCGACACGAGAATCCTCCGTCTAGTAACAGACGAGCCGATAGATGGCCAAGAGGCCAACCCCCTTCTCGTAAGAGAAGACGGCCAGGCTCGGTATATAAGACCGAGCGCTGAGGTAGTGAACAGTGATGCCAGATTCTGGCCCTTCGGTAGCATGCGGTAGCATGGTGGGGATAATAGAAAGAGACAAAACATGATTCTCTCTCGCTCTTCTCTGCGAGAAAAGAGCTCTTTTCTCGCAGAGAAGAGCGAGAGAGAATCATGTTTTGTCTCTTTCTATTATCCCTTCTATGCTACCGAAAGGCCGGAATCTGGCATCACTGGTAGTGAATCGAGTCGCGGCTTGAGAATAGCAGCATAGCATCGCTCTATATCGACAGCCAAGACTTGTTACTTTTGGCACGAGGAGAGTATATCTCCTCAAGAATAAATTGTAGCGGAGTTTTGCGCACTCGCACAATTTCACAGCGGAGGAGTCAAATTCCATGGCCACTCTGGACGTCCCGATCACCAGGGCCGGTCAGATCACCGAGGAAAGAGGCGCTCAGGGCACTCTGCACAGACCACTCAGCAGGAGAGAAGAAGGTCTCGTTCCAACTTCTGCCTTGGAAATTGGAGGAGATAGAGCTGGAACCACCGAGATTTACTCGTCCGCCACGGTACCTGCTTGAAGTCTGGGACGTGCGAGTACGAAGATATACCTCGCCTACTGGACCGTGGAGCGTTCCAGTAGCAGTTTGACTGTTACCACCTTCGCCGAATTCACGAACGGACCAGGGTACCATTAAGCCGTGTCCAGAAGGACACAGGTGGGCACCATTCGCACCGTCGAGCAGAGCACGCAATCTGACTCTGATTGGGAAATACCCAATCACAGCGCCGCTACACAAACAGACCAGCCAGACGCCAACAACAACTATCTAGGGTCCTTAAAAGTAACCAAAACGTGGCCACATATAACTTATAGAGAGCGGCTATAACTCCGCATATAAAACGGCCCTTTTTAGGGCCACCCAAAATAATCCAAAAATAAATGTATATAGTGTACATATAATAAATCGAATATACTGCTTACATCGCCTCGATTAATCACGAGAATTTCGACAACCTCTGCAAATCCATCACACGAGCTAAATACGAACACGCCTAAACATAAGTGCTACACTACTAGTCTTATTTAACGGTATAGGTTTTATATTTTTGTGGCACACTGTTTCTGAAATATTAGATTTCATCCCCAAGGGGTGGTTTTTAAAAATTGTTATATTATACGGTAAATTAATCTTTCTACAAGTCTTATCTAACGGCATAGGTTTTATATTTTTATGATACTCTGTTTCTGGAATATTAGATTTCACCCCCAAGGGGTTGTTTTTAAAAATTATTATTATACGCTAAATTAATCTTTGTAGAAACCTTAACTAACCGCACGGGTTTTATATTTTTATGATACTCCGTTTCTGAAATATCAGGTTTCACCTCCAAGGGTTGGTTTTTAAAAATTGTTATTATATGCTTAATTAGTCTTTCTACAAGTCATAACTAACAGTATAGATTTTATATTTTTGTGGCACACCGTTTCTGAGATATTAGATTTCACCCCTAAGGGGTGGTTTTAAAAATTATTATTATATGGTAAATTAGTTTTTGTAAGAAACCTTAATTAACGGCGAAGTTCCATATTTCTGCGACGCATTATTTTGGAGATATTATTTTTCATCCTCAAGGGATGGTTTTTGAAATTTTCTATTATAAGGGATAGTTTTTGAAAATTGTTACTATACAATAAATTACTTTTTTTTTAATTTTATTTAATAGAAGTTCCGTATTTTTACGGCTCCATTTCTAAGATATTAAATTCCACCCCGAAGGGATAGTTTTGAAAATTGTTACTGTACGATAAATTAATCTCTCACACGTACGTACACACATGCATATACATATCACACGTATGCACGCATATGATTTTGTCTCTTAAAGCATTGTACATATCGAAGCAATAATCGTATACGCAGCGGTGTGAAGGCCACTTGAGGGACAAACTCGCTTTGCTTGTATGCGTGCGAGCATACGTACGTGAGACTGAAAATCCGGGATAACGTAAAATGTCACAATTTTGACATACGATCATCATTTCTCGGGATTGACTGCACTTATTTTATTCAAACTGGTCACAATCGAAAGCTTATATTCACATTACATAATAAAAGTGCCGTTACATTTTTTCTTAAGGTCTTAGTTTCTGAAATATCTTAATCGAAAGTTTATATGATGTGAAATTCCGGATAAGCTACTTGGTAGCGCCGCGTCGAGAGCAGTGACTCTCAATGCTCGGATCTTGTTTTTTATGTACTTGGCGTCGTGTCGCTATCGCGTCGCTTGATATATATATATATATATATATATATATATATATATTATACATATTATACACACACATGATATTGTTACGTCCGGTGGACTCCACGATTCTTTTCTTTCTTCGAAACGATATCGTGGAAGAAAAAAATCAAGGCTCGGCTTGCATTTGAAACGCAAAGTGATCCTTCTTAAAAATAATGATAGCATATAAAGAACGCAACCTAACCCGCGCATATAACCGACATTTGAACCAAACAAATTTAATACTGAGAACGGCCAGTCAAGATAGTTAACAAAATTCTAAATAAATTCCTGAGTTATGAGATGAAAAGTTGTCATAAGAGATTTCAATCGCCCCGTAATCTATTAGTACGGCTTTATGCTCAGAGCCGCTCTATCTAAAGAATTTTTGAAACAAAGATCTACTGGTCCTTGGGAAGATTGTCAAAATCTAAACATACGAGAATATTCTTGAAATTGATAGTGCACCTGCGCTCGTTCGACAGGCCACTCAAGCGTTCTCCGAATCGTTAAATCATCAAGAATAATAAGTTAATCAACTTACTCCCACTTTCTACTGGATGAAGTCAAAGGGCTTAACCAATTAAAAATCTTAAGAAACGCCTCTCCTCCCAAAAATCAGCCTCCTTGTCCTTAAGAAGGTAGTAATTAGAATTATTTCATTTGTTCAAAAAGATCCCCACCATCCAATAAAGAGCAATAACTTTAAAAAATGCAAGCGCAAGGCGCGACAGACAGTTCAGTTCACAGTTCAATTTACAATTCAGTTCACAGTTCCTTGCTGTTGTGCCTGTTTGATGTGTATTTTGTATAAGGTCGTTGGGCTTTTATTTCCTTAATATGCGAACAGTCTAAAGTAATTATTGCAGAATCAGGCACGTTGTTTGTTGCTTCCGTTCACGTCGATCACGCTCATGCTTCTTCACGGTCCGTCTCTCGATCATCCCTTTTCATGTTTCTGTCATGTTACTGCATTGTCGTGTGCGTAGTCGCGCTTCTGCGTATTGTCATGCAAGCAGTCGCTCTTGGTCGCGCAGTTCGTCAAGCAATAGCGTAGTGCTTAGCGCCTGTCAAAAGACGCAATTTATCCAACACTTACGCAATTTATTCAGCATTCATTCATTCATTCCTTTAGTCACAGTCGAGATTCAGTCATATTATCACATTTTTGAGAATTCAATCTTAATTTGATTCAAATTATATAGCATCGGGGATTCTTTCTTGCGTTATGCAATTGAGTTATTAATCCGTCTTATATCTCAGTGAAAATGATTTTGTTAACATTTAATTGTGCATCGTGTGTAAGTAGACATCTCCATTAGCCAGCTCTTCATGCTATAAAGCTCCGACCTCAGCCATTGTAATTTTATCAACGCACTCATCTTTGTGATGCCAACGAGTAGTGAGTAAAATTGAGTAATTTTTTTCTCCCTTTCATATATCTTACCATCTCACCATTTAAATTGAAATATTTCTTATTTTTATTTATTTACTCCTGCTAAATGTTTTATTTCCTTTTTTTACTTTTTTCCTCAACATAAATCACCTTACCCTTTACGGTTTATTTACTTTCACAATTAACTATTACATTACCCTGTTCGCCTAGAATCTCCAAAGGGTGGTTCGTGAACAATTCCTAATTCGCCTTGAATCTCCTAAAAGTGATTCGCGAATATTCCTTAATTCTTATTTCCCTTTCTTATTTGCCTTCTAGTTGCTCTTTCTGATTTATTCAACGAAAATTTGTATAATTTTCCACCTTTGTTTGAGAGAGCGCGAGAATAGACCGGGAAGTGAACGCGGCACGAGAGAAAGAGAACGATAAGTCCCGATAGATATATATGTCTATGTACAAAGTCTTTATTCTAATCCACAAATACACAATCTTAATATATTTACAGTCTTTTAATTAGCAGCGAAAGAAAGATCGAAAATTTCGAGCAAAATTTTAGAATCCGCAAGCAACGGCGAGAATCACTATATTCCGCGAGCAACGGAAAGAGCGTTTTTTTAAATATTCGAGAACGAAATGAGCGCGTCGGAGACTTTTCGACAAAAGGCCCAGCGCTTTCTGATCGCGTCAATTTATACTCAAGCCCTTCTCGAAAGATCCAGATTTTTCAAGCACTCGACGGTTGCTGAGATAACGTTTAAAATTTAACGATCTAACATGCTTTGTTGTTATTAGATCTTTCGAGAAGGACGAGCGCTGTTTTTGGATTTGCGCGGACAAAGAGATATCTTGTTATCGGCTGCCAGGGGCGCCGAACGAACGGTCGGGCCCTCGACTCTCCTTTTTTGTCGAGCACAATTACGAGTCTTAATTAATTTTTTAATGCTCGATGCGTTTCGAACAACCTTTATATCTCGTTTCGACCATTCCATATTTATATATATATATATATATATATATATATATATATATATACAGGGTGTCTTATTTTAATCGATCACCCCGAATAACTTTTTTAATTTTGATTGTAGAAAAAAACGTTTCAGACAAAAGTTATATGGTTTTAAGGGGAACATGAGACGGTGCCATTAGTTTTACCTTGAAGAGTCAGCTAAAAGTCACGTGAAGGTCACCTCCAACTTTTTAAATAAGACACCCTATATGCTTTTGCATATTCTTATAGCTCATCTCGATCTTTCCAAAACACTATAATTAAGTTAGTTTTCATTAAGTACTTTCCGAGTTATGAGGCTTGAAATAATTTCTTAATTTTACATAAACTGTAAAATATCTTGTAAAATATTCATTTTTCGATTATTTTACCTTAATACTTTTATGTACAAAGTAATGAGAGGAATCAATTGGTGTAAAGAAAACACATAATTGTTTCGAAAAAAAATGTAATTTGCAATTAACAATTACATTTTTTTTCTTAAAAATAACTATGTGTTTTCTTTACACCAATTGATTCTTCGCATTATTTTGTACATAAAAGTATTAAGGTAAGATAATCGAGAAATGAATACTTTACAAGATATTTTAGTTTATGTAAAATTAAGAAATTATTTGAAGCCTCATAACTCGGAAAGTACTTGATGAAAACTAACTTAATTATAGTGTTTTGGAAAGCTCTCGAGATGAGCTACAAGAATATGCAAAAGCATATAGGGTGTCCCATTTAAAAAGTTGAAGGTGACTTTCAGCTGACTCTTCAAGGTCAAACTAATGGCACCGTTTCATGTCCCCCTTGAAACCATATAACTTGTCTGAAACGTTTTTTTCTATAATCAAAATTAAAAAAGTTATTCGGGGTGATCGATTAAATTGGGACACCCTGCATATACAGGGTGTTCGGAAATTCAACGACAAATTTTCAGAGATTGTCGGGGGCACCATAACAATCATTTTTTGCAAATGAACCTGGGGTCGGAAACGTGTTATTACATCGCTACGGCATACGGAGTGTTCGAAAGAGTCGGGACCTCGAAATATCACAAAAAATAGAAGTATTACAAAAAATTACTTCAAACAAAAATTGTAGGGTGTAAAAAGGTCTATTTACTGGCGTTATGTGTTTGACCTTGGATGGCTTCGCCAAGGTCACGACAAGGCTACCTTGAATTTTTGAAATGGAACCCTCCATTTTTTATTGTATATTCTTGTAGCCCTTCTCGAGACTTTTTCAAAGCACTAATTTTACCAACTTTAAGTAAGCCGTTTCGAAGTTATTGAAGTTATAAAGTTTTTCCTGATAAGTCGACGACTGTAGCTATCGTATTATTATCCGCGAATGAAGGTAGAAGTGGTAAATGATGGTGGATATACTTTTATAATTGACCGATACGTATGACATTTTGGGCCATTTTTTATTACAGACATTCGAGCAAATAAAAACCTTCATTTTTTTGTAGACTTGAATTTGTACTCCAAACAGTACTGTTGTGTGACTTCCGCTTCCGGTGCAATAACGGTTGACATGTGGAAAGTAAGCAAGTGTGATAGTGAGAAATAGTGAGAACTGCAGAAGGGTGGTGATAGTGAGAGTGGTGGAGTGTGAGAGCGGAGGTGAGAAAGAGTGTGAGAAAGTATAGAGGGAATAAGAGGAGGGCCGGGTTAGGGAAAAAAACGTGATATAAAGGGAAGTGAGGTGACAGGGTAAAAGACATAGAATAGGGGGATAATAGATAGAGACATAGAAAAACGGGCGGTAGGCATAGACAGTGGGTAGATAGGTAGGAAACAACGAGGCGCACGAGGGGCATAGAGTATACAGTAGGGATAGAAGGGGGAACAGAGAAGCGCGCGTGGTTCAAATGGAGACGGTGTCAAAGAGTAGGTGTATTAGGAAGGAAGGAGAGGGAGGGGGAGAGTATAGGGAGTCTAGACGAGTTGTGGAAAAGGAAGAGGGATGAGATGGAGAGGAGTGGAGGGGGAGAGGAGGAGATATTTAAGAAAAGTAAAATAATAGAAAGATCGCCGGTGAAGAATATAGAGATGAGTGAGCTGGGAGAGGGAAATGAAAGAGAGCTTTGAGAGAATGGCAGAAAGAACGGAGAGAACGATGGAGGAAGTAAGAAGGGAATGTGGAGAACAGGGAAGGGGGTTGAACGAGAAGATGGAGGAAATGAGGAGGGAATTCAGAGAGCAACAGAAGGAATGGAGGGAGGAGAGGGGGGAGTTGAGGAGGAAGCTAGAGGAGATGAAGGAAAGAATAAAAAAATTGGAGGAGGAAGAGAGGAAGGAGGATAACGTGATACAAAGCAGGACAAGGGGGAATAAGATAATGGACAAGGTAGGTGAGTTAGAAAGAAGGTTAGACACCAGAGAGAAGGAGGAGAGGAGGAGGAATGTGGTAATAAGAGATGTAGAAATAAAGGAGGGAGAGAGAAGAAAGGCAGTGGAGGAGATATTAGGGATAGAGGGAGCGAAGGTGGAAGTAGGGGAAGTTAAAAGGATAGGAGAAGTGAAAGAAAAAGGGCGGGAGATGCTATTAGTCAGGTTAGGAAGTGAGGAGCAAAAATGGGAGGTGATGGACAAAAAGAAGAATTTAAGAGATAGAAAGGAGAGAATTTTGGAGGACCTGTCGTGGAGGGAGAGGAGGGTTAGATGGAGGTTGGGAGAGATAGCAAAAATGGAGGAGGCGAAGGGAAGAAGAGTTTGGGTAAGAGGTGGGAGAATAAGAATAGGGGACCAATGGTGGAGATGGGATGACGAAGGAGAGGTATTGAGAGATGAAAGAGGTGAGATAAGAAGAGAAATACAGGGGGAAGGAAGATAAGTGGAGAAGAGAATGGGGGAATAATGGAGGAGGAGAAGAGAGGGGAGATTGGTAGGGAAGAATGGAGGGTGGCATTCTGGAATGTAGCGGGGTTGAGGAATAAGGACAGAGATTTTTGGAAGGGGTTGGAAAATTGGGACGTAATTGTGTTGTCAGAGACATGGGTGGATGAGAAGGGATGGGATAGGATAAAAGGAAAATTACCAAAAGGATACAAATGGGGGACGCAAATAGCAAAAAGGAGAAATAGGAAGGGGAGAGCAATGGGAGGAATGGCTATGGGGATAAGAAAAGAAGTAATGGAGAAAGGACAGGAAATAAAATCAGAAAGGGAAGGAATAATTGAAGGAAAAGTGAAAGTGGGGGCGAAAGGTGGAAAATAATAGGAGTATATGTGAAGGGGAATTTAGAGGAAGTGTTAAAGGATATGGGGGGATGGATGGAAGAAAAGGAAATGGGAAGGAGAATACTGATAGGTGGGGACTTTAACGCGAGAACAGGAAGAGAGGGAGGAGCGGTGGGAGAGGAAGAGGAGGGGGAACCAGGAAGCGAGAAAAGAAGGAGATCAAAGGACGAAAAGATAAATAGAGACGGAAGAAAGTTAGTGGAATTGATTGAAGAAAAAGGATGGAGTATTTTTAATGGAAATATGAGGGGAGATGAGGAAGGCGAATTTACGTTTACGGGGAGTAAGGGATATACAGTAATAGATTATGTAATTGGAGATGAGGATGTGAGAGGGAGAGTCAAAAGAATGAGAATAGGAGATAGAATAGAATCAGATCATCATCCGATGGAAGTATGGGTGGAAGGGAAAGTGGAGAGGAAGAGGAGAGGGGAAAGGATAGAAGGAGTGGGAAGAGTGATATGGGATGAGGAGGGTAGAGAAATGTTTAGGAAAAAAGTGACATTAGAGAAGCATCTTATGGCCCCCTTAAAACCATACAACTTTTGTATGAAACATTTTTCTGTATCTCTTTTAGTTCTCCAGATATCCGCCTGGGGCGATTAAAATGCCCCAACCTGTATATAGTAGTAGTAGTAGTAATGCTTTATTGATCCTTTTAGGGTTACAATCTTCTTACACCTCTCTTAACCTACGATTCTTAACCTAGCTCTTAACCTAACTTAGTACTAAGTCAGCTGCCGTGAGTCACCTACTCACGCCAACTTTCGCACACACCACACGCCTCGCCGCGGACTTCCGTTTCCTCTTGCTTATTTCTTTATTTATTTTTTCACAACTCGACTACGCCCCCTCCTCTCTCTCTCTCCCTCTCTCTCCTTCCTTTCTCTCTCTCTCTCTTCCCCTTTCCCCCCTCTCCCGCACCCTCTCACTCACTCCTCCTCCCTTATCTCCCCTACACCCCCTTCACTTCTTACTCTTTCTAACTCCCTCATCCACCCCTCCACCTCTCCTTCCTCTCCTAACACCCAACCCACCGCTTCCTGCCAACTACCCCCTCCCTCTTCCCATTCTCTACACTCTTCCCATACATGTTCCCACGTCTCCCCTTCCCCCCCCATAACCTACATGTCCTTTTCTCCTCTTCCTCCCAGTATTTTCCTTTCCTCATTTAATTTCCCAGCCTAAATCTCGCCAACCTCTGCCATCTGCTTTCCCCCCAGCCCTTCTTTAAGTATTCCGGTATCCCCTTTCTTTTCACCTTTCCATACCACTTGCTATACTTTGAATCTCTTATTTTCCCCCATCTCTCCTTTCTTTGTTTCTCTTTTTCATTGCCCTCCAGTTTCCCATACCATCCCTCTCCCACCCTTCTTCTTCTTTCCACTTCCTCTATTTCCATCCCTCTGTCCTCAAAGAATGCCCTCCTCTCCTTCTCCCACTCCGAATCTCCCCTCCCCGTCCAAACCTCTTCCCTCATTTCCTCCCAGCACCTTCTAGCCAGCACACTCTCCTTATCTTCCTCCAATTTTTTTTCAAATCCCCATGCCCGTCTCCCTGCTCTTCCCCTCAACTTTTCTCTTTGCAGTTCCTCTTTTACTAAGTATCCTGGCGTTCCTCTGTCCACTCCTAACACCCATCTCAAATATCTCTCCTCCAATTTCTCCATTCCTTCTCTCTCCTTCCATCCCCATACCTCTACTCCGTATCCTAACACCGTCCATACTAACCTATCAAACATCCACAATCTCCTTCCCCAATCTTTCCCAAATCTTCTCTTCGCTATTTTCCATACCTGCCCCATTACTACTGCCGCCCTTCTCACCCTCTCCTTTACGTGTGCTTCCTGTCCTCCATTCTTTTGTAGCGTGTATCCTAGATACTGAAACTGTTTCACCTCCTCGATTACCTTCCCTTTCCATCGCCAATCCTTTTCCTTTATCCTTTTCCTCACCCCTTCCTAAACCTCATAATTTTAGTTTTAATTGGATTTAATTCCAATTTCTTCCTCTCTAAATACCCCTCTAATCTTTCCATCATGCTCCTCATATCCTCTTCCTTCTCCGCCATCAAAACTACGTCGTCCGCATACGCCAATGTGTATATTCTTCTCTCTCCCAGTTTAGCCCCTCCCCATTTCCTCTTCCAGATCTTCCAATAATATATTAAACAGCAATAGACTTAGCGGCCCCCCTTGCTGTCCAAAAACTTTCCCCTATCTCCCCTCCCACCCTAACTCTACTCCTTGTCTCCCTCACTACCTCCTCCACCCTCTCTATCAATCCCTCCCTAACTCCCCTTTCCCTCATTGCCTCTATCATCACCCCCCTATCCACCGAATCGAATGCCGCTTTCAGGTCTATGAACATTGCCACAAGTCTTCCTTTCTTTCTACTCAACTGCCTATTCACCAAATAGTTTATTACGTATATGTTATCCATAGTCCCCATCCCCTTTCTGAATCCCGTCTGATTTTCCGACAATATCCTCTTTTCCTCCATTTCCTCAGCCTTTCTGCTAAAACTGTCATATACACTTTGTATATCGCTGGCATTTATGTAACTCTTCTATATTCTTCTGCCTTCACACCCTTCCCCTTTTTTCTAACTGGTACTATTATCCCCTCCTTCCATCTCTCTGGCCATCCCTCTCCCTTCCACACCCTATTACAAAACCCCCATACCCACTCCTCTATCCCTTTTCCCCCATATTTCCATGCCTCACTCGGTAGCTCATCTATTCCTGCTGCCTTCCCTTAACATCCTTATAGCTTTCCTTACTTCCTCCCTACTTAATTCTTCTTCCTCTTCTCTTTCTCCTTTTCCCCTCTCCCATTTCCCTCCCCTAACTACTTTTCCTTCCACTCCGCCCGGTATCCTCATAAAATGCTCCTTCCACTCCTCCATCTCTATCCCTTCGTTTATTCCTTTCCTCTTTTTTCTCTCTCTATTAATAATCTCCCAGACCTCGTTTTCTCTTCTTGTCTCTGTCACTTGCTTCTCCCTCCTATCGTTTCGCTCTTTCTTTTTCATTTTCACATAATGTCTTGTATTCCCTCTTTATTTTCCTATATTCCTCACCATTCCCTCCCTTTCTCCTCCATCCTCTAGCTCCTTTCTTACCTCCTTCTTTTTCTCAATACATTCCTCGTCCCACCATCCTCCTTTCCCCTTTGTTCCTACCTTTAGCACCTTTTCTGTCTCCCTTATCGCTTCCTTTACTTTACTCTCCATCCCTTCCCATTCTTCTCCTATATCTTTTATACCTATTTCCACCCTTCCCAGCTTACTCCTGAACATTTTGCAACCCTCCTCGTCCCATACTCCCCTACTACTCCTATACTTTTTTTCTTTCCCTTTTCTTCTATTTTCCCCTCCCCTTATCCATACCTCCAACGGGTGGTGGTCTGACTCTACTCTGTCTCCTATCCTTATTCTCTTCACTCTTTCCTTTACCTCTTCCTCACCCAACACATAATCTATTACCGTATTTCCCCTTCCCCCTGTAAAAATATACTCCCCTTCCTCATCCCCTCTCACCTTTCCATTAAATATTCCCCATCCTCTTTCCTCTAAAAAATCCACCAATTTTCTTCGTTTCCCGTTTATTTTCCTATCCTTTGACTGCCTCTTTTCCCTCTCACACTCTCCCCTTCTTCTCCTTCTTCCTCCACTACTACCACTCCCCCTCCTTCCCTCCCCGTCCCTGCATTAAAATCTTCTCCCACTATTGTTTTTATTCCCTCCTCTTTTTCCTCCAGTATTCCAGCTTCTGCAACATTCTTTCTATCCCTCCACTTGCGTATACCCCTACAATTTTCCATTTTTCCTTTTCCTGCCTTACCTCTCCCACTATGATCCCCTTCTCCTTAACTTCCATTTTTATTCCCTTTTCTGTTAATTTCCCTTCTAATTCCCATTAACATTCCTCCCATTGCTCTTCCCCTTTTGTTCTTTCTACTTGCTAACTGCACCCCCCACTCATATCCTCTTGGTAGTCTTTCTTTTATATTCTCCCATCCTTTTCTACCCATGTTTCTGATAATACCATTATGTCCCATTCCCTCAAATCCATCCAAAAATTCCTGTCTTTATCTCTCAATCCCGCCACATTCCAAAAAGCTACACTCCATCCACCTTTTTCTCTCTCTTTATCCTCCTCCCTTCCCTCCTCCATCCTTCCGTTCCCTTCCTTCTTCTCTCCTACTTTATATCCCCTTTCTCCTCCTCCTTGCCTTCCCCCTGCTCTATTCCTCTCATATTCCCTCTTCCGTCTTTCAACACCTCCTCCTTCTCATCCCATCTCCACCAATATCCATCAATTTTTACTCTCCCATTTCCAATCCACACTCTCTTCCCTTTTTTTCCTCTATCCTCGCAAAATCCTCCAGTCTCCATCTTAGTCTTCTCTCCTTCCATGTCAAGTCCTCCATTATCCTTTTTCTCCTCCCTTTTAGAAGCAACTTCTTTTCTAGCACCTCCCACCTCTGCTCCTCATTTTCTAACTTAACCAAGACCATCTTTCTTCCCTTTTCCTTATCCCCTCCTATTCTAATTACTTGTCTTACCACCACTCTCGCTCCAATCATCCCCAATATTTTCTCCACTGTCTCTCTCCTTTTTCCCTCCTTTATTTTCAATCCCCTTATTATTATGTTCTTCCTTCTTTCCTCTTTTTCATTTCCTTCTAATAATTTCTCTACCTCTTTTAATCTACTCTCTACTCCTTTTTTTTCCCTTTTTTCCTCCCCTTCCCCCCTTCTCTTTCTTCCTTTACTCTCCCCTCTAGCATTTCTATTCCTCTTTCCATTTATTCTATATCCTCCCTTATGCCTTCCCTCTCCTTTTTCCCTTTCTCCATCTCTTCCCTAAATTCTTTTCTTGTCTTCTCCATCTCTTCCTTCCACATCCTCCCTTGCTCCTTGAAATCTTCCTTCATCTCCTCTAATTCCTCTCTTAACTTTCTCCCCTGTTCCTTTACCTCCTCCTTCACCTCCTCCATCCTTCTATTAAACTTCTCTATTATTCTTTTAATCCCCCTTTCCATCCCCCTCTCTTCTTCTCCCCCTTCTTCTCCTGGCGATCTAAATGTTTTCTTACTTGATCTAAAAACTGCCTCCTCTTCCTCTCTGCTCCTTTCCATTTCCTCCCTTTTCCTTTTCCACATCTCCTCTATATTACCCACACTTTCACTCCTTTCCCTTCCTTTCCTACCCTTCTTTCCCCCGTCCCTAAATTTCTCTCCATACCGTATCACTCGCAATCACTCCTCCTACTCGAGTTTCCTCTCTATCTACTCTCTACCCCGTGCCTAACCGCCCGGCCGCTCACTACCGCGCGCTACCTCTCTACACTATCTATACTCCGCGCGCTACCTCTCTACACTATCTATACTCCGCGCCTAGCCCGTCACTGCTACTTCTCTTACCTCTCTCCCTTATCCCTTTGTCCCTAACCTTGCCTAACTCCCTTCACTCTCACCCACACATTCGCACCTCCATCCACTCTCACCTTCTCCACCCCTTTCTTTCACTTTTAGCCCGTCTCCAAAAATCACCTCTATACATCCACGTGTCACACTCTAACGCACCGGAAACGAAAGTCCTATATATAACACTCCATTTCATTTTTTTCTTTTCTCCCTTTCATTTTCCTTAATTTCCTATCTTCTTTATATTATTATTTTTTGCTCTTTATATTATTTTCCTTTATATTATCATTTATATTATCATATTATATATTTATATTATCATATTTTCCTTTATATTTTCATTTATATTATCATATTATCATTTTTGGAGAAACCGTTGGAATAGATGAATAATTTTCGAACTTAGATTTGGCTAATCTCTTATTTTATCATTGTATTTTAATTTAGACCTGTGTTTTAACGAATTTAGAAAATTTTAATTTTAATTATAACACATATGCGCAAGCAACGAATTCTATCTATTAATGAGTAAGCGTTATCCATACTTTTATTATACATTCATTTTTTTACTTTTGTCATTTCTCATATTTTATTAATTATATATATTGTAACAATCAGTTAGAATTCTATTTCTTAACGTAAATTCTTCTCTGTACATTTTGACTGATGACCTTCGAACTGTAACACCTGCGGAAATATAGTACATACACACAGCCACCTACTTATACATAGTTATAAATGCTATTATATATTTTTTCATTCTTTCTTTATCTTTTTAAATAATATATTGTATTTTTAATTTAATGTATAATTTAATTATTTAATCCGTTCTCTTCCCTAAATCCTAAGATCGCACTAGGTCTCGTCCCGCGTAACAAGGATTAAGTTCTTTTACCGAAAAGGGATCACCGAGCAAATAGGCTTAAAAACGCAGCGTTAAAGAGACCTTCGGCTGCTGACCTGTGTCAGGCCCTTCACATTCGCTCGACCCGAACGAAACGTGAAAATGGCGATGGCGATAACCACGGGTAGCGGCACGCTGTCCCTCCCCTCGCTGCACGCCGGCAGGCAATGTCTGATACAGTGGACCGTGCTATAGCTCGAGCGGTCGAGCGCTTCTCTCATTCGTCCGATTTTAATAATTAATATTTCTATTATTGCAAAAATCGTTACATGGAATAGGACTTCTTTATTTAATTTACTGCTCTCTACCGCCTCACAAGTGCGTGAGGTAGTGCTCAGGAACACCCTGTATATTAAAAATATCGTAAAGATTAGCAAGACTTTTAATGAGTTCATTTCAAGGTAGCAGCTCAGGGTGAGTTTGTTGTACATATTCGTTTACATTTTTAATATATTGTAGATTTATCGATGGAAGCGAAAGATCTGTGCGTTATATCGCTAAAATTCAAGCCTTGCGTAGTGGTCTTTGTTAATCTTTTCGAATTTATTAATGTAAGAGGATGAGAAATTTGAGTTTTAAGTCATTTAAATATAAATTTTGTAAATATGTCGAATAAAGAAATAGCAAAGGTATATATAACTCATATGTACCATCAAACTTTTCTGCTATTTGATCGTGAAAAATGATCTTCCCGAACTAGTCGCCCTAAATTCTTTCAAGGGTTTTCGTTTTGACCAAAAAGGAAGGTTCCCACCAAGTTTCATCGAAATCGGAGGTAAGTCGTTTTCGGAACTTTATCCGAATGTTTAAAACAATTTCCTTTTTAAGTTAATGTTATATATGACCTTCTTAGAAGTTAAACATCAAGGTCAACTAGAAGTCATTTGAAAATCTATGTAAAGATATAAGCTGTAGTATAAAGATAAATATTTACTATATTATTAAGTATAACATAATTATAACATTAACTCAAAAGGAAAATTGTTTTAAATTTTCTCACGCAGAACTTTCAATATCTAAAAATTTTAAATTGCCATTAACCTTTTCCGTCGCTTGTTATTTATTAAAATGTTATTGATAAAAAAATCACATAGATAAAATGTATATTTGCTTTGATACCAAAATTACCAAAATTATACCAAATGAATTTATACCAAATACCAATGATACTAAAAATTATAAGGCAATATAGAGTAGATATCGCTTTGCGTGAAAAGTTGAAAATCCAATGTGGAATCGCACAATAATAAATCTAGTTTCGAACTGAAAATACCGTGAAATATAGGGTGGATTTCGCTTTGCATGGTAAATTAGAAACCCATGTAGAATCATACGATAATAGATCTCATTTCACACTGAAAGCATCAGGAGATGTGAAGTGGATCTTGTTTTACATGAAAAGTTGGAAATCCATCTAATACTATACTTATCGATTTATCATATGGTTACATGATTTTCAATTTCCTACGCGAAACGATTTACTTTAGGTTACGAACAATTTTTATTTTGATATATATTGTAGAGGATACATTTCTAAGTAATACACCGTTTGAATTTTGCGGCGGTCTCTCTTCGTTCGAGATATGCGATTTTGAAATTTCATACTTACTTGTATAATCTTTTCATTATATCATTTATGTGTTTACATTTCTTTAATATTATGGCAAAATTATATCCTCTACACCAGAACTGTCCACGTTTTGCACATTTCGGCCGATTGATTGAGTCAACGCCTATCGCCTCCCACTTACGTTTTGAGATCTTGACAACGAGCCAACTAACAACCATAACCAAGACACTTCAGGTACGGCGCATCTATAACGCGATGCTGTTCCCTACACCCCGTCTGCCAAATGTCAATATTTTGATATTAATGTAATTAATAATCGGGAATTGAAACTTTGTTATACATTTTGAATTAATTATCTAAAAAGATTTTAAAGAACTCGCGTATTTTTTTAAAGTATTAACATTTGGTGGACGGGAAACAACATCGCGTTATAGATGAGCCGTACCTGAAGTAAAGTCGCGCGTCTTGGTTTACGGTTGTTAGCTGGCTCGTTGTTAAGATCTCGAGATGTAAAGGGGGAGAGGGGCGGCGATAGGCGTTGACTCATGGAAATCGGCCGAAATGTGCAAAACATGGACAGCTCTGCTCTACATGATCTATAAGACAAATATAATTTAATAAGGTATAAAAATTGCACTTTTTATTTTACCTAAACTTTTAATAAGTGTTTATATATAACTTCCTTCGTTTTGCAAAGTACATATGTGGACACCGTGGGTTTCGTCCCCTATAGGAGGGGGGGCTCCACTTCTGGAAGATATAACCTAATCCGTGTCTGAAGTGTAGGATAGAGTGAGTTCCGATTGCACACATTCCCGATCGGACACGACGACTTTCCCGATCCGACACAGTCCCGATCAGACACACTCCCGATCGGACACAGACCCGATCGGACACAGTCCCGATCGGACACAAACCTATGTGAAATCGTACAATAATAAACCTCGTTTCGCACTGAAAGCACAGGGCGGTGTGAATTGAACTCATTTCGCGTGTAAAGTTGCAAACCCATGTGGAACCGTACAATAATAGACTTCGTTTCGCATTAAAAGCACAGGGCGAAAGCATGTATCCGATCGGGTCTGTGTCTGATCGGGTCTGTGTCCGATCGGGTCTGTGTCTGATCGGGAGATGTCATCGTGTCCGATCGGGAATGTGCGCAATTGAGACGATCCCGTAGGATATACAGGGTGAGCCATTTTAATTAACGCACGCAATTATTTCGGAAACAAAGCATTTTAGAGAAAAATGTTTCAGACAAAAGTTGTTTGGTTTCGAGGAGGCCATAAGATGGTATCATTGGTTTGACCTTGAAGAGTTATTTGAAGGTCACATGAAGGTCACCTTCAATTTCTTAAATGGAACCTACTATTTGTCATTGCATATTCTTGTAGCTTATCTCGATAGCTTTCCAAAACACTATAATTAAGTACCTTTTCGTTAAGTACTTTTTGAGTTATGAGGCTTGAAATAATTTCTTAATTTTACATAAACCGTAAAATATCTTGTAAAATATTCATTTTTCGATTATCTTACCTTAATACTTTTACGTACAAAATAATGAGAGGAATCAACTGGTGTAAAAAAAACACATAGTTGTTTTGAAGAAAAAATATGTAATTTGCAATTAACAATTCCATATTTTTTCTTAAAAACAACTATGTGTTTTCTTTAGACCAGTTGATTCCTCTCATTATTTTGTATGTAAAAGTATTAAGATAAGATAATCGAAAAATGAATATTTTACAAGATATTTTACGGTTTATGTAAAATTAAGAAATTATTTCAAGCCTCATAACTCAAAAAGTACTTAACGAAAAGGTACTTAATTATAGTGTTTTGGAAAGCTCTCGAGATAAGCTACAAGAATATGCAATGACAAATAATAGGTTCCATTTAAGAAATTGAAGGTGACCTTCATGTGACCTTCAAATAACTCTTCAAGATCAAACCAATGATACCATCTTATGGCCCCCTCGAAACCATAAAACTTTTGTCTGAAACATTTTTCTCTAAAATGCTTTGTTTCCGAAATAATTGCATGCGTTAATTAAAATGGCTCACCCTGTATATTGCTTTCGCATAAAAAGTTGCAAACTTATGTAAAGGTATATTATGTAAAGGTATGAACCATGTAAACGAGATATATATGTCAAAATCAAAATTTTTCGAGCTGTGTAACCTAAAGTAAACATTTATCATATTTTGTATACGACAATTATTAAATAAAAAACATTTTGATTATTAAATTATTTAATAATATTATTAAATAAGAGCAAACATATTTGTTAATATTTAGATCGTATTCGATCGAAGGAGTGAAAGAAATGAAATCTCTGGAGAAAGATCCATCGAGGAAGAAAGTATTCCTTAAATTATTATATGCTCTATGTTTCTTCCACGCGGTAGTTCAAGAACGACGAAATTATGGTCCTCAAGGCTGGAATATTCGATATGGTTTCTAATTAGCATTTATTTAATTAACACTTTATTTCAAATCTATCCGATTTTCCAATATCAATATTTTTTTTTAGATTTCAGTGAATCTGATTTACAAATATCTGCTCAACAGCTCAAAATGTTCGTCGAAAATTATGAACAAATACCGTTCAAGGCAATTACATATCTTACAGGTGAATGTAATTATGGAGGTAGAGTGACAGACGAGAGAGATAGAAGGTGTCTCATCACTATTCTAAAGGATTTTTTTAATCCGAACGTAATTGCAAATCCGAACTATTCGTTTGCAGACATCGGCCCGGAGTATACTATACCGAAAAAGTATTCTTTATATAAGTATAATTCACGATCTTAATTTAAATGATTGATTCTCTGATTAATATTTCAAAAGATATATAAAATAGATTATAATTTAAAATTAAAATAAAAAATTGGCTCAAAATAATAACAATCATTAAGTGGTAAAATAAGTAGAGTAGTAAAATAAGCATTCCAAATTGGAATACAAAAAAGAAAGAAAAACATCTTTCTTTATTTATTTATATATTTTAAAATATTCACCTTCATTATAATATACAGGGTGATGAAAAATTAAGTGCCATAAATTTGTGTAATGAAAGAAGGGACGAATACAAGCATTTTAAGTATGGGAACCATGGGTCAGCGACGTTTCATTACGGCGTGACGGGCGTTTAATTGAATCGTCACAACGTCTGCGATACAATGATTTTATTCCGTCAATTTGATATGTTTACAATAAATATTCAAAGTTACGACCGCCAACGTTCCGACAAAAGTCACAGCGACGAAGCAATAACTGCCGCGTTCTTTGGAATATTTCAGGCCGACATATGCTTGAAATGCTCCAAAGAACGCGGCAGTCACTGCTTCGTCGCTGTAACTTTTGTCGGAACGTTGGCGGTCGTAACTTTGAACATTTATTGTAAACATATCAAATTGACGAAATAAAATCATTGCATCGCAGACGTTGTGACGATTCTATTAAACGCCTGTTACGCCGTAATGAAACGTCGCCGACCCATGGTTCCTATACTTAAAATGCTTGTATTCGTCCTTTCTTTCATTACATAAATTTATGGCACTTAATTTTTCATCACCCTGTATATACCAAATAGGAACGTTTTGTTTTATTTTTAGCGATTTTAATATTGATGTTAGAGAATATTGGATAATAATACATAAAATTGGGATGTACGGAAGTATCTGGACTTAGCATGTTAAAATATCGTATAAATTGGCATTGGTGTAATGATTAGAACTGTTCAGAGAATGCTTAACAGATTACTGCGGAAGGCAGCATCTTCTCGCTTTGTGCATATCAATTGCAAAATGATATAATTTTATATTATTATCTAATATTCTGTAACATCAGTATTAAAATCACACTGAAGATAGACCAAAATACATTTTTTTTAATTGCCCTGACACCCTGTAGATTACGCATGAATCAGAGACGGGGAAGTCCCGTTTGCCTACATTCCCGATTGCTAACTGCTTCGTTTGCGCACAACATTTTGCCGACAGCTTGTTTTGCTAACATTCTCGATTGTCTACATCCTGATTGCCTACATGTATTATTGCACTCACGAAAAAAATGAAGATACGAAAGTATGATTGCATTCACATGACATTATTGCGCACATACACATTGCATACATGACATTATTGCACACATACATATTGCACATATAATATTATTACGGATATACGCATTGCACACATGACATTATTGTTCACATGCACATTGCATACATGACATTATTGCACATATAAAATAAGATAATCATATTAACAGCCACCACACATGACTTTATTGCACATATGAAATTATTGCGTACATACACATTGCACACATGATATTATTGTACACATGCACATACACATGCACATGCACACATGATATTATTTTATGTAAAAAATAAAAATATAATTAGATGCTTTGGGCAAGACTTTCGTATGTGATCCACCTCCGAATTTAATCAATTTTTATAGATATGTAGTACGTACTAAATGAAGTCGAATGCCATAAATACGAATGGGCAGACGTTTTGTTCTTGAGGTATTCAAATTTTTATTATTTTTATAAATGTTGAATTTTTCAATTGCGTAAGCGCAAGGTCGATTCTTTGGAGAACTGAGTGGGTCACTGAACATAGTGCGGCCCGAAATGAGGTCTATAATTGTTCTGTTCCACATGGGTTTTTAATTTCCACGCGAAGCGAGGTCTACCCTACATCCCCCGTGCTTACGGTCCGAAACGAGGTCTATAATTGTTCTATTCCACATGGGTTGTCGACTTCCACGCGATATGAGATCTACCCCACCAGCCCCCGTGCTTACGGCCTGAAACGAGATATATAATTGTTCTGTTTTACGTGGGTTATCGACTTTCACACAAAGCGAGATTTATTTCTATTTCCAAAGTATAGTCCTAGGTCCAAAATATTTTTGAATTCTATATTTTGAATTTTATTTGAATTCTATATTTTTTTCTATATGGAAATCTTAAATACTACTCATTTAAGAAGATAATTAAAATTAAAATATCAAAAATAAACGTTTCTGCACATTCACTCTTATAACATTCGACTTTATTTAGTACTATATGCTTGTAAAAGTTCATCGAATTCGAAAGTGGGTCGCATACAGAAATCTTATCATCAAATTGATTAAAGATTTTAAGATGGGATTCTGTAAGTAATTCAGTATCAGTCTGCACTTTTAATCATGGATTCTAATTATACAAAGCCGTTTTCTTATTGTATGTGCGCAACGTATTTGTATGTGTTCAATATCATATGTGTGCAATGTGCATGTGTACAATAATATCATGTGTGTGTATGTGCGCAATAATGTCATGTGTGCAATCTGTATGTGTGCAATAATTTCATGTGTGCAATGAGCATGTATGCAATAAAGTCGTGTGTGGAAAGTGTTAATATGATTTTCTTATTTTATATGTGCAATAATGTCATGTGTGCAATGTGCAAGCGAACAATAATGTCATGTGTGCAATCGTACTTTTGTTTCTTTATTTTCTTCGTGTGTGCAATAATACATGTAGGCAATCGGGATGTAGGCAAGCGGGAATGTTGGCAAAAGAAGCTGTCGGCAAAATGTTGTGCGCAAACGAAGCAGTTGGCAATCGGGAATGTAGGCAACTGAAGTCCTCTCTCAGAGACACGTGATATGCGTGTTGAGCCTGTATTCTATTTTTCTCAATTTTTAGAATAATATTTAGAACATTTTTCGTAATTTTTAAAAGAATAATTTAGGCTCAAAATTATTCACGTATTATCAGATTTATTTTATTTTCAGTCATTGCTTCGATATCAATTAAAAAATGTTCTTTTCTTAAATAAATTATATTCTACTAAAAAACCTTACAAAAATAAAAAAAATACGCCAACTGCATAAAAAAATGTCTTTAAAAAATCTAAAAAAATAATAAAAGTGAAAAATTAAAAATCTCTAATATATGAGATCAATACGATTAGTCAAATGCAATAAATTATGTGATATTAATTTATAGTCGATACTAAATAAGTTAAGATTACTTTAATTCCTAAAGCACTTTTATATAATGTATATAATTTAAAAAAAGTTTTACGCAAATTTTAACTCGTTTAAACGGTCTTCAGATAGAAGTAAGATATGAAAACTTGGCGTAGTAATTATATAATCCCCAAAAACTTACCTTTTTTAAAAAAAAGGTAAAAAAAGGGCCAAGTTCATGCACAAATTGTATCTAACTGTTGTCTTATCTACAAAAATAGTGATATATAAAAATTGCGCAATTAAGGATAAAAATTTGTACAAGATAAATAAAAATACAAGGAAGAAAACTTGTACAAGTTAACTTGTACAAGTTAATATAAAACAAAAAAGTAAAAAAAGAATTTAATTAAAAAAACTTGGCGCTGCCAATTTTATTATATTATATAGTATACTGTTCAGCTTAAAAGTCTAAATTTCCAAATATAAATCAATATAAATTAATGAAAGAAATTAAGTCATTAAATTTAAATGTTAGACTATAATAATTAAAATTAATAATCAGAATGTATTCCAATTTTTTAAATTACACAGCACGAAGAAAAAACATAGTTGTTTTTAAGAAAAAATATGTAATTTGCAATTAACAATTCCATATTTTTTCTTAAAAACAACTGTATGTTTTTTTTACACCAATTGATTACTCTCATTATTTTGTACATAAAAGTATTAAGGTAAGATAATCGAAAAATGAATATTTTACAAGATATTTTATGGTTTATGTAAAATTAAGAAATGATTTCAAGCCTCATAACTCGGAAAGTATTTACTGAAAACTAACTTAATTATAGTGTTTTGGAAAGCTCTCGAGATAAGCTACAAGAATATGCAAAAGCATATAGGGTGTCCCATTTAAAAAGTTGGAGGTGACCTTCACATAACCTTGACAACGCTATTCGAGGTCATAATGATGTTGCTGTGTAATGCGCCACATAAAACCCTATAACTTTTGTATGAAACATTTTTTTTTAAATGCGTATTTTTCGAAATATTAAGGGGTTTCCACACTTTTGCTAAACCCTGTATATATATGTATATTTTTTAAATATATAAGCAAATTATATAAAAATATATAAAGAATAAGTAGTAAATATGCATAACGGACCCAGCCCCAATGATCTTGATCTTCACATATGTTGTCAAGGTCACTGTCCTGAGTAACATTCAAAAGATTTTAGCCGTCGTTCGTTGTTTATTAAAAAATTCTTAACAAAAGAATTTCACAATTTTAATGTTTTTTATCTTTGAAAATATTCATTTTGAGAAAGAAAGTTTTAAGCAAAAAATAAAGCCGCTGAAAAACTACAAAAAAGGTTATATGCATTTTTTTCATAAACCTACTATTTTAGCTGTTATATAAAAAAATATTTATTTTAAATACATTTAATACAATTTAGATTTATATAGAATTTAATACAATTTAATAGGATTAAAAAATATCACAAATGTATATGTACACACACACACGCGCGCGCGCGCGCTGGGGTTGCGAAGGGGGCCTTTGGCCCCCCCTTCCGCAACCACCCCGCCGGTAGGGGACGCATTGCGAAGAGTTGAATCACAATGGATATATGCTGTAAGTTGTAAAGCGAGGTCCACCTTGCCTACCGGAGGGGCCGAAGGCCCCCCCTTGGACTCCCCCCCCCCGCGCGCGCGCGTGTGTGTGTGTGTGTGTACACATACATTTGTGAATTACAGTCCCTGCGGGGGGCTCCACTTTTAGAAGATATAACCTAACCCAACCCGTGTTTGTTACACTGTAAACTCATATAAAATTTTACTTTGCATTAAAAAGCGTATTTTTACTACTAAGCAAGCGAGAAATCTATTCAGAAATTAATAATACATTTTTATATATATAATGGAAAAGAGTTTATTACAATGTTATTATAATGTGATTACAATGGATATGCTTTGCTCATTATATCGAAGAAAGTATCAAAACGTTCGTTGAATTTATAATGTCTCTTAAATATAAATTCTGCAAGATATGCCTGATAGTGGTAGGTACGTGATACACTGTATTAAATGTATATGGTGTCACAAATATTACGTTTTAGTTAGTAAATTTTTTTGTTAATAACTTTTTGATAAACGACGAGCGACGGCTAAAATTTTTTGAATGTTACTCAGGACAGTGAGCTTGACAATATATGTGAAGGTCAAGGTCATTGGGGCTGGGTCCGTTATTATGCATATTTACCATGTATGTATATTTTTTAAATATATAAGCAAATTATATAAAGATATATAAAGAATAAGTATATATACATATACAGGGTGTTCGGAAATTCAATCGACAAATTTTCAGAGATTGTCGGGGGCACCATAAGAATCATTTTTTGCAAATGAACCTGGGGTCGGAAACGTGTCATTACATCGTTACGGCATACGGAGTGTTCGAAAGAGTCGGGACCTCGAAATATCACAAAAAATAGAAGTTTTACAAAAAATTGTTTTAAACAAAAGTTGTAGGGTGTAAAAAGATCTATTTACTGGCGCCATGTGTTTGACCTTGGATGGCGTCGCCAAGTTCACGACAAGGCCACATTGAATATGCAATAAAAAGTGAAGGGTTCCATTTCAAAAATTCAAAGTGGCCTTGTCGTGACCTTGGCGACGCCATCCAAGGTCAAACACATGGCGCCAGTAAATAGACCTTTTTACACCCTACAACCTTTGTTTGAAACAATTTTTTGTGACATTTCGAGGTTCCGACTCTTTCGAACACTGTATGCCGTAGCGATGTAATGACACGTTTCCGACCCCAGATTCATTTACAAAAAATGATTCTTATGGTGCCCCCGACAATCTCTGAAAATTTGTCGATTTCCGAACACCATGTATACAGGGTGGCAGGGAAGTTTTGACAGTCCCGAAGTGTGAAGGTAGATTGGCTCAAATTAAGAAGGAAGCTATTATACTATTTTGCGATATTCGCAATAATTAATGAAAAATTAATTAAAGAAGATCGACCAATGCGCGTGGCTCGAAGCACACGACAGCGAAGGCGGTCTGACTGTAACATAATGGCGGCGCGCGGCGAAGCGGTGATTGGGGAGGGGAGGAGGCTTCGCCACGCGCTTACACACTCATCGCTCCTCGAAGTAAGTTATGAAACATGGCGTGCCCGGATCGTAATCAAATAGAGATTAAATATTTAATTACATAATATCTAATATTTTACATTTTATTGGAGATATATTTGTTTATAATGTAAACAATCCGGGCACGCCAAGTTTTCATAACTTACTTTGATTTAAAGACTGTGCGATTTAAAATTTGCGTAACTTTTTTTTTAAATTATATACATTATATAATATAAAAAGTGTTTTAAGAATTAAAAGAATCCTAATTCTCATTTAATATTTTAAAAATCAATTTCCTCTGAATAAATATAAAATGCGTTTTAATTCCTTAGGGAGAATTTATGTATAATATTTCTACTGTATAAAATTGATATTTCACGGCAAATATTATATCAAATTTACAAATTGCTCTTAAGTACTTGGCTAATAGTAATTATTGATTTCATATTTAGTTTTGATATTTAATTTTTTAATATTTTTTTATTAAAATTATTTGTTGAGGTATTGTTTTTTAGGAAAATGATTTTTTGAGGGAAAATTACTGTAAAAAATTATTTTTAAGGAATTTTTTTATTAAAGATGCATACAAGGTAGAATATTTTTTATTTAATAATTAGAGATTTGGCTCAAGTAATCAAAAAATTAAAAAGAAAATGGCATAAGAGCCAACGCGCGGTAGTTGGAGCGCAGAGAAGCAACAACACTTCTTTCTTTTTTCAATATTAGTTTATTAAAAAACACATTATAATAACAAAAAACGAACGTTTCGGATTATCTTTTGATCCTTCTTCAGCGCGATGTTAACAATTTATATTACAGATAGTGACGCGTTACATTAAACGAATTTGTTCTCGACGCGTAGGTGACGCTAAATTGCATCCCGCGGAGGTCTAGTAAGCGCTCTGCTTCCAACAGTCAATTAAATATACTATAGTTATACTATGCGAGAAGCCTTCATTTGCGCACAGTACAATTGGACACGTTGCAATTGCACACCGTGCTATTAGACACATAAGATTGCGCACCGTTCGATTGGACATGTTACATTTGCCCACCATTCAATTGGACACAGTTCTTTTGCGCACAGTTCTTTTGCGCACCGTTCGATTGGACACGTTACATTTGCCCACCGTTCAATTGGACACAGTTCTTTTGCGCACAGTTCTTTTGCGCACAGTTCTTTTGCGCACAGTTCTTTTGCGCACATTACTTTTGCCCACATTACTTTTGCGCACATTACTTTTGCCCACATTACTTTTGCCCACATTACTTTTGCCCACAGTTTTATAAACCCATGTGGAATCCCAGTTTGCGTTCCAAAGTATACGCACAGCTGCACACCCGCCTCCCGCCCCACCGCCCCCCCGCCCCCCCGTTGCAAACCCATGTGGAACCTCCCTTCGCATGGAAAAGTATATGTGCGCAATTGAACTGTGGGCAAAAGTAATGTGCGCAAAAGTAATGTGGGCAAAAGTAATGTGCGCAAAAGTAATGTGGGCAAAAGAACTATGCGCAAAAGAACTGTGCGCAAAAGAACTGTGTCCAATTGAACGGTGGGCAAATGTAACGTGTCCAATCAAACGGTGCGCAAAAGAACTGTGCGTAAAAGAACTGTGTCCAATTGAACGGTGGGCAAATGTAACGTGTCCAATCGAACGGTGCGCAATCTTATGTGTCTAATAGCACGGTGTGCAATTGCAACGTGTCCAATTGTACTGTGCGCCAATGAGCCACTCCCATACTATGCGACGTCACAGCAGATCTTACAAATCGAATAAAAATAACAAAATAAATACCGAAAGATATTACACGTGAATAAGCATTTTTGCTTAAATTAATAGTTAGAAGCATGGCTCACCAGATTCCGCGCTTTCTACAATTAATAATATAGTATGCCGCTGTGCGCCCCATGTCGATTCGAGATTCGATGACGAACTGTATAAATATGTCCTCGGTTGTCAGGACGTAAACATGGACTCAACCAAGGACATGCGCAGTTGACTCAACGATAACAAACATACCGACGCGTGAACGAACGCCTCATATTTTCGATAAATTATCGATTATCGTCGCAAATGTATGATGCAAGCCCTCTGTATCACTCTGCAAGTTCAAGCTATTTTTTTGGCGCTTGATAAATAGCATTTCAGAGACAAGCCTTTTGCCCAACGAGGACTCCCTGTCCAAAATCTCAGATTCTTCCCAATTAAAATCGTGACCGAATTCCAGTCTGTGATTAGTTATAACCGAAGGTTGTGACGTATTTCGTCGAATGTGATTTCGGTGTTCAGAAATTCGTTTTTTTAACTGTCTGCTAGTTTGGCCGACATATGACGCATCGCAATCATTGCACGAGACTTTATACACTACATTGTTACACGAATCTTTTGGCATTATGTCTTTATGGACCTTGACTTTATGGACCTTGACAAAATTAAAGTTTATTTAAGCCAAAATAAGAAACTCCTGTGTCATGATTACGAAGAACTCGCTTAAATTGTTCCGAAAACGTTGGAAGAGATGGTGTTTAATAAAAGAAAAGTGTAGCATTCCCCGCGACGAATTCTTGACTGCAGTTCGGTTTATATTAAATTCTACTTTTTTCACTTTTGATGGAAAAATATACCAACAAACATTCGGAACTCCCATGGGCTCTCCCCTATCCCCCATCATTGCTGATATCACTCTGTAAGATTTGGAAAATAAAGCAATTGGACGAGTTCCCTTCAATCTACCTTTCTATTATAGGTATGTGGATGATATAGCTTTGGCGGCTCCCTCTTCTATGTTCAATGAGGTCTTGGGTATCTTCAACTCTTTCCACCCAAGGCTTCAGTTTACATTGGAGGAGGGAGTTGATAATAAACTTAATTTTCTTGATGTTACGATAATCGTGAACAATAATTTAATCGAATTCGATTGATATCACAAACCTACTTTTTCCGGGAGATATCTAAATTATAAGTCGAATCATCCACTATGCCATAAGAGGGGAACAATCGTAGGATTGGTGGATCGTGCCTTTTTATTATCGCATCCGAGATTCCATCAAAAAAACTTTGAGCTGATAGTCGGCGTCCTCTTGGACAATGGCTATCCTCTATTTTACATTTTCCATGTAATACGAGCACGTCTGAAGTTGCTATTGGCCTTGAATCGGACAGGCTTGGAGCCCGACGAGGACCACCCTGAGAAAAGACCCTCTTCATATTTCATAATCCCATACATTCCAACGTTTTCGGAACAATTTAAGCGAGTTCTTCGTAATCATGACACGGGAGTTTCTTATTTTGGCTTAAATAAACTTCGTAATTTTGTCAAGGTCCATAAAGACATAATGCCAAAAGATTCGTGTAACAATGTAGTGTATAAAGTCTCGTGCAATGATTGCGATGCGTCATATGTCGGCCAAACTAGCAGACAGTTAAAAAAACGAATTTCTGAACACCGAAATCACATTCGACGAAATACGTCACAACCTTCGGTTATAACTAATCACAGACTGGAATTCGGTCACGATTTTAATTGGGAAGAATCTGAGATTTTGGACAGGGAGTCCTCGTTGGACAAAAGGCTTGTCTCTGAAATGCTATTTATCAAGTGCCAAAAAAATAGCTTGAACTTGCAGAGTGATACAGAGGGCTTGCATCATACATTTGCGACGATAATCGATAATTTATCGAAAATATGAGGCGTTCGTTCACGCGTCGGTATGTTTGTTATCGTTGAGTCAACTGCGCATGTCCTTGGTTGAGTTCATGTTTACGTCCTGACAACCGAGGACATATTTATACAGTTCGTCATCGAATCTCGAATCGACATGGGGCGCACAGCGGCATACTATATTATTAATTGTAGAAAGCGCGGAATCTGGTGAGCCATGCTTCTAACTATTAATTTAAGCAAAAATGCTTATTCACGTGTAATATCTTTCGGTATTTATTTTGTTATTTTTATTCGATTTGTAAGATCTGCTATGACGTCGCATAGTATAACTATAGTATATTTAATTGACTGTTGGAAGCAGAACGCTTACTAGACCTCTGCGGGATACAATTTAGCGTCACCTACGCGTCGAGAACAAATTCGTTTAATGTAACGCGTCACTATTTGTAATATAAATTGTTAACATCGCGCTGAAGAAGGATCAAAAGATGATCCGAAACGTTCATTTTTTGTTATTATAATATGTTTTTTAATAAACTAATATTGAAAAAAGAAAGAAGTGTTGTTGCTGTGTCTGCGCTCCAACTACCGCGCGTTGGCTCTTATTCCATTTTCTTTTTAATATTTTTTATGTACTTCGCGTATTTTTTTTACCTTTGTAAGGTTTTTTTAGAGGGATTTCACACCTTTTTGTAAAATTTTTTACCCTTTCTACAAATTATTTTTTTGGGGAAAATATTTGCATATTATTTTTAGGGATATTTTTTATTTTTGAAAATTGTTACTGCATAGTAAATTAGTCTTTCTATAAGTCTTATCTGACGGCATATGTTTTATATTTCTATGGTACACCGTTTCTGCAACATTAGATTTCACCCCCAAGGGGTGGTTTTTAAAAATTGTTATCATACGGTAAATTAGTCTTTCTACAAGTCATAACTAACAGTATAGGTTTTATATTTTTATGGTGCACCGTTTCTGAAATATTAGATTTCACCCCTAAGGGGTGGTTTTTAAAAATTATTATTATACGGTAAATTAGTCTTTTTACAAGTCTTATCTAACAGCATAGGTTTTATATTTTTATGATACTCCGTTTCTGAAATATTAGATTTCACCCCCAAGGGGTAGTTTTTAAAAATTGTTATTATACACTTAATTAGTCTTTCTACAAGTCATAACTAATAGTGCAGGTTTTATATTTTTGTGATGCACCGTTTCTGAAACATTAGATTTCACCCTCAAGGGGTGGTTTTTAAAAATTGTTATTATACGGTAAATTAGTCTTTTTACAAGTCTTATCTAACAGCATAGGTTTTATATTTTTATGATACTCCGTTTCTGAAATATTAGATTTCACCCCCAAGGGGTGGTTTTTAAAAATTGTTATTATACGGTAAATTAATCTTTCTACAAGTCTTATTTAACGGTATAAGTTTTTAATTTTTATGGCACACCGTTTCTGAAATATTAGATTTCATCCCCAAGGGGTGGTTTTTAAAAATTATCATTATACGCTAAATTAGTCTTTGTAGAAATCTTAACTAACGGCACAGGTTTTATATTTTTGTGGTGCATCGTTTCTGAAATATTAGATTTCACCCCCAAGGGGTAGTTTTTAAAAATTATCATTATACGGTAAATTAGTCTTTTTACAATTCTTATCTAACAGCATAGGTTTTATATTTTTGTAGCACACCGTTTCTGAGATATTATATTTCACCCCTAAGGGGTGGTTTTAAAAATTATTATTATACGGTAAATTAGTCTTTTTACAAGTCTTATCTAACAGCATAGGTTTTATATTTTTATGATACTCCGTTTCTGAAATATTAGATTTCAGCCCCAAGGGGTGGTTTTTAAAAATTGTTATTATACGGTAAATTAATCTTTCTACAAGTCTTATTTAACGGTATAAGTTTTTAATTTTTGTGGCACACCGTTTCTGAAATATTAGATTTTATCCCCAAGGGGTGGTTTTTAAAAATTATCATTATACGCTAAATTAGTCTTTCTAAAAATCTTAACTAACCGCACGGGTTTTATATTTTTATGATACTCCGTTTCTGAAATATCAGGTTTCACCCCCAAGGGTTGGTTTTTAAAAATTGTTATTATACGCTTAATTAGTTTTTCTACAAGTCATAACTAACAGTATAGATTTTATATTTTTGTGGCACACCGTTTCTGAGATATTAGATTTCACCCCTAAGGGGTGGTTTTAAAAATTATTATTATATGGTAAATTAGTCTTTGTAAGAAACCTTAATTAACGGCGTAAGTTCCATATTTCTGCGACGCATCATTTTCGAGATATTATTTTTCCCTTATAATAGAAAATTTCAAAAACCATCCTCAAGGGATGGTTTTTGAAATTTTCTATTATAAGGGATAGTTTTTGAAAATTGTTACTATACAATAAATTACTTTTTTTTTAAATTTTATTTAACAGAAGTTCCGTATTTTTACGGCTCCGTTTCTAAGATATTAAATTCCACCCCGAAGGGATAGTTTTGAAAATTGTTACTGTACGATAAATTAATCTCTCACACGTACGTACACACATGCATATACATATCGCACGTATGCACGCATATGATTTTGTCTCTTAAAGCATTGTACATATCGAAGCAATAATCGTATACGCAGCGGTGTGAACGCCGCTTGAGGGACAAACTCGCTTTGCTTGTATGCGTGCGAGCATACGTACGTGAGACTGAAAATCCGGGATAACGTAAAATGTCACAATTTTGACATACGATCATCATTTCTCGGGATTGACTGCACTGATTTTATTCAAACTGGTCGCAATCGAAAGCTTATATTCACATTACATAATAAAAGTGTCGTTAGATTTTTGATTACGGTCTTAGTTTCTGAAATATC
The DNA here is from genome assembly GCF_025532165.1 of Camponotus vicinus. Lineage (NCBI taxonomy): Eukaryota > Metazoa > Arthropoda > Insecta > Hymenoptera > Formicidae > Camponotus > Camponotus vicinus. The sequence goes on from NW_028141979.1 coordinate 13,530,373, forward strand.
TTAATCGAAAGTTTACATGACGTGAAATTCCGGATAAGGTACTTGGTAGCGCCGCGTCGAGAGCAGTGACTCTCAATGCTCGGATCCTATTTTTTATGTATTTGGCGTCACGACGCTACCGCGTCGCTTGATTATGTATATTTATATTTAGTCTGTAAAATAGATATTTATTATTTACCTTGCGCTCCAATTATCATACCTTACTGGCTCTTATTTGCCAATTTTTAATCAATATTTTAATTTATTATTTAACTTGCACTTCATTATTTGTCACCACTCAAAATGCGGTTAATAACACATGTCACTAATGACACATGTCACTAATATCGCAAAGCATCGTTATCGTAATCTTCTGTCGAGAGTAAGAAACGCACGTTTTCTTTTTCTATGTGTTGTGTATATGTGTGTTGATGACGATGATAAAGACGTTTCTTAATTGAAAATTTTCATATTTCGATTTTGCGTTATGATATTTCTGTTTATATATCATGCAGCACAAAAATAAAGATACTTTCTTTATATGATTCAAACTCGCTCTATTGATTAAGCCTAGTAAGAATTCGATTCGTTCAGCCGTTATTGAAATCCGGTAATCTGAGTTACTCTCAACTGTCCAACTCGCGTATAGATACACAGAGTGCCTCGCTAATGTTTCGCATGAACTTGGCATGAGACACTACCGTGTCTTTTGATAAGCTAGAGCAGGGAAACGCAATTAAATTTTTTGTGACGGCTCAAATATAAAATTTGAGATTACACTATGAGCCGCAGCTAAATTCAGAACTTATATTTTTTACCTTCTCTGTATTAGGAATCACCATGTGAAGATAAGGCTAAGTAAAATCCCTTTTTTTTAGGGGTTTTTATATTTTTTCTGCAGGTTAAGTATGGTTGTCGCGGACCACATTGGAAAGCCTCATGGTCTAAATCTGGCCTACGGAGCGCCAATTGCATATGCTTGATCTAAAAGGCTTACTTTATAATGTAAAAATGTATTTACTAAATACAAAGCTTATTTTATAATATAAAAATGTATTTACTAAATGAAAAGATTAATACATATATATTCTCTAAGATTTCATGTTTTATTTGAGATATACAGGCTGTTCGGAAAATCGCCCGTAGTATTTCGGGAAGTGATTCGGGACCCAAAAAGAAGAAAAAAAAGCTACATAAACATAGGTCCGGAAATAAGTCGTTTCCGAGTTATAATCACTTTTATATTAAAAAATCGTAATTATTTAAATTTAGTTTTAAAAAAATTTAGTTAATTTTAAAAGAGGGATGCCAAGCGGACTATAAATTACGATTTCTTTAACATAAAAGTGGCTATAACTCGGAAATGACTTATTTTCGGACTTATGTTTATACAGGATGTCCGGAAAATCGCCCGCAGTACTTCGGGAAGTAATTCCGGACTCAAAAAGAAGGAAAAAATTTATATAAACATAGGTCTGAAAATAAGTCATTTCTGAGTTACAGCCACTATTATGTTAAAAAAATCATAATTTATAATCCGCATCGCATCCCTCCTTTAATTTTTTTTTAAATTTTAAATTTAAATAATTACGATTTTTTTAATATAAAAGTGACTATAACTCGGAAATGACTTATTTCCGGACCTATGTTTATATAGCTTTTTTTTCTTCTTTTTGGGTCCCAAATCACTTCCCGAAATACTGCGGGCGATTTTCCAGACACCCTGTATAAATGAGGCATATATATGAGGGCACGCCAAGTTTCCATGTCTTAGTTCGATTTGAAGGCCATTTATGCGATTTAGAATTTGCATGAATCTATATATAATATATATATATATATATACAGGGCGATCCCGAAAAACCTTCCGTCTGTAAAATGACGTATTCCTGACACCATTCTAAGACAATTTTTCCTTTACCAAAATTTGATTTGAAGCGTAGTTTTTGAATTATGAGCAAAAATAATTAGTAAATCACGCGTCGGGTACGGAAGGTAGGCAGGAGCGGCGCGGCGTGCCGCGAGCGCGGGCGCAGCTGACCGCCCGACGGGTGATTACCACCGCATGAGTCGCTAACTATTTTATCTTATAACATAAAATTATGCTTTAAATAAAATTTTGGTAAAGAAGAAAATGTCTTAGAATTACGTCAGAAATACGTGTTCCTTAAAATAACGTTATTTTAATAATGAAAAGTTGTTCCGGATCGCCGGCCGTCCGACGTTGCAATCAGCTGATTGCTACACGCGATGTGTGTATGGCGGAGTGTGTGCGTAAGAGAGAGAGAGAGGGAGAGAGAGAGAGGGAGAGAAAGAGAGAGGGAGAGAGGGAGGGTAGGAGGGACAGACATTCATACACACGCACGCACTTTTTTTCTCGCTCTCTTTCTCTCTTTTACACAACACTCATACACTCTCTCATTCAGTCTCTCACTCACACTCTCTCGGTCACTCACTCACTTGCTCACTTACCTTGTAGCAGCGTAGCGAATCTTCATGCTATGTATTGTTGTTATCTGCTGCACGGTTATGATTGCTAGAGATGCGCGACACATCGCGAAATTTTTTCGATTATTAGTCTCACACTCGATTGACACAATACAAATTATACGATAACGAGTTTACTGTTTATTCACTCACTATCGATTTATCGATACCAAAAATTACTTTCAAAGAAACGCGAATGCAAACAGCACATGACTCGACGCGAAGCGACGGACCGCGGAGACTGCGCGACCACAAGAGTTATGTTGCCAGAAACGCGACACGCGACATCTAACAAACGACTTACGCGTGGCGCGTGATTGACGCGAGATAAGACGAACGATCGGCTAAAACCTTCGCATTGCGAATGCGGTAGAAAACATGAAACGTATAATGACATACTTAAAAAATTAATTATTTATTATAAATAATAACTATTTCTAATTATAATAAATAATTATTATTTTAAAAAGCATGTGTTATACGTTATTACGTTTTCGAAATTATTGCATTCACGATGCGAAGATTTAAGTCAATCGCAAGAATAATGTAATTAAAATTACATTTGGAAAAATTTATTTTTATTCTGCTCACAATGAAATGTTTCAACGTGAAAATGTATTGGTCGCTCTGAAAAGAGTGGATTGACTAAAAAAAATTTTAAAGCAGATGCTCAAAATGCCCGCCATCCATCCTAATGCAAGCTCTCATGCGTTGATTGCACCATCGATCGTGTATCTAATTTATACGATCTTCGCTGAGGGTCTATGTCCCTCCTCGCCTCCCGCGACCAATCGCGAATGTCGCGGACGCTAATTAGTGATTAGTCGCGGGAGGCGAGGAGGGGCATAGACCCCCAGCGAAGATCGTATAAATTAGACGCACGATCGATGGTGCAATCAACGCATGAGAGCTTGCATTAGGATGGATGGCGGGCATTTTGAGCATCTGCTTTAAAATTTTTTTTAGTCAATCCGCTCTTTTCAGAGCGACCAATACATTTTCACGTTGAAACATTTCATTGTGAGCAGAATAAAAATAAATTTTTCCAAATGTAATTTTAATTACATTATTCTTGCGATTGACTTAAATCTTCGCATCGTGAATGCAATAATTTCGAAAACGTAATAACGTATAACACATGCTTTTTAAAATAATAATTATTTATTATAATTAGAAATAGTTATTATTTATAATAAATAATTAATTTTTTAAGTATGTCATTATACGTTTCATGTTTTCTACCGCATTCGCAATGCGAAGGTTTTAGCCGATCGTTCGTCTTATCTCGCGTCAATCACGCGCCACGCGCAAGTCGTTTGTTAGATGTCGCGTGTCGCGTTTCTGGCAACATAACTCTTGTGGTCGCGCAGTCTCCGCGGTCCGTCGCTTCGCGTCGAGTCATGTGCTGTTTGCATTCGCGTTTCTTTGAAAGTAATTTTTGGTATCGATAAATCGATAGTGAGTGAATAAACAGTAAACTCGTTATCGCGTAATTTGTATTGTGTCAATCGAGTGTGAGACTAATAATCGAAAAAATTTCGCGATGTGTCGCGCATCTCTAGCAATCATAACCGTGCAGCAGATAACAACAATACATAGCATGAAGATTCGCTACGCTGCTACAAGGTAAGTGAGCAAGTGAGTGAGTGACCGAGAGAGTGTGAGTGAGAGACTGAATGAGAGAGTGTATGAGTGTTGCGTAAAAGAGAGAAAGAGAGCGAGAAAAAAAGTGCGTGCGTGTGTATGAATGTCTGTCCCTCCTACCCTCCCTCTCTCCCTCTCTCTTTCTCTCCCTCTCTCTCTCCCTCTCTCTCTCTCTTACGCACACATTCCGCCATACACACATCGCGTGTAGCAATCAGCTGATTGCAACGTCGGACGGCCGGCGATCCGGAACAACTTTTCATTATTAAAATAACGTTATTTTAAGGAACACGTATTTCTGACGTAATTCTAAGACATTTTCTTCTTTACCAAAATTTTATTTAAAGCATAATTTTATGTTATAAGATAAAATAGTTAGCGACTCATGCGGTGGTAATCACCCGTCGGGCGGTCAGCTGCGCCCGCGCTCGCGGCACGCCGCGCCGCTCCTGCCTGCCTTCCGTACCCGACGCGTGATTTATTAATTATTTTTGCTCATAATTCAAAAACAACGCTTCAAATCAAATTTTGGTAAAGGAAAAATTGTCTTAGAATGGTGTCAGGAATACGTCATTTTACAGACGGAAGGTTTTTCGGGATCGCCCTGTATATATGTATGTATATATGCATCATATAATAAGTGCTTTAGGAATTAAAGTAATCTTAACTCATTTAGTATCGATTACAAATTATTATCACATAATTTATTATACTTGACTGATTATAAATATAAAATGTCTTAATATCGCTAGTCAATTAATCAAAGGATCAATTAAAATAATGTATTCGACCAAACTAGCCAGAAATTTTTGTTTATTAATACGACGTTTCGACCATATGGTTGTGGTCCTTATCAAGTATATACTGGAATAAAGATTTATAATTAATTAATTAACGATTAGAATACATAGTACGCTCACAAAATTAGGGTGTGAACAATTCTCATACCGATCAGGAGACAGGCATAGACGATAATTTTGTGAACTACACAAGTCACATTTGCGAAAAATATGTTCGAAAGAGGGAAATGAGATGTTCTATATCAAGAAACTCAATAATTTAATTAACCTACAGAAAGACACAGAGAGTTTAAACAACATTTACGACAAAATAATAAAGGTCACTTAGTTTCGTTTTTCCTCCCGATGTATTTAGTTTCTTGACGAAGTCTCACATGGACACATCAATTTGTCTCTAAAGTTCAAAATCTAGTTAACGTTTTTTTCGCAAATGTGACTTGTGTAGTTCACAAAATTATCGTCTATGCCTGTCTCCTGATCGGTATGAGAATTGTTCACACCCTAATTTCGTGAGCGTACTATGTATTCTAACCGTTAATTAATTAATTATAAATCTTTATTCCAGTATATACTTGATAAGGACCACAACCATATGGTCGAAACGTCGTATTAATAAACAAAAATTTCTGGCTAGTTTGGTCGAATACATTATTTTAATTGATCCTTGACTGATTATGTTGATGTCATATCAAAGAATTTAAAAATTTTTCACTTTTATCATTTTTTTAGATTTTTTAAAGATATTTTTTATGTGTTATTTTTTTATCTTTGTAAGATTTTTTTAGTAGCTCCACTTTTTGTAAAAATTTGTATTATTTCTGCAATCATGTTGCATTAGCTGGACTTTTTAAAGTTCTTCGTATTCATAAATGTTTTTCTAATTTACCAGTAGATCCTAGAACTTTATTGCGTACACCAAAATACACCAAAATCGAAAATATTTCGCTGAATTGTATTCTCATTTTGGAATTCGTGTTGCATTAGAGAAATATTTTAGAAAATATAATTATATGTTTGATAATATAAATACCATAAATTTAGGAATTAATATTGATGGATTATTCAGTAAAGATAAGTATGTGGGAAGAGGTCAGACGTGTCTATATGCCCATTCGGTCAACGAGCGACAGAATCCATCCGTGGCAACGGCATCGACACATATCTGTGAAGAGAGCATTCACACATTTTTCAGCCCAACGAATAATTGCCAGAAAACAATATTGGATTAAAAAAATATGTGAGGCGGAAGTGGCTGGATCGGGAATCGAACCCTTTCGCTTTCCAGGCAACTCTAGACCACTGAGCTATGCATGCTGGCTTCCGACTGACCTTCTGTGAGAAACGGCATCGACGAGCACAACGCCATAGAGTGATCACATCTCTCAAGATCCCTCTAGTAAATAACAATATCCCCACTGTGCCAATAACAGTGGCGAATAGATTCTAAATAAGGCCGTAGCAAGCCTCCAGTAAAGATAGGGATGTATGTGAGAGGAGGTCAAACGTGTCTACATACCTTTATCAAAATCTTCATCATTATGATCAATCTTGGATGTGTTTTGCCATATAAAGAAATTTTTATAATTGGAGCATATTATGGAAGAAACTAACAAATTGCAATGAGTTTTTGCAAGATTTTGTTGAAGAAATGATAGAGTTAGCAAACAATAGAATTTGTCTATGTGAAAAATCTTATAATATTCAAATTAAACAAATTTTATACGATGCGTCTGCAAAATCCTTCATATTAAATATAAGATCACAGCGGTTATTTTAGTTGTACAAAATGCATAATTGAAGGTGAATATAGAAAAAAACGTATTTGTTTTGCAGATATTCATGTTGCAAAGAGAACGAATAATGATTTCTTAAATGAAATAGATGACAATTTTCATTTAGGCTTTACCAATTTAAAACAAATACCGCAATTACATTTTATAGAAAATATTCCTCTTGATTATATGCATTTATTTTGCTTTGGAATTATGAGAAAATGTTTATATATGTGGACAAAAGGTGACTTAAAAGTTCGTTTGCAATATCATAACTGCCAAATATTATCAAGCATTTTAGAAAATATTAAATATAGCATACCAGTTGAATTTTGCAGAAAACCGAGATCTTTGGATTACTTAAAACAATGGAAAGCAACTAAATATAGGCAAATTTTATTATACACGGGCCCTGTTGTCCTTCGAAAAATACTTTCAAATAATTTATACCATCATTTTCTAACACTTACTGTAGCAACTAGAATTTTATGCTGTAAAAATTTATGTAACAATTATTTGAATTACTCTGAAGAATTATTAATTTATTATGTTAACACTTTTAAAATTTTATATGAAAAATACAATATTTTTCATAATGTTCATGGTCTGATTCATTTATGCGACGATGTTCGCATACATGGCACTTTAAATTTATTTAGCGCTTTCAAATATGAGAATTTTTTACAAGAAATAAAAAAAATAATTTGCAAAGCTGATAAATCACTGCAGTAATTACATAGAAGATATATGGAGAAAAATGATGCCATATGTAATACAGATTTGGCATATGAAGAAAATCCAAAGATACAATTACTCATTGAACATTGTGATGGTCCATTTATTCATGACTGTACAAATCCTCAGTACTTTTTTTTAATAATATATCTACCGCAACTAAGCCTCGCTTATCTAGCAGCTTGTATTTCAATATAGTCACTGTAAGATAATATTCCCTTGAATATTTCCGTTTATTACTTGCATCTTTCGTGCAGTTACTCTAGTCTAAGGAACTAAATCAGATGGCTTTAGTCCTTTTGAATCTCCGTACAACCCCTGTATAATTCAGCAGGTGCTGTACGAAGGAATTGCTGTGATTGCGAAGTCTCTGTTCATGCTTCGTTGCCATATGTTTTATTACTTCATCGATTGTATTTATGTTTAGGTTTTTATGAATACTCATTACGAACATACAAGTTTTTAATTAGCATTAGATTTCTTGGTACAGCCCCAAAGCTGTATTCCAGACTGCCGTACATCCAGACTGGTTTTGAGAACTTATTTGTATATTAGTAGTTTATTATGTATATTCAATTTAGATCGTCTTCCGAGTAATCAGTACATTTTCCTAAACTTGATGTCAAGCTCTTCTTTTTTTTCTTGATGTACCTTCCATTTCAGCTTCGCGTCTAGTGTCATGCCTAAGTACTTCGTTTGACTTCGTTTGCGTATGGAATTGTTTGAGAGTTAATTAAAATAGGAAGGTTTTTTTATTTTTTATACGTAAAACTCACGTGAACCGATTTGGATTCATTGAACTGGATTCGCCACCTTTTTGTCCAAGCGTCAACTTTATTTATAGTTAGTTGTAGCTTTTTTGTCGTTTCTCAATATTATCGTCAACTGCCAAAATTGCGGTATCGTCCACAAAAATAGCCATAATTGTGACTTCGTCTTATGGGATGTCACTTGTAAACAGAAGATAAAGGGTAGGTCCAAGGACACTTCCTTGCGGTACTCCAGCGGAGATTTCTTTGAAGCTCGAGTATTCGCTTCCATGTTTAACTCGAAAGATTTTTTTCAGATAAATAGGACTTTAGTAATTCACAATACTGATCAAGAAGTACCTGTCTTAATTTGTATAACAATCCCTTATGTCAGACCTTGTCAAAGGTCTGGGAGACATCAAGGAAAACACTCGAGTATACTTTTCTTTTTTCCAGCGTTTCTTCGATAGTATAATCGATTACTCTATGAATTTGTTCTACAGTCGAATGATTGTTTCTAAATCCAAATCTGGTGGTTTGGGATTAAACCTCTTTCTTGAAATATCGGGTTTAATCATCTTAACAACAGTTTTTCGAACATTTAGCCATTATCGGGAGTAAAGAAATAGGCCTATATGAATTCCTAACATTAGCATCTTTTCCTGGTTTATGAATCATAATGATTTCTATCACTTTCCATTGTCGTAGTATTTTAGTCTGATGACAGTATTAATAATATGTAGGAGTTTTAATTACGGCTTTCTCGGGTAATTCTTTGAGAATGCATCCAATGATCAAATCATATCCGGGAGCCTTCTCAATATTTATATTTGTCATTAATAACTTTTCTAAGTTCTTTAAGCGAAACTAGATGATTTCCACACTGTCTAATCTTGATACAGTATTAACATCTCTCTGTCTAATCTTGGTACAATATTTTCATCAGCCGATTGCCTAGAAAGAGGTTTAAATGTTTCTTGCAGATGATCCGCAAATAGTCTTTTCTTGATCATTTCTTGCCCAACCATTATTATCTTTACGATTAGGCGGTGACTGTATCTTAGATCTTTTGAGTCCTTTTGTGGCTTTCCAAAGCGAGTCCGAGTTTTTATCAGCAGTTAATCCTTCCACATAATTACTAATTGTTTGATTTTTTATTTCAGCAATCTGTACATTAAGCTGGTTACTTAATCTATTCAGCACCGTTTTATCTTGGGGCACAGCTCAGCTGCCACTTCTTGTACTCTCTATACTCCTCTTCTCCTTGATCAATTGTCGTACTTCAAGCGGGTAATTAATACTTGTTTTGATTAATTTGCCTTCGGCAGAGGGAGTGTTGTTCCACGCTGCTTATTATATTATGTTGGTTATTAAGAGGTCAACTTCAATTTCTAATTGATTAGTCGTTTTTAGTGGAACTTGCAGTTCAATGCAGTTGTCGAGCTCAGATTTAAACCCACTCCAGTTAGTTTAGTGGCTAGTTAAACTAGACGGCGCTTTCTTTAGAATTGGCGTCTCACTTATGGTTAAAATGACAGGCGTGTGGTCCGAGGATAGGTCACTGCAGCCGTCCACCTTTATTTAATTATCTGATAGTCCTTTAACTACAAAAAAGTCAATGAAATCTGGGACTTTATTAAGATCTGTCGGCCAGTAAGTTGGCTTTCCAGTCAAATGGAAGTCACAGCTTCGAAGTCAACATTGAGAAGCAATTTACCTTTGGGGGAGTTCAGCCTAGAGCCCAATTAAGTATGTTTCGCATTAAAGTCATCCTCAATAATAAAATTATTGCTGAGAGAGTTAAATAATTCTAAATAGTCGCTTTTCTGAAGTTTATATTGCAGGGGGCAGTAGATCGCCGAGATGTTAACTTCCGTATTTTTTGTTTTCACTCGAACAGTAATCGCCTGCACTTTCCAGTTCAATTTTTAAATCTTCAGTATGCTGAATTAAATCCTTGATTATTACAGTAATTCCTCCTCTAATTGTGTTAAAAGGATGAATAGAGTTTTAATTTGTATACCTATGTATTTTAATATAAGATTGTCTGGTAAAATGTATTTCCGATACTAGACAGATATCTATTTTGTCATTCCATAGAAAAGCTTCTAGTTCATGTTTTTTGTGTAACAGCCCGTTGGCATTCCAAGCTGCAATTTTTAGATAATTTATCATTTTTTCTTTCTGGCTGCGCTGTTATTTTTAACAATATTCTTCAGTCTATCCTCCATCCTTTGCAGTCTATCGAATATTATTTTGTTCGCAATTTGCTCGTTCAGTTTATTGAGGATGAGTACTAAAGTTTCCGAATTATCGCCTGATTGTTTGTTATTTTTGTTATCGACCTTTAATACTTGTGCAAAGGTTTTGCGGTTAGGAATGGACTGTTTTCTTTTCTTATTTCATTTATTTTGCTGAACGGCTTATTGTTTGCTAATGGCTAAGTTCTCAGCTTTTGAGGTTTCATAAACTAATTTCGTCGTTTTTTGAATTCTTTCGCTTCTTCACATCCTCTATAGTTTGCTGAATGCGATCCTTTGCAGTTTATCCATTTTGGAGCAGATTGTCTGCTTTTATTGCAATTTATAGTAAGATGTTTTTCGTACATTTGACGCAACGCGGTTCTTTCCGACAGTAAACTTCCGTATAATCGTAGCCTTGGCATCTTTTGCATTGCGGTATCATCCTAGAGTTCCTCCTAAGTGGTTCGATGTTAACCACTATATTGAGAATTGTTTTAAGTTCATAGATTTTTTCCACATTTTCCTGGTTTTTGAACGTTAACATGAAGAGTGGAAGGTCACACTTGATAATTATCTGTTTGCCTAGATCACTAACTTGTTTTTCTTTCTTGAGGACATTAAGGATATTGACAACGTCAGTTATTTTAAAATTTCTTTTACATAAGTCATCTTGTATATCTTTTGTTGCACACGACGCATGAAGTCCTCAAGCCGCGGATTGATCTTTCATTTTTATTCTTGTATGTATGCCATTGGACCCCTTCGACATCGAGTTTATGCGTCAGAGTTCTGTATGTATCGGAGTCAGATACGTTAATTTTCCATACATCATTGTTTAGTATAGTGATCTTATGGTTCTCGATCTTAGCCAAATTAAACAGAGCGTGCAGTCTAGAGTACTTCTTAATACCAATTATGTTTATAGGTGGTGGTTGCAGCTCTTTTGGCCAAGTCCATTTTTTAATTCCAGCTTTCCTTCTATACTTGGGTTTTGATCGGTTTCCAGTGAGGATTCTGCTTTCCTTTTTTTTATTTGATCTTCTCCTTTTCATGATCCAATCAGTTTCGCGAGTTAGTTCTTCCTCCTCCGTATAATATAATAATCTTGGTTATTTGCAATGGCAGTCCCTACTCCCGCCTGATCATGCATATTACTGCTCTTAACTTTTTTTAATTCTTCATTCTCCGCTTTCAGCAATGAGATCTTGCTGAGTTGGCCACAGAAGAATTCAATTTCTTTAAGCCTCTCTCTGAGCATTTTATTATCTTCCTCAAGGCTATTGTTTTTCCCTGATGCTTCCTTTGGTAGTGTTGTTACTATGGGGCTTCTTTTAATGGAATCCTTGCCAAGCAATAGACGCCTCTCCCCCAGAATCCTTGGCGCCAGAGGGTGGATTTTCCAGATGAGCTGTTGGTCTGCCACTTGGGGTACTCATTTCCGTACATTTTTCCATTGTCTAGTTTTAAAAGTGTTGCTAGTTTTGGTCTATCCTGGGTATTTTATTTCTCCGGTATCCTCCAGCATGATGGGCTTTCCCCAATCTGCCACCTGGGAAGGCCCGATGGGGGACAACCCTAGCAACCCTATACGGGAAAATCCGCAGTATAAAAGTATTAATTGTAGGAAAATATCAGGACGAGATGCGTAAGGGATAGTCGCACAAACTCGGGAGAAGATATATCACGTGATATTAATTGAACATGATTTAATAAAGCTCGTTAGCGCTCTCCTTTCGAACCATACGCAACTCAAATCGAAATCGAACGTTACTCTCCGCTGTTGGGACTACAATGGTCTCGAGTCAAAAGACTACACTAGTGCGTCGCTTGCGCAACGACATATGTTGACCATTCGTGATCCCTTCCGTTGGTCCTTCCGTGCGGTTCAACAACGTTAAGTATTCGTTAAGGTTTTTTGGTATTCGGCTTGGAGGCGTCGAGGGATTTTCTTACATAATATTGCACAATATATTATAGAATTGAAGATGATAACGCTAATAATTGTTGTTTCATGAAAGACAAAAGTATCAATAAAATTTAAAAATATTGCATATTGTAATAAAAGAAAAACTCGCGCACCAGTTTGTGGATAGTAGCGCCTCTTGTGATCGTTACGCAAATTATTTGACGGAAGAAATAAACCATATGATTTGAATCATACCGAAGTTTTCTCGAAAACACACGGTATTTATTCGTCTTCCATTTTTTGAATCATTTTGAGTATCATAAAGCAATAGTCAGTTAACGAGAATATTACAAACTTTAGAATAAAGAAGTTCGAATACGTCAAATTATTGTTATACAGGGTGATCCAGAACAAACGTTTGTCTTTAAAAAAATAAATTGTCGAGTCTATTCTAAGACGATTATCCCTTTACCAAAATTGTCTACGAGGCTTAGCTTTTAAATTATTAAATAAAATAGTTTGCGAATTACGGAACGAGTACAAGAGGTAGACAGAGACGGCGCAACTCACCGTCTGATACAGGCGATCATGTGGGACGCTCGACGCGATCAGCTGATTGCTGCACACGATGAGTGTAATAATCAGTGTGTGTGTGTGTGGTGTATTTATGCACGCGTATCCACACATGCACCGTACTCTCTCTCTTTCTCTCTCTCTCTCTCTCCCTTTTTCTCTCTCACTCTCTCACTCACTCACTTATTCTTACCTTAATAATGAGATTCTTCATACTGCTGATAAATAGCAGTGCCCAGTGTGTTGCACGATAATAATCGTCGTCGACGAGACGTCGTTTCTTCAACACGCAGTCTGACACATCGTCAAATAAGCGAAGTTTTTTCTTTCATCACTTTCGACACTTTTACAAATTTACTCGCGCACTTAATCACTCACGATTGATAAAAGGAGGAATTTACCAACGGTTACGGTACGAATTTAATAAACGGTTAACGCATTTAATTATTAATTACACACTCGATTAAAGAAACGCGTTAACAGAACGCGATACTCGATGCAAAGCGCGTGACGCGACGACCGACGACAAGCAGGTCAGGTTAGTACTAGCGCGTAATGCTACACGTTTATGTTTGGCAGCGCTAGAGGCGCTAGTACTAACCTGACCTGCTTGTCGTCGGTCGTCGCGTCGCGTTTGCATCGAGTATCGCGTTCTGTTAACGCGTTTCTTTAGGCCCACTGTCCATGGAGCGTCGCTGCATATACGCATCAGCGTAGCGTATTTGAAGTGACGATACGCTTACGACAATGTTCTTTCCACGAAGCGTACACGAAGCGTACACTAAGCGTATAGTAAAAATAATCTAAAAGCGTAATAGTAGGTAAATTCATTTGGATTCATTCAAAAACACGATGTCGAGCGATGATGAGGATATCATTGTTTTATACAATTATATTCAACGGCGTAGAAATAAAAAAAGATACTGGTTACATCCATATATCGAAAAGAATATTAATTGCAGACTGTTTGTCGCTGCGAGGGAATTAGCTGAAGACGATTATGTATTTCAAACATTTTACAGAATGAGTAAAAATAGTTATCAAAATTTAATGGAAATGGTAGGACCATTAATTCAAAAACAAAACACCAATATGCGACAGTGTGTTAGTCCTGAAGAAAGAATTTTGATAACATTGAGGTAAGTAAAAAAAAAATTACTATATATATTAATATTTATTGTAAATTAAATATGTTACAAAGAATCAAATTGCAATTCTCTGGTAATATTAGAAGTATTAGGCTGTGTATTGATCTCATCGATATTGGTCCACTGTGTACTTGGCAAACCTGAGATTACAAAATTCAGCGGTGAAGGAGTTGATGCACGTAGTGAGTCAAGCGATTCTGTGGATGAAATTGGTGAAATGTTCCGGTACTTATGTGTTGACTCAGACCTTGTCTGAGTTCTTGGAAATATTTGCTGCGTAGAAGCTTCATGTTGTCGGGGTTGTGTCATAATTTCATCAAGCAGCATTAAAACTTTTAATTTGAATTTTCGCATTTGCTCATCTGTAAGTTTATTTACTTCCGGTAACAAGCTAACAAAGAACATTTTTCTGTAATCTTCGTCGTTTGGTTTTTTCTTTTCTTGCAAATAATCTACAAAGGCTCTGTCCACTTCATTATTACAAGGCTTAATTTTTCTTTTAGGTTTTTTGAATGTCTGACTGACTGACTGACTGGTAGATTCCGACGTGCTCTCGTAGATTTCTTCTTCACTTTGTATTTCATTTAATCGTTCATTTATTTGATCCATTTGCTCGTTGTCTTGAGGAGGATTGAGTAGGTTTCCAGTTGCATCTGTGTGAACTACTGGTCTGACGTAAGGCAAAACAAATTGCATCACATCATGCAAATAATATTGTTTCTTTTGCTTGGTAGAAGATCCGCTAGGAGGTTGTTTCAGACTTCTCACAAATCCATTTCTAATGTTCTTCCACTTTTCTTTGCAGTCGGCCACTAGAGAGAGAGAGGAGAAGAATAATTACATTATTTATTTCAGGTATTTAGCTACTGGCTGTCCATTTAGAGCATTAGCATTGTATTTTGCGAGAGGGGAATGTACAATATCAAGAGTTATTGCAGAAACAACGCAGGTTATATGGAACGCACTAAAAGAAACATATATGCCTGTACCGACTACAGATGAATGGAAGAGAATTGCAAGAAGATATTTTGAACTTTGGAATCTCCCAAATTGTTTGGGAGCTATTGACGGCAAGGATATTAGAATTCAAAAATTCCCCAACACAGGATCTGCTAATTTCAATTATAAAGGATATCATTCTATTATTTTATTGGGATGCTGTGATGCAGATGGCTATTTTATCACCGTTGAATGTGATTTTGCTGGAAGAAACAGTGACGGCGGTGTATTCCGTGTGTCAGCTTTAGGGCGATGGTTAGAAAGAAACGGTCTGAATATTCCTACTACATCACCATTGCCTTACGATGAAACTGGGAATAAATTTCCGTACTATTTTGTTGGTGATAACGCGTTCCCTCTAAGAAATAACTTAATGAGACCTTATGTTGTGAGGGGTCTTGATAATGTGAAAAGAATGTTTAATTATAGATTGAGTCGTGGACGAAAAAGTATAGAATGCGTATTCGGAATGTTGTCACAAAAATTTCAAGTACTTCTTAAACCGATCACATGTCGCAAATATGAAACCATAATTTCAATAGTTAAATGCACATGTATACTTCACAACTATATACGTAAAAACGATGGGGTTCCATACACAACCAGCACAGATAACCCTACAAATTCTGCAACATCCAAAAATATACCAAATTTGCAATCAAATATGAATTTCATACCTTCTCCTTCAGGTTTACGTAATTATCTAGCTAACTACTTTCTACAGCCAAATGTCGCCTTGCCGTGGCAATGGAATTATTGTATAAATGATGAATAAATTTTTATTCGTATTTACTTACCTGGCCATTTCATTTTAACCGCTACTTCACTCCATGCTTTGTCCGTAACGTCCTTCCTTGCATACTCTGATAAAGTATTGTTGTATAAACAAGGATATTTCTCAAAAGTTTCAACAAATATCGTAGCCGACATAACGCTAAATACACGAAAATCTGATCAACCGAGAACACGTGTGTCGCGCGTTGTACGCCAGTCGACCGACACGCTGTACGCCGGGCTTCGTGACGAAAGCATGCAGCGACGAAAACGCGACGTTGCCGCTTCGTCAACAGATGCCCATTGCTTTACATTGGTCGCTGCATGGAAGCGTACAGTAAGCGTAGAATATCTAATACGCGTCTATGCAGCGACGCCTCCGTGGACAGTGGGCCTTAATCGAGTGTGTAATTAATAATTAAATGCGTTAACCGTTTATTAAATTCGTACCGTAACCGTTGGTAAATTCCTCCTTTTATCAATCGTGAGTGATTAAGTGCGCGAGTAAATTTGTAAAAGTGTCGAAAGTGATGAAAGAAAAAACTTCGCTTATTTGACGATGTGTCAGACTGCGTGTTGAAGAAACGACGTCTCGTCGACGACGATTATTATCGTGCAACACACTGGGCACTGCTATTTATCAGCAGTATGAAGAATCTCATTATTAAGGTAAGAATAAGTGAGTGAGTGAGTGAGAGAGAAAAAGGGAGAGAGAGAGAGAGAGAGAGAAAGAGAGAGAGTACGGTGCATGTGTGGATACGCGTGCATAAATACACCACACACACACACACACACTGATTGTTACACTCATCGTGTGCAGCAATCAGCTGATCGCGTCGAGCGCCCCACATGATCGCCTGTATCGAACGGTGAGTTGCGCCGTCCCTGTCTACCTCTTGTACTCGTTCCGTAATTCGCAAACTATTTTATTTAATAATTTAAAAACTAAGCCTCGTAGACAATTTTGGTAAAGGGAAAATCGTCTTAGAATAGACTCGACAATTTATTTTTTTAAAGACAAACGTTTGTTCTGGATCACCCTGTATATACAGGGTGTATAAAAAGTACCGGGACGGTGAAATATCTCTAAAACTAAGAATTTCAGAAAAAAATGTTTCAGATAAAAGTTGTAGGATTTCAAAAGATCTATTTATTAACGCTATGAGTTTAACCTTGGGTGGCGTCGTCAAGGTCAGAGCAAGGTCACCTAGAATTTTTTAAATGGGACCCCCCCTATTTTTATTGCATATTCTTGTAGCTCATTTCGAGAGCTTTCCAAAACACTATAATTAAGTTAGTTTTCATTCAGTACTTTCCGAGTTATGAGGCTTGAAATCATTTCTTAATTTTACATAAACCGTAAAATATTTTGTAAAATATTCATTTTTCGATTATCTTAATACTTTTATGTACAAAATAATGAGAGGAATCAATTGGTGTAAAGAAAACACATAATTTCGAAAAAAAAATGTAATTGTTAATTGCAAATTACATTTTTTTTTTTTCGAAACAATTATGTGTTTTCTTTACAGGTTATAGTGGGACGGCTCTTGCCGCCGCGTGCTTCTACTCACGCAGATTGGCCGATCTTTTTTAATTAATTTTTCATTAATTATTGCGAAGAACGCAAAATGGTAAAGGACTTTTCTACTCACAAGGAAAGGCACGAAAGTGTCCCCCTCCGATTTTGATGAGCTTTTAATATGTTGTTTTGTAGACAAAAATAAGGAACACGTATCTTTTTATACGTGCCCATACTCGTGTTTAGGGGGTAAAACACCCCTTTGAAAAAAATCGGTTTTTCCCTTTCAAGATGAATATTTCAGAAACTATAAGAGATAGAAAAAAATTTTCAAATTAAAAGTTAAGTGGCTTCAAGAGTACTTTACAATTACAAAAAAATTTTTGTTTTTTAAATCTTCAAAATACCCCCACCACTAAATATATTTTTTTTAAATTTTGAAATTTCTTTATTACCATGTGAAGTGTTATTTTTTTACGAATCCATCTATATATAATTAAATTATGTTTCGAAAAGTCATTTTCCAGAATTAATTATAAACCTCTCTGTAATACGTTATTCGTGTCTGTCCATGCGCTCGATTTTTCGCGTAACACATCTTGTTTTTCCGTGATAGAAGATAATTAACAGATACATTTGAAAGACATTTTATATAATTTTCGGAAGTTTTTATCATGTTAGACATTTAACCCTAAGCAGTTGGATACATAATAAATATCGAGACACAAAAATAATATATTATACAGGGTGTCCCATTTTAAAAGTTCCACCCTCATAACTTTTCAGGATCAACGTTTGAAGGAAAACGACTCGGATAAAAGTTGTAGGGAACAAAGGGGGCTATCTAATAGTGGCCTTGGATTCGACATTAAAGGTCATTTTCAAAGTCATTTGAAGGTCAACTTCCGTTCTTTAAATGGGAACCCCTATTTTTTATTACTTATTCTTATAGCTCATCTCGAGAGCTTTCCAAAACACTATAATAAAGTATTTTTTCATTCAGTACTTTTCGAGTTATGAGGCTTGAAATAATTTCTTAATTTTATATAAACTATAAAATATCTAGTAAAATATTCATTTTTCGATTATCTTACCTTAATACTTTTATGTACAAAATAATGAGAGGAATCAATTGGTGTAAAGAAAAAACAGTTGTTTTTAAGAAAAAATATGTAATTTGCAATTAACAATTCCATATTTTTTCTTAAAAACAACTGTATGTTTTCTATACACCAATTGATTCCTCTCACTATTTTGTACATAAAAGTAGTAAGATAATATAATCGAAAAATGAATATTTTACTAGATATTTTATAGTTTATATAAAATTAAGAAATTATTTCAAGCCTCATAATTCGAAAAGTACTGAATGAAGAAATACTTTATTATAGTGTTTTGGAAAGCTCTCGAGATAAGCTACAAGAATAAGTAATAAAAAATAGGGGTTCCCATTTAAAAAACGAAAGTTGACTTTCAAATGACCTTGAAAATGACCTTTAATGTCGAATCCAAGGTCACTATTAGATAGCCCCCTTTGTTCCCTACAACTTTTATCGGAGTCGTTTTCCTTCAAACGTTGATCCTGAAAAGTTATGAGGGTGGAACTTTTAAAATGGGACACCCTGTATAATATATTATTTTTGTGTCTTGATATTTATTATGTATCCAACTGCTTAGGGTTAAATGTTTAACATGACAAAAACTTCCGATAATTATATAAAATGTTTCAAATGTATCTGTTAATTATCTTCTATCACGGAAAAACAGGATGTGTTGCGCGAAAAATCGAACGCATGGACGGACACGAATAGCGTATTACAGAGAGGTTTATAATTAATTCTGGAAAATGACTTTTCGAAACATAACTTAATTATATATGGATGGATTCGTAAAAAAATAACCTTTCACATAGTAATAAAGAAATTTCAAATTAAAAAAAAAATATATTTAGTGGTGGGGGTATTTTAAAAATTTAAAAAAACAAAAATTGTTTTTTGTAATTATTGTAAAGTACTCTTGAAGCCACCTAACTTTTAATTTGAAAATTTTTTTCTATCTCTTATAGTTTCTGAAATATTCATCTTGAAAGGAAGAAACCGATTTTTTTCAAAGGGGTGTTTTACTCCCTAAACACGCGTATGGGCACGTATAAAAAAATACGTGTCCCTTATTTTTGTCTACAAAACAACATATTAAAAGCTCATCAAAATCGGAGGGGGACACTTTCGTGCCTTTCCTTGTCAGTTTAATCCGCTCTATTTGCTCACTTCGGGTGTGTCAAAAGTTATCGAACATTATGTATAATTCAAATTATCGATTTAGCCTAGCAAAAATTCAAGTCATTCAACCGTTATTGAGGTCCGATAATCTAAGATATTCTCAACTATCTAACTCGCGTATAAATACACGGGGTTCTATTGCTGCGCGTGAACTTGACGCGAGACTATTATGTCTCTTGATATGATATTATTGTATGATATTATATATAATTACAATTAGAAGGGAGTGCGAAATTATAGCTTAATATAATACAATATTATATACGATAATATACAATATTATTTATAATTCAATTTCATCATACTCATCCTTCAATTTTATCATTAATATAACAGCATTTATTGGATTCTAATGCAACAATATATAGAAACGACTAAAAATATTTATAATTAATCATCTTTCAATCATTAGGCTATATACATACAAAATGCAATATTAATTTGTGCATGTATGTATTCATTGTGTTATTTTTTGTAAAATTTTATTGATATCATAATATGTTCGTACTTTGAGCAATGTATATGAGCCCGCCTCTGTATCTGTTTTATATGTCAGGCTTCTAAAAAATATGATTACAATATGAACTACAGAATGTATATATTTTCCTATCTAGATATATAGAGGGATCATTATATTTCTATTAAGAGGTAAGGGATTATGTTATAATGTTGGAATGAATTATATTATAACTATTAAAAGTGATAATTATCTTCAAAAAAAGCACAAAATGCATCAGAGTTCATGCAATCGTTTATAAAATTATTATTCAAAGTGTATTTAAAACGTTTTAGAATTTTTTAAAATAATATTTGTTAGCTTTCAAAATATTTGCCTTCAATCGCTATTAATATCGCTTCTGATGTATTATAATAATTGCTACTTCAGAAATTATCGTCCTTAGTTAAATTCAATTATTTCATTTTTTCTAATTTTTAACAGAATATATATTTTTAAAAAGCAAGAATTATGTATTACAAAGCTTTTCTGTTTCATAATATAGAGAGAGAAGTTTGTAGTCTAAAAATATATAAATTTAAACTATTCAAAAAAGTAAATATTTTTCAGAAAAATAAATTTTGTTCCGTATTAAAACAAAGTAGCTACAAATTTATCAGAGAATCTATCATTGAAATAAGACAGTAATTTGTAACATATTGTGTATGACATTACATATTATGTTTGTATTACATATTATATGTAATAAAAATATATTATAGATATGGTTATGAAGACTGTGTGAAACATATACAATCTATTCCTTTGAATCCATCACCGGAAGTGTTTGGTCTCCATATAAATGCAGGTATAATTCGTAATCTTGAGCTCACCGCGAATTTATTTGATTCTATGACATTAATACGGAGTGCCGTAATCGTAAGCGATGTCAAAAAACAAGATGAAATTTTATTAAGTATGAAAAAGGATATATACGAAAAAATACCTGAATTATTTGATATCGAAGAAGCGCAAAAGCGTTATCCAATCATATATACAGAATCAATGAATACAGTATTAATCCAAGAATTAGAGAGATATAACGATCTTTTGGCCGAACTACGAAATAGCTTGATGATGTTGGAAAAAGCAATAAAAGGATTCATAATAATGACACCATTGCTAGAGGTATGTTCTATTTATGTATAATTAAGTCATTAAGAAATATTCATAAATATTGGAATTTAAAGTCTTAAATGATGTCGTTCAAATCAAGAAATATGGATATTCATAGATTTCATGCTAAATCATATATGTGCATAATTATACTTTATAAACGCCAGTTGAAGATATCTTAAGGATCTTTTTACTTTTGAAAATTGTCAAATTTTTATTTTTTACCACTTTTATACTTTAGATGCGTTTTGATTTTTACTTAATTTTGTTTCAAATAGGATTGAAACAATAGTTTTAAACGGTACGATAAATAGCGAAAGTAATTATTATTATTTAATTATTAATTATTATAATTAGTTAAATAATTATTCAAATAATTATTAATAACACAGGCCTGCGAGAGTCAGTTACAAAAAGCAGAGTAGGTGAATCTGATAGATTTTTTGACGTTAAAAACGAATCTGCCCGCAAAATTACCTCAATAAGTTATATTTTCTAGTAATTTATAGAAGTATGAAGTTATAAAAAAATTTAAGTTAAAGAAAATTTACACATAGATATCAATATGATAGAATCATATTAAATCCGCTATCTTGAAACTTGAAAAGGTTTATATATCTATCAGATTCGGTTGTCGAAAAAAGTCCCGTAAAAATATATTTAATACAGTTGTTATACATTTTGATAAATTTTTCTAAATTTTATACCTTTTTTGTGATCCTATCCGTTATATTGGATCCGCCATTTTTAATTTCAAAAAATGACGGCGTTCAAAAATTTATGTTTTTACCAAAATTTTAATTAGTGATAAGACAGAGAGATTGCACGGTTGATTTAGAATGGACCACTATGTATGACCTGTCTTATAACTTGTCTCACACTATCTCAGCGAGAAAAAATGATGAGGCGGCAATCGAAAGTGGATATGAAAGATAAAAGCTAATACTATACGATACCATTAGCAGCAATATTTCAAAAAATTCAGTTCCCTCATAATAAATTCATGAAATTGATCGAAATAGCCATTTTTGGACTATTTAATCACAAATTACTCAAAAACCTGACATGCTAGAGAAATTCTACGGCCAAATTCGTTTTCAGCATCAAAAAATCTATCAGATTTATCTATTCCGCTTTTTGTAATTAACCAAACCTAAAATTTCACAGGTATAATTAAACCTTTAAAAAAACCTTATAAAGCTAAAAAAAGTACGCCAAGTACATTAAAAAAATCTTTAAAAAATAAAAAAGTCTAAAAGAGTGATAAAAATAAAATATTTAAAAACTGAAATGAGATCAACACTATTAGCCAAGTACAATAAATTATGTGATATTAATTCATAATCAATACTAAATGAATTAAGATTACTTTAATTTCTAAAGCACTTTTTATATGATGTAATCGTACAGTTTGAAACAGGAAAAAGCTAGATGTTTAATGGGTAAAATCAATGTAAAATTTGAAATTACACTACGGACGCGCGCGCGTAGTGCGCTAAATTTCGAACTTATATATCTTGTCTCCTCTGTATTACCTGGAAATTACTACACAGAGATCAGGCAAAGTGAAATTGCTTTTTTTTTAGATATTTTGCCTCCTCTGTATTACCTGGAAATCATCACATGAAGATTAGGCAAAGTGAAATCTCCTTTTCTTATGAATTTTTTTATTTTCTCTGCAAGTTAAGTTTGATTGTTGCAAGCCGGATTGGAAAGCCTCGCGGATTGTTTCTGGCCCACAAGCTGCCAATTACATATCCGTAGTCTAAGACTTATTTTATAAAAATGTAATTTGTATTTACTAAATGAAAGGATTAACAAATATATATTGTATATATATTGTATATTAAAATTTTTTATTTTATTCAAGATATGTATATAAACGGCGGGAGTGGGGGAGGGTACGCCAAGTTATCATCTTACTTCGACCTGAAGATCGTTTATGCGATTTAGAATTTGTGTAAAACTTTTTTAAATTATATACATATAAAAAGTGCTTTAGGAATTAAAATAATCTTAACTCATTTAATATCGATTACAAATTAATATCACATAATTTATTGTACTTGACTAATAGTATTGATCTCATATCGGTTTTTAAATATTTTATTTTTATCACTCTTTTAGATTTTTATTTTTTTAAAGATTTTTTTTATGTACTTGGCATATTTTTTACCTTCATAAGGTTTTTTTAGAGGGATCCCACCGCTTTTTGTAAAAATTTATATTATTTCTATGGAAAATATGTTAGATTTTTTTTTTAAATTTTTTTTATGTATTTGACGTATTTTTTTTACCTTTGTAAGGTTGTTTCTAGAAGGATATCACCACTTTTTGTAAAAATTTATATTATTTCTGCAAAATATATGTATGCATTTTTAAAAATCTTAACTAAGGGCGTAAGTCGCGTATTTTTATGAGGCTACATTTTCTAGATATTATAGTTCACTCCCAAGGGATGGTTTTTGAAAATTATTATACGTTAGTCTAGAAAGACAAGTCTCATCTAACGGCACAGATTTTATGTTTTTGTAATACACTAGTTCCGCGATATTAAATTTTATCCTCAAGAGGTGGTTTTTGGAAATTGTTATAATGTGATAAATTAATCTTCTTAGAAATCTGATCTAACGGCACAGTTTTGATATTTTTGTGATACACCATTTTCGAGATATTAGATATATTCTCAAGAGGTTTTTGAAAATTGTTATGCGATAAATTAATCTCTCACACGTATACAGGGTGTTTCCGGACATTTTCGACAAACTTAAAGAGGTGATAGATAAATGGAACAATTTTTGTTAAACAATCCGTGTCCGGCGATCCTTAAGTTAAGGCGCCAGGCTGCGATGAACATTTATGGTTGCGTATTTCTTGCCCCCGATACATTGTCGTATATAACCTCTGTTAATATTCGAAATGAGCTCATTAACAGGATTATGAACGCATGCGATACAATTCGCAATAATCCTGAACCTTTTTCAGAGGGTGCGTCAGTCAATGCACCATAGATGCAATGTTTGTATTGAGATTGAATCGCCATTTTGAACATTTATTGTAATAAAATAAACAAAATATAATTTAAAAAACGTATGATTTTTTTTATTTTAATCTAACCATATAGAAATCAAATAGCATTCATCGCAGCCTGGCGCTTTAAAGAGGCATCGCCGGATACGGATTGCTCAACAAAAATTGTTCCATTTATCGAGATCTATCACCCCTTTAAGTTTGTCGCAAATGTCCGGAAATACCCTGTATACACACACATATACACATATACGTATGCACGCATATGTACATAAATGGTTTTGTCTCTTAAAGCATTTTTGCACATCAAAGCGAATAATCATATATGCGCGGTATGAACGCCGCTTGAGGGACAAAATCGTTTTGAATGTGTGCGTGCGAAGATACGTGAGTCTGAACCTTATTGTGCAAAATGAAAAATGTCACAATTCTGACATGCGGTTCTTATTTCTCGGGATTGACTGCACCAATTTTATTCAAACTGGTCGCAATCGAAAGCTTGTATTTACATTATATAATAAAAGTGCTAGATTTTTGATTACGGCTTTAGTTTCTGAAATATTTTAATCGAAAGTTTATTTGACGTAAAATTCCGGATAAGCTATTTGACACCGCGTCGAGAACAGTGGCTCTTAATGCTCGGATCCAGCTTTTTATCAGGTTTTTATGTATTTGGCGTCGCGATGTTACCGCGTCGCTTGATAATTATATTATTAGGTCTAAAATGAAAAGTTTTGCCTATAATATAAACTATAATATATAATAGAATTTTCAATAAGAAGTGATGACACGTGAATGCATCAAATAAAATGAAAATAGTTGGTTGTCAAAGAATGAAAAATCAAAACCAACTGTTTAAGTAAATAATGAAATTAATATATGAAATTAATATATATGATTTTAGAACTAATATAAATTAAAAAATTAATTTCTTTAAAATAAAATCATATCTAAAAATTGACATATTTTTTTTGAAATTATGTTTTCAAAATTGATATGCAAACTTGTTCAAAAATTATTGAACTGATTTACTTCAAATTTTATACATATTTTTAGTATTATTACGGCCGCAAATCGATATCAATATTAAACTGAACGCGTGCAATATAATTGTCTTATATACATTACTTCATGCTCACATTCATAGAGTAGTAATAGAGTAGTAATAGATAGAGAGTAGTAATAGTAATAAACACTTATAGAATACTACTTTAAAAAACATTCACAATGACTCCGGAGATTCTTGTCTGGACAATTTACAAGAGAACGTACTGGTGAGGCTACCTTCGTCCGAATTTTTGTAAAACGTACAAATCAGTTTGTCTAAGATTGTTTTGACGACATCGCCGACTTTAGTGATTTGTCACGTAGATTCAGCCCAATATTTTAATTTTGGTATATGTTAAGCGATCGATATAAAGAGAAAAACCAAAACCAAAAACTATCATGGCTATCGTAACGGCAATAGAATTAAGTGTTATTCGTCTCTTTGAAACTCGGAATATTGAGACGTATAATTATCGGCTCTCATTTATCAATTCTTCTTCTTCTCAGTCATTTCATTATTATTAAAGAGTCGTGACACCTATTGATTTAGAGATGAAATTTTGTCTCGCCATTTGTCTGTAGCATGAATAGCTTGATAGAGAGATTAATTCTCCTTAATGTTATTTTCTCCTTAATGTTACATTTTCTCCTTAATGTTATCCATCCAACCTATTAATAATCTCCTATGCCGTTGTTACCCACGGATTTCTCCCTGCATTACCAAGCGCCCCAAGCTATCTTTATCTCTTCTTGCAATGTGCCCAAAGTATGTTAGTTTTTTCCGGTTAATAATTGTTGAAAGACGTTCCCTAATATCGAGTTCTTCGACATTAAAATGGATACGTTAGTTTTTCTTGCAGTCCAAGATATTCGGAGTATTCTGCGCCAGACATACATTTCTAAGGCATCAATATTCCGCCTATTAGTTTTGGAAATGGTCCAAGTTTCTGAATTATATATAAAGATAGGGAATATAAGGGTTCTAGCTAGTCTAACTTTGGTTTGTTTAAAAATATGATCGTCTCTCCAGATTTTATACATTTTCCTAATTGCTACTTTGATTATTTCAGACCTTCGTAACATTTCACTTTTTATGTCTCCGTTGTTAGTAATTAGGGAAGCCAAGTAAACGAATTGTAATACAACTTCGTATTCATCAATGTTGCGCAGATAGTGATTGTTAAGATTGGCGCAATCGACTAACATGATTTTTGTTTTACTCTTCTTAATTTTTAGTCTATTACTTTCTTTCTCAAATCTGTTGAATAAGAAAGTAATAGAATTCAGTTAATTTTTCTATAGCTGTTATAGGTAAAATAGCAGTGTCATCTGTATAACGCAAATTTGATATCTTTCTGCCATCAACAACCGCGCCACTCTTCCAACTCTCCAGTCCTCCTCATAGCATATTCGGCATAGATATTGAAAAGTTGGGAAATAGGATACGTGTCGAGTGTCTGATTTAATTTGCTCGAGTAGTGATTATCAATTCTTACGTAGTTATTATTATACAGCCGTGCAATAAGGAAGATGATATGTACGGGATCGTCCCAATTGCGCACATTCCCGATCGGACACGATGACATTTCCCGATCGGACACATAGAGTTGCAATCGGACACAGACCCGATCGGACACATGCTTTCGTCTTGTGCTTTCAGTACGAAACGAGATCTATTATTGTTTGACTCCACATGGGTTTGCAACTTTCCACGCAAAGCGAGGTTCAACCTACATTGCTCTATGCTTTCAGTGCGAAACGAAGTCTATTGTTATATAATTTCATATCCGATTGAGTTTGTGTCCGAGCTGGACTGTGTCCGATCGGGGCTATGTCCGATCGGGTCTGTGTTCGATCGGGTCTGTGTTCGATCGGGTCTGTGTCCGATCGGGAAATGTCGTTATGTCCGATCGGGAATGCGCAATCGGGATTCACTCATATGTACTATATGTTGGCACTTCCATTTCCTGGAGTATTTCCCATATTTTGTTCCAAACTATAAAGTCAAATGCTTTGGAATAATCTATAAACGCTACATATAGAGGGATATAACTCCCGTGACTGTTCAATAATCTGTCTAACATCCAAGAGCTCATGTGTTTCTCTTCCTTTAATAAAGCCAGATTATTCTTGATATATTTGTTATACGAGATAGTTTCTTAATCGATCATTAATTACGTGAAGCATGATCTTGCTACAGTGTGGTATGATAACAAGTAGACGATAATTATCGCATTTTTAGTGAAGCCTTTTTTGTATAAAGAAACAATAATTGACTTTGTTTAATCATTAGGCTATTCTCCCGTAGACCATATCTTGTCACAGATTAGGTGCATCAGCTCTATCTCCCAAAATGGATATAGCATTAATTGTAATATCAATGCCTATTACTTTTCTGGCTTTGATTCGTTTAAATGATATTTCAATTTCTAATCTTAAGATGTTAGACTCAGATCTCAGAGTACAAATTGGATCGGTTCACAATCCTCTGCTGTGTTGTACCTTCCATATAGCTCCCAAAAGTACCGTTTTTAGTGTTCTGGTACCTTACTTATTTCTGTGACTATATTACCATTACAATCTATAGTCCATTCTATAGCCCAAGATTGAAAGTCTTTTGTTAATATTTTAATTTTTTGGAATAGATCTTTGGATGTGTTTTAATTTCTTCACTTATGCTATCGATGTAGGCATTCTTGTCCCTTCTAGAAAGGCGTTGTATCTCTCTATTTAGTTTTATGATCTTTATCATCATAAAATAGACCTTGTTCACTTATTCTATCTTTAATCTTTAATTTACGCCATTCTATCTTATTCAAGGTTTCAAGGTTATCCAATATTACTTTTTATATACAAGTGGTTGAAGATAGGGATGTATATGGGAGGAGGTCGGACGTGTCTATATGCTCATTTGATCAACGAGCGACAGAATCCATCCGTGGCAACGGCATCGACGCATATCCTGTGGAGAGAGCATTCACACATTTTTCAGCCTAACGAATAATTGCTAGAAAACAATATTCGCAGACTAGAAAAATATGTGAGGCGCAAGTGGCTGGATCGGGAATCGAACCCGAGTCTTTCGCTTTCCGGGCAACTGCTCTAGACCACTGAGCTATCCAGACTTCACACCTAATGCTGCTTTTTAACACAGTGATATGCGACTCCAGAGCGATGTTGGTATCTCACTCGATGGATGCAATGCCGATTGCCACGGAGGATCCCTGAAAGGTCGCTCGCTGATCAAATAAGTGCCGGTGGAGGTATTCGCGTGCATGCTGGCTTCCGACTGGCCTTCCGTATGAAACGGCACCGACGAGCACAACGCCGTAGAGTGACCACATCCCCCAAGATCCCTCTAGTATATACTAAAATCCCCACTGTACCAAATAGCAGTGGCGGATGGACCCTAATTGGGCCGTGGCAAGCCTCCAGCAAAGATAGGGATGTATGTGGGAGGAGGGAGGACGTGTCTTTTAAGAAACGGCATCAACAATCACAACCAACGCCGTAGAGTGACTACATCCCTCAAGATCACTCTAGTAAATACTAATATCCCCACTGTGCCAATAACAGTGACGGATGGACCCTAAATAGGGTCGTCGCAAGCCTCCACCTAAATAGGGCCATGGCAAGCTTCTCTGACGTGACACTCTCAGCTCCATCGCTCGCTAGTACTGTACAGTAGTTTTAAGTTGCACCATCTGTTTCAGCATACTATCCGCGTTCGCTATCGCTAGGAACGCTGTGCTCACCCGCAAAACACCGCTCGCATGCGCTTCCATCCACCGCTCTGTTTCCGCACGTATACCGCTAGATATAAGATGCCAGCTATACGTAACACACCGCCTAGAAATAAGACATGCGAACACATGCGTTACTTATTCACGCGTACGCACGCACGCACGTATACATCGCTTGTAAATACTGTAAATAGATACATTAATAAATAATCATTTTTCATACGCTCAAACTGTTTGCACAAGCTTGATTCTACCCTTTTTTTTCTAACCGATAAACCGATCTGGAGCTTCGAGAGAGGCAACCGCGTTACAAATTTATAATCCCTCTCTTTCATCATCTTTTTAAAAGGAAGAACGTGTTTTGTATCCAAACTATGCAAAAATTTGTATAGTTTGTCGCACTCTACGGGGTGTCAATCAATTTTTCTCGCAAATTTCATGTTAACTGTTATAAAATATAAACTCTGCAATCAATTTTTCTCGCAAATTTCATGTTAACTGTTGTAAAATATAAACTCTGGTAAAGGTTGATATTAGGGGACTCACCTCCGATGAGCTTCACCTTGACATATGTTATCAAGGTCACTCTCCTAAGTAACATGCAAAAGATTTTCGCTCGTTGTTTATTAAAAAGTTATAAACAAAAGAAATTTTAGGAACTTCACATAATTTTCGGACACCATGTACAATAACAGACCTCTATATGTTATCAAGATCACCGTTCTGAGTAACATGCAAAAGGGGGCCCCCCTCCCGCGACCACCCCGCCGGTAGGGGACGCATTCCGAAGAGTTCAATCACAATGGATATATGCTGTAAGTTGTAAAGCGAGGTCCACCTTGCCTACCGGCGGGGTGGTTGCGGGAGGGGGGAGCCGAAGACCCCTCTTGCACCTCCCGCGTGTGTGTGTGTTTGTGTGTGAGAAGAAGATCTATGCGATAATTTTGTTGCGCAGTATATGTATAATGAATATCCGCGTATCTAGATTTGATACTGACCTCAGATAAAGTTACGGTATATTCATATAAATATATCATATCTATGCCGTATTTTATGCAATCCTGCTAAGATAATAATGGTTATTATACTTAGGCGTGCACACACGCATTTATTTATTTATTTAATAATATATTTATGTTAATGACAGGAAATGGCTAATAATATGCTTAATGCGAAAATTCCACTCAATTGGATTAAAGCAAGCGCCTATCCTACTTTGAAACGACTACCAAGCTTCGTGGATGATCTCATGAAACGACTTAATATGTTGCAAAGTTGGCTAGATCATGACAAACCAGCGATGTTTTGGATATCCGGATTTTCATTTGTGCATGCTTTCCTTACTGCGATCGCTCAAAATTATGCCAGAAAATACACGATACCAATCGATAAAATCGATTTTGACTTCGAGGTATGTCAAACTGCTTGTGAATATTATTAATTAATATTGGATTAATTACAAAATGCTTTTAATTTTTTTATTAATATAAGTTATTTTATCCTTTTAAATTTTTATAAAATATCTTAAAATTATCTTGTATCCTTATAATTGCATCTTCTATAATGACTATATAAAAAGTTCGTTCAACGAAAATATCGAAGCTAATCATTATTTATTGCATCTTCCTCTAATTTTTAATACAATTTAGAGTGTCTCATTTTATTTGCTCTAGGCAAATATCTCGAAAAATATAAAAAATACGAAAAAATGTTTGAAACAAAAGTTATTTGGTTCAGAGAGAGACATAAGATGATGCCATTGATTTGATCTTGAATAGTTGTTTGAAAGTCACATAAAGGTCACTTTTAATCTCTTAAATAGAAATTCCCATTCTTCATTGCATATTCTTATAGTTTATTTCAAGAATTCCCCAAAATACTATAATAAAATACTTTTTCATTGAATACTTTTCGAGTTATGAGGCTTGAAAGTTACAGTACCGCTAGCATTTACATTATTCAAGGTGTACCGCGCGAAGATTGCGCGGTCAATATTTATAATTTTTTTATATTGTGTATGTAACTGCGCACGCGTACGTGCGTGTGCGAAGAATTTCATTAAAAATCTATTTTTATTTATCCATAATAAATTATAACAACAATTTAAAATGTTTTTATTCAATAATTTAATGTCGATATTGATGTATCAATTGTCATATTTAGCTATCTCCACGATGAGATTGGTCGACATATGACAGCTGACACATAGCAATATCGATATTAAATTATTGAATAAAGACATTTTAAACTATTATCATTCATTATGGATGAATAGAAATAGATTTTTAATGAAAGTCTTGAATATTTTCCCAATGAATAATTTCACTAATAAAGCATCCGATTCATGGAAGCACCTTTACCACTGGCCATTTTGCCACCTCTGAGCGCATGAAACTTAGTAGTAAGACTATGAGATTTCTAACCCAGGTCCTCTCAGGGGGAACCACGGCGCGGGGGGGTGACGTCACGTGTGGGAGGGAGTGACATCACGCGCGGGGAAGGGGGATCCGCAACGCGAGCGATGGACGAGGGGGTCTGCGCGGATAGGGGGGATCCGCGGCGCGAGCGATGGACGAGGGGGTCCGCGCGGGGAAGGGGGATCCGCTGTGCGACCGATGGACGAGGGGGTCCGCGAGGAGAAGGGGGATTCGCGGAAAGAAGACGGTGCGAAGGTGTGAGAAGGATAGCGCTACGTGTGGGAAAAGGATAGCGCTAAGTGTGTGAAGAGGACAGTGCGACAAGGATGGCATCAACGTGTGACAAGGATGATGTCAACGTGGGACAAGGACGACGCATTGTAAGATGACGCATAGGTGGGAGAAGGACGACGCAAAGGTAAGTGAGTGATAGCGACGAGCATATGAAAGAGAGAGAACGATAATATCGCGAGACAACGTGTACGAAAGAGAACGATATTGCAAGAGCAACGTGTGCGAGAGAGAACGATAGCGCGAAGAGAACGCATACGAAAGAGAACTATAATATCGCGAGACTTAGAACGACAATAGCGCAAGACAACGCATACGAGAGAGAACGATATTGCGAGAACAACGCGTGCGAGAGAGAACGATATCGCTATACTTACAACTAGCGCAAGAGAGAGAGAGACGCAAGGGATGGGAGCGCAAGGAGAGGCGCGTAAATAAATACATTTTTTTGTTCAATACTAAATATAAAATTTATTAAAAATCTGTTATACATTTTTGTGTCATAGCGCGAGAGAGATTACTTATTCTAAGCGCGTGCGAGAGAGAACGATAGCGCGTACGAAAGAGAGAACGATAATAGCGTGAGAACAACGCGTGCGAGAGAGAACGATATCGCTATACTTACAACTAGCGCAAGAGAGAGAGACGCAAGGGATGGGAGCGCAAGGAGAGGCGCGTAAATAATCACATTCTCTTCACAATTAAAATATAAAATTTATTTAAATGTGTGTGTAAATACATTTATGTGTGTGTGTGTGTGTGTGTGTGTGTTTACTTAATATTTAATAATAATAATAATATAATAATAATATAATAAAAATATAATAATAATATAAAATATAAAAAAAATGTATATGGGGAGGGGGCGATGCGCCGGGCTACAGGGGAGGCCGCTCCTGCAACAGAAAAAAATGATGTGTTAATGAAAATATTACAATAATTTATTTATTTATTATAAAAATAGTACTTACGTCTATGAACCCATTTCTGTTCTTCCACTCCTGCTCCTCCTCCTGCTCCTCTTCCTCTTCTTCAATGTTCCAATTTTCTTGTTCCCAATTTTCTTCTTCTATAACTATGTAGGGCTCTTCCCCGAAGAGCCGCCGCAGGTCGAAAATATCTTCGACCTGATGATGGCGACTCTCCGGGGTGTCACCCCACATATACGAGAAGTCCTCCCTCTCAGCCCGGCGCACCGCCCGCACCTAGCGTCGACGCTCAATGTTTATAAATCCGAGAATTTCCATTTCGTCCTGGAACTATATCAAAAATATTTATTATTACACAATTTTTTTTTTCACAAATTTTTCACAATTTTTTACAAAATATTCACAAAAACGATACTTACATTCCACAGGAACGTCAGCTTCATAAATACGATGCAAAATATATCGAACATTTTTTTTCCCATAGAGAGTATATATTTATGCGATCCATTTTAGTTCTTTTTTTTTCACATTACTCGCGCACACGAATCAGAACTTTATGACGAGGCAACGAGGTCTCGGCACGAGATTTTATAGTAGAGATGTGGCATTATCACCATATCAAAAACGCGTCGTAAGACAAAAGTATGCGCGGTCCCATGCAACTCAGCATGGTATATAATATAATATTAATATTATCATATCGCGACTTTGTGAGGAGACAACGAGGTCTCGGCACGAAACTTTAGAATAGGAACGTATCATTATCGCTTTACCAAAAACGCGTCGTAAGACAAAAGTATGCATGTTCCCATGCAAATTAGCATGATATAATATAACATTATAATATAATGCGTCAACCCTGCTCGAACGGTAATTAAACGGTCATCGAACGCCTATCGAACGGAAATGAACGACTATTGAACGGAAATGAACGCCCATCGAACGGCTATCGAACGACTATTGAACGGTCATCAAACGGAAATGAACGCCCA
Organism: Camponotus vicinus; assembly: GCF_025532165.1. Classification (NCBI taxonomy): domain Eukaryota; kingdom Metazoa; phylum Arthropoda; class Insecta; order Hymenoptera; family Formicidae; genus Camponotus; species Camponotus vicinus. The sequence goes on from NW_028141979.1 coordinate 13,564,044, forward strand.
TCGAACGGCTATCGAACGGCAATTGAATGGTCATCGAACGGCAATTGAACAGAAATGAACGCCCGTCGAACGGAAACGAACGACCGTTGAACGGCCATCGAACGGAAACGAACGACTGTCGAACGGCTATCGAACGGTAATTGAACGCCCGTCGAACGGAAACGAACGATCGTCGAACGGTCATCGAACGACTGTTGAACGGTTGTCGAACGGAAACGAACGCCCGTTGAACGGAAATGAACGGTCATCGAACGGAAATGAACGACTGTCGAACGGCTATCGAACGACTGTCGAACGGAAATGAACGACCGTCGAACGGAAACGAACGCTCGTCGAACAGAAATGAACAACTGTTGAACGGAAATCAACAGCTATCAAACGCAAAATTATATTCAATTATCAAATATTTAAATGTATTACAATGTATCACCATGTATCGAAATACAATATCTGTGGCAGCTGTGTCACGTACGGAAACACAATACTGCACACGTACATAGATAAGGAAAAGGAAAGAAAGGAGAGAATAAGAAAGATAATAAAAATATATCGCATCATCAATTTATTATAAATATGGATTTGATGAATCATTATCATGATGTTTCAACCACCAATTATAAATCTTAAATACATTTTGTAAAGCGCAATTTTTTACATGATTTTCACAACGTACAGTATTCTTAACATCTAACTTATTTAAAGAAGCTACATCCTCATGGTCTGCATCCAAAGTTTCGATAATCACATCGTTTCTCGCATCATTGTCCAGTATATCGGCTAACCATTGCCGTTTTTCGTGTCCTTTAACGTACACGAGAGGTGACGCATCATCATCCTCCCCCGTTGCACCCATCACCGCCGTCGTAATTAAACGTTTCAATTTCCAATATGAAACGTGTCCATCATTCCACGATAATCCATGGTGATTTTTCATCAGCCATAAAACCTGACATCTCTCAGATTTTGTGAGCATGTGCCATGGTTCGGGACATGTAAAAATGTAATGAGAAAATACGGATCCCTTTCTCAGAACCGCAGCTTCCTTCACGACAAAATTTTTCCCAACAATAAATCCTTGTAGATCCTCAAACGTTGGCACAGCCATGATGACAAGATCCGATCGCAGACTGATGTCGATCGTCAAACATCTCAATCTTTTATATATTTTTTTCACATGCAATGGAGGGGATATTTGCTGACTTATGTAATTTTGCGGACTACATTGGTCAATGGATTATATTCGACAACCCGATCGTGCAAGATGAGACAATAGGCGGTAGTATTCGCCGATATATTTTCCCTGCATTCAAACTCTATTCTCACGTCCACGGTAGCAGTTTTGACAGATTCGTTTTGTCGCGAGCAATCAATGACCGCGAGAGGACCGCAATGTAGAAACTTTGAAATGGTTAATAGCGTGGTGCTGTTATCGCATCCGTAATAAGATTTGCGAAAACGAGAGTACATGTCGAATAGGACGGCGAATCTATTTTTTTCAAAATCTAAATTTAAATCATCGTAGGGATAAAATTTCGAGTTTAAATAGAGTTTAACGTTGGTCAATTTACAGTCATCGAATAATGTAACATCTTGTGACACTGAATTCTTTTTACCAGTTTGCAGTGCAAAGATCACGTATCGTGGTTTCTCTAACTGGGAGGCGGCTTTCACGGTCCACGAATGCTTAGTCGTGCTATGCAGCAGAGGAAATTCGTATAGATCCCAAGATCGGAAACTCATGTTCAAGTATCGTCCGCTTTCCAACATTCGCAACATCGACAATTTATTAATCTCGTTCAATATTACATGAGGCATACGCCACTGTATTTTGAGTAATTCAATCTCTGCTTCCGACGATGGATGTCCGAATAGACAATTATTATCGTTGCGCGAACGTATCAGAAGCAATTCGTGACGAGCGTTAATCACAACGCGTTTATAATCTTCGCAAAATCCCAGCAACATGTTGAGCGGTACGCAATAGTTGAAATAATTTTTGTCACCGTTGTACGTCAAATCCCACGCAGCGTTCTTCAAGTTTATACTTTTCTGATGCGTTAGAGAGACATAATTTTTAAGCGTAGAAGTTATTCCAACATTTCTGTTGCGATCAATCTCTACTCCGTCGAGTTCGTATCGAAGCTCATCAAACATGAATGCGACGCAATTGTTTCCCAATACAACCTTCATTTCGTCATTCGCTTTACACACATTAAACCTTCCCTCGATGTAAAGAAAGCTTTCGCACGGTAACGTGTACAAATCCTGATGTTGTATAGGTATTCGTATCTCGTCGCTGTATCCAAGCGTCATATTTGCGTACGGATTGTACGTATGAGTCTCAATCTTGACGATGCAATCGTCAAAGACTGGCTCACCTCCGATATTCAAAATATCAATCATTCTTTTCGTACGATGAATCCCAATGATTTTAAAAATTCACGATTCAATGCGCTCAGCTTCTTCTTAACGGCTATCTTATTATTGTCACCCGATACCGCAATAGTATTGTCCCTCGTAAAAGTATTGTCTCTCGCGTGCTCCATTTCGTTCAGCACGAGCATACTATGTTTGTCGCCGCCGTATATGCAATCTTACGGTAATTTCCTCTCCTCGAAAATCGAGCAATCGACCTCTTTAATCCACAATACGTATCGTTAAATCCGTAATGCTCCGTACGATGATTGGCAGATAAATGATCTGTGCCGGCGTTTCCGATATCTTACATCCTGGCGGTACGCTCGGTGAAAATTCATGTATCGTGTGTACGCGCATGCCATTGCTGTACGCACCAGTAGTCACGTTACATTCTATACGAATAATATTTACGTTTATAATATTAACCGGCTCGTCCGATTCATACCACTTGCGAGGCTGCAATATACGATTCGACGAGAATCCAAGCAAGGATCCTACATTGTCGGGTTTGGTAAAGTTTATTCTGTAGGCGCATTTGATTTCGCTCTTTAGCGTGCTATGATTGGCGCGGAGCGCTATTGGATATTCCTCATCATAATCGTTTTCAACATCTCTGGAAAGGTGTTCATCTTGCAAAATTGCGCGTTTGAGATAGTCATTTATAGCGTGCAATTCGTACGATCCTTCGGGAATCGTAATTTCCTTGTCGTCATTGCCAAAGTAAAATTTATTATTCGAAAAATTTACGTTCGGAATCGTATGATAAGTTTCAAAATCCGTTAATCTGAGCTCGTAATCGGCATCGGTCAAATCTATAGCTGGAAAATCAACGACCATCAACGTCATCCAAATTGACGATACCGCTCTCGTTTCGTCGTACACCGCTTATCGGTAAATTATTGCGCATGAAAACACCTCTAAAGAAAGATATGCGCATACGTTTCGCCAATTGTTCCAATTGCACGTTAGTTGTCGCACCCGTAGGCATTTTTAATGTTTTTTCGACGTTTTTTTTTCTCTTAGACTTTGTTGAGAATCCCTGTCCACGCTTGTACGGAGCGAGATAAAGTCCGCGACCTTCCATAGCGCGATTGTGACGCTGCATTTCTTCCAGCTGACGTTGCGCCGCCTTGCTATCGTTTACCGCCTTTGCGATTCCCGCCGTACCGCCGGCCAAAGAACCGACAACTCCTAACAACGGTAAAAATGGTAAAATACCACCGCGTTTCGCTACTGGAAGTATTCGTTTTTTCCTCCTCTTTGTCGTCGACGGCTTTTTCATCCCCATGCCGAGTTTTGTCTTTGCCTTCATTGCCGCCCAAACAGTCGTAGCGGCTGCTCTTTCGCCAAGAGTCGAATCCCTCGCGGTAATGCGTTCTCGCGCTCTTGCAGCTAGTATGCGATCCGCGACGTGTCGTTGACCGAGGTCGTTGCTTCGCGAGTAAGCAATGTTGTGCTCGCGACAAGCGGCGTCCAATGGATTGATGCCTCGATCGCCTCTAGCCAATCGTTTCTCTAATCGAGTTCCCGGGCCGCAAAACTGATAACCGGGAATATGTAATTCGATAGGAAGCGCGTTTATCGCACGATTTAAGAGACCGCTACCTCTTACGATTCTCGCTGACATTCGTAGCAATCTTTTATTAACGGTGGCGGACCGTCGATGTGTGTTCGCTGCCACGGCTGATTGTAATGTCGCATGCACGAACGATATTGTCGAACCTCCGAATCAGCCTTTATATATTCTGGAAGCTTGTCCCACAATCGTTCCACGTAATCACCAAAATTTTGCAGTAAAACAATCTTTGGGATATACTTCAGTTGTTCGGCGGTAAGCCAGAGAATGTCTCTTTTATCCGACAGAAGGAGAAACATTTTTGATACTGAGCGGTTTCGAGTTGAGACACCTCTATAAATAGGTCTCCCCCCTCGTGATCATTCGCAAAATTGATTCGAAAGAGAAAACATGCGGTTCGTGCGACAAGCGCGGATAATCAAAGTATCAAATTTCGACGATAGACTAATATCGGAGAAAAAAGTATGCAAGCATGGAAACATGCTACCGACTACTATACGCGGTATCGTTTGCGGCCCTTCAAACTGCGGTAAGACAAACGTGTTGATTAGTTTGATAGAAAGTCCGTACGGTGTACGTTTCGAAAACGTGTACGTATACTCGAAATCGCTTCAACAACCGAAATATAGATACTTGGAAAATCTACTAGCACCTATAGACGAAATTGGTTTTTTACATTCTCTAATAACAGCGATGTCATTCCACCGAGCGAGGCGCTTCCGAATTCCATCTTTATCTTTGATGACGTGGCATGTGACAAGCAAGATACGATAAGAGAGTACTTTGCAGTGGGTCGACACTCGAGCGTCGACTGCTTCTATCTTTGTCAAACGTACGCCAAGATACCTAAGCATCTTATACGCGACAATGCGAATCTTTTGATTTTATTTAAACAAGACGGCACAAACTTAAAACATGTACACAGTTGATTTCCACGCATTGTGTCAGAAATGTTGGCAACGCAAATATGACTTCGTAGTCATTGATAAAGACAGCACGTTGATCAATGGACGATAGAAGAGGATTTAATGATTTCGTGATACCGTAAAGCGATCAGTCGTCATCGACACATCGATCGAGCATCATGAACGGCGATCGTGAAAAGATTGCGAGAGAGATTGCAAAAACGAGCAAATCAATTCGCAAAAAATATCACGCTTTGAAAACTGGTAAAATGGATGAAGACGTTGCATTGGAAAGACAATTTAAGCCAATTACCAAACCTTTAAAACAGCTTGTCGAAAATACTGTGGAATCTGATGCGCCGAAAATCGAACCATTGAGTTTGATGTCTGGAGAGAAGCACGAGGAAAAAATAAAAGAGTCAAAACAAGGAATAAAGCGAGCATGGATAAATATGCCGATAAACGATTCGCCGATATATTCGATATCGAATCGATCAAAACGAAGGAAACAATTTTCTAATATGGCTACTGTTTCTACTCCGATAAAAGTACAACCGCGTCAAACAATGCCATCCCCGTCCGTCGAAGAAATTTACGAGACCACGCCCGATTCGTTTGTAACATCGGTACAACATGAATTAGAAACGTCCGAAGGTCAGAAAACGTTCCGAGATCATTTTGGTCCACTAGCGCAAAAATATATAGGAGCTATCATGAGTGTTGATAAAAATAAGAGTATGGATTACGTCTACGGTGTTAAATTTACCAGCGAAGGAATGATGCTCGGTGATAAACGTTTCGATGTGGACATGGAAGATAATATAATTATCGATGGAATAAAATATACGGGAACCGAAGGTATCTACGATTTGATTTTTAGAAATATTCCCAATCATAAAAAATACACTCAAGACGATTTGTATAAATATCAAAGTATATTAAAAGCAACAAATGCGCATAAACGTGACAACAAAGTTAATAATCCTATTAAAAGTAATAAAGGATACAAGTACAAATATATAATTGCACCATTATTCCCCGATAGAAAGATGGGAAGAGGTATAGACGCGCCGCGCACAATGACGCTAAGTGACAACATGATCGATTACGCACTGGAACGATCCCAACGAATTGGTAGATCGTTTGCGATTGCTGAACGCCTCGCGTCGAGCCGGCAACAATGCTCACGACAATGAAATCTTGTCAATTATCGAAGAACTTCGCGAGGCCGGCATTATTATAAATTAAACTATGCGTCGACGATACGTGTCATTCGATCAATGTTCTCGGTACCGAAATGTCGATTAATAAATTTGGATTATCGCTCGGAACGTCGAATAATTTGTACTATCAATGGAATGGATTATTGAGAAATTACGTTCGCGATAACGCTCTCTGCCAGACTACTACCGGCTTTGATGCAAGGTCGCGCAAGATTCAACGCGTAGCGCAACCGGAAGATGATACTGACGCCGTCAACAAACGATACGTGGATAAACTTTTGAGAGATCGACAGGGAGAAATTGAGCAAAAAATTATCGCGCTCGAAACAAACGTGCAGGCGCTACGAATAATGATGGACGAGATAAAGAATGTGCTGAGATATGCAACATCTGACTCGACACAGTAAACGAGACGTACTAATATCGCAATAGTAATTATGCCTCGATCAAACATGCGAAAGAAGAAAAACACCTCCGAAAAGCGACAACTAGTCGAGGAATTACATACTCCGGCGAGAAGAAATTTTCCACGAAGACGCGTCATTGTACGCGGATACGACGATCTGTGGCAGGCGGACGTGGTCGACATGCGTTCGTACTCTCGACTCAACAAGGGTCATAAATATATACTCACAGTTATCGATGTGTTGAGCAAGAATGCGTGGGCCGTACCGCTCAAGAGTAAGAGCGGAAACGAAATGTCCGAAACGATCGCAAAGATTTTATTGGAGATGATAAAAGGTGTCCGAAAAATTTTCAAACCGACAGAGGAAAAGAATTTTACAACGCGAGTGTGCAGAAACTCATGAAGAAACACAACATTAATCATTACTCGACGTATTCCGTTATGAAAGCCTCGGTCGTGGAACGATTCAATCGTACTTTGAAAAACAATATGTGGAAAATGTTTACGCTCAACGGAAATTACAAATGGATCGACGAGCTATCTCGACTCGTTGCAGAGTACAATACGCGAAAACATCGCACCATCAGTATGAGACCTGCCGACGTCACTCAAGCAATCGCCGAAAAATTTTTAAATACGGTGTATAGCAACGTAAAAATTGCGGCTCCGACAAAATTTAAAGTAGGCGATTCGGTACGCGTGAGCAAATACAAGACCATCTTTGAAAAAGGTTTCACACCTAATTGGACGACCGAAGTTTTTAAGATTGTCGAGGTGCAGAAAACTAATCCCGCGACATTCATACTCGAAGATTCGCGTGGAAATCCCGTCGCTGGAGGATTTTACGAATACGAACTACAACGCGTCGCTAATCCCGACGTATATCTCGTGGAAAAAATTTTGCGGGAAAAGGGTGATGACGTATACGTGAAATGGTTGGGAATGGATAAATCATACAACTCTTGGATACATAAAAATAATGTATTATAAATATTTATTAAAATATATAAAATATGTGTATAAAAGATATAAAATTTATTAAAATATAAAAATATATAAAATGTATAAAATATAAAAATATATACATGGTTATGTACAAAATATACAATTAATAATAAACAAAATATACATTTATTTACAATGGTATTCTATAATGTCTCCACGGTAGCGTATCGGTGGTTTCGGGTACGATATACCGCTTATCGTCGTATGGACTCAGAGCAATTTTCGTCTCGCAGATCGTGTATACTTGGTGCAGTTTAGATCGTATACACGACTGCTGACGCGTCATTTCAATTTCTTCGTTTAAACACCGCGTGTAATCGTCAAACGTTATCGTTCTCGCGACAACGTTACTCTTGACACCTTTAACTTTCTTTGTGTCCTTTTTCCCATTCACTCGTAACGCGTACATCTTTGCTCTGAGCCCGACGAATTCGGTCATTATGGCACCGTTGTTTTCGTCCTTTATTAGACCCGGTACCTTTTTATTTACAAGCGGTATACCGTACGCATTATCTACCGCATAATCACTCGTGTCGAATCTGATGATATTACACTTCATATTCTCATACACATCCGCGCACTCAATGTGATATATGAGACTACCCGTATCGGTGTACATTACCCGGCATTTGTCGCGATACATTGGCGCCATATACTCGTGATAAAACTCGTACAAACATGTCTTGAATATGTCGAGTATACACATACTCACGTAAATCGGTTTGTAGAATTTCACCTCGAGTTTGTGCAATTCCACAGCGATTAAGTTTTCTGAAAAAACGCTTCTGCTATGGAAATTTGGTTTTGCGATCATTGCCTCTGCGCTGTACCGACCATCCCACTTTGTTAATAATTTAACATCGACACGATTGCGCACATTTTCCATCGTTTTACCAAACACCGCATTGTTCATTAATTTATATAAATTTTTTTCGAAATCATTTCTAGCCAATGTTCTGAAATGTATATTTAGTTCTATATAATTTCGAAGCCATGGAGATTGTGAAAACTGTAAAATTTGATGTATTTTTGTAACGCGAAGACCGTGACGCGTACACTGCTGCAGGTTGCGATAGTGTATCACGTAACGCTTCTTATCGTATAGCGTTGCAAGTAGTTTGAATTCCCGCTTGCCAGGTGGTTTGTCGCGTGTCGGGCAAAATGGTAGGTCACTGTGCACATCGTGAAGATGTTGCGGGTACTCGAGGTCCACTTCGAGGATATAGCCTGTAGGCGAATCTAGCGCGATGGATGATATGTCAAAATTGGTTACGTCGTCAACCCATCGAAAATCGGCGTAAGGCAACGGTTGACACATTGCCCATCCGTACAAATTATTTACATCATAGTACATCAAGTACGATGATGGTTTCGATGGATCATATGACTCCATGTATTTGTTATTAGCGCGAGCGTATCTGTTGGAACATAGACTCAGACCGCCGCGTATACCACGTTCGATGAACATAACCATGTCGATGTCAGTAAGCAGCTCGAACGTAATTTTCGTATGCTTCAACATGGCGTCCCACGTGTATCCGGGGAGGGTATAGTAATACGCGGGGTCGAGTCCGTAACTTTGGATACATTTATCTCGAAAGTTTTCGAAAATGTCGGCTAATAACAAGATATCAATTTTAAGATATAAATCGCTATATTCGCCTAGCGTTCGAATGGAGAATCGCGTCCAGATGTTCTCGGCGTGCGCGTAATCGCTCTCGGATACAATGTCACCGGTCAAGGAACTGTAAAATGATTCGCGCGGTGGTAAACACGTATCTTGCAACTTGTCAACGGAATCGATGTATTCGTACGGAAATACACCTTTCCGCGTTAACAAATTGAAATTTTCTGTTGATAAATTTTGAAATTCTGATTTCAAAATTTTGAGTTTGTCTTTGTCCAAAAATGATGCCAATTTGTCCAGACTTGATGCGAGAAATTTGATTGAATCGATGAAACGTAATTTTACATGAGTTTTTGATTCTTCTTCCATACAAATATCTTTTGTGAACGAAATATATTTCTCTTTAGTTATTGGTAGTAAATCGATTCTCCCTTCGAATGCTGTAGCTATTTCCTCGATAATAAAGTGTGAATCGTAACCGGATAAATTGTGAAAAACTATGGGAATACAAAAAGATTCTTTATAATTTAAATTGCAATTTAAGTGTGCTGGACCTCTGTACCGCCCGGTCAGATGGCAATGATCGCGAACGCGTGTATCGTCTTCCGCGAACGGTTTTTCGCATATATGACATTGAATGGCGCTATGGAATTTCTCCCACTCTTCGGACGTCAAATTTACCATGGGGACATTTGTTTTTAAAATATTTTTTACACGTAACGCTAAATTTTTGAGGTCTTCGGCGAACCATGCTGTACAATCAGCGCTACGACGCGAATGATACGCCGATAACGATTCGTCGTATGAACAATGTACATAGTAAGCTATGCTAAATACTTGGTGATGTTGGTACAATTTTTGTTGTTCTTCCTCCGTCTTGGCCAGAACGCATTCCAAATCGGCGTATACGATGAATGGAAGCCGCTCCTTCCGATTAAAGTTGTTGAACGATAACCACTTGTCCTTATCGCTCGGCAATCGGACAGCGCAATCGTTCATCTTTCCGCAGTCGACCATATGCGACTGCAACTTGGCGTCCGAATTAAAATAATGTAAGCATCTGTAAAAGAAAAATTTTAATTAAGATTTATATAACAAAGTGTATAACCTATAATTATTCAAATAATATAAATTAAACTTACCGATCGCAGATATATTTTGGATTCTTGTGTTTGCTCAATTGTGAGCTCACGAGCCGGGATAAATTCTTAATCCAAGCGAAATGTCCAACGCTGTTGTCATCTTCAATGTACAGCAATTGACATGCTTGTCCCGCTTCTGCTGTGAAAGACGTATCGGGACAATGCTGTTCTAGTCTTCGATGCCGTACACATTTATAGAAATGTCATTAACAAGTTCAAAATTTTTTATTTGATTCACAATCACTGGAAACTCAATGTTCTGGAGATTCAGCACTGTCGCGTAATGCGGGTACGATGATTCCCGTTCCGCCTTTCTTTCGGCGGGGTATAGTGCGGCGACCACTGCCCACGCGAAACACGCATTGTCCTTTGATTGTACGTTAATCACCACTCTTTTCATCATAATCTCCCGCGGTAATTTGATGTAACATCCCGCGCGCATAGGATTATACTTATTTATATTTACAGTTAAATTTAGTATTCGCGACAAAGCCCACCCGCTATCGCGTTCCTGAAACTCTTCCAGCGATACTAGGGTGAGCTCGATAACGCGCCGTTCGTACCACTCGCGTAAATCGGATGTGCGAAAGAGTTCATAGTTTCTCATATTGATACTTTTGTTGGCGCGTTTATCTCCAGCCACGAATTCACCGTTAAATATAGTGTTCACTTTCACATTATAATGTTTCTTTATAACGTCCTGCACATGTTCTTTCACAATGTCTTTGGCGTCCTCGAGAAATTGGCGAGGTTCGATGTGATTATAGTTTATCACCGCACCAGTCGATACGCGACTCTCAAACGCCGTATTAATCTCACGCCACACAAGTCCATTTTGATACGCGCTACATCCGGCACCCGCGTGTATGAAACGTCCACGTACCGAATTTTTCAACCTTTCGAGGCGCGCGATCCGAGCAATCAGCGATTGTCGATTTCCGATCGATAATCGCGGTCGTTTGATTCGACTTTGCTCTTCCAACGACTCGATGTATTGGTCGCATCGTTGCTCCCACACAATGTAGTCTTCCAGCGAATCAATCAATGTGGATTGCTCTCGCAAACTTTGTTCCTCCATATTGTATCAGACTTGCGAAAAGCACTTCCCAATGATAGTTCCGGATGTACTTTAGCGAAAATACTGGCGGGGTGTGCCTCTTTATCATGATTTATATACTGTCTCATGCATATCATCGAACATTCTAGAATGATTTCATCTTAAAAAATTCCCCGGAATGGCGTTTGCAATTTAACCTTGATAATTTCGCGTTTTGTCACGTACATTTGAAAAATCTAACGTGGTTGCATCAGGAGCAGCCGTACATCGGCGCTCGATTTTAACGCATTCAGCTAAATCTTTATTCTGATGTGCAATTTAACCTTGATAATTTCGCGTTTTGTCACGTACATTTGAAAAATCGAACGTGATTGCATCAGGAGCAGCCGTACATCAGCGCTTGATTTTAGCGCATTCAGCTAAATCTTTGTTTCGATGCGCAATTTAACCTTGAAAATTTTACGTTTTGTCACGTACATTTGAAAAATCTAACGTGATTGCATCAGGAGCAGCCGTACATCGGCGCTCGATTTTAGCGAATTCAGCTAATTCTTTGTTCTGGGGATGTTATCGCAGCCGTACATCGGCGCGACAAAATTTTAGAGGAAATTAAAATGTCGTGTCAGCAATAATCCCCTCTACATTGCAATTTGCGATACTATTTGAATTGATATTAATTCTAATACGATCAGTATTCCATCAATCGCGCGTGTGAAAGGTTCACTGAAAAAATCAACATGAATTTTTACGTTCCGATTCGAAATGGTGAAACTCCACCATGTAAGAAGCAAAAATGCGACACGTAAGTTTCGATCGTTTAAAAATTTTGTTATTTATTAATTTTTTAAATATTGGTCTAATTTATATACATATATATATTTTATAGCATTCAGCCTCGTCGTGCGACTCGTATACTTGGAAGAAGATCAAGAGACACGGTAGTGTCTTGTGCTAAGTCCGCGCAGCAACAAGACGCGCTCCGTGTCTCTTTACGCGAGTCGGATAGTTGAGCGTACTTGATATTTTCATTTCTCATATATCCACTGAACGGATCGAGTTTTTACTAGATTCAATCGATAGCTTGGGTCTAAATTATATAATAAAAGTGTTTTTGTTTTTGCGCTACGTGCTCTAGAAACGGAGCTATTACGACGCAAAGTCGAAATAGGAAAATTTTTCATTAAGAAACGTCTCCTTGGTCAACGCTCAAGTCCCCAATGCGCAAGCGTACAAAGTTGTACGGTTGACGCATTCGACATAAGATTGCGCTAGCGGCGCTCCGTGATGTTAGGGCTACTATTACACACAAATTGCATAAGCTGCATATGCATAGCATAAGATCGTATGGACCAACGAGTATATATATTTATAATATACATCGAGTATATATATAAATAATATATACAGGGTGAATTTTAATGGTTGTGTCAATCTTTTTATCATGTGGGAGATTACCGACCGCAATTGTAATAAATTTATCGGTACATAGATGTCAGATAATTGGATCGGCCGTATCGAAGGCCGGGATATAATGTATACAATTAAAGCGTTAAAAGCTGAAATTATGTGTGTAGTATGGATTTATTTTTATTATTAAAGCTACGTATTTATTATTATTATTATTATTATTAAAGCTACGTATACATATTCGATATATTAAAGCAGTAAGAATACATATTTAAAAATTTAGTTCAAATTTAACACTTTAATGTTAGACAAATAAGCAAATAGAAAGCTGTGATCAAATTATGGATTTATTATTATACATATTTGATATATTAAAGCAGAAGAAATACATATTTAAAAATTCAGTTCAACACTTTAACGTTTTATCTAAAACTTTATTTTAAATTCCGCATTTATTTTTATGATAAATTTTTATTATTGTTTTATACGCTAAAGATATGTAGCATTTCTTCCTTTTTGAAATAAAATTACGCAATTGTTCCATGAGAAATACATTCTTATGAAACAATTGCGTAATTTTAATTTAAGAAGGAAGAAAATTTTTTGCTGCGTATTTTTAGCATATAAACAATGTTCGCGAGCGAATCCGACAGTGCGATGATAGGACCGGAAGGTCGTAAAGCGAAAAAAGTGCGCCTCGTTCACACAAAAGACTGACGTGTATTGGAGTCAGAATTGAAAGACAAGTGTTTAGTGCAGTGATTTCGATTAGCGAAACAGCGATGTAACAAAGTGAGCGCGGTTCTCGCGAGCGGTATCGCGAGCGGTGTAGAGAAACAAGAGCGAGAAAAATGCGTTGTCCAAAGTCGTAAGCGGTCGTGTAATGCGGTTAATCAGCGGTTTGATACAGAGATTGCGAAAGTCCAAAAGAATAAGCGGTCGTTATAAGCGGTTTTTACTATGCGGAGCGGTTTTAACTAAGCGGTTTGACAAAAAGTGCGAGACTTCGGCTTGCTCGCGTGCGGTGCCCGTTATAAGGCGAGCGGAATTTTGGGCCCGTTGCGACGTGGCCCAATAATTTTAATTATTTAGCGGTGACCTCATGGCGCTGCGTATAATTGGCCGCCGATGAGGTCTGACGTTGGCTTTTTCGCGGTTGCCATGCGCGCAGTCTTTTTGGAACAGCTGATTGGCAATCAGCTGATCGTGACGTATGGGCGCGCATGCCCGTACGTCACGCTAATTTTGGTCGACGGTTGAGATTATTATTGTCAGTGTTTATGACACGCGTTTCTTATGTCCCAAAAAAATTGAAAATAACTCGAACGAGTTTTTCTCGAACGAGTTTTTCTGGCGATTAGAGGTCTCGAGAAGTTTCTCGAAGCCCGTTGATTTTGAACTTTCGAGTCGTAAAACATCATTCGAAATGTATATAATATATTTAAGAATTTTAATTCGGAATGAATTTTACGATTTTCGAACATCCCGCCCGCCTCGTCAGTACGTGACGAAATTTGCGAGTGTGTTCATGCGCGGGTAGGTGTCGCGAACGGTCCGATTGACGAGTTATTAATAGCGATCATGAATGGAATGCGTGACGTAGTACAAAGACACGTGTGGCTCAGTTTATTTGAGTCTTTCGCGAGAATAGTGTCGTGTGAAAGTAGTGAGAAAATGTACAGTGAATTTGAGAATAATCTCGCGAGTGCAGTGAAATGTGAACGTGATCGTGAAATTGTGACGCCGGAGAGAGAACAGAAAAAGAAAAAAGAGACTGATAACGCGGCTCGCGGATCGCGCATAATATCGAATGTGCCTTAACATAATTACATGTGATTAAGCGCGGTACGATTCCCGGAATTATGATACCGTGAAACATAATGTGAGTGAATATTATACAATGTGGATGAGACATGAAAGAAAGTTCGGAGTTCATAAGAGCTCACGAATCCGAGTGCGTTGGAGATGCTGCGGTGTCGGTTCCTGGCAAGAGGATGATTTTCGCGAGTGGTCGGACGAGCTCTGAGGATGCTGTGCGCACGGTGACCACGCGAGTCACGCCGTCGTCCCCGGGGTGCAGGCGTGTTATTCGGGCGAGCGGCCACCGTGTTGGAGGTGTCGATTCCGACCGCAGTAGGCACAGGTCGCCAACGTTGGGGCCGGTCTGGTTCCGTTGCCACTTTGATCTGCAGGCCAGCGTCTGTAGATACTCGCGCGACCACCGATCCCAAAAGTGATCGCGCATTTTTTGGAGGAGTTGCCACCGTGATAGCGCGTTATCCTCGGTGGCAAGCGACGGCTCCGGAACGGCCAATAGAGGAGCTCCGATGATGAAGTGACCGGGTGTTAATGCCGTCAAGTCGTCCGGATCGTCGGTCTGCGGCTGAAGCGGGCGCGAATTGAGGCACGCCTCCACCTGTGCGAGGAGAGTCGTCATCTCCTCGAAGGTGAGCGTTGCCTCGCCGATAACCCTTCGAAGGTGGTGCTTCGTTGACTTGACGGCTGCCTCCCAAAGTCCGCCAAAGTGAGGAGCTGCGGGCGGGTTAAACCGCCACCTAATGCCGTCTGAAGCTGCTGCCTGCGCGATGCGACGGCCGTCGGTAGTTGAGGCGCGGAACATCTCCCGGAGTTCTCGGCTTGCTCCGATGAAGTTGGTCCCGCAGTCCGAGAACACCTCGTGACAGAGACCTCGCCTGGACACGAAGCGACGGAAGGCAGCTAGGAACGCCTCAGCCGTGTAGTCGGAGACGACCTCGAGGTGAACAGCCTTGGAACTAAGACAAACAAATACAGAGATGAAGCCTTTGTTTGCTCGATGGCCGCGCCCCTTGCTGGTCCGGATGAGGATCGGACCGGCGTAGTCGACTCCGGTACGCAAAAATGGACGCGCCGGAGTTACTCGCTCCTGGGGGAGGTTGCCCATCAGTGGCTGCGGTGCGGTGGCTCGCCATCGGGTGCACGTGACGCATCGATGGATGGACTTCTTGACGATGGCTCGACCTCGCGGGATCCAAAACCGTTGGCGCAGTAGCCCGAGGGTGAGCTGCACTCCTCCATGTAGAGTCCTACGATGGCAGGAGTCCACCAGGAGCCCAGCCATCCAGGAGTCCGGCGGAATGATGATTGGGTGCCGTTCATCGTGAGACAGGATGGCGTGTTTGAGACGGCCTCCGACTCGCATTGTGCCGCTGTCGTCCAGATAGGGGCTCAGCTTGGTGAGCGGACTCCGTGGTGGCAAAGCACGTCCTCTGCTCAGTGATGAGACCTCGGTTTTGTAGTGCAGTGCCTGCGAAGTTCGAGCCCATCGTAAAAGTGCGTCTTCGATTTCGCGTGGCTCCAGAGTTTGTGCGGCGTCTGTGACGTTGTGCGTTTTCCGTGCGATTTTGTGCCAACGAAGACACCAGGCCGTCACCCTGAGTAGCCGGTGCAAAGACGAGAAACGGAGAATGAGTTCTGGCTCGGTGATGGCCTTGACGGAGGTATTGAGCGAGCCGGCGGCTCGTTGCTCCGGCACCTCCAAGTTTGGCAAGACGCAGTCGTCGCTTGGCCAAAGTGCCTTGTCACTCCGCAGCCAGGATGGTCCGGTCCACCAGAGCGGATGGCCGATCAAGTCACCCGGCTGGGTTCCTCGGGAGGCGCAGTCGGCCGGATTGTCCTTTCCCGGCACATGCCGCCATCGAGCGTCGGGCAGTTGGACCTGGATCTGTGACACCCTGTTGGCCACGTAGGTCTTCCAGCGGGAGGCATGCCCCTGGATCCAGCTCAGCGCTACCCTGGAGTCAGACCACAGGAAGACTGGCGCTGTGGGCAAACCCAGGAGAGTGCGCGTGTGAGCAGTGAGATTCGTCAGGAGGGTGGCCGCGCACAACTCGAGTCGAGGCAAGGACACCGGCTTCACGGGGGCGACCTTGCCTTTGGCAGCCAGCAGGTGAACTGCGGTGTGCCATTCGGTGGCGGAGCGGAGGTACACCACCGCGGCGTATCCTCGCTCCGAGGCGTCGGCGAACCCATGGAGTTCGGTTTGTGTGTGTGGTCCGTCACTGCCTACCCTGATCTCGTTCAGGCGCGGAAGATCAGAGAGGAGGTTCTTCCAGGACAGGGCGTCTGCCGACGGAAGAGGAGCGTCCCAGTCCAGCTTCTTCAGCCAGGCGGACTGGATCAAAATTTTAGCTCGCATTGTGACCGGAGTGAGCCACCCTAGAGGATCAAACAGTCGTGCGGTCTCGGACAGAACGCGTCTTTTTGTGAACTTGGTGAAGTGACGTGCTTGCACCGAGAAAGTGAAGTGATCACTGGCCGGGTGCCAGTGGAGGCCCAGTGTAGCGTGGCTTTCGTGGGACCACGAGTGCGGTGAGCTGGTGATCCAGTGTTCTGGTGGGACTCCAGACAGGATACCGAGGTTGTTGGCCCCCCACTTCCTGAGCGGAAACCCGCCCGCCGTGCAAAGACCGCGTAGCTCCCGCTGCAACGTGGTGGCCTCCGAGATGGTGCTTGCTCCGGTGACGACGTCGTCCACGTAAGTATCGCGGCGTAGTGCTACCGCTCCGCGCGGAAATTGCGAACCCTCGTCGTCAACGAGCTGGTGTAGGGTCCGTATGGCGAGAAATGGCGCGCACGCCAAGCCATACGTGACCGTTCGTAGGCGGTACTCGCGGACGTCGTCGGTGACTCGGTGCCGCCAGAGTATCCGCTGGTGGTCGCGGTCCTCCTGATGGATGAGGATTTGGCGGTACATCTTTTCGATGTCCGTCACAAAAACATAGCGATGCCAACGCCAACGAAGGAGCACGTCGGCGAGGACTGGCAGGAGGTTGGCGCCCGTCAACAAGTTGACGTTGAGGGACGCGCCCGAGATCGAGAGCTGCGAGCCGTTGAAGACGACCCTGAGCTTCGTTGATGTGCTCGTTTCCCGCAGCACTCCGAGATGCGGTAAGTAGCACTTAGCGGTGTTTTCTTGTTCGGATGAGGTGTTTACGACTTCCATATGTTGCAGGTCTTCATATTCCTGCATGAAGCCGCGGTAAAGATCGCCGAATCGAGCGTCCTTTGAGCAGCGGCGCTCCATGGCGTGGAGCAGACGTTCGGCTGGCTTGCGGGTCTCAGTGAGAGAGGGCGGTGCTCCAGTGAACGGCAGCCTAACAACGTACCGTCCGGTGTTGGTGCGTGTGTGCTCGCGGGTGAGGTCTTCGCACCTCTTCTCTTCGGCGGTGAGAGCGACGGGAGCGGCGGTCTCTCTTTCTTGCTCCCAAAACAGCTGCACCAGGTCGTTCAACTCGTGGTCGATGGAGCACTGGTGCGAGGTATGGCTGCTCTGGAGCGTGGCCTTGTGACCTCCAGACAAGATCCAGCCGAGCGAGGTCCGCTGAGCGATGGGCTCGTCCTTGCGTCCCTTGCGGAGCCCATCTTGAAGTACGGCGGAGTATACGTCTGCGCCGAGCAGTATTTCTATCGGATCTCGATCGAGATACTGCGGATCCGCCAGGGAAAGGCCGCGAATGTGTGGCCAAGTGAAGCTGCTTCGCAAGATGGGTCCCTGGTACGACGAGAGGCGCGGAAGAACGTACGCTAGTACCTGAAGGGTTGCTCCGGTCACCCCAGAGGAGAGGCTCAAGGATAACTTTCCACGAGTTGCTCCGGATGCTCCTCCAATGCCGGCGACGGACATTGAAGAGTGGCTTCGCGGCAGACGCAAGCGTTGCGCCAGAGCTTCTGAGACCAGGGAAACTTCTGACCCCTGGTCGATCAGCGCACGGACGGCGTGAGGTCTTCCCAAGTGGTCCGTGATGTTGACGCGTGCGGTGGCGAGAAGGATCGCCTTGCGATCCGATGCGAGTCGCGTGGTGGACAAAGAACTCGCTCCGTCGGGTTGTGCGTACGCGTCGTGAAGTAAAGTGTGGTGTCGTGACTTGCACGTGAAGCAAGTTTTCACGGATTGGCATTTGGCTAGGAAGTGATTGCCGAGACAGTTGAAGCACAGTTTGTTTGCTTCCACGAAATTCTTTCTGTCGCTCGCGGTTTTCGACTTGAATTCCATGCATTGCATAAGGGAGTGCTTGCCCTTGCATGCTGCGCACGTCCAGGAGTCGGATGTGCGCTTCACGAAATGCGATTTCGCGGATTTGGAAGTTCCTCCGGATTTCGCAACGGAGTTCGGATGCACGGCGTTGAGTGTGAGGATCTGCTCGGACATGAAACCCATCAGGACGGCATTACTCGGCGGATCGACGGAACCGCGTATGGAGGACTCCCATTCCATCCGAGTTTGCGGATCGAATCGATCGACGAGCAGGTAATTGAAAAGGTCCATCCCGTGCGTGGCAATGGGCCTATCGATGCTCTCCTGAGCGTTGATGGCAGTCGTGGCGGCGTTATAGAGGCGACTTAGCTCGTCGGCGGTTGCGGCTTTCATTTTTGGCACGGCGGTATAAGCGGCGAAGTTGGCGCGAATGAGTTCCCGTTTGTTCTCGTAATGCGAGCTCAGAATCGTCCACGCCCGCTCATAATTACCCCCGACAATCGGTAATGACCGGATTAATTTTTCCGCAGGACCTTGTAAGCTGGTACGGAGGTAGTGGAGCTTTTCCACGTTAGAGATAGACGGATTGTCTCCTATAATGGACAGGAAGATGTCGCGAAACGCTGGCCAGTCTCCGTACGCGCCAGAGAACGTCTGGAGCTTTATCCGCGGCAACGATGTCTTGAGCGCGTGCTCCTGGTAAGCCTCGGTCTTCGGCACGCTGGGCGGCTCGCTTTTGAGTTTGTTCGCGTACCCGACTAACGTGCTCCGCTGTGTCACGTAAGTTGATTCCGCAATGTCAATAAAATCAGCTTTTGCGTACTCACTGTCGAGATATTTCTCTTTCAGCGCAGTCCTGATGAGTTCATGCTGAGCCTCGAACTTGTTCCACAGCGTCTCGAGGAGGTGGAGGCGAGCTTGGATGGCTTCGGCGGTGATGTTTGAGACGCCCATCTTGCGCAGATTGTCCACGGAGCGAGACATTCGCCCGTGGATATCATTCTGCGCCTCCAGCAACGCCTTCAAATCGGCACTCATCTTCACTAATTGTCTTTCTGTTCAGGTTCGCGCACTGGACGACACACGTGAATTTCACCCACGAACTGCGGAAGCGGATGTTAATCCGGCTCGAAGGACCAGAAATGTTCGCGAGCGAATCCGACAGTGCGATGATAGGACCGGAAGGTCGTAAAGCGAAAAAAGTGCGCCTCGTTCACACAAAAGACTGACGTGTATTGGAGTCAGAATTGAAAGACAAGTGTTTAGTGCAGTGATTTCGATTAGCGAAACAGCGATGTAACAAAGTGAGCGCGGTTCTCGCGAGCGGTATCGCGAGCGGTGTAGAGAAACAAGAGCGAGAAAAATGCGTTGTCCAAAGTCGTAAGCGGTCGTGTAATGCGGTTGATCAGCGGTTTGATACAGAGATTGCGAAAGTCCAAGAGAATAAGCGGTCGTTATAAGCGGTTTTTACTATGCGGAGCGGTTTTAACTAAGCGGTTTGACAAAAAGTGCGAGACTTCGGCTTGCTCGCGTGCGGTTCCCGTTATAAGGCGAGCGGAATTTTGGGCCCGTTGCGACATGGCCCAATAATTTTAATTATTTAGCGGTGACCTCATGGCGCTGCGTATAATTGGCCGCCGATGAGGTCTGACGTTGGCTTTTTCGCGGTTGCCATGCGCGCAGTCTTTTTGGAACAGCTGATTGGCAATCAGCTGATCGTGACGTATGGGCGCGCATGCCCGTACGTCACGCTAATTTTGGTCGACGGTTGAGATTATTATTGTCAGTGTTTATGACACGCGTTTCTTATGTCCCAAAAAAATTGAAAATAACTCGAACGATCGAGTTTTTCTGGCGATTAGAGGTCTCGAGAAGTTTCTCGAAGCCCGTTGATTTTGAACTTTCGAGTCGTAAAACATCATTCGAAATGTATATAATATATGTATTTAAGAATTTTAATTCGGAATGAATTTTACGATTTTCGAACAAACAATAATAAAAATTTACCATAAAAATAAATGCAGAATTTGAAATAAAGTTTTACATGAAACATTAAAGTGTTAAATTTGAACTAAATTTTTAAATATGTATTCTTACTGCTTTAATATATCGAATATGTATACGTAGCTTTAATAATAATAATAATAATAATAATAATAATAATAATGATAATAATAATAATAATAATAATAATAATAATAATAATAATAATAATAATAATAAATACGTAGCTTTAATAATAAAAATAAATCCATATTCATGATCATTGCGCGTTTTTGGTGCATTTGTAATGGACTTATTCATCATGTGGATACGAAAACGAAAAGAAAAAGGATGTGTTGAATGCAATAAGGTTATTATTACTTATGATCATAGACATAGTAAGATATGCCTATGGCTGCGGTCGGGAAGACGCTCTGTATATTTAATCATGTTTAATGTATGTATAGTACAAAAAGGAGTGATATCTCTACAAAAATTACCCTTTTAAAAAAAGGTAAAAGAAGGTGCTAAGTCCGCGTAAAAAAACTGTTATGTGTTTGCAAAATAATGGTTATTATAACGCTTAAAAACTATAAAAAACCTATTTCAAAAATAGTACCATTTCAATCTACAAAATTATTTTAATCTACAAAATAGTTATTTTATACCGTAAAAAAACTAAGTTATTTTAGTTATACATTTTATTTACCTTACAAAAGTAATGATATCAATAAAATTGTGCTAAGTAAAAATAAAAATTTATAAAAATAAAACAAAAAACTGTATCAAAAAAGTTACAAAATACTATCAAATCCAAACAAAAAATAATATCGAAAAGTTATGCTATTTGAAGATAAAAACAATAATATTTTAATAAAAAGTTAGACATCATGTGTTTAATTTTTTACAAAAATATATTACAAAATTGCGCCAACAAAATAAAAACTTTTAATATAAAATATATATTTTTCTTAAATTTCTAGTATTAAAAGAAAAATATTAAATAAAAATAAAGTTGAAAAATTTAATTAAAAAAAGAAAAACAGAAAATATTAAAAATAAAATTAAAACTTATCAAGAAGATAAAAAGTAGAAATTAATAGAAAAAAAATACAAATTTATATAAAAATTAAAAATTAAAATAAAAATTAGAAAATAAAATTAAAAATTATTAAGAAAATAAAAATTAGAAATTAATAGAAAAAAAATTTATATAAAAATTAAAATAAAATTTTAGTTAAAAGACTTAGCGCTGCTATATCACTCTTTTTTGTACTATACATATATTAAACATGACTAAATATATAAGTAAAGAACCCCATATTTCATTAAAATATGACGGTCATTTCTAGATCGTATAGCAGCGCTAAGTCTTTTAACTAAAATTTTATTTTAATTTTTATATAAATTTTTTTTCTATTAATTTCTAATTTTTATTTTTTTAATAATTTTTAATTTTATTTTCTAATTTTTATTTTAATTTTTAATTTTTATATAAATTTGTATTTTTTTCTATTAATTTCTAATTTTTATCTTCTTGATAAGTTTTAATTTTATTTTTAATATTTTCTGTTTTTCTTTTTTTAATTAAATTTTTCAACTTTATTTTTATTTAATATTTTTCTTTTAATACTAGAAATTTAAGAAAAATATATATTTTATATTAAAAATTTTTATTTTGTTGGCGCAATTTTGTAATATATTTTTGTAAAAAATTAAACACATGATGTCTAACTTTTTATTAAAATATTATTGATTTTATCTTCAAATAGCATAACTTTTCGATATTATTTTTTGTTTGGATTTGATAGTATTTTGTAACTTTTTTGATACAGTTTTTTGTTTTATTTTTATAAATTTTTATTTTTACTTAGCACAATTTTATTGATATCATTACTTTTGTAAGGTAAGTAAAATGTATAACTAAAATAACTTAGTTTTTTTACGGTATAAAATAACTATTTTGTAGATTAAAATAATTTTGTAGATTGAAATGGTACTATTTTTGAAATAGGTTTTTTATAGTTTTTAAGCGTTATAATAACCATTATTTTGCAAACACATAACAGTTTTTTTACGCGGACTTAGCACCTTTTTTTACCTTTTTTTAAAAGGGTTACGCTCTAACCCCAACGTCGTACAAGTATTTGGACATTGGAATAAGCGTTGGAGCTGTATCGTACGTGGAACTGATTCTCGGTGATAATCGAGGCAATCAAATAGTATTGCCTTTTTCAACGTGGAATTTGTTGATGCAGAAGCAAGCGGACGTTGAACAATTTCTACAATCGACTGCTCTCCCATTAAGGATTGGAGATTTATCGATCGAAATGTATCAATCGAAAATTGTAAAACTCACATTATGCGAAAATTCTTTGTACATGAAACCACAAATATTATTACATTTATTTAATTTTGAAAATTGTATCGATCATATGCACAATTGGTTATGTGAGAATACGTATCTCGTGAATGAAAAATTTAAACAATTTGAAACTGTATTACAACGTAACAATATTACTACTTTATGCGATGCTGTAAAAACGATACGTGAGAGTGATGTCTTTAACAGCGAATCATTAATTGATTGCGAATTATTAACATGTGCTGTAAATGATATTCTTTACGATGCGTGCAATAAATAATTATTTTTATTCCATCTGTGATTTTAATTCTTTCCTTCCATATGAATAAGAATAGTTATACTTTTCTCAACACGCTTCGCTAAAGATGTAGAGAAATGCTGAAGTAGATGAGACGTGATGCTCTAGTTGGAATGAGACAAACGATATTAAAAGATATATAATGAAGAGGAGTCTGCAGCATTAGAATATTATTTCTTTCGTTGTTCTGTGTTTCGTTGGTCTTGGGAAAAGAAGAGACAAAATTATGTGTATTCCTAAACCATACAAACCGAGGTCCGATCTTCGCTTTCACTCTGATCTCCCGAGAATACACATTACAAAATGTTTCTGGACCGAGTCCTACCTACGTCAAAACCGACACTACTGCAAGGATTGTCGGTACAAATTTTATCGAAATTATGCATTACAGCATAATTATTTCCACAGGTTCTTCGAGGGACCGTTTACGCCGTTTAGGTGCTGTCACTGCGGTACGGAGGTAACGGTGATAAGACCTGTCCTAGACTGTAAGGATTGTTACCAGGAATACGTTCCGTACCCTCAAGAAGCAAGGATATGATGTAGATAATATGTCCATCATACGGTCAGTATATAATACTGACCGTATGGAAATATGGAAGATACATTTTTTACCGTTTTACCATTTTTGAACCTCTTAGTATAGAAGAGCAACGAGAGGAGTTGCTGGAACCTTATTATATGCTGCCTACTCAGAGCGAGAATTCGGCGACGCGTAACGAACTCTTCTTTCAAGAAACATAAATTGTAAGTAACTTTCAATTTATATTACATCAAAAGTATCTTACAATAAATTATTAAAAACTAATGAAATGTCTCTTTTTCTGTTCCAGGAGCGGCCTCCCTTTAGCCCGGCGCATCGCCCTCTCCCCATATATATATATATATTTTATATTTTATATTATTATTATTATATTTTTATTATATTATTATTATATTATTATTATTAAATATTATTTTATTAGACACACACACACACACACATTTAAATAAATTTTATATTTTAATTGTGAAAAGAATGTGATTATTTACGCGCCTTTCCCTTGCGTTCCCATCCCTTGCGCTATCACTGTCTCGCGCGTTAGTTGTAAGTCTCGCGATATCTTCGTTGCGTTCTCTCTCGCGCGTTAGTTATAAGTATAGCGATATCGTTCTCTTTCGCACGCGTTGTTCTCGCGCTATGACACAAAAATGTATAACAGATTTTTAATAAATTTTATATTTAGTATTGAAAAAAAAATGTATTTATTTACGCGCCTCTCCTTGCGCTCCCATCCCTTGCGTCTCTCTCTCTCTCTTGCGCTAGTTGTAAGTATAGCGATATCGTTCTCTCTCGTATGCGTTGTCTTGCGCTATTATCGTTCTAAGTCTCGCGATATTATAGTTCTCTTTCGTATGCGTTCTCTTCGCGCTATCGTTCTCTCTCGCACACGTTACTCTTGCAATATCGTTCTCTTTCGTACACGTTGTCTCGCGATATTATCGTTCTCTCTCTTTCATATGCTCGTCGCTATCACTCACTCACTCACTTACCTTTGCGTCGTCCTTCTCCCACCTATGCGTCATCTTACAATGCGTCGTCCTTGTCTCACGTTGACATCATCCTTGTCACACGTTGATGCCATCCTTGTCGCACTGTCCTCTTCACACACTTAGCGCTATCCTTTTCCCACACGTACCGCTATCCTTCTCACACCTTCGCACCGTCTTCTTTCCGCGAATCCCCCTTCTCCTCGCGAACCCCCTCGTCCATCGGTTGCACCGCGGATCCCCCCTACCCGCGCGGACCCCCTCGTCCATCGCTCGCGCCGCGAATCCCCCCTACCCGCGCGGACCTCCTCGTCCATCGCTCGCGCTGCGGATCCCCCTTCCCCGCGCGTGACGTCATTCCCCCCCGCGCGTGACATCACTCCCCGCGCGTGACGTCACCCCCCCGCGCCGCGGTTCCCCCCTCGCACCTCACCCCCCCTGAGAGGACCTGGGTTAGAAACCTCATAGTCTTACTACTAAACTTTAGCCGTGTCATTCGTGATTTTTAAACATTTCCTATTTGAAAACTATTATAGCCTTGACATTTTCGTATTAAAATTTTCGTCTTAAAATGTTATAAAGAATTTGTCATTAAAATATTTATCGTCAATTTAAGTACACCCTACATATATAGGGTGTCCGTCCTATCATCTGCCAAGAAAAAACCATAAGTAGAGTTCGTTAAACCGAAACTAAAAAGCTCTATACCATTTTCACATAACCACATAAATTTTCGAGATATTAATTAAAAAAGATCGGTCAATTCGCATAAGTGAAAGCGCGCGGCGAGAAAAGCCGTCCCATTATAACCTGATACTAAGCGGGAAAGCGGCGGCGCGCGGCGCTTCAGTATTACGTTTGTGAGTAAACCCCGCCCACCACTTTGTCGCGCGCCTACTATCAAGTTACAGTGGGATGGTTTTTCTTGCCACACGCTTTTACTCAAGTGAATTGGCCGATCTTTTTTAATTAATATCTCGAAATTTTACGTGGTTTTTTGTAAAATGGTATAGGACTTTTTAGTTCAATTTACCGAGATTTACTTATAATCTTTCTTTGACACAATAACTGAAACATTGTGTTCGAAATTTAGTCGAAATTAACGAAATAGAGGAAAAAAAACTCACTGAGAGTCATCGCTTTAAAAACGAGTCGGGGCCCTTTACCCCGCCGTCCGATGCCCCTATCTCCGAGGCAGCTCGGTATAACAAAATCTCGCAGTATCAGCGCAATCGAAAACAGCACTCGTCCTTCTCGAAAGATCCAATACTAATAAATAATAAAGAAAACGTTAGATTTAAACATTCTTCGTATACCGAGCGGTTCGTGAAAAATCTGGATCTTTCGAGAAGGACCTAAGTATAAATTGCCACGGTCGACGGGCGCAGCACCTTTTGTCGCAGTCTCCGGTGCGCTCACTTCGTCTTTTTTTTTCGAAAAGTTATCTTATCCGTTGCTCGCGGAAATTAAAAGTCGACTTGACTTTAAGTAAGCGTAAGAATAAAATTATATTCCTTTTTCTTTGTGTGTAAAAATTTACACCTTTTTTTTAAGAAGAACACTGTATTTTGTGGGAATAAGAATAAAGGAGAGAAAAGTTTAAATCGATATATCGTGACTTATCACCATCTTCGTCGGGCTTATTTCTTTCGAGCCGCGCTCGCTCCCGGTCGATTCACTTTCAAACATCTTTTATAATTTTATATACATAGCTGTAATTTTATATGCGTAACTATAATTATGGTTACATAGGTATTTATTATATTTGTCTGCGTAGTCATAAATATGATTCTTCTTCTCTTCTTCTTTAGCAGTCCCTTTTTATCCACTCCTGGACGTAGGCCTCCCATTCTATTTTCCATTTTTCTCGGTTTAGGGCTAGTTGATGCCATCCTCTGCCCGCTTTACGATATATGTCATCTAGCCATCTTTTCTTCGGTCTACCCGCCCTTTGCTTATGTGTTCTTGGCTTCCATTGCATCATTATTTTGGTCCATCTGGTGTTCTGCTGCCTCGCTAAATGCCTGCCCACCTCCACTTCGCCTCGGCCACATTCTGTATCACGTCACATACTTTCGTTCTTTGCCGGATTTCTTCGTTGTATATTCGGTCCCTTAGGCTAACTTCTAACATTGCGCGTTCTATTGCCCTTTGGGTGGTTCTCAGTTTGTTTTTTTTGCGCTTTTAATGGTTAGCATCATGGTCTCAAGACCTTACGACATTACTGGAAGTATGCACATATTGTGTACTTTCCTTTTCAAATTGATTGAGACTTTTTGATTTTTGAGGATGAAACTCAGTTTCCCGAATGCTGCCCATGCGAAGTCTTCTATCGATCTCGATGGTTTGATCTTCTTTTCCGAGTTTTATTTCATGGCCTAGGTAAACATATTTCTCCACTTCTAGTTTGGCCGTCAATGGAGAGTGAACTCGTCCCCTCCGGCCTCATGAATTTGGTTTTCCCAATGTTCATTTTTAATCCTACTATCTCGGATGCCGCTTTCAGTTCTTCTAGCATTCCCTTTAATTCTTCCAGATTGCTACTAATTATGACTATATCGTCGGCAAAGTGGTCTTAAGTGGTTTAGATAATTACCATCTATTCTGATACCTTTGTTTTCCCACTGAAGAGATTTGAAGATATCTTCCATCGCTAGAATGAAGAGTTTGGGAGAGATAGTATCTCCATGTCTAACGCCTCTTTTTATTTGTATTTAGTCTGTGCTGGTGTTTTCGTCGATCATTACTTGAAAGGTGGCATTAACGTATATAAATTTAAGAAGCTTTCTGTATCGTGAGTCAATCCGAGCGTGATCCATTGTCTTGAACACCGTTTTTAGATCTATCGAATCGAACGCTTTGTTGTAGTCTACAAATGCCATGTGTAGTGGGACATTGTATTCGGTATATTTCTCATAAATATGGTTAGGCAGAAAGATTACATGTTTATAATTTATATATTATTATATACATAAAAACATATATAATTATAAATTATAGAATAATTATATATATATATATATATACATATATATATATATATATATATATATATATATATATATATATATACAGTGATGGGAAAAAGTTCCGGAACGGTTAAATAACTTTTGAACGGTTCAAGATAAAGGGCTAAAATTTATATGAGTTCAATGGGACTATAATATCGATCGTTTAACGACAAAACCCCTCATCCAGCCCCCAATGGGGGGCAGGGGGAGACGGGGGAGCGAATTTTTGTAATGGCACGGGGGGTCGAGTGATGGCTCATTTGAAAGGGTTTTTCAAGACGAATACAACGGATTTTGGTAAAGTTCGCTACGATTCTTTTTCGCGGACTTATGATGATTTAAAAGTAGTCGGTTGCGACAGCCCACGAACGGACGGGATAAAAATTTCCATGGAATTTTTATCGATTCAAAATTGTCTCAGACGCGCGCGTGTGTGTGTGTGTGTGAGTGTGTGTGTGTGTGACTGTGTGTGTGTCCTGCTCTCGGCGTCACCCAGGATCAACGACGTGGACGTAGCAGGAAACTGATCCCTTCGGGGTGTTGGTTTAACGTGAGTAATCCCCTAGCCTCTCACGTGCGTGTGTGTGTGTGTGTGTGTGTGTGTGTGTGTGTGCGTGTGTGTCACAGCAGAGACAGGGACCCCATAGCTCGTCATTTCCATGGTATTTATTGACTCCAAACCCCCTCTGATGTGTGTGCTTCTGCGTATGTGTTGTGTTTAATGTATTAAGTGCTCAAACTGACTACATTTAAATCATCATAAGTCCGCGAAAAAAAATCGTAGCGAACTTTTCCAAAATCCGTTGTATTCGTCTTGAAAAACCCTTTCAAATGAGCCGTCACTCGACCCCCCGTGCCATTACAAAAATTCGCCCCCCCGTCGCCCCCTGCCCCCCATTGGGGGCTGGATGAGGGGTTTTGTCGTTAAACGATCGATATTATAGTCCCATTGAACTCATATAAATTTTAGCCCTTTATCTTGAACCGTTCAAAAGTTATTTAACCGTTCCGGAACTTTTTCCCATCACTGTATATACAGGGTGGACCATTTTAACCTTTAATGGAGAATAACTCGAAAACCAAGCCCGGGAGAGAAAAATGTTTCAGACAAAAGTTGTTTGGTTTCGAGGGGGCCATAAGATGGTATCATTGGTTTGACCTTGAAGAGTTATTTGAAGGTCACATGAAGGTCACCTTCAATTTCTTAAATGGAACCTACTATTTGTCATTGCATATTCTTGTAGCTTATCTCGAGAGCTTTCCAAAATACTATAATTAAGTACCTTTTCGTTAAGTACTTTTTGAGTTATGAGGCTTGAAATAATTTCTTAATTTTACATAAACCGTAAAATATCTTGTAAAATATTCATTTTTCGATTATCTTACCTTAATACTTTTACGTACAAAATAATGAGAGGAATCAACTGGTGTAAAGAAAACACATAGTTGTTTTGAAAAAAAAAGTATGTAATTTGCAATTAACAATTCCATATTTTTTCTTAAAAACAACTATGTGTTTTCTTTACACCAATTGATTCCTCTCATTATTTTGTACGTAAAAGTATTAAGGTAAGATAATCGAAAAATGAATATTTTACAAGATATTTTACGGTTTATGTAAAATTAAGAAATTATTTCAAGCCTCATAACTTAAAAAGTACTTAACGAAAAGATACTTAATTATAGTGTTTTGGAAAGCTCTCGAGATAAGCTACAAGAATATGCAATAACAAATAGTAGGTTCCATTTAAGAAATTGAAGGTGACCTTCATGTGACCTTCAAATAACTCTTCAAGGTCAAACCAATGATACCATCTTATGGCCCCCTCGAAACCAAACAACTTTTGTCTGAAACATTTTTCTTTCCCGGGCTTGGTTTTCGAGTTATTCTCCATTAAATGTTAAAATGGTCCACCCTGTATATTTATATATATATATATATATATATATATATATATATATATATATAATTATATACATAGATAATCTTTTTCGTAATCATATTTATGATTACACAGAAAAACATAATAAATGTCAATGTAATCATAATCATAACTACGTCTATAAAATTATATACTATAGAATAACTCTAAAAAAAACTTCCAAAGGTAAAAAAAATACGCCAAACGCATAAAAAATATTTTACCTTATATACAACAAAACATTTAATAAAAAAATATCTCTAAAAATAATTTATAAAAGTTTTCCCTCAAAAAATAATTTGCAGAAAGGATATAAATTTTTACATAAAGATGTGATATCCCTCTAAAAAAATCTTACAGAGGCAAAAGAAATACGCCAAGTAGATAAAAAAAATATTCTATCTTGTACGCAACAAGATGTCTAAAATAATAAAAAAAATCTTTAAAAATAATTTACAGTAATATTCACTAAAAAAATCATTTTCCCAAAAAAATGAAACCTTAAAAAATCATTTTCCTAAAAAAATACTAAAAAATGTAATATAAAAACTAAATATGAAATCAATAATTACTATTAGCCAAGTACTTAAAAGCAATTCGTGAGCAATTTGTAAATTTGAAATAATATACATGCAATCAATCTTACATTAGAAGTATCAAGAGACACGGTAATGTTTCGGGCCAAGTTAATGCGAAGCATTAGCGCGGCACTCCGTGTATCTATATACGAGTCGGACAGTTGAGAGTAACTCACATTACTGGATTTCAATAACAACTGAACGGATCGAATTCTTACTATAGCGACCTTTTCAAGGATCCTCCATGGCAATCGGCATTGCATCCATCGAGCGAGATACCAACATCGCTCTGGAGTCGCATATCACTGTGTTAAAAAGCAGCATTAGGTGTGAGGTCTGGATAGCTCCTAATGGTCTAGAGCAGTTGTCCGGAAAGCGAAAGACTCGGGTTCGATTCCCGATCCACTTGCGCCTCACATATTTTTTAGTCCGAATATTGTTTTCTAGCAATTATTCGTTGGGCTGAAAAATGTGTGAATGCTCTCTCCACAGGATATGCGACGTTGCCACGGATGGATTCTGTCGCTCGTTGATCAAATGAGCGTATAGACACGTCTGACTTCCTCCCACATCCCTATCTTTTCTGGATAATTCTTAATCAATAGAGCGAGTTTGAATTGTATAAAGAAAGTATTTTTATTTTTACGCTGCGTGATCTATAAACGGAGATATCATGACGCAAAAAATCAAAATATGGAAATTTTCATTTAAGAAACGTCTTTATTATCGTCATCAACATACATGTACACAACACATAGAAAGAGAAAACGTATAGTTCCTATTCTCGACAGAAGATTACGCTAGCGATATTTTGCGATATTAATGACATGTGTCATTAGTGACATGTATCATTAACCGCATTTTAAGTAATGACAAGTAATAAAATGCGTTAAATAATAAATAATTAAAATATTAATTAAAAATTCGCAAGTAAGAGCTAGTAAGGTATGATAATTGGAGTGTAAGAT
This sequence comes from Camponotus vicinus, assembly GCF_025532165.1. Taxonomy (NCBI): domain Eukaryota; kingdom Metazoa; phylum Arthropoda; class Insecta; order Hymenoptera; family Formicidae; genus Camponotus; species Camponotus vicinus. Next base: position 13,595,481 of record NW_028141979.1, read on the forward strand.
AAATAAAGGTAATTATGCATAAAAGGGGCCCCCTCTCCGATTTGCTTTATTTTTAAATATGTTATAGGGGAGATCTTCCCGAGTAATTTCGTATATATACATATTGTTACGTCCCTGGTTCGGGTCGCGGTCGAGTCCGTCGTGGAAAGAGAAGAAGTCCGTTGTCAAGAGGTTGTTGACAGCGGCGGCTGTCATTTGAGTCTGGAGCCAGCTGTCAGGCTGTGTGGACGCGTTTCTCTTACGAGTCGATCCGTGTTATTAATATTGTGTATTTACGTTCTGAGTTACCGTTTGTGTTGTAATTGTGCAGTGCATTAAAGTTCATTAGTTTCCTTAAGTGCTTGTTTATTTAGCGCGTCCCGCGAGCGGCCGATCTCTTTACCGCGCGACTTCGATATCTATCGAAGTCCCCGCCCCGGGCGTAACATTTTGGGGGCTCGTCTGGGATCGACGGGAACGTGATTTTGCCAACTTTGTGAGGACTCTGAATTAAGAATGTCGACGACAAACATCGGGCGACAGGATCCAGCCACGGGCGTCTCTACACGAAAGAGGATACGAGCCGCGACTCCCAGCCCGTCGGCAGAGACGATCACGCTTCAGGCGGCGATGCGAGAGATCCGGGAGCTGCGAGAGGAACGCTTGCAGATGCGAGCCGAATTTGAGGCGCAGCTCCGGGAGCGAGACAGCGAGCTCCGACGTCTGGAGGGGAGATTACGACAGGATCAACAGCTAAGTCCTTCTTATAATAGTCCGTGATTAGAAAATTCGAATCCCGGCTTGGGCCTAAAATTAAAAACCGATAATTATGACGGGAGTGTCCCCTTGCGTGAGTTTCTCACTCAATTCGTTTTGATAGCGCGGGCTAATAACTGGAGCGATTCACAGAAAACCGTGGCCTTGGCTGCTTGTTTGAGGGGAAAGGCACGTTCGATTTTGGATGGGATTTTTGAAATAGAGAATCTGAAATTCGACGAGCTGAAATCGAAGTTAGAGTTGCGTTTCGGGGAGGGGCATTTTGCCCAGACTTACTATACCCAGTTTACTAACAGAAAACAAAAGAGTTCGGAAGATTTAGCTACTTTGGGTGCAGATCTGGAGAGGCTTTCGCGTCTTGCTTACCCTGAGTGTTCTCACGAAGTGAGGGATAAGATCGCTTGTGCCCAGTTTATAGCTGCGCTATCGGACGGTTTCCTAAGAAGAACTCTTCAGTTAGAAAATATCACTTCTTTAAAAATCGCAGTGGAAAGAGCGATGGCTGTAAAAGTCATCCAAGAAAGTAGTTTCTCGAAAAGTAAATTTAATCAAAAAGACGAAAATAAATCTCAGGAATGTTGGAAGTGTGGTGACTCAGGCCATTTTCGGGCGGAGTGTCCCTCTAAAAAAGAGGAGTAGAAGAATGAATTTTGCCGTGGAAAATAAAATTATTAATAAAAGAAGTGTCTTAAAACTTTGTTGAACCTGTGTTAATGAAAATTTATTTGCAGCCAGTGTGTGTAAAAAAGGGGCGGGCCCGGATGTATCTTGAATAGGGGATTAATTCTTTCATTAGAATGCCTGGATGGCAATATTCGTAATTTCCAGTGCTTGTTTTAATAATGGTTGTTTTGATTCTTATTGTCTTCTGAATGAATTCTAATTGGTCGACTAATCCTCGAAGTGTTGTGGGAGGGACTCCCGGATTTATTTTGATTAGGGAATGGTTCTACATCCGAGGCCCGAAAAGAAAGTTTTGGATAAAAGAGTTTGGTGCTTTTTACTCGTTTAATTATTTTTGTTGTTTAAGGAAAAGAAATTTTGGAAACAATTCCGAATTTGACAAGAAAGATTAAGGAAGGAAGGAGAGGAAGTCAGAAAGGAAAATAAAAGGAATTATTTGAACGTTAGAAGACGAAGACTGCCTCACCCACGGTTTTTGACCCGTGGTTTTCCCGTGGGTCTTCGGGCGAATGCCGAGGCAGGAGCCTGAGGAGTTCTCTTGGGAGAACGGAGGATCTACGGGAAGGTCACCCCCCTCTTGCCTGAAGATTTTTCTCTAAGGAGAAAATCAGTGAAGTCGTTGGAATCTGCGAAGTCGTTTGATCCCAAGAAGACGTGTGGTTAGGTTCGGTAACCTGCAACAGCAGTTCAGGGAGAACATGGAGACACGTCGGGAGCTGAAATACGACGAGATTCCTTTGAAGACTTACCACAACATGATTGTCGGGACGACAATCTTTCGAGAGGGGAGCAAGTGTTACGTCCCTGGTTCGGGTCGCGGTCGAGTCCGTCGTGGAAAGAGAAGAAGTCCGTTGTCAAGAGGTTGTTGACAGCGGCGGCTGTCATTTGAGTCTGGAGCCAGCTGTCAGGCTGTGTGGACGCGTTTCTCTTACGAGTCGATCCGTGTTATTAATATTGTGTATTTACGTTCTGAGTTACCGTTTGTGTTGTAATTGTGCAGTGCATTAAAGTTCATTAGTTTCCTTAAGTGCTTGTTTATTTAGCGCGTCCCGCGAGTGGCCGATCTCTTTACCGCGCGACTTCGATATCTATCGAAGTCCCCGCCCCGGGCGTAACAATATATATATATATAAAGGTCTGAGTTAAATAGTTTTGGAGATGCTGAAAAAGGATAAAAATAATAAATACAAAAATTCGCGTGGAAAGTCGCAAATGTAGATATTATAATTTTACCATGTCATATATGTTTAACCTAACCTAACCCGTGTCTGAAGTGTGGAATATATCTAGCTTCGCATAGAAAGTTACAAACTTATATAAACCATATGAACCATGTAAAGCGAAATGTCATATATCAAGGTATTCCCTACACTTCAGACACAGGTTGAGTTAGGTTATATCTTCCGAAAGTGGAGCTCCTCCGTGGGGGGGGGGGGCGGAACATGCGGTGTCCCCGCATGTACTTTCCAAGAAAAAGCAAAGTTTACAAATACATATACAGGGTGTCCCTGAATGGTCTGTACAAACTTTGTGAATAAGTTCCAGGAACTTAAACAAGCAGAAAATGTTCCATAAACATGGGGTCGGAAACGCTTGCTTCTGGAGTTACGACGGTTCGAAGTTTTAGTTGTTTGAAAGTATCCTGCGATTGCAAAGCTCGTTTCTAGGCCTACTTTAAAAACATGAATGAATCAAATTATTCATTTGATGAACTGGCGGATATCCATCTGGTGTATGGTCGTGCCGGTGGAAATGGACGGTTCGCCAGACAATGCGGCGACGTGCACAGGCTTCCTTGGAATCTAACGGAGACCATTTTGAGCATTTGCTATAGCAAGTGTACTGTCCTGTTATGTCCATGGCAAAACCGAAGAAATAAATAAACACAGTTTTGTAACACTTATGCGATTGACGTGATAATTTCTCCAGCAATTGCAGGAAAACTTCGAACCGTCGTAACTCCAGAAGCAAGCGTTTCCGACCCCATGTTTATGGAACATTTTCTGCTTGTTTAGGTCCCTGGAACTTATTCACAAAGTTTGTACAGACCATTCAGGGACACCCTGTATTCTATTAAAATTATTTTTGTATTTATTATTTTTATCCTTTTTCAGCTTATAACTCCAGAACTATTTGAGTCCGCCCTTATAAATATATATAGTTAGAAAAGTCTGGAAACGGTCAAATATCTCGAAAACGAAACGTTTCTGAGAAAAATGTTTCGAAACATAGTTGTAGGGTTTTAAAAGTTCTATTCAACGATCATATCCGTTTGACCTTGAGTGGAGGGGTCAAGGCGAGGTCAAGGCCAACATGATTTTTTTAAAAGGAACACTCCATTTTTTATTACACAATCTTATATCTTATCTCAAGAGCTTTCCAAAATTATAATTAAGTTAGTTTTCATTAAGTACTTTCCGAGTTATTAAGAAAACACATAATTGTTTCGAAAAAAAATGTAAATGTTAATTGCAAATTACATTTTTTTTCGAAACAATTGTGTTTTCTTTACACCAATTGATTCCTCTCATTATTTTGTACATAAAAGTATTAATGTAAGATAATCGAAAAATGAATATTTTACGAGATATTTTACGGTTTATGTAAAATTAAGAAATGATTTCAAGCCTCATAACTCGGAAAGTACTTAATGAAAACTAACTTAATTATAATTTTGGAAAGCTCTCGAGATAAACTATAAGAATATGCAAAAGCATATAGGGTATCCCGTTTAAAAAGTTGGAGGTGACCTACACGTCACCTTCAGGTGACAATGGAGGTGGCAACGGAGCAAATAGCGTTATTCCTGATTAAAAATCGAGTCGAAAAGTCCCGAACCATTTTTTTCTATAATGCTTAATAAAGCGGTAATTACTGAATAAAGTTGCGCCAATAAGCACCGACCTTTAGCCGGGCGCACGTGAGTGAGCCGCGCGCATGATAGTGTGCGTAAGCGCTCCGCCTCTACGGCGCTATATCATGACGCTTTCGTGCAATATTCTTATGCATCGTAATAATGCGAAAAACTTTATTTTATATTAAAAATCATATTTCTTCTGTCAAAAGCGTTTCCTTAAAGAAAATTTCGACAAGTAGGCTAAAGGTCGGTGCTTATTGGCGCAATTTTACTCAATAATTACCGGTTTATTATGCATTATATAGCTATTTGCTCCGTGGGCGCTTTTTCAGTTACACCCTATATACAGGGTATTTCCGGTATCTCGAAACAAAGTAAAGCCATAAGTAGATCTTGTTAAACTGAACTAAAAAGTCTTTTATTATTTTACAAAAATCACGTAAAATTTCGAGATATTAATTACAAAATATCGGCCAATGCGTATGGCTAGAAGCGCGCGCCGCCATCATGTTTCGAAATCTGTCCATCACCCCATTCCTACTCACCGCTTCGCCGCACGCCGTCACCAAGATACAGTGAGACCGCTTTCGTCGCCGCGCGCTTCTAGCCACGCGCATTGGCCGATCTTTTTTAATTAATTTGCGATGCGTCCTATGTTGGACAAACTAGCAGACAACTGCATACCAGAATCAACGAACATCGCTGTCATATTAGACGTAATACTAATACTCAATCTGTCATCACTAATCACAGGGTTGGTCTTGATCATGCTTTTAATTGGGATGATGTTCAGATTTTAGATCGGGAACCATTTTTGAATAAAAGATTGATTTCTGAAATGTTATTTATCAAAAGACAAAAAAATGGTCTAAATTTACAAACGGATACTGAACGTTTACCAGAAATTTATTTAAACATTGTCAACAGTTTGCCAAAAATTTAACAGTTTTCTATCATAATAAATAGGTCTGCGACTTTGCGTATGTGTACATTTATATATTATTTGACTCGCTTTATCGTTTATAAATAAGTCACATCTATCCGTTAAAGACTAGTCGATCTTTGTCTTCGGAGATGTTGAGTTGTCTCCATTCGTCTCCAACGGCTCGACATTGTTTTCGATGCCTGGAAGTAAGTCTTAATTCGTAGTTTTAACTTCTTATCTTTTTAATTTTTAATTCTTTATGATTCTATGTTTAATTTATATTTATTTAAATTATTCAGGTGTACTTCCGAAAACCGATTACCTCCGATTTGAATGAAATTTTGTAGAAAGCTTCCTTTTAGCTTAAAATACAAGTCTATAAAAGGAATTTTGGCGACTGCTACAAAAAAGTCATTTTTTTAAAAGCGAGGTTTTACATGGATTTGTAACTTTCCACGCGAAGCGAGGGGGACGGGGTGGGTGTGGGAGGGGGGCCGAAGGCCCCCCCCTTGCACCCCCCCGTGTGTGTGTGTGTTTTGGCTTGTTGCACGACCTTGTTTACATTTGTTACGATTTGTTTACATTTTTTGCTAGCCGTTACTCGTGGTCTACGTTTCGATTTGTGCTGAGTACGTATGTATCGTTCAAAGAAGTAATGTTAACTAGTAAGCTAATAAAGCTTTGTCGCCAAAATTCCTTTTACAGGCTTGTATTTTAAGCTAAAAGGAAGCTTTTTACAAAATTTCATTCAAATCGGAGGTAATCGGTTTTCGGAAGTCTATCCTCATTACTTATGTCTATCTTTGTTCACATTAGTTTACATTATTCATTTAATTTATTTTACTTTTTGTTTTTTATTTTCACATAATTTTTTCTTTGACAAATTTGACTGATTTTATTACAGGCATCGTCGAAATAATGAGATACCGAGACATTTATTATTACTTTAGACGGCACCCTTTGTAATTGACTCCGATATAAAACATTTTGTTACTTTTTATCACATCATCACATTTGCGTTGAAGATGGCCCAAAAATAGGGTCGAAACGTTCGCTAACCTTTCTTTGTAATTTGTTCCATACTTATTTGTATAATAAATAACTGTGTTATAAGATCGACATTTGACTCGTATTGCCATTAAAACTGATTTGTTTAATTTTTTAATTAATATCTCGAAATTTTATGTGTTTTTACAAAATAATAAAAGACTTTTTGGTTCAATTTAACGAGCTCTACTTATGGCTTTACTTTGCTTCGTTTATCTTTCTTATATTGAAATTAGATGGAACAATGATTGACTTCTATGTTGTTGATATTTGTTATGACTTCGAAAATTATTATATTTTTTACGATTTGAAGAAAAATGTTGTTCAGGCATATACTTTTCAAGACGAGCCAAATTTTAGTTATAAATCAGAATCGGTTTGGGTTAGATTATATCTTCTGAAAGTGGAGCCCCCCTTCCGTAGGGGGCGGAACCCACTGTATCCACATATGTATTTTGCAAGAGGAAACGAAGTTTACTCTCAATAAGGAGATTAGATATAGAATGAATTTTGCTTATTAATGATATCTATTGTTTATTAATGATATTTATTGGTCGTAGAATTTTTTCAATATTTTTCCAATATTTTCTCTTCTCCGCTAAAAATACTATCGGAGTTTACTTTTACATTATAGCGCCAAAGTTGGGAATCGTGCCTATAAGTATAATGTAAATTTGATGTATATTTATTTAGAAGCAAATATATTTATCGGTTAATTTCGTCGCATTCAATTAATTTCATCAAAGCCGTAGCATCATCATCTTTATTTGGTAATCGAACAGCTAAAATTTTTGCGAAGAAATTTTTCCAATTTTCTAATGTTAATTCTGGCGTTGATATTTTTAAATGAGAATAATCTTTTTCAATTAATGTGTATGCATGTGTTTGAGAATGTGCCAGCTTTCAAAAATTTCACACAATTCAAATCGCGGTTTGATTTTATACTTTTTCGTCGATATTCTGTCATTAACCTCCAATTTGTAAGAACAATTTCCTATGGCATTGAATGACTTTGCAGCCATGCTTTAGCTTCGAGAACAGCTTCTGTAAGATGATGAAATTAGGATGTAAGCACTTCATTAATTTAATAAGTAAAATGTAATTATATATATATATATATATATATATATATAATTACATTTTACTTATTAAATTAGGTAAGATGATGAAATTAGGATGTAAGCACTTCATTAATTTAATAAGTAAAATGTAATTATATATATATATATATATATATATATATATATAATTACATTTTACTTATTAAATTAATGAAGTGCTTACATCCTAATTTCATCATCTTACAGAAGCTGTATATATATATGTATATATATATATATATATATATATATATATATATATATATATTGTGACCGTTAATTTTTTTAGAGGGGCATGAGATTAATTATGGCCGGTGACGTTGGCCCACGGCACACCTTCGACGCGATTCTCTCAAAATCCTTGTAAATTTTAATTATTATCAAAACTAGATTTTATGGGCGCCAGGTGCGTAAGTCCGCACCATTCGAAAAGAAAATTCCCGGTACAGACACACTCAAAAAGTTTTTAATTAAAATAATCGCGACGGACATTCGACTAGCCCCTTTTCGAGAAGAGTAGAGGAGGCGGTCCGATTTATAATAATTAACAAGGAAGGATCGTGAATGCAAGGTTGCTGAAAGAAAGACAGATCAATATAACAAAATTATAATATATATTTAAAATATAAGCACAGTAGCTGGCAAGACAAATAGAGTAACAGATTGAAAGGCATCGTACAATCTGTTTAATTAAGACTAACACACTTTCCCGTACGTTTAATTCGATAACGCAACTACTGACATTTTCTATTAACAAAGCGAAATTAAATGCAAGCCGAGTATTCCAATTCGACGATAAATCCGATTTTACATATGTCTGAATATCGCAAATATTTCGAATGGCTTGTCCCGGAAGGAAACTCTACTAAATGACGCAAAGATGTATCATACAGAACGCGAATAATTCACAAAATAACAAACTAATAATTGCGAATCACTTGAATATATGAGTCGATGCTGTGACGCAATTGCCAGCAATCGAAAATCGCAATTATATGTGTATGAGCTCGCGCGGACAACAATCTCGATTAACAATGATTATACATAAAATTCTACAAATAAATTGACTGTCGACGTTAATAATCCGGGAGAGAGGGCATTTAATTTAAGAGAGCTCATACAAAGTCCTCCGGCCAGCCGTTATACTTTACTACGCGAAATCTTCCAAAACGCAAATTCTTTAAAAAGGATTTTAGGACGGCAGCAATACGGCATCGACGTTGTTCGAGCGAATTCTACTTTATTACGAAATAGCGGCTTGATGGGGTTGACGTTCTCACTGGTGGCTCCTTGCGCTCCTCCGCAATCTCAACATCCAGAATCAATACTTTAGGGCCGTCGTTCTCCTCGCCGGTTCATCGAACAGTGACGAGCGGGAGCAAGGCTGCCAGATTACATACGCTGCGTCCAGCGGCGGCACGATTTGTATCCCCACCACTTTCGGACACAAATCGTGCCGCCGCTGGACGTAGCGTATGCAATCTGGCAGCCTTGAGCGGGAGCGGGAGGCCCGTCTGAGTCACACCGGCGAATTAATATATATTTAGGCCACCTGTGGCGCTTCCGCGTTCTTCAGAATCGTCGCATAGCCCAATTAATTCTGCGGCCTTCAGGGCTGTATTTGTAGCTGTCGCGCCCCCGTCTTCTCGTAAATTTTGATGATCCTTTCCGTTTAGCCTGGTGCGAGGAATCTTTCGGCAGCCACTCGCCGTTAATTTTTGGATCCTTTAGTAGCGCTGATTCCGGCCGAGGTGGTTCCGATTCGGGGTTCCAGTCTGTTAATTTCGTTTCCTGGATTGGCCTTCCCCGGGATTGCTCCTCGCACCTGCTGAGATAATTAATTTTAAAGGGGCGACAGCAGTAGCCTTGAAGTAACTTCCTCGCTAAACATTGATAGGGGAAATAATACTTAGCTCGGAGTACCCCGGTTATTCGATGCCTCCGCTCGTCCCGCTTCCATCTCTTCTTTCTCTTGGCCGTTCCTTTTCACACTGGGCCACCGGATGAGATCCCATCACCCACTCTTACATCTCGCTGCACTTATTTACTAATCGCTATAATTTTTGAAAAATCGCAGGAGAGGCGAGTCTAATCCCATCTCCAGCAGCTCTCTCCCTAAATCGAGGGAGAACGAGAGCCCCAAAATCGTCCACGGTCGGATATCTCGCGATCTTTGTGACGGACTCAAAAATGTCACGTCACAATATATTATATATGTATATTATATTATATTATTTTTATTAAATATATAATTATATTATATTAATTAAATTATTCATTAAATTAGGTTTTTTTAAATATGTTGGACAGTTTCTGATTTATAAATTAATAAATAATTATAAATTTAAAATTTTATATAAGATGCTTTTATTAGAAGCATGAAATACTCTCATGGGCGATGTTTATGTTATGTGGACTGTTGGGTATCCAGTATGTGATGTCATTATATATAAATTAGAATAACGACAATTATAATAATAATATTTTTAGCAATAGATTTCCACGTTACGGTATGACTTTGTTTTAGGGAGCATGAGTTTTGAGAAAAATAAAAGTGATTCGTGAAAGCAAATAAAAAGCAACTATTACTAAAGAACGAAATAATAATAATAATAATAATAATAAATAAAAATAATAATTGAAAATGATAATTGCGTAATAATTGAAGACACTATTTTAATTTTGTACGACTATGCCGTTCATATGATTCGAAGATAGATGAAATATCTATTTGAATATTTGAAGTATTTATTACGCATCTTTCAACGAAGACAATGGTGCATTCTTCAAACAAGAGCGTCTGTCTGTTTTTATGTATTTCATTTTAGAAAAGGAACATTCACATAAATAAGTAGATTCGAACACAGAAAAAAAATCGGAGACCAAAATTTCTAAGCCTCGGATAAGTCGCTACGTTTAAACTTTTAAAAAGCTCTATTCCTCCTTTTCCGATCGTGTTTTAAAGGAAAGATCAAATTGTAAATCGCAAAGTTCTTTTTGCAATTCCATATTTTGTTCTCCTATTTTCACAATAAAAGGATTCTCGAGAAAAATTAGATCACTTCTAAGCATATCAAAATCATCTCTAAATTGCGTATTAAATCGATTTCAGAGGCATCTCTATTTAATCGATTCACTTATTAGTGCGATTTACAATTTGATCATTCACTAATAAGTGAATCGATTAAATAGAGATGCCTCTGAAAATTGCAATTCGCACCATGTTCTTTAAAAAGAAGTTAACAAGATGGGAAGAAATATAAACTGCCTGTCTCTATATGATTTTTAATAATAATAATTGTCTGCGAAAAGAATCAATGGCACTAACTAATTGAGATATTGAGAATAATTTGATTGCTTCTTTGCAACTTCAAATTCAAAATATTTAAATGATTAGTCAAATCAGATAATAGAGGCAAGTTCGCCGCTATTTTCGCCGCGTGTTTGAATTTGATTCGGTGAGGGTAATAATATTGTCTGCAATCCAGGTGGTTTTGCCGCGCGTCGCGTTTTTTGCCGCTTGTTGACGCGGCCGTCAGCTGAGCTATTGTGTTTAAATCGCCGTTTAATGCTCGAATTCGAATGCGTGTATTCGCAGCGGTTATTCGACGAAAAATCAGGATGTCAATCTCGGTTAGGATTCAGCACCTCGACGCTAGCATGCGTCAGGGGCGGCTCGCTTCTGAAGGTTCCACCTCTGGTATTCTTTAACGCTGGGTATGGTAGGATCACTGGATTATAAGATGCACTTATAGACGCCGATATCAATCGGCAGAGGCGGCGTGCACATCACCTTCTGGTCTACTGTGCCTCGAGAATTCGGAAGGATCCCGATTGTTCGCCTTCAGACGAACCTACGAGAAGATCGGTAGGATCTGATCTCGCATATCGTCGAAGGCCCTTTTTATACACAGTTAATCACCCGCGCCGGCGTATTCGATAATTACCCTCACCGGGCGGTGGTAAAACGGTATGGAACGGAGCGGTTCCACCCGGGGGGGTTCGGGATGCCGGACGCGAGAGCATAACCGCCGGAATCGATCTTCGGCGGCAGCGTAAACAAGCTCGTTGGCTTTTCCTGGTAATAATTGTTACAGTTTAGAAAATGGGCACGTCGCGTCTCTGCCATTGCCCGACCGATGGTCGTCGGGCGGTAGCTTCAGTCTGATGTTCGCCGGGAAAACGAATCGTTCTCGGGACGCATCGTTACAATCATCTTTAATAAAATTAATAATTTTTGCTATCCTTTGTACTGCAGTACACAGTTTAACAGCTTTCCCGCATAACGCTTCTTGATAAATAATACAATGTATGATGGCGAATTTCGCTTCCTGATTTGACCGAGAAATCTATTTTTTTGAACCGATCATTGCTTTGATATCATCAATTATTATAGCCAAACGTTTTCTAAAATTTGTATTAAATTTTTTTAGTCTCTTCTACAGCCTGGAAGATATCAATACCTGTAGTTGTGTTATGTAACGCAACAAAATCTAAAAGCTCCTCGACACATGAGAAATCGTTTTGGACGATTCGAGTAAAAATACTCAATTGGCTCACGTGTCGATTATCGATGCCTTCGTTAAGACACAGCGAAAAGTATGAATAAGTTGCTAACAAAGATTTTAGCTTATCTTCGATAGAAAACACAATATTACTAATTCTACGCCCTATTGTTTGATGACCGAGCGGAATGCTCACTGCTTTGTCAACAGTCAATTTATTATCGAAGGATTTTATTGCCTAAATGAGGTTTTTTTTTATAAATTCATCATTTAACTGCATCTCACTAAACGATTTGGAATGTTTCGCAATGAAAAACGAAATAGCGTATGATACAGCTAGTTTTCGCATCATCATTATCGATATTAAAAGCTAATGAATTATGATAAGTGTTGTCATCTTCCTGATAAACTAACTTTAACCTTTTAAATATTTTTAGTTTTTCTTGACCTGTATATTTGGAATATTCTCCAGAATGTTTAATTCTATAATGCCTCTCGAGAATATATTTTTTTATGACAGACGGCTCATAATTACATAGAGACTAATTGTCCGATTGCGGACAAATGCGAAGAAAATATCCTTTCATACCTTATCGTGTCGTTGCCCGTATCTTTGCTTACCTGAATTAGCCATCAAATTTAATTCGATGAAGACGAATTACATATTAAAGCACTGAATATTAAAGCACTGAAAAAGTACTCACTATACAGTAAGATTACTCTCAGCACAGTAAGAAGACGTTATGCTGACACACGCTTTAAAACAGATGATGATCAGTTAACAATTGTGCAACGAATTATTAGCGCGCTCAGGATATACATATGTATGTGAGAGGAATGCTTTTATTCCAAAATAAAATATATCAAAACAAACAGATGCTCTTTAAATGCTGTTTAAAGACTATATCATTATCTTCGATGAAACGATTAAATTCTTCAAATATCAAAATAGATATCTATCTATCATCGAATTATACGAACGGCATAGTTGTATAAAAAATTAATATATCTTTCATAATTACTATTTTACTTATTTTTGATTATTATTATTAATGTTATTTCATTTTTTAGTTGGTAGTTATTTTTCATTATTCTTATTTTTTAATGAATTATAAAGAAAATCACTTAAAACAAAAACTATAACGTGGAAATATATTGCTAAAATATTATGATTTTAATCATTTAATCCTAATTTATAGATAATGACATTATATATTGAATATCCAACAATTCACAGAACGTGAATAATATCGTCCATATGTATTTTATATTTATTTAGTATTATTATAATAAAAGCATCTTTTATAAAATTTTAAATTTACAATTATTTGCTAATTTATAAATCAGAAAAAGAGGCAAAAAATCTAATTTAGTGAATAATTAATATAATCAAAATATAATTAATATATTATATATAACTAATATAATTTAAATAACTATAAGAAATTAGGCTCTGTATATTAAAACATAAACTTAAATTTAAACGGGCAGTAAGAGCCAAACGCGGATGGTAGTGCGTAAGTTCAACGAGAATTAAGTTTTCGTTGAAACTTATTTGTGTGCACAGGACACAAATTTTCTTGGTACGATACCAAGCAAATTTAAAATAATTCTCAATTCGAGACTTTATTTTAATTATTATCCCTCTTTTCCCCCCTGTAATGTTGTAGGCGAGAAAAATATCGAAAGTCGCTGAATCGGGAATCGAACGAAAACTTAATTCTCGTTGAACTTACGCACTACCATCCGCGTTTGGCTCTTACTGCCCGTTTAAATTTAAGTTTATGTTTTAATATACAGAGCCTAATTTCTTATAGTTATTTAAATTTCACGCCGGCGGAAAATGGCGTTATTCTTCAATTTAATATATATTTGTAGGCGACCGAGAAGTATCGAGTTGAGGGGTCTGAATAGCTCAGTGGTAAGAGCAGTCGCCCGGCAAGCGAAAGACTCGGGTTCGATTCCCGATTCAGCAACTTTTGGCCCGATATTTTTCTCGCCTACAACATTACAGGGGGGAAAAGAGGGATAATAATTAAAATAAAGTCTCGAATTGAGAATTATTTTAAATTTGCTTGGTATCGTACCAAGAAAATTTGTGCCCTGTGGACACAAATAAGTTTCAACGAAAACTAAATTCTCGTTGAACTTACGCACTACCATCCGCGTTTGGCTCTTACTGCCCGTTTAAATTTAAGTTTATGTTTTAATATAATTTAATTTATATATATATATATGTATATATATATATATATATATATATATATATATATATATATATTACGTATTTAATACAAACATATTTAAATATATTTAATTTAATAATATTTTAGGATTATTATATCATAAATGTGTGTGTGTGTAATTATATAATAATGTTGTTATGTAATAATAATCGGGAATTAAAATTTTGTTATACATTTTGAATTAATTATCTAAAAAGATTTTAAAGAATTTGCGCATTTAAAGTATTGAAATTTGGCTGACGGGGCGTTGGGAACGGCATAGATGCGTTATAGATGGAGTGCGCCACACGCGCCACTTTGCTGCACGCGCTCCTATTCACTCAAATTGGCCGATCTTTTTAAATTAATATCTCATTAATTATTGCGAGGATCGCAAAATGATAGAAGACTTTACTACTCAATTTAACCCGCTTTACTTGCATGCGAAAAAGTCGATTAGATAATACCCTGTATATGAGGCCTACACAAATGGCCAATATATATACAGAGTGTTTCATTTAACTTTTACACTTCAAATAACTCCGTTATTTTTACATATACAAAAAAATGGTAAAGAAAGAAATTGTATGAACGAAAGGGAAACATAAGATGGTGACAATTATTTGACCTTGGATAGTCTTTTGAAGGTCATATGAAGATTTTTTTTTTTTGGTAACTCGGGGGAAATCCTTTATGGATACCCTCGCTCTCGGGGGAGAGGCGAGGGTTATGTGGGACTCCCGACCTTCGGTCGGTATACCCACTAAAACTCTCGAGGTGGCCTTCCGCGCGATGGAGGGGCAGGCGGGGACCCGGAACTCGCGAATGCATTACTTCGGCATCCCCGGCTGTTGCTCCCCTCCGCGTTTACGACCCGGCGGTCTTGAACTTACCGCCGGGTCTCCATTCCGGGGGGGAGGGACTTTTATCTATCCCCCCACCTCCTTCCTAACTGTGGGCAGACAGGGCCACGCTGTCCGCCCACCTTCCTCGAGGACCTTTCGCAGACCACCGTGGGCCCCCACCCCCGGTGGTCAGGCCCTGAGGGAAACGCGGTCGGCCGCTTTTGTAAGCGGCCCTGCGAATTCCTTGCGAGGGGGAGAGGAGGCATTTCTCGGTACCTCCTTCTCCTCGTCTATTCCTCTCTAGTCTATGTTCGAGGGAGCTTCCGCTCCCTCTCTTCTTCCAGCCACGAATTGTGATCGAGAGGAGGGAGGGGGTATGAAAGCCCCCTCACCTCCTCGCCATCCCGTTCGGTCATATGAAGATCACCTTCAAATTCTTAAATGGAAACCCCCATTTTTCATTGCATATTCTTGTAGCTTACCTCGCGAGCTTTTCAAAACACTATAATAAAGTATTTTTTCATTGAACACTTTTCGAGTTATGAGGCTTGAAATAATTTCTTAATTTTACATAAACCGTAAAATATTTAATAAAATATTCATTTTTCGATTATCTTATCTCCATATTTTTTTGCACAAAATAATGTGAGAAATCAATTGGTGTAAAAAAACAGTTATTTGTAAGAAAAAATATGTAATTTGCAATTAACAATTATTACAATTATTACATTGGACTTTATATCCACTTTAGATGAAAATTCGAATACGAGTTAATTAAATTTGGTGTCGGTGCGTAGCGGCAAGTGAAGAAACACATGTCATACATTTTCGCTATGTTAAAATGTTGCTGCAACATTGCCAAAGTAATATTATAAAATAATGTCTCTGCAATATTTCCGCAACATTGCACTGCAATGAGCAATATTGATGCAAGTTGCTGTATGAGTGTACATGTATGTGTGTGTGTGTGTGTATATATATATATATATATATATATATATACACACACACACGTGAGCCACCCTGTATATATATATACAGGGTTTAGCAAAAGTGTGGAAACCCCTTAATATTTCGAAAAATACGCATTTTAAAAAAAAATATTTCATACAAAAGTTATAGGGTTTTATGTGGCGCATTACACAGCAACATTATTATGACCTCGAATAGCGTTGTCAAGGTTATGTGAAGGTCACCTCCAACTTTTTAAATGGGACACCCTATATGCTTTTGCATATTCTTGTAGCTTATCTCGAGAGCTTTCCAAAACACTATAATTAAGTTAGTTTTCATTAAGTACTTTCCGAGTTATGAGGCTTGAAATCATTTCTTAATTTTACATAAACCATAAAATATCTTGTAAAATATTCATTTTTCGATTATCTTACCTTAATACTTTTATGTACAAAATAATGAGAGGAATCAATTAGTGTAAAGAAAACACACAGTTGTTTTTAAGAAAAAATATGGAATTGTTAATTGCAAATTACATATTTTTTCTTAATATATATGTGTTATGTATGTATATATGCTCCCATAGTAATTTGCAATTAAAAATTACATTTTCTTTTTCGAAACAATTATGTGTTTTCTTTACACCAATTGATTCCTCTCATTATTTTGTACATAAAAGTATTAAGGTAAGATAATCGAAAAGTGAATATTTTACAAGATATTTTACGGTTTATGTAAAATTAAGAAATTATTTCAACCCTCATAACTCAAAAAGTACTTAACGAAAAGGTACTTAATTATAGTGTTTTGGAAAGCTCTCGAGATAAGCTACAAGAGTGTGCAAAAATATATAGGGTGTTCCATTTAAAAAAATTGAAGTGACCTTCACGTGACCTTCAAATGACTCTTCAAGGTCAAACCAATGATACCATCTTATGGCCCCCTCGAAACCAAACAATTTTTGTCTGAAATATTTTTCTCTCCCGGGTTTGGTTTTCGAGATATTCAACTGGTCGGATTAAAATGAAACACCCTGTATATATATGTCACGGCGACTTCCGTGCGTTTTGCCGTCGGATAGTCGGAGTCGGGATCAGAGTTCGGTAGGCGAGCGGAAATAAACGAGAGCGTTATATTGATCAGTAAATAAAAGTTTATTGTGTGATTACAGTGTGTGTGTGTGTGTGTGTGTGTGTGTGTGTGTGTGTAAGCGCAGCGAGTCGCAAGCATGTGTGTGAGTATATCGCGTGAGCGCAAACGTGTGATCGCAATAATATGCGGGCGCCAAAGATCGGTCGATCGAGCTCTAGATGAGCGCCCCGCGGGCACTCGTACTGTAGTGCAGTTGCTCACAAAAGGTTCGGAAGGGCGCGAAACGCATACAATGCAGTCCGTCTGCAAGCGGAATTTCGTACGGTACGCTAAATGTTACAAAATTAGGCCGCTCTTCGATATATCTCAAAGTTGGCTCGCACGTTGGAATGCGCGCGTACCGCGTGTGTTTACAACTATACGCGGTCAATGACCGATTGACGTAGCGCGTGTCGCGTTTTTGTCGCGTGTCTGGGCTATCGGTCTAGTCCCTTTAATACGCAGTTCGTAAGCGTACGGTTCTCGGAAACGTGCTTGTATTTCCCGGTTCTGGGTAGGTTTTAGTTACAGGTTTAGTTACAGGAACGCTGTGCCGACGAGAACAGCTCGTCCGGGGTAGCTCTCCTCTCTACCTCGTGCTTTTATGCAACGGCGTTAGGCGGTCGGATATTCTGACCTATATCGAGATCACTCGATTGAACCGGAGTTCGCTCTGGTTCTTTCTTTTGGTCGGAGAATGGTTGGAAGGAATTAGCCGTGTCAAGAACCGAGATGGCTCGGTTGAGGAGGAGTTCTCTCCACCTTCTGTCTTGAGTACTGGCTGTTCGTTTGCTAGGAGCGATCTAGGTTCCGGTGTCTGTTCACTTTCGTGAGTGGAACGGGAATCTGTCATTAGGAGAGCGCCGAGGGCTTTTTATATTGCGGGCAATTAGCCTCGCGCCGACATAAAATGGTGTTGCCCCCACCGACCGGCGGTACAGCGGTATGGAACGGCGTCCGCTCGGAGGAGCGCGGCGGTGCCGGGAGCGAGGGGTCTTTGCCCGAAACGGTCGGAGACCCTCGGCCGTAGTCGGCGCGGCTTGCCGGCTTCGGCTCTCAGCAGTGTATCATACGGATTAAAAAAATGTGACGCAACGCGCCCCTGCCTTTGCCCGGCGGGTGTTCTGCCGGGCGGCAGCTATTCGGCCGGGAAAACGACTAAGGGGATGCAAGAGGTGCATCATTTTATATATATATATATATATATATATATATATTGTGACGTTTCTCACAAAGTGATAATTTTATATACAATTCCTCCTCGAAGTGTTAGAGAGGAGGATGCTAAGGGGGAGCGAAAACGTCGTCAAAAACACAGGGATAGAGATACTCGCGCTTGGAGGAACTAAGATGGAGGGTGTTCTCGCGCGAGCCGCGGCGAAGCGAAGGCCGTCTCGAGATCTCGAAGTTGGGCGCCAGATACGGTCTTTCGCGTATCAGTTCGCTAAAACGCCAGAATAACGCGAAAAACGTTAGCCTAATTCGCCACGGGCCGACTAACTCACCTAACGGTAGAGGGGCAGGGTCTGTTGAAAAGGATATTGAATTATTTTATGCGCGGCTTTCGGGAATTACGAAAATCGACAGGCACAACGGACTTTAACAATCATGGGACGCGAACACTCAAATAAATTACGCGAGCTTAATATAAAAGAAAATATAACAAATTTATTCAAGAAAGAAATATAAAAAAAAGTATAAAGCAAAAGAAATAACGAAATCAAGAAAGAAATAATAACATAAATTAGCAAATTTGAAATAACTAAATATAACCGATGCTAACGTAACTTCGACAATTTGAAATAACGGAACGTATAACAGATAATTCTTCGATAGCGGTGGTAACAATAACAATACGAAATCGAGACCATAAGAAAGTGCTGATATTTGTAGTTCTTCTGGCCTGTTTTTATGGCCGGACTTTGCGAGGCCGAACAGCGTTTCGAAAACATAACGGAAATTTCGACAATCTCATCGACGACTCCTTTTACAGATCGTTTCCCTTTTGTTCTTTCACTCGCTCATTTAATCGACAGCAATATGTTTGTAACGAGGCTTCATAATCGAGCGAGAATAATTAAGCAATTTGCGAAGACGGAAAATCTCGCTTCCGACGAGCGCATTTGATGCGATCGATAATCGACAGCCGTCGGACGCCGCTTACTTTCTTTTCGGCGTAACGCTTTTTTTACTTACGCGAAGCCCTCGAATTTCGACAATTCCCTAATTTATCGTAATCTATCACGCACCGCGACACACTCACACGCATGACAAATATCTCGCAATAAGCGCAAATCATACACATAATGAGCGCGACAAAGACAGCATGATATTCGCAACGTCACGATACGCAACGATCATACACTCACATACACGCTAATTAATAACGAAAATCGCCCGAAGATCGATTGCGGGGATGTCTTACGCGGCTTCGACAACTCTTTTCGACAGCACGGATAGCGAACGCATTCCCCGCGATTTACCGCGCACGTGGTCGATATACGAGAGCCGGTCGCTACGCGTTTTACGACACCCCGAATCCAGGAGAAAGACGAACGGTTCCTTATCGACTACGGCCGACGTTACGATCGTCCTGGATGCCTCGGTCGCTTGTCTCCGGTCGCCCGAAATGCACGAAATTCGAAAGCTCGAGGCAATGCCCGAACGACAACGAGACACGAAAATGGCGACGGCGACAGAGCGGTCGGTCCGCGGACGGAATCGCGTACGTGGCTTACAATTATGCGATGGGCAACCTCACCGATACTTTCTCCCGTGGCCAGGGGATGATCTCTCGTCTTGATCTTGGCTCCGACACACACAACGACAACGACGAAAGACTATCAAAAGCGACTATACTTTATGAGCGCCCGCACCAGAGTGATTCCCTGGATCTCGCGATATAGGGTCGATAGCGGCGTCAATCCTGCGCGCAGGGGTGCGCGGATTTGCGGCCAATCGCGCCGCGACACGCGAGGTATCAATGCGCCCCGCGGCAACGCCATATCGGGGGCCGTAACGGCCGCGATAATTCGAAAATCTTCATATCGGCGACCCTGTTACCGGCGGTCTTCTTGAGGTCGATCTTTCGTCCTCCGTCCTCGGAGGATAGCGCCAACCAGGCCCTGTGATCCCGGTCCGAGACAGCTGTTTCTTTGAGGCTTTTCCTCCTTTAATTGCAAGGGGCGAATTCCACCCGCGACTCTGCGCTGTCCTGATCCCCGGGCACTATCTCCGCTCTCGACTCGAAGGCTGTGAGCGCCGTGCCGGTGGTCGCAAAAAGATTCCTCTTCTTTTTCTTCCGGTTGTTTTCCGGCGGGTTGCCCGACGTACAAAATAATAAAAAATTACAATTAGAAAAATGCGAAATCACAATAATAGCTCGTCTCTCCGGAGATCACGATACGGCTCTCGCTATCTTTTCTGGCGCAGCCGCTCGGCTCGCGCCCCGTCAAGATATTCGGGGCGGATGGACGCGCGTCGGGACGGCAACGTCACAATATATATATATGTGTATACAGGATCTTCAAAATGTCCCGGAACGCTAAAATATCTCGAAAACGATCAACTATAATGAAAAATATGTAAGGAACATAGTTGTAGAACTAAATAAAATGTACCTAATGATAATAAGAATTTGACCTTGGATGAAGTACTCAAGGTCATAAGAAGGTCAAGTTGATTTTTTTAAATGGAACTCCCCATTTTTTATTGCATATTTTTATAGCTTATTTCAAGAGCTTTCCAAAATACTATAATTAGGTATTTTTTCATTGAGTACTTTTCGAGTTATGAGGCTTGAAATAATTTCTTAATTTTACATAAACCATAAAATATCTAGTAAAATATTCATTTTTCGATTATCTTACCTTAATACTTTTATGTACAAAATAATGAGAGGAATCAATTGGTGTAAAGAAAAAAACATAGTTGTTTTTAAGAAAAAAATGTGTAATTTGCAATTAATTCCATATTTTTTCTTAAAAACAACTGTATGTTTTCTTTACACCAATTGATTCCTCTCATTATTTTGTACATAAAAGTATTAAGGTAAGATAATCGAAAAATGGATATTTTACAAGATATTTTACGGTTTATGTAAAATTAAGAAATGATTTCAAGCCTCATAACTCGGAAAGTACTTAATGAAAACTAACTTAATTATAGTGTTTTGGAAAGCTCTCGAGATAAGCTATAAAGATATGCAATGAGAAATGGGGAGTTCTATTTAAAAAATCAACTTGACCTTCATATGACCTTGAGTACTTCATCCAAGGTCAAATTCTTATCATCATTAGGTACATCTTATTTAGTCCTACAATTTTGTTTCTTACATATTTTTCATTATAGTTGATCAGTGTGTGTAAGAGAATGTGTACGCGCGCGCGCACACACACACACACACACACACACACACACACACTGATTGTTACAATCATCGCGTATAGCAATCAGCTGAGCACCCCACGTAATCGCCTATATCGCGCCGTCCCTGCCTACCTCTTGTACTCGTTCCGTAAGTAGTTAATTATTTTCCTTAATAGTTTAAAAACTAAGCTCCGGGCAAAATTTTGCAAGAGGAAAAATCGTCTTAGAATTCATTCAAGAATTTGATATTTTAAAGAGAAACGTTTGTTCAGAATCACCCTGTATATATATATATATATACAGGGTGACCCATTTTAACTTAGGCAGCCAAATAACTCGAAAAATAAGCAAGATAGAGAAAAATGTTTTAGACAAAAGTTGTATGGTTTCGAGGGGGCCATAAGATGGTATCATTGGTTTGACCTTGAAGAGTCATTTGAAGGTCACGTGAAGGTCACTTCAATTTTTTTAAATGGAATACCCTATATATTTTTGTACATTCTTGTAGCTTATTTCGAGAGCTTTCCAAAACACTATAATTAAGTACCTTTTCGTTAAGTACTTTTTGAGTTATGATGCTTGAAATAATTTCTTAATTTTACATAAACCGTAAAATATCTTGTAAAATATTCATTTTTCGATTATCTTACCTTAATACTTTTATGTACAAAATAATGAGAGGAATCAATTGGTGTAAAGAAAACACATAGTTGTTTTTAAGAAAAAATATGGAATTGTTAATTGCAAATTACATATTTTTTCTTCGAAACAACTATGTGTTTTCTTTACACCAATTGATTCCTCTCATTATTTTGTACATAAAACTATTAAGGTAAGGTAATCGAAAAATGAATATTTTACAAGATATTTTACGGTTTATGTAAAATTAAGAAATTATTTCAAGCCTCATAACTCAAAAAGTACTTAACGAAAATGTACTTAATTATAGTGTTTTGGAAAGCTCTCGAGATGAGCTACAAGAATGTACAAAAATATATAGGATGTTCCATTTAAAAAAATTGAAGTGACCTTCACGTGACCTTCAAATGACTCTTCAAGGTCAAACCAATGATACCATCTTATGGCCCCCTCGAAACCATACAACTTTTGTCTAAAACATTTTTCTCTATCTTGCTTATTTTTCGAGTTATTTGGCTGCCTAAGTTAAAATGGGTCACCCTGTATATATATATATATATACAGGGCGATCCTGAAAAACGTTGTGTCTGTAAAATGACGTATTCCTGACACCATTCTAAGACAATTTTTCCTTTACCAAAATTTGATTTGAAGCGTAGTTTTTGAATTATTAAAGGAAGTAGTTAACGTATGACGGGTCGAATACAAGAGGCAGGCAAGGGTGGCGCGATTCACCGTCAGACGCGGGTGCTTACGCGGGGCGCCTGCTGCGATCAGCTGGTCGCTATACGCATACAGACACACATACGAACATATACATTCTCTCCCTGTCTGTCTGTCTGTCTGTCTCTCTCTCTCTCTCATTCGCTCACTCACCTGTAATTTTTTTTTTTTTTTTTTTACGAGAGAGGGGAAAATGCATTTTATGCATACCCATCGGTCGATCCAGTGAGTTATGTGGGACTCGAGTACCAAGTCGAATTACCAACTCGGTACTCCCTACCCACTAAAAACCCCTCTCTTCACGAATTTTTTTTGACATACTGTCCCTCTAACTTCCCGAGATCTGTTTTCACATAACGTCAAAAAATAGTTATCATTACCTTGTTCGATGACTTTTGATGTATTGCTGTAATTGCTTGAAGGAGAAATGAATTTTCCGATAGATCGTACGTTCTCAAATTTAACGTAGATATCACGTTGCAAAAGACAAGAAATCCACACTAAATTATTAACTGAAAGTTTTTCTTCTTTCATGAACTGTATTCTTTTATAAACTTTAACGTAATCACATTTATTTACTCACTCGATGAGACGAGAAATTTACTAATGACTCTATCACTAATCACTATTAATCACTGTCGAATAATAACTGTCCCAGACAGCACAAAAAGGCCAAAAGATGTCTTAAAGACGTCTAGAGGACTTTAAGACATCTTTAAGTCATCTTTTAGATGTTTTTTGGACATGTGTGCTGTCTGGGTGTTGGCGATTAAAAATCACTCGATGAAAGAAACACGCACGGACACGTTACTACACGACGCGACGACGCGACAATGCGACGATAATTATTCGGCGACTGCAAGCAGTTTTTTGTCATGGTAGGTTGCAGTAGGTTAATGTACTACTGGCGCTATCGAACGCGATCATGTGTTCGATTGAAGAATGCGGTAAACACAATAAACATTTAACATATTAATATTATTATTATCATGAATGTGTGTGATATCCATACATCGTATGATATCTATTGAAAAATTAATTAGATTAAATAAGTGTTTTTAAAATATTTATTACTTTTACTATTATCATGTAAAATATTAATATTAAATATATATTTAACTATTTTATCTATTTATTTATTTATCTATTTCACCTATTAATTTTTAACTATTTATTATCAATGATCGAAAATCGGTCATTGTGTTTATTGTGTTTACCGCATTCTTCAATCGAACACATGATCGCGTTCGATAGCGCCAGTAGTACATTAACCTACCGCAACCTACCATGACAAAAAACTGCTTGCAGTCGCCGAATAATTATCGTCGCAATGTCGCGTCGTCGCGTCGTGTAGTAACGTGTCCGCGCGTGTTTCTTTCATCGAGTGATTTTTAATCGCCAACAGTTATTATTTGACAGTGATTAATAGTGATTAGTGATAGAGTCATTAGTAAATTTCTCGTCTCATCGAGTGAGTAAATAAATGTGATTACGTTAAAGTTTATAAAAGAATACAGTTCATGAAAGAAGAAAAACTTTCAGTTAATAATTTAGTGTGGATTTCTTGTCTTTTGCAACGTGATATCTACGTTAAATTTGAGAACGTACGATCTATCGGAAAATTCATTTCTCCTTCAAGCAATTACAGCAATACATCAAAAGTCATCGAACAAGGTAATGATAACTATTTTTTGACGTTATGTGAAAACAGATCTCGGGAAGTCAGAGGGACAGTGTGTCAAAGGAAATTCGTGAAAAGAGAGGGGTTTTTAGTGGGTAGGGAGTACCGAGTTGGTAATTCGACTTGGTACTCGAGTCCCACATAACTCACTGAATCGACCGGTGGGTATGCATAAAATGCATTTTCCCCTCGCGTAAAAAAAAAAAAAAAAAATTACAGGTGAGTGAGCGAATGAGAGAGAGAGAGAGAGACAGACAGACAGACAGAGAGAGAATGTATGTGTTCGCATGTGTGTCTGTATGTGTATAGCGACCAGCTGATCGCAGCAGGCGCCCCGCGTAAGCACCCGCGTCTGACGGTGAATCGCGTCACCCTTGCCTGCCTCTTGTATTCGACCCGTCATACGTTAACTACTTCCTTTAATAATTCAAAAACTACGCTTCAAATCAAATTTTGGTAAAGGAAAAATTGTCTTAGAATGGTGTCAGGAATACGTCATTTTACAGACATAACGTTTTTCAGGATCGCCCTGTATATATATATATATTGTTGCACCCGCGGAACGATTTATATCGAACGCGCGCGACACAACGATCGGCACTCGCGTACACGCTCGCGCACTCGTAAATAAACACTCGTGTTTGAATAAGAACACAGGAACTTTAATAACACCAGAGGAACAAGGAAGGAGGTCGAAACGAAGAATTTGATTCCCGATAACACAGCCACACAAAAAAAAATTTTTTTTCGGGCCTGGGGATCAGACCATGTTAACTATATGTTTTTGGGGTCGCTGAATCCGAATCCGAAGTCCATATAACGCCATCACATCAGGTTTTCGACATAACCTCAAAAAACCCTATAATCCAATCCCAACCAGCCCGTTAATCCCAATATATTAAACCCATGAACTCCAGAATCCCATAACCTCTTACTTCAATAACCTATACCCCATAACCCCTTAACCTCATAATCCCTTAATCCTTTAACCCCATAACCCCTTAACCCGATAACCTTTTAATCCCATAAACCCAAATTTCAATAACCACATAACTCTCAGAGTGCAATCTATCATGGTCCAGCATTTCTAAAAAATCAAGCTATGAAACCCTATACCTCTAATCCAATAACCTGAATAACTCTATAACCCCGTAAGCCCGTAACCTTATATTGTGTGTTTATAAAACAATTGTGCAACCGTCGGCATTAGCATTACCCAATGTACACCGCGAGGAGGTTGCATGAACGGATTTTGTACATCATATAGCTCTTATAAGGGCTGTTTTAGAATTTGAATAGAATAAATAAATAAACAAACAAACAAACAAACAAACAAACAAACAAACAAACAAACAGACAAACAAACAAACAAACAAACAAATAAATAAGTAAATAAATAAATAATTTAGGGGTTATGGGGTTAAAGGGTTAAAGGATTATGGGGTTAAGGGGTTATGGGGTTAAGAGGTTATTGAAGTAAGAGGTTATGGGGTTCTGGAGTTCATGGGTTTAATATATTGGGATTAACGGGCTGGTTGGGATTAGATTATAGGGTTTTTTGAGGTTATGTCGAAAACCTGATGTGATGGCGTTGTATGGACTTCGGATTCGGATTCAGCGACCCCAAAAACATATAGTTAACATGATCTGATCCCCAGGCCCGAAAAAAAATTTTTTTTTGTGTGGCTGTGTAATCAGGCAGGATTTAGAAAAGGAATGGGGACGATGGACCAAATATTCGCACTGAACTACTTGGTAAACAGACAACTGGGAAAGAAGAAAGGAAAGATGACTGTATTATTCATAGATTTGAAAGCGGCATTCGACTCAATGGATAAAGAAGTAAGTATTAATTAGGGTGATGATAGAGAGAGGAGTGAGGCAGGGATTGGTAGATAGGGTAAAGGAGGTATTGAGAGAAACGAAGAGTAAGGTAAGAGTGGGAAGAGAGAGTGGGGGAACATTCTGGATGGCGAAGGACGTGAGACAAGGGTGCCCACTAAGCCCGATACTTTTTAACCTATTAATCGCGGACTTGGAAGATTATATGAAGAAGGGAGGATGGGGAGGAGTAAAACTGAGAAGAGAAAATTTACACGTTAATGTATGCGGATGATATAGCACTGATGGCGGAGGAAGAACGAGACATGAGATCGATGATAAGCAGGCTAAAGGGATACCTGGACAAGAAGGGTTTAACCTTGAGTGTAGAGAAAACAAAAATAATGAAATTCAGAAAGGGTGGAGGAAGGAAGAAAAAGTATGAGTGGAGATGGAAAGGAAAAAAGTTAGAGGAAGTTAAAGAATTCAAATATCTTGGATACACACTGAAGGAAAATGGAGGACAGGAGGCGCACATCAGAGAGAGAAGAAGGAAGGCGGCGAGGGTAATGAGGGAAGTTTGGGGGATAGGGAAAAGAATGTGGAAAAAGGATTGGAAAAGAAGGATCTGGTTTTACGACACCTTGATATGGACAGTGATGGGATACGGGGCAGAAGTATGGGGATGGAAGGAAAGGAAGGAGGTTGAAGGTATACAAGAGAGATACCTCAGATGGGTATTGGGGCTAAATTGGAGGACACCTGGATATATGGTGAGAGATGAGGTGGAAAGGGAGAAGATGAGAGGCAGAGCGAGTAAGAGAGCATGGAAATTCGAAAAGAAGCTAGAAGAAGTCAACGGAGGGGGAATAGCGAGGAAATGAGCAAGAAAGAAAGAGTTATCTAGAAGAGTTAGGGGTGAGAGTTGAAGAGGAGGAAGAATTGGAAGCCGAAAGTTTGGAGAACAGACAGAAATTGAAACAAAAGCAAGAAAGGGATGAAAAGATCGCAGACTCGGGATACAACCGGTGGTACAAGTTTATAAGGAAGGACGGGATCCCGGATTACTTAAAGAAGAGCTGGGAGGAAACACGGTGAAGTAGGATTGCAAGGTTCAGACTCGGTAATGAAATTAGAGAGGGACTATACTGGGAAAAGGAGGAGAATAGAAGGTGTAGGATGTGTGGGAGGAAAGAGGAAACATGGGAACACATATGGGAAGAGTGTACGAGATGGGAGAAGTGGGAAGGAGAGGGGTGGCAGGAAGTGGTGGGGAGGTTATTGGGAGAGGAGGCAGAGGGGGAGGAATGGATGAAAGCGATAGAGGAAATGAGAAGAGGGAGGGAGGAGAATGGAGGTGGTGGTTGAGAGAACGGTATGAGTGAAATGTATGAGAGAATGGAATGATTGAAAAGATGCAAAGGAACCGGAATTTAACCTTAGAGATAAGATAGATATAAGAACGAATAAGCGTATAAGCGTATAAGAGTATAAGCGTAAGCGAGCGAGCGGGAGAGCGAGAGAGCGAGAGATCGAGGCCAGGGCGGGATAGGAAGCACGATTAATGTACAGGGTTGGGTACGCCCCTTCAAAACGCCAATTGTAAAGGTTTGGGTACGTTCCTTAAAAACGCCCTTTAAGGCCCCTTCGGGGCATAATAAAGTACTTATTCTATCTAATAACACCAGAGAACACAGAATGTAACAGATATAACGATAATAATCACACGGGAAATCGAGACGCGTCCGCTCAGCTTGACAGCTGGCTCCAGACTCAAATGACGGCTGCTCCATCAACAATCCTTTGACAACGAGATCTTCTTCCTCTTTCAAGACAGACTCGACCGCGACTCAAACCAGGGACATAACACTTGACATCCTCTTCGAAAGATTGTCGTCCCGACAATCACAAAATGGCAAGTTTCTTCAGGAATCTGGTCGAATTATAGTTCCCGATGTGTCTCCATGTTCTCCCTGAACTGCTGTTCCAGGTTACCGAACTGCACACCTTTTTGGGATCAAACGACTCTATTGACTCCATAAATCTCTTCCAAAGACTAAAATCTTCAGGCAAGAGGGGGGATATCTTCCCGTGAACCCTCCGTTCTCCCAAAAGAACTCCTCAGGCCCCTGCCTCGGCATTCGCCCGAAGACCCACGGGAAAACCACGGGTCAAAAACCGTGGGTGAGGCAGTCCTTATCCCTTCTGGTTATCTTTCTCTCTCCTTCCTTAATCTTTCTTTTTCCCTCGTTGTCAAATTCAAATGAAATTTTTCTGAAAAGAATTATGCAGCAGAAATGTAAACTTTTTTAAAATAATCTTAAATGAATAGCGGGCTCCGAAAAACTCCCTCAAAACAATCTTTGCCGCGCATGAAAAGTGGCTAACCTATCAGAATGAACCACTTTACATTTATGTTTATTCCATTTTCTAATTCCATAGACAACGTCACTAAGTTTCTTAACTATTTTATAGGGTCCCTCCCAGTTACTTTGTAATTTGGGAGATTTTCCTTTTTCTCTACGAGGATTATAAAACCAAACATTCTGACCAACATCAAAATTAATTTTTCTAGCTCTCTGATCGTACCGAATTTTAGAACGAAGAGATTGAAGATTTAAATGCCGCCTAGCATCATTATGAACATCATTTAACTTTTTCCTTAATCTTTGAACATGATTCTCGGAAGAATCCTCCTCCCCTCTCTCTGGAGGGCTTTCTCGCAATAAATCTAATGGTAATCTTAAATCTCGAGCAAAATATAGTTCCGCAGGAGAGGCCCCCGTAGCCTCATGTTTTGAAGAACGATATGCTAATAAATACATGGGAACCCAATTATCCCAATCTTTTTGATCCTTCGAAATAAATTTAGCTAAATAATTCAGAATCGTTTGATGATGACGCTCAACTTGACCATCTGATTGCGGATGTAGGGCAGTCGTTCTAGTTTTCTTAATTCCTAGAAGACGTGTTATTCCTTGAAAAATACTCGATTCAAAATTCTTTCCCTGATCTGTGTGGATCTCTAATGGAACTCCATGACGAGAAACGACCTGTCTCACAAATACATCCGCTATCGTATTTGCTTTAATATTCTTTAATGGGAAAGCCTCAACCCATTTAGTGAAACAGTCGATGACTACTAATAAATATCGATTTCCGGCTGAGGTAATTGGAAGAGGACCAAGTATATCCATCTGTACCCTCTCGAAAGGAGAACTTGAATCATAAATTTGCAAAGGAGATTTTCCCTTTTCTGATGGGCCTTTCTTTGCCACACAGATTCTGCAGGAACGACACCATTCTTCCACGTCGCTTTTACAAGTAGCCCAGTAAAAACGTTTCCGAATCTTTTCTAACGTTTTGTTCACCCCAAAATGGCCACCAGATACAGAATCATGGGCTTCCTCCATTATTTGATTGATGGAATCCCTAGGAACGATTATCTGAAAAACTTCGGATTTAAAATTTGAAGATTCCCATTTCTTAAATAAGACTCCTTCCTTTAAAACTAATGCATCCCAATAAGACCAATAAATCTTTGCAGAAACATCTTGTTTAACTACTTGCCAACAGGGACGTTCTCCTAACTCCTTTCCTCGCAAAAACATTGAAATAGTGGAATCTTCTATTTGCCTTTTTCGCTATACTTCAAGATTATCTTCCCTCAAAATTATCCAGGCAACAGAACTCTCCTTTAGTTCCATTTTTGCACAATAAGCACAGCCTAATTCAGAACAAGGGCGCCTTGACAATCCATCAGCATTCTGATGTAGATGTCCCTTTCGATGGATAATCTCAAATTCATATGCTGCTAATCTCTCTAACCATCGGGCCAATTGTCCCTCCAAATCCTTGAAGGACATTAACCATTTAAGAGAAATATGATCCGTCCGAATTTTGAATTTTCTTCCATACAAATAATGGTGGAAAGATTTTAATGAAGGCATAATAGCTAATAACTCCCGACGTGTGATACAATAATTCCTTTCTGCTTTATTTAAGACTCGACTGAAGTAGGCGATAACTTTTTCCGTGCCATTCTGAACCTGTGACAAAACTGCTCCAACTCCGTGATTCGAAGCATCTGTATCCAAAACAAATTGTCCCTGTTCCTTGGGGAAGGATAAAATTGGTGAAGAAATCAATTTCTGTTTTAATTCCTGAAATGCTTTTTGACAAGAAGAAGACCATTCGAATTTTACCTGATGCTCCGTAAGCGAAAACAGAGGTTTAGCTATTAAGGAGAAACCTTTAATAAACTTCCTGTAATAGGAACAAAATCCAAGGAAACTTCGAAGCTGCTTTCTATTCTGGGGAACAGGCCAATTCTTCACAGCGGAGATCTTCTCAGGATCCGTAGAGATGCCCCGTTCGGAGACAATATGTCCCAAATATTTTACTTCCTTTCCAAACAGAGAACATTTTTGGGGATTAATTTTCAAGTTTGCTGTACGCAAACGAAGAAAAACCTTCCTAAGATTGGCCATCATTTCTTCAAATGTCTTGCTGAAAACAATGACATCGTCAAGATATACCAAACAAACTTTTGATAGAATATCTTGTAAAACCTTCTCCATTAACCGTTCAAAAGTCGCCGGAGCATTGCAAAGGCCAAATGGCATGACTTTAAATTGCCACAATCCATTACCTACGGAAAATGCCGTCTTTTCCTTGTCTTCGGAGCTTACCTTCACCTGCCAATACCCACTCTTTAAGTCCAGAGTGGAAAACCAGGAATTCCCTGATAACTGATCTAGAATATCTTCAATTCGAGGCAACGGATATGAATCCTTTACCGTGACTGCATTCAGTTTCCTATAATCCACACAGAATCTAAGCGAACCATCCTTCTTCTTCACCAAAACTACAGGGGAAACCCAAGGGCTTCGAGACTCCTCGATCACACCTCGTTGCTTCATCTCCTGAATAATGTGCTCAACCTCTTCCCTAAGGTGTAACGGGATTCTTCGAGGAGCTTGTTTAATTGGTTTGGAATCTTTCACGTTGATGGAATGCTTCAAAACTTCACAATTTCCTGCAACTAAATTTTCTGAGAAAATATCCTGAAATTCTATTAGAAAATCAGCAAAAATATATCTCTGAGAAGAAAACAGATTTTTAGAATTTTCTTCGAAAAACATTTGTAAGAAATAAGGTACCTTTTCTTCTAAAATTCGGGAACAAGAAAATTCATTTCCACTTTCCTTTTCAGGTTTTCCAAATTTTGACTCGAAGATCTTGTCTAATTTCACCCTCTCAAGAAAATCAGTCCCTAATATACAATCATCGGAAATATCTGCAACTAACATTGGAATTTCCAAAAGATACTTCCCTAACCCGATCTCGACATTGACTCTATATTTGACTGAAATGGTCTCTCCAGTCGAATATCTAAGAAAACAATTTTCTATTTCGAAACGAGACTTTGATCTTCCAATCAATCTCTCATTCACAACCGAAACATCGGAGCCCGTATCAATTTTAAACAAACAAGTTTTCCCGTCAATAATACCCTTGTAACAAAAGAAACTCTTCTTAATTTTACTTATTCTAAAACATTGATTAACAATTCCTGGGGCTTCGGCCATAATAGTCGAACCTGCCCGACGAAGCTCGACTAGCCCTTGTTTTCCGCCAAAGACGGACATTCCGAACGGAAGTGCCCCTCCGCGCCGCACTGCCAACATTCTTTCTTTTGTTGACTAAATTTATTCTTTTGAAATTTATTACTTTTACCATTAGCAAATTTCTTTCCATTTCCTTCATCTTCTTTTTTAATATTTTCCTCATTCTTTTGTTTGTTAAATTTGTTAAATTTGTTTTTGTTAAATTTATTATATTTATTATTATTGTCATTTTGAGCAAATTTACTTTTCGAAAAACTATTCTCCTGGATAACTTTAACAGCCATCGCTCTTTCTACAGCGACTTTTAAAGAAGTGATATTTTCTAATTGCAAAGTTCTTTTAAGAAATCCGTCTGACAGCGCGGTTATAAACTGCGCACAAGCAATTTTATCTCTCACTTCATGAGAGCATTCGGGATAAGCTAGGCGCGAAAGTCTTTCCAAATCCGCACCCAATGAAGCTAAATCTGAAGATGAATCTTCTGAATTTCTTTGTTTTCTATTCGTGAACTGTGTATAATAAGTCTGGACTAAATGCCCGTCCCCGAAACGCAACTCTAATTTCGATTTCAAATCTTCAAATTTCAGATTCTCAATTTCGAATATTCCATCCAAAATTGAACGCGCCTTCCCCCTCAAGCAAGCTGCCAAAGCTACCGTTTTATGGGAATCGCTCCAATTATTAGCCCGCGCTATCAAATCGAATTGAGTAATAAATTCGCGCAAGGGGACACTTCCGTCATAATTATCGGGTTTCAATTTAAAGCCTAACTCGGAATTTAAATTTTCGGTTCGCGCTCTGTTAATGGGAGGACTTAGCTGTAGCGACGGCTGAGACCGACTCCCGCGCAGAAGCTGCAGCTCCTCTTCTTGCCGGCGAAGCGTTACGGCGATTTCTTCTTCCCGTCGCGCCTGCTCCTCGCGCATACGGCGCATCTCGAGCAGAACGGTCGACTCCGTCGCTGCCGTCTCCGACGCCGCCGACTCCGACGCTCTCGATTCCGTCGCTCTCGGTTCTGACGGCGGCTCGGATTGCTCGCGCCTTCTCCTCTTTGCAGCTATAGAGGCCATTGCACAATATCACTGCCGTCCGTTCTATCCCGGACGAGCCCCCAAAATGTTGCGCCC
The DNA here is from genome assembly GCF_025532165.1 of Camponotus vicinus. Lineage (NCBI taxonomy): Eukaryota > Metazoa > Arthropoda > Insecta > Hymenoptera > Formicidae > Camponotus > Camponotus vicinus. Next base: position 13,628,499 of record NW_028141979.1, read on the forward strand.
GCGGAACGATTTATATCGAACGCACGCGACACAACGATCGGCACTCGCGTACACGCTCGCGCACTCGTAAATAAACACTCGTGTTTGAACAAGAACACAGGAACTTTAATAACACCAGAGAACACAGAATGTAACAGATATACGTAACGATATATGTAACGATAATAATCACACGGGAAATCGAGACGCGTCCGCTCAGCTTGACAGCTGGCTCCAGACTCAAATGACGGCTGCTCCATCAACAATCCCTTGACAACGAGATCTTCTTCCTCTTTCAAGACAGACTTGACCGCGACTCAAACCAGGGACGTAACAATATATACATACATATACACTCATACAGCAACTTGCATCAATATTGCTCATTGCAGTGCAATATTGCGGAAATATTGCAAAGACATTATTTTATAATATTACTTTGGCAATGTTGCAGCAACATTTTAACATAGCGAAAATGTATAACATGTGTTTCTTCACTTGCCGCTACGCACCGACACCAAATTTAATTAAAATATAAATATTATATATATATATATATATATATATATATATATATATATATACAGGGTGTCCCATTTTAGAAATTCCACTAGATTATCTCTTTAGGAAAGCATTTAAGAAAAAATGTTTCAAACAAAAGTTGTTTGGTTCGAAGGGGGGCATAAGATGGTGCCATTGGTTTTGACCTTGAAGAGTCATTTGAAGGTCACATGAAGGTCACCTTGAATTTCTTAAATGGAACACCCTATATATTTTTGCATATTCTTGTAGCTTATCTCGAGAGCTTTCCAAAACACTATAATTAAGTATTTTTTTATTAAGTACTTTTCGAGTTATGAGGCTTGAAATAATTTCTTAATTTTACATAAACCATAAAATATCTAGTAAAATATTCATTTTTCGATTATCTGACCTTAATACTTTTATGCACAGAACAATGTGAGGAATCAATTGGTGTAAAGAAAACACAATAGTTTTTAAAAAAAATATGTAATTTGCTATTAACATATTTTTTCTCAAAAACAATTATGTTTCTTATTTACACTAATTGATTCCTCACATTGTTCTGTGCACAAAGTATTAAGGTAAGATAATCGAAAAATGAATATTTTACTAGATGTTTTATGGTTTATGTAAAATTACGAAATTATTTCAAGCCTCATAACTCGAAAAGTACTTAATGAAAAAATACTTAATTCTAGTGTTTTGGAAAGCTCGCGAGGTAAGCTATAAGAATGTGCAATGAAAAATGAGGGTTTCCATTTAGGAATTTGAAGGTGATCTTCATGCGACCTTCAAAAAACAATCCAAGGTCAAATAATTGTCACCATCTTATGTTCCCCTTTCTTTCATACAACTTCTTTCTTTACCATATTTTTATATATGTAAAAATGACGGAGTTATTTGAGGTGTATATAAGAGTTAAATGAAACACCCTGTATATATAATACAGATAATTATATATATTATTTTTGTAAAAACAAATTACAGAGGTATTTTTTGTTTAGTTAATGAATGAAAATCGATATTCTTTAGGTAATTTCGACGCATCAATCCAAAATACCGTCCATCGATGGAGCTTACATTTATGGAACGTTTTTAAGCGGAGCTCGATGGGACTTCCAGCGAATGTTGCTAGCCGAAAGTTATCCAAAAATATTGTGGGACCCTATGCCAATTGTATGGATAAAACCTTGCGAAGTGGCGTTTATTTGTATTGGAGACCGATACGAGTGCCCTCTTTATATAACGTCGGCGCGTTTTGGTGTACTCAAGACTACAGGACATTCTTCGAATTATATATTATCAATTTTTATAGACACAGATTATCCCGTGAATCACTGGATCAAAAGAGGATTAGCTTTACTTTGTCAGTTGGATGATTGAATGTTTATATTTGTGTTATTAGTAATAAAGATATTAAGTGTATGTAATTTTACAAGTAGATTTATAATCAATCTATTATTACATAGAAAATATTATCCTTTTATCACTGTTTTATTTTTAAATTTCCAAAAAATAAAAATATTATGATTCGCAAATATATTAGCTAATTATGAAAACGAAAAAGTAATAGTTACAGATACAAGACAATATAAAAGGTTATTATATTACTCTATTTTAAACTTACAAATAATTTGAAAATAATGAATTGGTAATATTTTAAATTAATAGTAATATTAATAAATTAAAGTAATATTAATAAATTATAATTCATGAATTAATAAATTAGCAAAATTTCAGAAAACGGAGCTCAATTCCAATGATATTGATAATATAGCCAGTATTTATAGTCTGTTCATTAAGATCGTCTTAAATAAAGTTTAAATATTATACTAGCTATTTCATTGACTGAATCTTAAAACGATCTAAGATCACACTTAAGATGATTTTAAATATAAGAAAAAAACTATGAATATTAGCTAATGATCATAACAATTTCCAAAAATTTTAATGAATATTCTTAAGGGATTGTTCTGATTGTGCATGTTATTGATAGACACGATAATATTTTCCAATCTAACTCAGTCTCGATCGCACATAGTTTCAATTGAGTACAGTCTAGATTGGATATAATCTTGATCGGACACATTTCCGATTGGACACAATACAATTGAATATAGTCTCGATCGGACACAATCTCGATTGGAGATTGCAGATTTAGTTTCAACTAGCGTAGTCCTAATCGAATTCTGATTCAATAAAATACAGATTCAATTGGATAATTTCATATGGTTTGTAATTTTCTATGCAAAATGAAGTTCATTCATATAGACTAATATTTTCAATATTGACGAGATCAATAATAATTGTACAATTACACATAAGTTTGTAACTTATCGTTCAAAGCAAAGTTTACTTCATCTTGTCGATAACTGTATCAAATAGCAGCTATATCTGATTGGCATTGTGTATAATCGGAACTGTGTCTGATTGGAATTGTGTTGATCGAGTGTGTATCCAATTGCAAACATATATGATCGCAAATGTGTTCAACTGTAGATTGACACAGTCTCTATCGAATACAGTTATCCAATCGAAATTATGACCGATCGAGACTGTATTCAACTGCATGTGTCCAATCGGAAATATGTTCTATCGGAACTGTGTCCGATCAAGATTGTATCCGATAGATTTGTTCAATCAAGAAATATTGTCGTGTCCGATCAGTAATATGCGCAATCAGGAACGATTCTGTTGAAACATCCATTTGGTGATGAAAAATTTGGATATTATTTATTATATATATAGTCATATATTATTAGACTCGGATCAAATTGGGTACCGTAAATTGGCCACACAATTAAATACAACAGAACTGGAGACGCACATCGCACGACATTCTACAATTGGACATTTTACGATTAAACACCATATGGATATTGTAAAATTGAAGATCAATTTATAAATCTATTTACTTCGATTTGTGTGGAAAGTTATTAATCTATAAGATGGAATCTATAATGGAATTATAGTGTTACGTCCAGGCCGTTAAAGAGATGGGCCATCTGGAAGGACGCAAACTACTTACCCCGTAACACACTTGTTAGGGCGTGTGTATATATCGGGTCGAACGGATTTTAAGGGCTTAACACAGGTCAGGGACCGAAATGATCTCTTTAACTCTGTGAAGTGTTAAGCCTATCCGCTCGGCGGTCCCTTTTTGGTAAGGGAATTTAATCCCTTTTACTCGGGACGAGACCTTGTGCGATCGTAGGATTCAGGGAAGAGAGTGGGTTAGAAAGAAAATAATAATTTAATCATAAAATGATATTTATTCATAAATACTAAATGAGTGGTTAATACATCGATACAAATTTACGAGAAAATCTAATATTTGTTACATCCCTAAAGCGTGCATGTGTTTGAGATGTGTTTGTGTGTGTATGTATATATTAAATTTCGCGGATGTTACAATAGTGCGGGGGTCATCAGTCAGGATGAATGGGGAACCTAGCTTTAAATTTTTAGTTCTGACTGGGTTTACAATGATGTTGCGGTTCTAAAAAGAAATATTTGAATCTTCATTTATATAAATTGTACCTGTACATGAAGGAAGAGAAAATATAGGATCAGAGATTTTTGAATTAAAGAATGGAAGAATGAAATGAGGATAACAAGAGGTTAACACATAGGAGTTAGCAGGATTTCGAGATTAATTCGTCAATTCTTCAGGGTCTATGTAATATTCAAAGTAATGGGACTCCTCCTCAAGGTTGGGGAGGTCTCTAAAAAATTCTTCAAGGGCTTCATTGATTTCGGATGATGTGGAAGAAGCAGAGGGAGAATCGGAGTCGAGGGTAATTATCGGTATAGGAGAGGAAGAGGGAGAATCAGAATCAAGAATAATTATTGGAATAGGAGAAAGTGGGAGTTGGGGAGTAACTGGATGGGGAGGAGAGATAGATTTTTGAATTGGAGACTGTGGGGGAGTAGATGAACAGGAGTAGGTGAACTGGGGGTTCGGAGAGGAAACAGGTGAATAACTGGGAGTAAGAATAGGAGAAATAGTTATATAGCGTGTGGCTTAGGAGGGGTTCTCTAGATTATCATTATTAATATTTTTTACGGAGTTTAGGTTATGCTTAGTTAACTGGATATTGTTTATTCTGCTATTGTCTAGAGTGTTATCATTAAAACTATTAGTTTCTAAATTGCTAAGGTCTAATTTGTCGTCGAGAAGATCGAGGGTGGCAGTTCGTTGTGTTACTAGTTTTCGAAGAGCTCGCCTCCGACGATTCCGATACCGTAGTGCGGTACGCTGACTATTGTATCGCGGCACTGATAAATGATAAACGCGATTTATTGTTTCTATTATCGCTATTATTATTGTTAAGTGTGGTCTTTTTGTTAATTTTTAGCTTTATTAATTATTATTTTTTACAAAATTTTATTTCATTTTATTTTTACAATCTTAGGCTGCCAAGTTATTCTTGGCGAAGTCTTTGTTAAATTGATTTTTCCAAGCTCTTCTCCTCGACTATTAAAAGTTTCTGTCTGAGTTCCCCTCGTCTGTTTTCTGGAGGACCGAGGAGTCCTTGGGGGAGATGAACGAGGAGTCGCTGGAGCTGGTGAGTAGGTTCTTTCTTCGAGGTATATCGGGATCAGTCTCCAAGGCAGGAACTGGACAACCTTCCGAGGATCGGTTGGCATTGGTTTTGCCGAAGGTCTGGAAGGTCTCGAAGATCTCGAGGATCTGGAAAGTCTCGAGGATCAGGAAGATCTCGAAGATCAGGAAGATCTCGAAGATCTCATGGATCTGGATGGTCTCGAGGGTCAGGAAGGTCTCGAGGGTCAGGAAGGTCTCGAGGGTCAGGAAGGTCTCGAAGATCTCAAAAGATTATTCGCTGTATAGCTAGAAGCTATTCCTGCGAGGTTACAAGGAGGTGTCGAGTCGCCTTTTTGGCGCTTCTTAAATATACTTTCTGATGTTTTTCATATGCGAGAGATTGATCTTTATCTGTCGCGTCCTTTAGCGGCATTAATTATAATTTAAATGAATGCCAACTTCATCGCGTCCGTCAATGCCTCCCGAGACCGCGCTCGGTGCGGCGTGCATCAAATAGTGGCGAGCGTTAGAGACGCCACAGGACCCCTTCCGCTGTATGTTGGTTAAGGGATCTGAAAACGGACTGGTGGTCAAAGCTGCCAGCTCTCCGCCGCAAGCAACATGCAACACGGCGTGGAGGGGGTAATGAGGATGTGAGCGTAAGCGTACGTGTGAGCTCGGCGCTTCGGCTAGCTTCGGATAGTAGAAGAGGACAGAATACAGTCTTCTGTCTTCTTCCTACCAACGAAAGCGATGGCCGACGCGCGACGCTACACGCTGCTCGCTCCTCGATATCTCGATATGCACTCAATGTTTCTCTTACAGCTTTTTTATCGTATAATATGTTTATAATATGTATGTGTCTATATATATATATATATATATATATATATATATATATAATAAATATATTATACAAACATGTATACAAATATAAATATATACTAATTATATGACAAAAATATATTATAAAACTATTTAATATAATAATTGAACTTGTTTTCTCCATACATATACATTTAAAATAATAAAATAAAAAAATTTAAGGAGTGTGGCGATTTTCCACACCACCCACGGGGTATCACCAATGGCGCGTTAGGTTTTTTTATGTGGACCTTCGCCTAGAGCCCTATTATACCACATTGTATTGATATGTATAAGAGGAAAAAATATCTAGGAATAAAGGATAAAAGGAAGAAAATATTGGATAAATAAATATATTCTATGAATTATTTATTATTTTTTTATTATCTGTATAATATTAATAATAATAATAATAATTCTTTATTACGCTTGTGCCTCCTCGGCCCCAGCTGCCTCCTCGGCCTCGGTTGCCTCCTCGGGCCCGGCCGCCTCTTCGGCCCCGGCCGCCTCCTCGGCCTCGGTCGCCTCCTCGACCGCCCGCGACGCCCCAGCCGTCCCTGCTGCGCTGCGCGTACCAGCGGGCACGGGCCCGCCCGCCTCCTCTTTTTTTTTGCTTATTTTCTGAAAACTAAAACAAATAAATTATTATATATATATATATATATGTATATATATAATTTTATAAAATATAATTTAATATAAAAAATAATGTACCATTTTGCTCCTGCTGTTGCTCTTCCTGCTGTTCCTGCGGCGGCGGCTGCGGCTGCGGCTGCGGCTGCGGCTGCTGCGGCTGCTGATGCTGCTGATGCTGCATAAATATTTGCAGCTGCTGCTGAAACAATTGTTGCTGCTGCAACAATTATTGCAGCAGCTGCTGCATATTAGGTGCATCCTGCAGCACCAGCGCATTCATCTCTTCATTAATTTCTTCTATAAAATTAAGAAAGAAAATTAGAACAGAAACATTAAAATTTCTTAATAATTTTGTATAAATAATGATTTACTTACGAGACATTATGTTCAATCTGTCGCCGTGCTGAGCCGTGGTGAACATACACTGAGGCACACTCGGCATTTGTTTCATGCCGTTTCATTTGTTTTATACCGTTCATTTGTTTCGCGGTATTTTTTTTCATCAGATAATCTTGTCGCCTTGTACTGTCAAGTAAACGTATTTTTTTATACGTGCTCTGAAATCTTGGTGTTCAAGAAACTATCACAATCCCGATTTGTGTGTGAGTTCTGATTATTTCAAATTTCTATATTTCTATCTATTCTAGGTATTCTAAATATCTATCATTTTTCATCTTTAGCTTATTTTATTCACTCTTCTTTAATTCTTTGTTTCTGCCTATTTTCTTTTTCACAAAAATGTGTGATGAATTAAGAAAAAAATCTAAGCGAAGCTTTTCAGATGCTTGGCTCAATGATGATCGAATTAAATGTTGGATACGTAAAGTAGCTTTTGATGAGAGCTTGTATCATTGTATTATATGCAATAAAAATATTTCGTGCAACACACATGTTTTAAGACATGCGGATTCTGCGTGTCATAAAAATAATATTAAAGAAAATAATTCATCTTTAAGTACTGATAATAAAAATAATAATAAAAATTCAGATAAAAAAATATCCGAAAAATATAAATTTCAAGAACAATGGCTAGAGATTGAATTATTTAAGCCATGGTTACGCAAAGTATCACATGATATAAATTCATTTTTTTGTTTATTTTGCGATGAATCCATGAGAGGTGGTTTATCAAAAATTTATCGTCACGCAGAATCCAAAGCACATATAGAAATATGTAAAATTAAAACAGAAACAAAGAATACAAACGAAAATATAAACATAACAGATGATTCACTTTTGTCGTTTGAAGAGCGAAAAAAAATAGCAGAAATTCGATATGCTGCATTAATTGCTGATAAAAATATTTTGCATCAAACTGCAAAAGAAATCCTCAACTTTTTTCAACATATTGGAAAAGATCCTAATGTGTTAAAAAGCATGAGCATGGGCCGAACAAAATGTAAAAACATTATTACAAATGTTTTGTGTCCAGTTGAAACAGATCGTGTCGTCAATAAAATTCAGAATACAAAATTTTCAATTTTTATTGACGAAACATCTGATATAACTAATGATAAATGGATGACTTTTCTTGTTCGATACGTTGATCCAGAGACATTAGATATTCGCTCACAATTAATTAAATTAATTGATATTGATGCCAAAGATTCAAGTGCAGAAAAGTTGTTTGAGGCATTTAAATGTGAAATGTGGAAATTACAGATACCATTTTTAAATATCGTAGCTTTATCATGTGACAATGCATCTGTTATGACAGGAAAACATTTATCGTTTAAAAAAAAATTAGAAGAAATATGTCCACATTTATTAACATTTTCATGCCCATGTCATTCCTCCGCATTAGCAGCGCATGCTGCATGTTCTAAAATGCCTGCATATTGTGAGGAATTTCTAAAAAAAATTGCTACTTATCTCAATAGCAGTCCAAAACGTACGGCTATTTTTCGTGAATTTTTTGTGAGTGTTTCCAAGAAACAAATCGCAAAATATTGAAATTATATGATACGCGCTGGCTTTCACATTATTACGCGCTGGCTTTCACATTATTTATGTATCGAAAGACTTCTTGAATCTTGGGATACAATTAAATACTTCCTTACTGAAATGGTTGTGAGCGAAAAAACAAATTCTGGAGAATATCTATTGTCTATGATGGACAACATAGAGATAAAAGCTTATTTTCTATTTTTAAAATACGTTTTGAATTTCTTTAATGCATTTAATGCATTTTTTCAAGCATTAGAAACAAGGATTCATTTATTGCATCCAAAATCTTTAAACTTTTTTTTCCAAATCTGTCGAAATTTTATAAAAGAAGAATATTTAAAACCATTTTCTTCAAATATTATATTCTCATTAAAAGAAAATCAAAAACCTACTAATGAAATTATTTTGGGATCAGAATGTGAGGAATATCTGAACGAATTAACGCTGAAAGGTCACATAAACATAGTTACAATTGTTCGAGAGAATTGTTTAATATTTTATGTGACTGCTGCAGAAGAAATTCGTAAAAAATTACCTCTAAATAATATATTTTTATCAAAGTTACAAGTCTTTCGACCATATATAAGTTTATTTGATAACAATAGAGAAACATCATTCAATGATGTTTCTTTTATAGCTAAAACTATCGGCGGTTTTGATGAAGATGATTTAAAGAAGGAATGGATAGCCTTACCATCAGATTTTACAATGGAAGAAAAACAAAACTTTTCTAAATTAAATTTCGACAGCATGTGGAAAAAAATTTTACAAAATCGACACAATAATCTTGCTAAATATCCCAATTTAACAAATGTTATAAGTACTATTAGATCTCTTCCAAATTCAAATGTTGATCCGGAAAGAATGTTTTCTCTTTTAAATAATTTAAAAACAAAAAAACGTAACAGTTTTTCGTCAGCTACTGTTAATGCTACTTGTGTATTTAAATCTGCATTAAAAACGAGAGGCGAGACAGCTATTAAAATGAAAATTGATGAAAAGCATTTGTCTCTTATGTGAGCGGATAAATTATATGTTACCGTTGCCAAAAAAAATAAAAGTATTTTAAGGTTACATGCTGCAGATACTATTGACATAGCTGGCCCCTCATCTCATAAATAATAAATTTATTAAAAACATTACGCTTGTAAAAGTAAGTACGTGAAAAACATCTTGTCTGTGTAACAGACATCATATTTGTGGAAAGCAAAAGTATTAAAAACATCTTGTCTGTGTAACAGACATCATATTTGTGGAAAGCATAAGTATTAAAAACATCTTGTCTATGTAACAGACATCATATTTGTGGAAAGCAAAAGTATTAAAAACATCTTGTCTGTGTAACAGACATCATATTTGTGGAAAGCAAAAGTATTAAAAATATCTTGTCTGTGTAACAGACATCATATTTGTGGAAAGCAAAAGTATTAAAAACATCTTGTCTGTATAACAGACATCATATTTGTGGAAAGCAAGAGTATAAAAATTATCTTGTCTGTATAACAGACATCATACTTGTAAATGACAAAATAATGCAATGTGGTATAATAGGGCTCTAGGCGAAGGTCCATATAAAAAAACCTAACGCGCCATTGGTGATACCCCGTGAGTGGTGTGGAAAATCGCCACACTCCTTAAATTTTTTTATTTTATTATTTTAAATGTATATGTATGGAGAAAACAAGTTCAATTATTATATTAAATAGTTTTATAATATATTTTTGTCATATAATTAGTATATATTTATATTTATATATATATTTGTATAATATATTTATTATATATATATATATATATATATATATATATATATATAGACACATACATATTATAAACATATTATACGATAAAAAAGCTGTAAGAGAAACATTGAGCGCATATCGAGATATCGAGCAGCGAGCAGCGTGTAGCGTCGCGCGTCGGCCGTCGCTTTCGTTGGTAGGAAGAAGACAGAAGACTGTATTCTGTCCTCTTCTACTATCCGAAGCTAGCCGAAGCGCCGAGCTCACACGTACGCTTACGCTCACATCCTCATTACCCCCTCCACGCCGTGTTGCATGTTGCTTGCGGCGGAGATCTGGCAGCTTTGCTGGTGGTTTGGATGTTCGACCACTGCGCGTTTGAAGTTCTTCTGATTGTTTTAGTTTAACCGTTTTTTCTTTAAGATGGTTTGTTATGATGTCATCTTCTTCCAGGATGTATGCTGGTTTAACTCTATCTATGGACACATTTATATTTTTTCCGTTTTTACTGATAGTGATGACTTTATCGTTCCTTTTTATTACTTTATACGGTCCTTCGTACGGAGGTCGTAGAATTCCGCCGATTGCTTCGTTTCGGACGAAAACGTGCGATGCTGTTTTCATATCCTGGAAAATAAAAGTCATTGTTTCACCATGTCTTTTTACCTCTTGCGGTTTCAGTTTTTGCATGCTTTTCTTAAGTTCTTCTAGAATTTCTCCATGATTTTCTTCGAGAACTTCTGGAGTGATTTTCTGTAGGAATTGTCCTGGTAATCTGATTGGCTCTCCATAAATCATTTCTGCTGTTGTTGCTTGCAGATCTTCTTTCCATGCCGCTCCAATGCCCATTAATACTACTGGTAGGATTTCTACCCAATTTTCCGTTTGATGGCATTTGATAGCTGTTTTTAGTTGTCTATGGAAGCGTTCCACTAGACCGTTCGCTGAGGGATGGTATGCTGTGGTCCTGAGATGCGTGGAGCCTGTTAGTTGCATTAACCGTTTGAATAATTCTGCTTCAAACTGTCGGCCTTGATCTGTAGTTATGCGGAGCGGTATGCCGAACCTTGCCATCCAGTTGGTAAAAATGACTGTTGCCACCGTGTTTGCTGAAATATCTGGTAGTGGTATTGCTTCTGGCCATCTTGAGAATCTATCTACAATCGTTAGGCAGTATCGACATCCTTTAGAGATTGGCATAGGTCCAATGATATCAACGTGTATGTGTTCAAAACGTCCTGAAGGAACTTGGAAATGTCCGATTGGTGCTTTGTTGTGCCTTGTAATTTTCGCTTTTTGGCATTGAAGACAGGCTTGTGCCCATTTGCGGCAATCACGTTGAATTCCTGGCCATACGAAGCGTTGCGTTATAAGCTTCACAGTTGCTTTGACACCTGGATGTGACAGACCATGCAACGATTGAAAAACCTTTTTTCGAAATGGTCTGGTTACGAATGGGCGTGAAAATTTCGATTCTTCGTCACAATATAGCGTGATTTCTGTTCCCGGCATTGGTACTTCTTTTAACCTTAGAGCTCCATCTCCTTGCAGAACTTCTAGAAGCTCTTCATCAGCCTTTTGTGATTTTGCTAATTCTTCGAAATTTACTGCTTCATGAATGCTTTCCACTCTCGAAAGGGTATCTGTTGTTATGTTTTCCTTTCCAGATATGTGCTGAATGTCCGTGGAAAATTGCCCTATAAATTCAAGGTGGCGTGCTTGACGTGGAGAACTACGAAGCGGATCTTTGTTGAAAGCATAGATGAGGGGTTTGTGATCCGTGAATATTGTAAAATTTCGTTCTTTAAGGAGATGTCGGTAGTGTTTAACTGCTAAGTAAATTGCTAAGAGCTCTCTGTCGTAAGGGCTGTATTTTCGTTGTGCTGGACTAAATTTCTTGCTTATGAACGCCAGTGGTTGCCAATCTTTTCCGATTTTTTGTTGGATTACTGCTCCCATAGCGTTGTCAGAGGCATCGGCTGTCAGAGCTAGCTTAGCTTGAGGATCCGGATGTGCCAGTAGTGTAGCTCGGGATAAACTCTTTTTAGTTTTTTCGAACGCTTCTTCCAATTCTTGCGTCCATATAATAGGTGATTTCTTTTTCTTCGTTGTGCCAGCTAATGTTTCATTTAATTTAACTTGGTCCTCTGCTGCACCAGGAATGAATCTTCTGTAAAAGTTTAACATCCCCAGGAATTGACGCATTTCCTTTACAGTTTTTGGTTTTGGGAAATTTTCAATAGCTTGTACTTTTTCAGGAAGAGGTTTGATTCCTTCTGCTGTAACCAAATATCCCAAGAATTTTACTTGGTTTTCCCCGAAGTTGCATTTGGTTTGATTTATTATTAGATCGTATTTATCCAGTTGACGGAATACTTTCCGTAGATGCGTTTCGTGTTCCTCTTCTGACTTTGATGCTACAAGTATGTCATCTATATATGCATAGCAAAAGTCTAGTCCTCGTAAGATCTCGTTAATGAAACGCTGAAATGTTTGTGCTGCGTTGCGTAATCCAAACAGCATGTATTTGTATTCGAAAAGGCCGAAAGGAGTTGTGATTGCTGTTTTAGGGATATCCTCTTCATGTATTGGTATTTGATTATATGCTCTTACTAAATCTAAGGTTGAGAATATTCTTTTGCCCTCTAACGTCTGTGTGAAATCCTCAATGTGAGGTATTGGGTATCTATCTGGCACAGTTCTTGCGTTTAATTTTCTATAATCTCCACATGGTCGCTATGAATTTTCTTTTTTGGGTGTCATATGAAGAGGTGAGGCCCACGGGCTTTTTGATGGTTGAATTATCCCTTTCTTTAACAAGAGATCAAATTCTGCTTTGGCTGCTTTTAATTTGTCAGGTGCTAGGCGGCGTGGGCGGCATCCTTCTGGTGGACCTGCCGTGGTTTTGATGTAATGCACTGTCGTGTGCCGTGCTTCTTTTCTGATTCTGCCTAATTTAGTTATGTTGGGAAACTCTGCGAGAAGGTTGTGATATTTTGTCTGTTTTGACAATATTTTGATTGAACTGACGTTTCCTTTCTCGAAGACGCATTTAGTTTTTTTTGTATATAATCCTGTTTTTCCATCGATCAGACGTCTTTTTTGCAAATCTGGGAGTAAATGGTAAAAAGATAAAAAATCAGCGCCTATGAGTGGTTGCGTTACATCGGCTATGATGAATCGCCATAAGAATGTTCTTCTTAAGCCGAAATTTGGTTCCAACGTTATTTGTCCGTAAGTGCGTATGATTGTTCCGTTGGCTGCGTATAGTTGATACGTGCTTGACCATAGCGGATCTCGGACTAGTCTGCGTGGATAGACACTGACATCTGATCCTGTATCTATAAGGTATTGGACTTTGGTTTTAATATCTGTGACTATGAGGCGGCAAGAACGCGAGTCTGAGTCGTTGACCGCCATCAACGACTCTCCTCCTCGTTTTCCTTCCTATATTTGCAGGGTTGTTGACATTTATTTGCTTCATCTCCGAAGCGTCGATGGTAAAAACATATTTCCTCGTCATTTTTGATCGCTCGATTTTGAGATCTGCTTTTCGATCGCTTTCTTGGTATCCAATTTCTGGATCGACTTCTTGAGCGATTAAGTTGCCTATTATTCAATTTTGCAATTTGTTCAGTTAATTTCTTTATTTGGTCTTCCATGGTTTGTTTTTCAGTGGTGCTGTTTGCAGTAGCTGCTACTGATCGGCTAGTTACCTCGGCTATTCGATCGGCTTGTTCAGCGACTTCCTCAAGTCTGTCTTCTGTCCTTGTTGCGAGTATGATTTGCATTTGTGAGGGCAGTCGTCCTAGCCACAAGGTACGGAGGAGTTGTTCTGGTACATTTGTTCCGGCGAGTGTTCGTAAGTGTCGTAAGAACTGTGACGGTTTTCTGTCATCAAGTTCTTCATGCTCTAGTAATTGACGGGTTCGTTGTTCCTGAGTAATCGTCAAGCGAATAAGTGACTTGAATAAGTGCTTTTTTAATGGCTTCATATTTTCCAGCTTCCGGGGGTTGTGTGATGATGTCCCTTACTTCTCGTGCGTATTTTGTCTCAATGTGCGCTATGACATATAAATATTTTGTTGCATCTTGCGTTATTCCTCCTAGGGCGAACTGTCCTTCCAGTTGTGCGAACCAGAGTTCCGGTTCTTCTGACCAGAAAGGAGGTGCTTTAATTGCGAGACGGCCTATTTGTTGATTATCTCCGTCCATATCGGGGTCACCAATTTGTGGTCTTTTTGTTAATTTTTAGCTTTATTAATTATTATTTTTTACAAAATCTTATTTCATTTTATTTTTACAATCTTAGGCTGCCAAGTTATTCTTGGCGAAGTCTTTGTTAAATTGATTTTTCCAAGCTCTTCTCCTCGACTATTAAAAGTTTCTGTCTGGGTTCCCCTCGTCCGTTTTCTGGAGGACCGAGGAGTCCTTGGGGGAGATGAACGAGGAGTCGCTGGAGCTGGTGAGTAGGTTCTTTCTTCGAGGTATATCGGGATCAGTCTCCAAGGCAGGAACTGTACAACCTTCCGAGGATCGGTTGGCATTGGTTATGCCGAAGGTCTGGAAGGTCTCGAGGATCTCGAGGATCTGGAAGGTCTCAAGGGTCAGGAAGATCTCGAAGAGCCCGTGGATCTGGATGGTCTCGAGGGTCAGGAAGGTCTCGAAGATCTCGTGGATCTGGATGGTCTCGAAGGTCAGGAAGGTCTCGAAGATCTCAAAAGATTATTCGCTGTATAGCTAGAAGCTATTCCTGCGAGGTTACAAGGTGTCGAGTCGTCTTTTTGGCGCTTCTTAAATATACTTTCTGATGTTTTTCATATGCGAGAGATTGATCTTTATCTGTCGCGCCCTTTAGCGGCATTAATTATAATTTAAATTAATGCCAACTTCATCGCGTCCGTCAATACCTCCCGAGACCGCGCTCGGTGCGGCGTGCGTCAAATAGTGGCGAGCGTTAGAGACGCCACATCAAGAAACGATCCTTAGGTTATAGGAATAAGTTCTTTCATCCTTTAAATGTAAGTTTCAATGTAATGGATGAATAGATTGTAAATTGTACGTTAACAATTTCTGTTTCGATTGTTTAATTACAGATCAGGATAAACTGTTTATTAAAGGTCTAATTTAAATTTCTAGTTGGTATTTTAAATTAATAATTAAGGATCGTCTCCCGAAAGACGAACTAGAGGAAAAATAAAAACCGGGACTGGTCTAACTTACTATTTATATGCGTTGCGAAAGATTGTACAAGGTCAGGTCCGTAGAACGGGGCTCTCTTCTTGCTTGTGGTTGCTCTAGGTGTTGAGGTCGGCAGGAGAGTCAGTAGCTCACTGTCACTTGGATTGATTTTTAAAATTTATTAGTGACTGTTACCCGGAATCGAAAGTCGTCGGATAATGAGAAAATTATAAGAACTGTTAAATGGTTAAATCGGGTAAATAAGAACTACTAAAGAACTGTCAAAGGACTGCAAAAAACTGCTGAAAAACTGTTGAAAAGAATGGTGAAAAAACTGATGCTCGCGCCTTGTGCTCGCATTTTTTAAAGTCATTGCTCCTCCTCTTTACTGGATGGTGGGAATCTTCTTTAACGAATAATTTCAATTATTCCCTTCTCAAGGACAAGGAGGTTGACATTTTGAAGGAGGGGCGTTTTCTAGGATTTTTAATTGGTTAAACCCTTTAGGTTGAGACTTAGTTTTATCCAGAGAGTGGGAGTAGAGTGACTAATTTACTGTTCATGAGAATTTGCTCGTGAGTCAAACGTATGTGTCGTCTCAAAGATTGTTTAGTTTTCTTTTGATAATTTTTCGAAGATCCAGTATGCTTTTTGTCTAAATTGTCAAATAGAAAAGTTTCATATGGACCATTATAAACATGCGAAGCACTTGGATTTTTACGTGACAGCTGTAACTACAATTTTGTTTTAAAAAATCTTAGGTTATAGCTACTGACCATCCTTCGAATGACTTTTATTTATTACTTTTTATTTCGAGAGACAGAGTTACGTATGCTTATTGCTGATAAGGATTCCTTTGCTTCCTTGAGCGTAGGTGGTCTTATGTTTCACCGGACGCACCAACTATAAGCATATTCGATTATTTGATTTTATAGAGAAGATTTTAAGTTGACAGTGACTGACCGTCTGCGTAATGTCAAATTTCATTTATTATTCTCTGTCTCCGATATCTATGAGTAAAAATTGGTCCTACTAATATTTATTGTATAATTTCGAAGAAAGAAAAAAATCGTGGAGTCCGCCGAACGTAACAATAGGTAAATCTTTAGAAAAAAACACCAGGGTCGAATCGTCGTGGCCTTGACATATGTTGTCAAGGTCACTGTCCTGAGTAACATTCAAAAGATTTTAGCCGTCACTCGTTGTTTATTAAAAAGTTATTAACAAAAGAATTTCCAGGAATTATATGCAATATGCAATTATACGAATTCCTAAGCAATGTTGATTTGACTTCTAAGAAGGTCAAGGTTATTTTAACTTTCTATGCAAAGCGAGGTCCACCTCACACCACCCCTGAGTCAGCGCGAAACGAGGTCTATTATTGTACACGTACTGACAGAAATGGTGTCTTGGTATGTATGTGTGTATGAGTCGACGTTATACGCACACACGTGAAGCGCGCACGTACGTGAGCTAAGAATTTATTCTTCATTAAATTTTATCTATTTATATAATTTAATTATTATTTAATTTAATAGAATGAATACATTTAGTGCACGCGGTTAAGCCACATTTCTTAAAGAAAAAGAAGAAAAGTATGCATATCGATACTAGAGAACACGAGACACGTATAGAAACAGTGCGGTGTCCTGCGCGGTATATAGCTGTCTCGCTCGCACTCTCTCGTTCGAGCGTCGAATGAGAGAGACGGCTATCGGACACCTCTAACTCGGTATCATGTCTTATAGTGCTTTCTCTCTCGCTCTTGTGCCGTGCGCGAAGGACGCAACATCGGAATGCCCCCCACTACTCTACCCCCACTTTCTCTCTTGCTGTCCGGCCCGCGTACATGCGCGCTTCGCTTGTGTGAGTGTGACGTCAGTGAGCGTCAACACAAGCATAGTGGGACACCATTCCTGCCGGTGCGTGTTCCACATAGGTTTGCAACTTTTTATGCGAAACGAGGTCTACCCCACACTACCCCTGAGACAGTGCAAAACGAGGTCTATGATTCCTTGCCTCGCATGGAAAGTTACAAACCCATGTGGAACTATACAATAATAGGCCTCGTTTCGCGCTGACTCAGGGATGATGTGAGGTAAACCTCGCTTCACATGGAAAGTTGCAAACCCATGTGGAACCATACAATAATAGACCTCGTTTCGCGCTGACTCAGAGGTGGTGTGGGGTGGACTTCGCTTTACATAGAAAGTTAAAATAACCTTGACCTTCTTAGAAGTCAAATCAACATTGCTTGGGAATTTGTATAGTCGCATGTTGTATATACGCTTTTGTTAATAACTTTTTAATAAACAATGAGCGGCTAAAATTTTTTGAATGTTACTCAAAACAGTGACCTTGACAACATATGTCAAGGTCTAGACGATTCGACCCTGATGTCTTTTTCTAAAGTTTTACCGAATTATATTATCTAGACCCTTGAATGAGCCGTATGGAAGAACGTAACATACTTATCCCGTGACACATTTATTAAGGGCGCGTGTGTGAATCGGGTCGAGCGAATTGTGAAAAACCTGGCATAGATCAATGACCGAAATGATCTCTTGAACTCTGTGATTTTCCTAGGCCTATCCGCTTGGCGGTTCCTTTTTGATAAGGAAACTTAATCCCTTTTACTCGAGACGGGACCCTGTGCGATCTCAGAATTTAGAAAAGAAAACGAGTTAAATAATTAAATATTATACATTAAATTAAAAATACAGTATATTATTTAAAAAAGATAAAGGAAGAATGAAACAAATACATAATAGCGCTTATAACTATGTGTGAGTGTGCATCTGTGTGTGCATTATATTTCCGTGTTGCATTGATTTGGAAGTCATCAGAATATACAGGGAGGAATTTACATTAAGATTTTAGGTTCTGACTGGTTATTACAATACATAATTAGTAAAATATAAGGAAAAATAAAAATCAAAAATATGAAAGTTAATAAAGATAAAATAAACTTACACATTAAAAGAAATATAAAAGAAGTATAAAAATTCGTCGCTTGCGCATATGTGTTAGGTTAGGTTATAATTATAATAGAATTAAAATTTTCTAAAATTCGTTAAAACAGGTCTGTTAAGATAAAATTAGAATAAGAGATTCACCATGCCCTTATCCACCCGAACTTATTCATCTATTCCAATGATTTCTCCAAAAAACAGTGACAATGTAAAGAACAATAATATAAAGAAAAGAAAAAATATAATTTAAAGAAAATGGGAAATTAAAGGAAAATGAAAGGAAAAAAGTAGAAATGGATAGTTAAATAAAAGCCGAAACGAGATATAAAGATGGAAAACCACGAATTTTCGCTGAATAAAGGAAAACAGGAAAGCAACTAAAGGGAAATAAGGATTAATAAGTAATCGCAAATTCTTCTATAGAATTCACAGTGATTAAAAAGGAAAATGAAGGAATTAGTCGCGAGGTACTTTACTACAGAGATTGTCGGCAATTAAAAGGGAAATAAAAGAATTTAATCACGAATCACTTTTCAGAGATTTACGGCGATTAAGGGGAAAACAAAGGACTTAATCGCGAACCACTTTTAGAGATTCACGGCGATTAAGAGGAAAATAAAGAAATGGGAATATGCGGAAATAAATGATAGGAAGTAAGATGAAGAATAGAGAAGTTTAATAATTAATTGTGAACATGGATAAATGGTAAAACAAAAGGTGATCTATCAAAAGAGTAAAACATTTAGTAGGAATAAATAAAAAGGAAAAATGTTTTAATTTATATGAGAAGATAAGCGAAAAAAGAAAAACAAAGAATTACTCAATTATACTCACTACTTGTTGGCATCACAAGAATGCATCAAAATGGCTGAAATTCAAGAGAAAGATAGGGATGTATGTGGGATGAGATCGGACGTGTCTTTACGCCCATTTGATCAACGAGCGATAGAATCCATCTGTGGCAACGGCATTGACGCATATCCTGTGGAGAGAGCATTCACACATTTTTCAGCCTAACGAATAATTGCTAGAAAACAATATTCGCAGACTAGAAAAATATGTGAGGCGCAAGAGGCTGGATCGGGAATCGAACCCGAGTCTTTCGCTTTCCGGGCAACTGCTCTAGACCACTGAGCTATCCAGACCTCACACCTAATGCTGCTTTTTTAACACAGTGATATGCGACTCCAGAGCGATGTTGGTATCTCAGTCGATGGATGCAATGCCGATTGCCACGGAGGATCCCTGAAAGGTCGCTCGCTGACCAAATAAGTGCCGGTGGAGGTATTCGCGTGCTGAGGTCAGAGATTCGCAATTATAGCGTGAAGAGTTGGCTAATGGATATCCATCAGAGGATTTTGAAAATCCACTTAATTTTATTCTTAATCACTTAATTTTATTCCACTTGATTTTAAATATCCACTTACACACAATAAATCTTAACAAAACACTTTCACTAAGACATAAAACGAATCAATAACTCAATTGCATGACGCAAGAAAGAATCCCCGAGGCTATATAATTTAAATCAGATTAAGATTGAATTCTCAAAATTGTGATAATGCGGTAAAAATGAGAGAAACTATGATCATGTCTGTATCTAATTGAATCTCGACTGTGACTGAGAAAAAGAGTGCGTCGTCGCAACTTATGCTCGCATTTTTAAAATCATTGCTCCTCCTTCTCACTAGATAATTAGAATCTTTTTAAACAAATTAGAAGATTCCAATTGCTCATTTCTTAGGATAAGAAGGCTGTGATGCCAGAATGCCCACATGAGCAACACACAACCGTAGTGGAGGGGATGACGCGCGCAGGCACAAATTGCGTACTGTGAAAGCTGGCGCCTCGACTAGCAAAATATTTAATATATATTAATAATTATATTTTTAATTCATCTGTTCCTTTTCTTTGCATTTATTTATATATATATATACACACATACAAATAAATATATGCAAAGAAAAAGAATAGTATAATTAAAAATATAATTATTAATATATTTGTTATATAATATAATATAATATTATTGTTGCGTCCACGGAACGATATGTATCGAACGCGCACGACTGATCGGCACAAGGGGACCGCGTTAAATAACAAGACACTCTTTGGAGTAATGAAGAACTTTAATAGAACATAGAACACACACACACACACACACACACACACATAAACAACGGATTATAACAGTAATCGAACTTGATAACGATTCGTAAACGTAATCGCGTCCAGATAGCTTGACAGCTATCTTTCGACTCCAGCTGACCGTCGTTGTTGATAAACAACATCTTGACAACGCGCGGAGACGATCTTCTTCCGTCGACATACTTCCCGCTGACAGAATACGGGTGGCGAATAGATCCGCAGGGACGGGACGCGGGGACACAACAATACACTAAATATTTTGTTAATACAACGCTCGGAGGAACAGGGATGCAGGGTGTTCTGCGCGTGGCGAAGCGAAGGCCGTCTCGAGATCTCGAAATTGGGCGCCAGATATGGTCTTTCACGTATCAGTTCGCTAAATGCCAAAATAACGCGAAAAACGCTTGCCTGATTCGCCACGGGCCGACTAGCTCGCCTAACAGTAGAGGGGCAGGGTCTGTGGAAAAGTTATTTGTTCTATACGAGGTTTGACAATTTCGAAATTCGACAAACACAACGGAATTTAACAATCACGAAAGGCTAACACTCAAATGAATTACGCGGACTTAATAAAGAAAAATATAACACATTTATTAAAAAGAAAATACTATAAAAATAAAATAACAAAAGAACAAATTAAATAAAGACAGATTAATAATAATAGCAATTAGAAAATTCGAAATAATGTAATATAACAGATATTAACTCGACAGCGGTAATAATAAATCAGATGGATCGAAGGTTTGCACGAAATCGATAACATAAGGAAGCGCTAAGTTGTTCCGGGTATTTATTCTAGTTCGTTTTTATGGCTAGGCTCTGCGAGATCGATCAGTGTTTCGAAAATGTAACGGAATTTCGACACTCAAATCGTCGACTTATCGTATCGGTTTTTTCCCTGTAATCTTTGGCTCGCTATTCTAATCGACAGCCATATTTTCGACAGGATGCTTAATAATTCAGCGAGAATAATTGAGTAATTTGCGAAGACGGAGAATCGCGCTTGCGACGAGCACGGTCGATAATCGACCACCGTCGGACGCCGCTTACTTTCCTTTCGGTGTAACGCTCTTTACTCACGCGCAGTTCTCGAATTTCGGCAATTTCTTAATTCGTTATAATCTATTACGCACCGCGACACATTCACATGCACGACAAATATCTCGAAATAAGCGCAAATCATACACGTAACGAGCGCGACAAAGACAGCACGATATTGCAACGTCACGATACGCAACGGTCACACACTCACATACACGCTAATTAATACACGAAAGTCGCACGAAGATCGATTGCGGAAATATCTTACGCGGCTTCGACAACTCTCTTTGACAGCACGGATAGCGAACGCATTCCCTGCGATTTACCGCGCACGTGGTCGATATACGAGAGCCGGTCGCTATGCGTTTCACGACACCCCAAATCCCGGAGAAAGACGAACGGTTCCTTATCGATTACGGCCGACGTTACGATCATCCTTGATGCCTCGGTCGCTTGTCTCCGGTCGCCCGAAATACACGAAAATCGAAAGCTCGGCACAAAGACCGAGCGACAACGAGACACGAAAAATGGCGACGGCGACAGAGCGGCTGGTATCCGTAGAAGGAATCGTGTACGTGGCTTACAATATAGCGATGGGCAACCTCACCGATACTCGCTCCTGCAGCCAGGGGATGCTCCTCGGTCTCGTCCTCTCGCCTTGATCTCGGCTGCGACATACTTAACGACAACGGAAAAATGAACGAGACACAACTACTCGTTAAGAGCGCCCGCACCAGAGTGATTCCCTGGATCTCGCGATCCAGGGTCGATAGCAGCGTTAATCCTGCGCGCAAAGGTGCGCGTATTCGCGGGCAATAGCGCTGCGACACGCGAGATATTAATGCGCGACAACGCCGTATCGGGGGCCGGAACAGCCCCGATAACTTAAAAATCTGAATTTCGGCGACCCTGATATCGGTGGTCTTTTTTTATGCCGATCGTTCGCCCTCGGAGGGTAGCGCCGACCGGGCCCTGTTATCCCGGTCCAAGACAGCTGTTTCTTTAAAGGTTTTCCTCCTCTTGTTGTTGGGGCGAATTCCAACCGCGACTCTGCGCTGTCCTGATCCTCGGGTGCTATCTCCGCTCTCGACTCGAAGGCTGGGAGCGCCGTGCGGTTGTCGCAAAAAGATTCCTCTTCTTCTTCCTTCCGGTGTTCTCTTCTTTAGATTTTCTCCGGCGGATTGCCCGACGTACAAAATAATATAAAAAAAAAATAATTAGTAATGACGCAAGTATAACCATAGCTCGTCTCCCCGGAGATTTCGATACGGCTCTCGCTATTTCTTTTCTGGCGCGGCCGCTCGGCTCGCGCCCCGTCAAGATATTCGGGGCGGATGGACGCGCGTCGGGATGGCAACGTCACAATATATATATTATATAAAATATAAAATAATATAATAAGTTATTATATTTTCTTTTTCTACGCGACGGTGCCCTCTTTGCTACCATCACTAGACCGGCATAGACGGTACTGCTTTTCGAGGCGCTCGGCTGCTAGCATGCACTTGGAGTGGGGAAAACGGCACTAAGATCCGGACTCTGCTTATGAGTTTGACGTCGTTAATCGTACGAACTCTCACTGTTAGCGGTCCAACGCTTATGAAATTGTAATCACCTTTAGGCCAGCGTCCCATGGAGCGGAAATATTCAGCAGAACGGAAAGTGCGGAGCCAGGGCGACCAATCACAGCCATTCCGTTTTTTTTGCGGTGCTTTTTCTATGGCTGTGATTGGCCGCGTTGGTTCCGCGCATTCCGTTCCGCTGAATATTTCCGCTCCATGGGACTTCAGCCTTAGAGTCGTTCCGAAGGAAATTTTGAATATTGCGACGTTGCTCGTAGAGTCCCTTCCACGTTTCGAGAGATAATATTAATTCCTTTCCTCGATGATCTCCTATGGCAATCTCCACGTAACTCGATGGACCCATGTTGATACCAATTTCACGGAATTTGAATTCCGTAGCTATCAATGCGTATCGTCTATCTAGTATACGAACCGCACGACGTTCCAACGAAATGCTACAGAAAAAATTAAAATTAAATAATAGTAATAATACAATTTGTAAAAATATAAAAATAGAAAGAAGTTAAACAAAACTTATTCGTCACATTTGTTCTCAAATGATAGAGTTTTATCACGACTCGGTACATAATTTTTCACACGTCTTTCGATGCCGCTGCTGCTGCTTCTTTCGACGTAGTACATTTCTCTGGAATTATGAAAAGTGAACTACGAGCGATTAATGCGACACTGATCGTACAAGAATTAACCGAGTATACATGACGCTCACTTCTAAAGGTATAATGTGGTGGGAGATCAATGCTTCTAACGCACTGAAATTTAGAAGGAGGAGACGGCGCTCGACAAAAAATTCTTAGAAACGCAAGGAAAGGATTAGAGAGGGGAAATAAGAGATAAAACATATTAATGTTTACATATTTTATTTTTCTTGCAATTCTTTCTGGCGTTGCGACCACCAGTTAAATATTTTAAATACATTTTGTAATGCGCAATTCTTAACATGTTTTCCACATCGCATACTATTGGTATTATCTAATTTATTTAGAGCATCAATATCTTCATAGTCTGCATCCAAAGTTTCAATAATATAGCCGTTTCCCGCATCGTCTAGTATATCGGTCAGCCATTTTCGCTTTTCAAGTCCTTTAACATACACGACAGATGATTCTTCTTCTTCTTCTTCTTCGTGTATCGTACCAACGACAGCTGTTGTAATTACACACTGAGCCAAGCCGTATGGAATGTTTCCGTCTTCCCATTGTAATCCATGATGATTTATAATCACCCATGAGACTTGACGTCGGTCAGATTTTGTAAGCACGGTCCACGGTACAGGACTTGCGAAAAAGTAATGTGAGAGAACATATTCCTTTCTCAGGACTGCCGCTTCCTTCACGAAGAATAGTTTGTCGATGGTAAATCCTTGCAGATCCATAAACGTTCATACAGACATGACGAGATCTCTCTCTTTCTCTCTTCGATACGTCAGTCGAGAGGAATGACGAAACTTTAAAACCACCTCGTAACACTTTGATTTATATCCTGCTCCTCTTCCCCTCTCTTGTGTCGATGTTGTCACGAACACTTAGGTGATTTTGCGTACAACGTTGGTCAACGGATTGTACTGGATCACGCGATCGTGTATGATCAGATAGTACGCAGTGGTATTCATCGGCACGTTCTCCTTACACTCGAATTCCAATCTCACATCCACGGTTGCGCTCTTGACCGATTCGTTTTGTCGAGAACAATCGTTAATCACGAACGGACCGTTAAGTAGAAACGTCGAGACGGTGAGACCTCGGCTCGAGATATTCGTATCCGTAATAGTTCTTGCAGAAGCGCGTGTCGTACAGAATGGACCATTTGTTTTTATCGAAATCCAGATTCATATCGTCGTACGGATAACATTCCGAGTTGAGATAGAGTTTCACGTTGATCAATTTGCAGTCGTCGAATCGACTCGTATCCTCAAGGTGTATTTTCACGTGCCGCTGAAACCGATCGTTTGAGCGACAAAAATAATCACGACTTTTGTCGCTGAATTATTACAGCGGTAACTTTTGTACATGAAAAAAGATTGCAGCTACAATGGTGCGATCTGAGCGTGTTTTGTGGTATGTTATAACCTACAGTTTTTGAATAAAATTGCTCTTCAAGAAACAAAAGTAAAAGAAAAATCTAATCAATCGTTGGAAGAAACACAGGTGGCTGTTTATTTAAGGAATAAATTTTTTTCAGTATACACAAATATAGTGTAGAGAAATATTAACCAAAAATATATATTCTTTAAGGCATTGTAACGCTATCTTTGACATTGCATGGATGTCTGGGAAATTAAAACTGATTACAGCATCAGGAGATCACACTGCACACTTATGGGATATCTCCAGGCCTGAGATAAAACAAATTAATTGCTTTTATGCACATACGAAGTGTAAAAACAGCAGTGTTTCGTTATCAGGACAAAGGTATCTCACACATTTCAAAGGAATTATTTGTGTGTTTTAATTAATTAATATTATTATTATTATTAATTATTTATATTATTATTTATTATTTATTATTATTAATTTGTGTATTAACATTGAATTGTATTTCCAGATAATTCGCGACCAGGATACTTTCATTAACATTATAAGTCTTGCAACAGTTGCAAAAGCTGCTTTTTCTGCTGAACGCAATGGTTTAAAAAAAAAATAAATATTATAAGTGGACATTAAATTGTATTCGAATTATTCGAAAACGTGAAATAGAGTTTCAAAATGATATTATTTTTGCTATATTGATGTTGACACATCAAACGCAAAAAAGCCTTATTCGAAAAAAAAGTATTGGGTTGCACCACTATTTCAAAATCATGATAAAAATGGATTTTACAAAGCTGTTTTAGAGATGTGAAGTTAGAAAGTGCAAGATTTATGAATTATTTTCGCATGTCATCAACGCAACTTGAGAACTTGCTACAAATTGTTGCACCAAAACTCCATAAGCAGACACATATCAGAAAACCTATCAATACTGAAGAACGTTTGTGTTTAACTCTAAGGTTTGTTTTATTACATTTTTTAAATCTCACACAAAAATATGAAAGCAACACACTATTAGACAACACAAACTATTTGAAACTTATATAGTTAATTATTGAAACTTATACAGAGTGTCCCAAAAGTCCCGGAACGGTCGAATATTTCATAAACTATGCACCTTAGAAAGAAATGTTTTAGACAAAAGTTGTATGGCTTGAAGGGGGCCATAAGACGGTGTCATTGGTTTGACATTGAAAAGTCGTTTGAAGGTCACATGAAGATCACCTCCAACTTTTTAAATGGGACACCTTATATGCTTTTGCATATTCTTATAGCTTATCTCGAGAACTTTCCAAAACACTATAATTAAGTTAGTTTTCATTAAGTACTTTTCGAGTTATGAGGCTTGAAATCATTTCTTAATTTTACATAAACCGTAAAATATTTTGTAAAATATTCATTTTTCGATTATCTTACCTTAATACTTTTATGTACAAAATAATGAGTGTAATCAATTGGTGTAAAGAAAACACATAGTTGTTTCGGAGAAAAAAAATGTAATAGTTAATTGCAAATTACATTTATTTTTTCGAAACAATTATGTGTTTTCTCTACACCAATTGATTCCTCTCATTATTTTGTACATAAAAGTATTAAGGTATGATAATCGAAAAATGAATATTTTATAAGATATTTTACGATTTATGTAAAATTAAGAAATGATTGCAAGCCTCATAACTCGGAAAGTACTTAATGAAAACTAACTTAATTATAGTGTTTTGGAAAGCTCTCGACGTGAGCTACCAGAATATTCAATAAAAATAGGTGGTTCCGTTTAAAAATTTGAAGGTGACCTTCACGTGACCTTCAAACGACTTTTCAAGGTCAAACCAATGACACCATCTTATGGTCCCCTTTAAGCCATACAACATTTGTCTGAAACATTTCTTTCTAAAGTGCATAGTTTATGAAATATTCGACAGTTCCGGGACTTTTGGGACACCCTGTATATACAGGGTGTAACAAAAAGATGAGGACAGACTTTGTGTGCTTGTAGGGGGAGTTGATATAAGTAATTTGAGTATAGGAATGCATGTCCGCTGAAGCCTCGTTTCCGTGCTACACGGCTGTGAAGTTGCCTAAATTTCCTGTGTAGATAAAATGCCTTTTTGGTAAAAGATAGCGAAAAATTTTATTTGTGAAAGCTGTGTGAATTAAAAATCAGGCCCGTATACCAAATTTTGAATCAATCGGCCTACTTTGATGTTTTTGGTTTTTTGGATTAGATCAAGTATGCCACGAATCACAAATATGTATTAGGGAGCAGGTCATGGAATAAACAATGCAACCTTGGGAGTTTTATGTTTATTACATTACATACATATTTGAGAGTATTTCGTTCTTATTCACAACTTCGATCCGTAGTTAATAAGTGCTATAAGCGTAAAATGGAAAGATATTCACAGCCGTGTAGCACGGAAACGAGGCTTCAGCGGACATGCATTCCTATACTCAAATTACTTATATCAACCCCCCCTACAAGCACAAGTCTGTCCCCATCTTTTTGCTACACCCTGTATATATATATATATATATATATATATATATATATATACTTAAACTATCTTTTACATATACAGGGTGTCCGATTCCTGAGTGACCAAACGAAAAGTAGTAGTAGATTGGGTCAAACTGAGAAGAAAAGTCCTCTACCATTTTGCAAAATTCGCAATAATTATTAAACAATAAGCAAAAATGTCTCGGTACATGAGAAGCGGTAAACCGCTTGTAGTGTGTGATTATTAAGTGATCAAACGAAAAGTGGTGATAGATTGGGTCAAACTGAAAAGAAAAGTTCTCTATCATATTGCAAAATTCGCAATAATTATTAAGTTATAGGCAAAAATGTCTCAGAGTATAAGAAGCGGTAGACAGATCGCTTCTCATGCGCTGAGACATTTTTGCCTATAACTTAATAATTATTGCGAATTTTGCAAAATGGTAGAGGACTTGTCTTTCCAGTTTGACCCAATCTACCACCACTTTTCGTTTGATCACTCATTAATCGGACACTGCGAGCGATCTACCGCTTCTCATGCGCCGAAACATTTTTGCTTATTTCTTAATAATTATTGCGAATTTTGCAAAATAGTAGAGAACTTTTCTTCTCAATTTGATCCAATCTACCACTACTTTTCGTTTGGTCACTCAGGAATCGGACACCCTGTATAGATATTTGGCTTCTGGCGACTCAATGGTATCAATATTATATCAGTACTTAATAGGATACAACAATATAGGTACAACAATAAGCAACATTATATCCGAAACATGCAAAGTAATTTGGAATATGTTGTGTCCAGTTGTCCTTCCATCTTTTTTAGCAAAAGAAGATTGGCTACATATTGCAGCAGATTTTGAAAATCGATGCAATTTTCCTCATTGCATTGGTGCCATCGATGGAAAACATATTGTTATTCAAGTATGTATTTTAATAGAATTATAAGATTCAATTTTATAATATTTGCATTCAGTTTTGCTGTTTATCTGCGATAAACCGAGTTGCAAATTGAACGCAATCATCATAATAATGTACTTTTCCAGTGTCCTTCTAATGCTGGCTCTACATATTATAATTACAAACACAGCCATAGTATTGTTTTAATGGCAATGTGTGATGCTAATTACTTATTCAGATTTGTTGACACACATTGGAGCCTATGGTAGACGCAGCGATGGTGGTATTTTTAGAGAATGTCAGTTTGGTAAAAACTTTGAACAAAAGAAGATGAATGTACCAAATGCAGAAGCTATTTTTGAAAATGGTCCCACACTACCATATTGCCGCGTTGGAGATGAAGCATTCCCTTTGAAAGAATATTTGCTTCAACCGTATCCAGGAAGGGGTAGACTGACCAAAGAAAGAAATATATTTAATTATCGATTGAGCCGTGCCAGGCGAACCATTGAAAATACATTTGGTATTCTTACTTGTCAGTGGCGAATATTGAGAAACCCAATAATCGCTCAAGTAGAAACTGTGGAAAAAATTGTGCAAGCCATTGTGTGTTTGCATAATTGGTTACGAAAGCAAGACATAAGCACCAATGAATACGTGTCTACAAATATGGTTGATCAGATTAATCATAATGATTTTATACCTGGTACTTGGAGAACGATTCTTGAAAGCGGTTCTGCCTATCGTGAGATACAACAAGCAGGATCATATATGAGTACTTGGACAAGTATGGAAATACGGGAAAAGTTTTGTACATATTTCAATAATGAAGGATCTATACCATGGCAAGATGATTTTATTTAAAAATATTTTTCCAAATTTATAAAATATGTAGTTTCGCATATATTTTTTACATATGTAGATATATAACAATATTATTCAAATCTATATATATTGTTTCTATATTGTATCTATATTGTTCACATCTATATGTATATTATTTATAAGAATGTCACAATAAAGAATATTGCAAATCATTGATATTTAAAAAGATGTTTACTTGTTATTTTACAAATAAGAGTATAGACTATATAAGAAAGTATAAATTATATTGCATGTACATGTTTATAATAATACTTATAGTAATATAAACTCTATATCACATAGATATCACATGAGTATTGTTTAATAACGTAAATATGAAACGTAATATGTAATATGAAAAACTTAAGCTTAATAACAACGTTAATAAATATAAAAAATTTATGCTTAATAAAAATACTAAATTATGTAAATATGAAAAACTTAAGCTTAATAAGAATACTTAACTAAGTGAACGCCTAAAGGCTCGTACACACTTGCAACAGAACACCGTAACTGCAACGTCGTCGCGTAACATCGACGCAATGTATGGACGATACCCCGTAACCTCGCACCGAACATTCAAGCGTAACATAAATGTTCGCGCGATGAGTTACACCGCGTCCCGTCGCTTGTCGGTATTATTGCGCCGCATCAAAAGATGTTACGCAGCGAAGACACGCGTCGTTTGGACGAGCTTCAAACAGATGAACATAACATATAGCACATGCATCGGTGATCTACATCATCATTGTCGCCAGTACATTTGAGTATATACTAGCGTTCAACATGGAATGGAACGAAGAAACCACTCTTCGATTCGTTGACATTTATAAAGGCAATAATTTACTGTGAACTCCAAAAAACCAGAATTATTATAACAAAATAATGAGAAATGATGCTTGGCTTGATATAAACAAGCAAAGAGTCTTACCTCACGACTGCTACGAACATAGTGGGACGCAAAAATGTTCTCGTTCGCGACGACGTGCGGTTCGGGTGATAATTTTTCTCAAACATGTACGCGTAACATTACCCCTACCCGATCTTGTTTATGATTATGTTGCAGTTACGATGTTCTGTTGCAAGTGTGTACGAGCCTTAACATGTTCAATGATGCAGCGCAAAAACTTTTTCAAGAAACATTTTTTATGAGATTATACGTTACTTGAAAAAGTTTCTGCGCCGTATCATTCAATATGTTTGGTGGAAGTTTTCTTAATCTTGTTTCAACTACGGACACAATTGCGTCTACTTCGTCGTTTTGTGAAGGATCAGGTAAAATAATGGGTGCTTCCACATTTTTTTTACAAAAGGCATCAGCAATTCTGTCGAGAGCTGAATTAACATCTTTTTTATAATATTAGTACTTTGTTTCCTCGTTTCTGAAAAAAAATATGTGTGTTTGTGTGTGTGTAATATATTTATATATAGTATATTAGATATACGTACTTTGTTGTCTATTTTCTTCCCCATTTGTTTCAGAAGAGGTGAGTGTGAGAGTTGAGTCTTCGTCATCATCTATGCTGCATACATTTGATTTGGTTCTAGAAACAATTAAAATGTTAGTTTTTAATATTTAATAACCTTTTATGTACTATTATACATATATGTATATTAATTCACAGTTTTATTTCCATATTTTGCTTTACTTATATAGTTTTATATTGTTTTATATATATATTTATTTTTTTATATAATTTATTTATTAATATACATTTAATTTATTGATATTTATTTTTTATTGCATTTAGACCATTTTAAAAGATATTGACATTTTTTACTGTAAGTATTGTTCTGAAGGAACGATATTATAAAAAAATACTCACGGTTTCTGTAAACAAAAGTCACGCAAAAAGGATAAATTATCATAGTGCTGCCATTTGCTTTCTTTCATAGGTCTTTTTGATCCATTTGCCAATGATTCACTACTAATAATTCTTCTATATGTATCATGCAGTGATTTAAATTTTGTCTTAGCTTCAGTTTCTGATAATTTTCCTGGAAAACATCATATGTTATTAACGGATTTAATTAATAATTTTGAATTACATATTCTTATGTTGATTTTTTTATTAAATCAATGTTTGCTTACCATTTAAGACTTCGGAAATTTCTTTCCATAATTGCGCAGTTGCTTTTCTGCTACGGCACAATAAATCCACTTGAGAATTCCATAAAGCTTCGCGGGCTTGTACTTCTAAAATTAGTTGCTCTTCCAGTTTGAGTAACTCTTCTTTTTCTGCGATACTCCATTTTTTTCTTACATTTTTTCTTTTATCTGTTATTATTGATGGGCTTTCTTGAACCGTTAATTCTTGATAATTAACCAGACTTCGTCTTAGTATACTTCCATCTTCTACAAATTGTTACATGATATTATAAAATATTTTTTTAAATTCTTTTAAATAAATAATAGTTATATTTAATTACACTACTTTTACAGAGTGAAACTCAGTTGCGCACAGAATAAATCGGACACAGGACTCTCTATTGGTCAACCGTGCTAGGTCCCTAAGCATCGGTCGATATGAGTGGTTGTGTCCGTTTCATTCTGTGCGCAACTGGGATCCCTCCCTTTTACATACTACACGTGGGATAAAAATAACACGTGTTTTCATCAGTATAATATTGAGCATATCCTTGAAGACACTCATGTTGTTTTATGTAATCTGCATCACATATTGTTTCGCACAGCCCACATGTCATAACTAGTCTCAGGTCGTTTATCTACAAAACATAGAATTAGCATTTATATCTCATAAATTGTATATTGTTTAGAAATATTGATGAAAATATTCTTTTACGTTTCAAAATATATGGCTTTATTATTATAATCTAAACCAGGAAATTCACATAAAATATGATTACAAGTTATTTCGATCAAATAGAATGTTTCCTAAAAAAAACTTACTTTTATGTACATATACTTACTTCTTCATTTTCATTTTCATTTTCTTGGAGTGAATATATCTTTTTAATGTTCTTAAGCGAAGACAGAAACACAAAAATTAGGTTCAAACAAAGGTTATGTGTCTTTTCGGTACATACAATTAACACAGCACGGCAGCACTATCAGCAGCACATCAGCGTTTGAGCGATAATACTTTGTAGTTAAACCGATTCAAACTACAAAATTGAAGCCGCTGGATTACGAGCGACAAATCTGTCGCTGCAACCATCTGTTCTAGCGGCACGTGAAATTGTACCTTCAGACGTGACATTCTTCCGGCCTGTCTGCAGAGCGAAGACAACGTATCATGGTTTCTCCAGCTGAGTCGCGGTCTGAATGGCCCATGAATGCTTGTACGCTGCAATAGTGGAAACTCGTACAGATCCCACGAGCGAAAATCCATGCTGAGATATCGTCCGCTTTCCAGAGCACGCAGCATCAACAGCTTTTTTATCTTGCTCAACAGCACGTGTGGCATTCGCCATTGTATCTTGAATATGTTGATCACAGGCTCCAGCATTGAATCTCCAAACAGACAATTGTTATCGTTGCGCGATCGTATTAAGATCAATTCGTGACGAGCGTTAATCACCACGCGTCTATAATCCTCGCAAAATCCCAATAACATGTAGAGCGGTACGCAAAAATTGAAATGTCCATTCGCATTGGTCAGCGCATCCTAGGCGGCGTTCCTCATAATCACGTTTCTATCGGATGATACTGTTACATAGTATTTGAGCGTAGTAGTTATTCCTACGTTTCTATTGCGATCAATCTCAACGCCATCGAGTTCGTATCGAATCTTATCGAACATGAATGCGACGCAATTATTTCCCAGTTTCACATCACTTCCTTCAGCTGATGGTCTGTTTTTCATTAGTTCTCCCTCGATATATAGGAAACTCTCATACGGCAGCGTATACAGATCCTGTTGTTGTATGGATATTCTTATCTCGTCACTGTGTCCAAACGTTGTATTGGCGAACGGATTGTACGTGTGAGTCTCTGATCTTGACGATACGATCGTCAAAGATTGGTTCGTCATCGATGTTGAGGATGTCGGTCATCGTTCAGTTGTTTCGCACCGCGAATCCCAAAGATTGTAAAAACGCAACGTTCGATGCGCTGAGTTTCTTTTTCTTGGATGATTGGATATTAGCAAACATCGACGTTGTTGTCGCTGGTTTCATAAAGATTGTATTATCTCTCACGTCTTTCGATCCGTTCAACACGAGCATCTCATACGTGGCATACGTACGTTATCGCCGTAGCCGTCGTACGTGCAATCTTATGGTGATCTCTTCTCCTCAAAAATCGAGCAATCGTCTGTTCTGGTCGACATCGCGTAACGTTAAATCCGTAATGCTCCGCGCGATGATCGGCAGATAAATGATTTGCGCCGGCGTTTCCGATATCTTATATCTCAGTACCCTCGGTGAAAATTCATATATCGTATGAACGAGTTTGCTGTTGTTGTACGTGCCCGCGGTCACGTTACACTCTACGCGGATAATATTCATGTTGATAATGTTAATCGGTATGTTCGATTCGTACCATTTTCGCGGCTCGAGAATATGATTCCTAGAGAGGTCTAGAATCTGAGAACCCTAGCAGCGATCTAATGTTGTTGGGCTAAAGTTTATTCTTTAGGCGCATTTGATCTGCTCCTCATCGTAATGTAATTAGCGCAGAGCACTATCGGATATTCTCCATCTTCATAGTCACTGTCGTCAATGTCTTCCTTATCACGACGTTTCCGTGAAATTGCATGTTTCAAAAATTCATGTATATCTCGCAACTCATACCGCAACGATCCCTCGGGAATCGTAATTTCCACGTCCTTTGTCAAAGTAAAATTTATTATTCGAGGAATTCACATTTGGTATCGCGTGTGATCTCAAAATCCGAAGTCTCAAAATCCGTTACACCGAACTTGTATTCATCACTCAAATCTATGGTGGGAAAGAAGTTTGTCGCGAGAACGCTACTCTTCCCAGTCAACGTGAATGTCATAGACATGTCGACAAAACTATTTAACGAATACTGAGTTAAATTGCGTAATATCTGTCTTTAAATTCGCATGCATCGACCATTCGAAGAAACTGCAAGCACAATTGTCCGCAGATGTTCTGATCGTAAGTTTGAACAGGTATGTAATTGTACTGTATCTTCGTTACGTTCCGAAATATCGCACCAATTCATTCGGTGGTCGAAGATTGCCGAAACTATCGAAATATATAACGCGATTCCCCCTCTTTGCGATTTCCCCCTTACGCTACCCAATGAGTACCTGGTCCTTTGACGCTATCCAAATTTACGATACCGCTCTCGTTTTGATATATACCATCGATTTGTAACGAGTTGCGCATGAAAACACCTCTAAAGTATGGAATGCGCATACGTTTTGCCAGTTGTAGCAATTGTACGTTGGTAGTTGCGCCCTGTGGCATTTTTAGCGTCTCTTTGACGTTTTTTTTGCTCGTTGAGGCTCCTCGTCCGTATTTATAAGGAGCAAGATATAATCCGCGACCTTCCATGGCGCGATTGTCACGTAGCATCTCTTGCAACTGACGTTGCGCGACTTTTCCGTCGTTCACCGCCTTCGCTACACCAACCACTCCACCGATCAGGGATCCGAGCGCACCCAACATTGGTAAAATCGGCAATACACCGCCGCATTTCGGAAATATCCGTTTCTTCGCCGTTTTTTTCTTCGTCGTCTTCAGACCCATACCGAGCTTCGTCTTGGCTTTCATCGCTGCAGACAGCTGTGGCGGCGGCTCTCACCGAGAATCGAATCTCTCGCACCGATGCGATTTCGCGCTTTTTCGGCGAGTATTTTATCCGCCGCGTGTCTCTCGGTGAGATCGTTGCTCCGAGAGTAATGCTATATCGTGTTCACGACACGCCGTGTCCAATGGGTTGATACCTCGATCGCCTCTGGCTAATCGCTTCTGCAATCGCGTGCCTGGACCGCAAAACTGATAGCCGGGAATATGGAATTCGATCGGAAGTGTGTTTATCGCGTGATTTAGACCTCTACCTCTATTTTCGTTGACATTCACTGCAATTCTTTATCAACGGCGCTGGACCGTCCGTTTGCTGTTACGGCTGATTGTAATTGTTCGTAACAGCGACGATACGTCTGAACCTCCGGATCCGCCTTTATGTGTTCCGGAAGCTTGTCCCACATGTAATGGACGTAATCACCGCACATTCGCAACAGAAGTGCTTTCGACACAAATTGTAGCTGTTCGACGCTCAAATCGCGAATATCGGAAGGACTTAATAGCAGGACGAGCATTTTTTCTCTACTGAGCGATTCGTGATTTCACGCACCTATAAATAGGCAGACGTTCGATCCAATCGGGAGTGTCGAAAAAAATGAGATTCGTGCGACAACCTTTGACGATATGCGTGACGAATTGCGATGACAGATTACGATCAATGGGGGACAACGCGGAGATGTGCAGGCACGGTACGATGCTATCGACTACTATACGCGCGATCGTTTGTGGCCCCTCGATTGTGGTAAAACCAACGTTCTAATAAGTCTAGAAAAGATAGGGATGTATGTGGGAGGAGGACGGACGTGTCTATACGCCCATTTGATCAACGAGCGATAGAATGCATCCGTGGCAATGGCATCGACGCATATCCTGTGGAGAGAGCATTCACACATTTTTCAGCCCAACGAATAATTGCTAGAAAACAATATTTGCGGACTAGAAAAATATGTGACGCGCAAGTGGCTGGATCGGGAATCGAATCCGAGTCTTTCGCTTTCCGGGCAACTGCTCTAGACCACTGAGCCATCCAGACCTCACACCTAATGCTGCTTTTTAACACAGTGATATGCGACTTCAGAGCGATGTTGGTATCTCACTCGATGGATGCAATGCCGATTGCCACGGAGGATCCCTGAAAGGTCGCTCGCTGACCAAATAAGTGCCGGTGGAGGTATTCGCGTGCACTGCAAGCTAGCTTCCACTGGCCTTCCGTGAGAAACGGCAGCGACGAGCACAACGCCGTAGAGTGACCACATCCCCAGTGATGCCAGAATGCGCACGCGAGCAACACGCAACTGTAGTGGAGGGGATGACGCGCGCAGGTGTAAACTGCGTACCGTGAGCGTCGGCTAGCTTCGGATAGTAGAGGAGGATAGAGATATTGTTTTCTGTCTCCTTCTCACTTTCCACAGTCGGCGACGAGGCAATGCTTCTCGTTCTCGTTGCCTCTGGCCTCTCGCTTTATTTAATAAGCGTAACAGCGTTAAATGTTTTTACAGCCTTTTTGTATTATTATATTATACAGGGTGTATCTGAAATGATGCACTAAACTATAGGAGCGTATTCTAGAGATTAAAATAACTTTTTTTTCTTATGAACATGGGTCCGCAAATGAACTCCCCTCCGAGCTAAAATTCGAAAATGTGTGAAATTGACCAAACATCCGCAACGCAAATTTATTTATCTCTCAAAGGAGGATAATAGGTAACGTCAAAACCTTTTTTTTCTGAAATAGTCAATTTTTAATTTTTTCTCCAAACTTTAGGGGTCTCTAGCTCGGAGGGCAGTTCATTTGCGGACCCATGTTCATAGGAAAAAAAGTCTTATTTTGACCTCTAGAATACGCTCCTAAAGTTTAGTACATCATTTCAGATACACCCTGTATATTATGTATGCGTTATGTATGAAATATACGTATCTTAAAATCGCTAATATATAATACATAATGCATACATAATATACAATATATACAGGGTGAGCCATTTTAATTAACGCACGCAATTATTTCGGAAACAAAGCATTTTAGAGAAAAATGTTTCAGACAAAAGTTTTATGGTTTCGAGGGGGCCATAAGAAGGCATCATTGGTTTGACCTTGAAGAGTTATTTGAAGGTCACATGAAGGTCACCTTCAATTTCTTAAATGGAACCTACTATTTGTCATTGCATATTCTTGTAGCTTATCTCGAGAGCTTTCCAAAACACTATAATTAAGTATCTTTTCGTTAAGTACTTTTTGAGTTATGTGGCTTGAAATAATTTCTTAATTTTACATAAACCGTAAAATATCTTGTAAAATATTCATTTTTCGATTATCTTATCTTAATACTTTTATGTACAAAATAATGAGAGGAATCAATTGGTGTAAAGAAAACACATAGTTGTTTTTAAGAAAAAATATGGAAGTTAATTGCAAATTATATATTTTTTCTTCAAAACAACTATGTGTTTTCTTTACACCAGTTGATTCCTCTCATTATTTTGTACGTAAAAGTATTAAGGTAAGATAATCGAAAAATGAATATTTTACAAGATATTTTACGGTTTATGTAAAATTAAGAAATTATTGCAAGCCTCATAACTCAAAAAGTACTTAACGAAAAGGTACTTAATTATAGTGTTTTGGAAAGCTCTCGAGATAAGCTACAAGAATATGCAATGACAAATAGTAGGTTCCATTTAAGAAATTGAAGGTGACCTTCATGTGACCTTCAAATAACTCTTCAAGATCAAACCAATGATACCATCTTATGGCCCCCTCGAAACCATAAAACTTATGTCTGAAACATTTTTCTCTAAAATGCTTTGTTTCCGAAATAATTGCGTGCGTTAATTAAAATGGCTCACCCTGTATAATACATAAATTAATGAATGTGCCGATTGCGTCGTGCACGTTGCGATATCGAAGTCGTTCCGCAAATGTAACAATATATTTGCAATAATAACGACAACAAACGTATACTGACCACTTATACGTTTGCGTCGTGACAATAATATAAAAATAATATAAATGAATGGTGACTTTCCTCACCACCCATGGGGTATCACCAAAGGCGCGTTAGGTTTTTTATTTTAAAGTGTGGACTTTCTCCCGGAGCCCTATTGTATCACACTTTAAATATTATATTGCACTAATATATCTACATATAATTATCTATATTACATTTATGCAGAAGTTATGTTTTTTAAAAAGATATTTTTCACACATTAACATTTTTTAAGTCTGGTGTCAATTAGCGACAAGAAATTTTTTAATATTTTGCAAGTTTGGTGTCAATTAGTGACAAGATTTTTTTAATATTACATAATATAACATAATATAACATAATATCTGAAAGGGAGAGGGAAAAAGGAGGATAAAGGAGGATAAATAATTATTTAACACATTAAATTTAATTAAAGTAGTATTTCTTTATTATAGTGAGGCCACTGCGGCTCCTCATAATTCGGCCTTGAAAATTTCCGCGATGTTGTCCTCCTCGGCCACTTCGGCCATCATTTGTCGCCGGGCATACCAGCACGTGATCGCCCGCCCGGTCCTCTTCTCTGTGTATCTGAAAAATAAACATTTACATAATTAATAATGCATTATAATATTCGTGCAAAATAAATAAATATCATTTAAATAATAAATAATATATACTATTTGAATGTTGCGACATTGGTGTTGTCATCGGCGCCGGCGTTGACGTCGGTATCATCGTTGGTGACGCCGTCGACGTCGATGTCAATGGCGGCTGCTGCTGCTGCTCCGGCTGCTGCTGCTGCTGTTGCTGTTGCTGCTGTTGCAGCAAATACTGCAACTGTTGTTGCAGTATTTGCTACATATTTCCAATTTCATTTTCTCCTGTAAAAATAAAAAGTACATAAAATTAAAAAAAAAGATAAAAGTATAAATTAAAAATTCTTAATATTTTACTAATGAATAGAAATAATAATAATTTGATTTATTACTTACGAGACATTACATGCTGGCGTGTCTAGTCTTATACGTCGACATATCGTTGTTTGTTGACGTATTACAGCGAAATGAAGCACTATCGGCATTTATTTTAGTGATGCCAGATGACCGGCAACATAGTGGAGGGGGTAAGCACACAAGTAAAAATCGCGTGTACAGATACACAATACGTTCTGGCATTACCTTGTACTTGCTCATATTATAATATATATATTTTGTGCTAGTAATCTATTTCACCTTGTGACTTGTGCTGGGTGTTCAAGAAAGAAAGAAGATGAGAAAGAAAGAGAGAGAGAGAGAAAGAGAAGCTGAAACAATCTTGATTGTAAGTTCCAGTTGTTTTTAAATTCTTATATATTTATCTTCTTTATTTTCTTTTATTCATTCTTCTTGAATTCTTTGTTTCTATTTTTTGTAAAAATATTTCTATTTTCTATAAAAATGTCTGATGAATTAAGAAAAAAACCTAAACAAAATTTTCAGGAAGCTTGGCTTTAGTAATGATGTAGTTAAATCTTAGATACGTAAAGTATCTTCTAATGATAGCTTGTATCATTGCACCATATGTAATAAAAATATTTCTTGTAACACACGTGTTTTGAGGCATGCGGAATCTGCGTCCCACAAAAAAATATTCAGGAAAATACTTTGTCTTTAAATCAGTGCTGGGATTTACTTGCAACTTTCGGCCAGATTTCTCAGCTTACGCCTACTGTTCCCCTCTTACCGCTCGCGCCACTCGTAACTAAGAAGCGCTCAGGAACGTGCGCGTCATAAATGTAATGTGGCAATCTATCTATCTAAGTTCTCTTTATTGTAATTACGTTTCAAAACACAAATATTTTAAATTGTTACAGAACATATACGTAATTAATAATAGAATAATAATTTTTATTATTAATAAACAATAAAGAAAACAGATAAATTGCCACATTACATTTGTGACGCGCACGTTCCTGAGCGCTCCTTCGTTACGAGCGTCCGGTTGCGCGGTCGCTAAGGCGCGAGCGATAAGAGGGGAACAGTAGGCGTAAGCTAAGAAATCTGGCCGAAAGCTGCAAGTAAATCCCAGCACTGCTTTAAATGATAATAATGAAAATTCACATAAAAATATATACAAAAAATCTGCATTTCAACCACAATGGATGGAAATCGAATTATTTAAACCGTGGTTACGTGAAGTGCCGCATAATAAAAGTTGATTTTTTTACACTTTTTGTGATAAATCTGTGGTTGGTGATTTATCACATATTTATCGTCACGCAGAATCCAAACCACATATAAACATGTCTAAAAAAAAATAAAACAGAAACAAAGAATATAGATATAGACTTGATAGATGATTCCCTTTTGCCGTTTGATGAACGTAAAAAAGCAGCGGAAATACAATATGCCGCTTTAATTGCAGAAAAAAACATACTTCATCAAACTGTACAAGAAATTAAGTTTTTTTCAACACGTAGGACAAGATCCTAATGTTAAAAAAAATTAGCATGGGTGGAACGAAATGTAGAAATATAATTTCCAATGTTTTGTATCCTGTTGAAAGTGAAAATGTCGCTAATAAGTTTTGTTACGTCCAGACCCTGGAATAGATGGGCCGTATGGAAGAACATAACTTACTTATCCCGTGACACACTCTATTCGGGCGTGTGTATGGATCGGGTCGAACGAATGTGAAGGGTCTGACACAGGTCAGCGACCGAAGGTCTCTTTGACGCTGCGTTTTTACGCCTATTCGCTCGGTGGTCCCTTTTCGGTAAAGGAATTTAATCCTTGTTACGCGGGATGGGACTTAGTACGATCTCAGGATTCAAGGAAGAAAACCGGTTAAATAATTAAATTATACATTAAATTAAAAATGCATATATTATAAAAAAGGTAAAGAAAGAAAATATATCTTAGCACTTATAACTATGTGTGTGTGGGTATCTGTGTGTATGTATATATTCTCGCGGGTGTTACAATTGTTCGGAGGTCATCAGTCGGAATATACAAGGGGGTTGAATCTACAATTTAGTTCCGACTGGAGAATACAATGTTAGATAAATAAATAATGGATAATGAGCGAGCGCGTGTGGGTGTGCGTGTGTGTTACAGGAAATAGGGGAATTATGTATAAATTTGTTTGGTAATGGGGAAAGGTGAAGGGTTAGGAATCTTCGAATCGAACTGTGGAAGGGGGAAACCTCCTCCAAAGGGCGTTCCTTGGATAGGAACACTTAAGGGGAGCTGATAACCCGGGAGGTACTAGGGGATGACGGAATCGGGAGGAGCGATGGTTATGTAATTAAAAAGTTCTTGATGGTCGACTGGGCCTGGGTCCATGCAGAATGCCCCTTCTGGTATAGGGAAATCGAGGAGGGGGAAAGTGGGTTAAAAAGTAGGTTAGTGGGTCGGGATAGGCAGGTTCAGGGGTTCCATTATGGTTAGGATGTTCCGGAGGGTCGATAGGGAACTCGGAGTCGGAGGAATCTTCCTCTAATTCTGGAAGGTCTCTCGCAAAGTCTTCGAGAGCTTCGCCAAACTCAGAGGATTCGGAAGGGTCACCGTTAGAAGGCGAAGGTGGATCCGAGTCAAGGGTGATAACGGATATGGGGGAAGGAGAGGTAGATCTTAGCGAAGGTGCAGGGGAGAGCGAAGAAGAGGGTTCGAAAGGCAGGGTAGATGGGGAAGGAGGGGGAGGAGATTGTTCTAGAGGAGTCGGGATAGGAGATCGTGGGGGCGAAGGAGGCGACTGGACAGGGCCAGCGGGAGGTATGAAAGGGGAAGAAGAAGAATGGTCTGGAGAGGAGATAGGGGAGTAATTAGGTACAGGTTCTGGGAGAGGGTGATTAGATTGACGTGCGACAATATCTGGTTTTAAAATATTAGCTGAATCGATAGTTGTATTATCTACGGGACCGCCATTAGTGGATTGAACTAAGAATTGAGCCAACTCCTCTCTCAGCCGTCTGTTCCGTCGATTCCGCCAACGTTTTATATCTGATCGCGAGTTGCGACGCGGCACTAATAAAAGTAAATATACACGGTTTAAATACGGAAGTTACTTAACAGGGACGGATGATCGTTTGGTTTTATTAGCACACAATTGGGAAACGATCTTTAAGATCCATTTATAGTTTCATCCTTTCATTCAGAAAATAATCAGTTACGAATTTTGAAGAAATAGTTGTGAATATATATATATATATATATATTGAGAAGGAAATTAAAGGAAACGAGTGGACTGGATTACTATTCAGAATATTTGGTGAGGACGGAGGAATATTCGCGGATGTCTATTCAGAAATCCTGAGCGAATAAATAGGAGTATGCGGAGAATTATTCGCGGATGTCTATTCAGAAATCCTGAATGAATAAATAGGAGTATGCGGAGAATTATTCGCGGATGTCTATTCAGAAATC
Organism: Camponotus vicinus; assembly: GCF_025532165.1. Lineage (NCBI taxonomy): Eukaryota > Metazoa > Arthropoda > Insecta > Hymenoptera > Formicidae > Camponotus > Camponotus vicinus. Next base: position 13,671,058 of record NW_028141979.1, read on the forward strand.
CTGAGCGAATAAATAGGAGTTAGGGGAATTATTCGCGGATGTCTATTCAGAAATCCTGAGCGAATAACTAGGAGTTATAGGGGGAGAGAAGAGAGATTGAATTGACAAAGAGAAATTATAATTATCGATGGTTAGTATGGGATTTTAATTAGTCGAGCGTATTATTGATTAACTCTTATCACGTTAAAGCTCTATAAATCTAATCCTTTTAATTACTTAAAGATCGTTTCGTATTTGGCAATCAATGGGAAAGGAAAATATTAAGAGAGACTTACTACTAATAGCGAGCGTAGGAGTGTGCAAAAGATTTAACCCGGACAGAGCTTGTACCACAATCACACGGATGGACGCCTTCACAATTGAAGAACAGGTGGCTTGGTTGGTCCCACGGTTGAGGCACTTCACTCACACTTCGCGTTTTCGATCAGTTAATAAGCGCGAAAAGAGGAAAATTTTGTAGTTGTCGGACTAACTTTTCTTTGTATGCGGCGGAGTTATTGAAGAAATGCTGTGTATTATCAGAAAATTTTTATACGGAACTGTGCCTCGCGTCTTGCGCTCGAGTTTTTAAAGTTATTGCTCCTCCTCTTTTCTGGATAGCGGGAATCCCTTTTGGGCGAATGAGATAATTTCAGTTACTCTCTTCTTAGGGGCAAGGAAGCTGATTTTGGAAGGAGAGGCATTTCTAAGATTTTTAATAGGTTGGCCCTTTTGGTTCAAGATTTGGCTCTATTCAGCAGAGAGTGGGAGCTTAGCGGACAGATTTATGACTCGCTAGAGTCTTCTTGCGTTTCGGCTTAAGCACTTAAGGGTGGCCAGGCGAATTGTTTAGTTCCCTCCTTTTTTTTGATAGCCTGTCTAGGATACTGCAAGCCTTTTGTTTTAACAGAAGAGTTTCCGATTTCATAGCTCCACGTGTGGAGCGCTATAAAAAAAAGTTTTTATTGCGGGTCTGATTCCGATTTTGCTTAGAATTTCTAAGTTCCAACGATTGGTCATCCTTAGCTCTAGTTTTTCTTATTTATTTATTGCTTCGAATCTCTTGGTCTCAGATATCTACTGCAAGGATTAGATATACATGTACAAATATTAAGATATCAAAGGCGATAAGAGCCAAACGCGGGTGATCGTGCGACAGTTTCACAGAAAATTAATTTTTCTGTGAAACTAATATTTGTGCACAGGGCACGGATTCATCTTAGTTAAACCAAGTAAAATTTATAATCTCAAATTCGAGATTCTTATAATACCCCTCTTACCCCCCAAAGAAGTTATAGGCGAGAAAAATAACAGGCCGAAAGTCGCTGAATCGGGAATCGAACCCGAGTCTTTCGCTTGCCGGGCGACTGCTCTTACCACTGAGCTATTCAGACTCCACGACCTGACATCCCTCTCGCCTGAATATAAATATTATAAGAAATCTCTATTATAAGAATCTCGAATTTGAGATTATAAAGTTTACTTGGTTTAACCAAGATAAATCCGTGCCCTGTGCACAAATATTAGTTTCACAGAAAAATTAATTTTCTGTGAAACTGTCGCACGATCACCCGCGTTTGGCTCTTATGGCCTTTGATATTTGTTTACATATTTACATATTAGAGGCTTAGATTTATTTACATATTAAAGCCTTACTATCTTCTTAATTATTAGATATACATATGTTTATCGTTGGCGCGATTCCTAAGAAGGATCGCTTTGTTTCTAGAGTTTCAATGGTTCTAACGGACGTCCTAACTGTAAACATATGTGACAGTTCGATTTTATTACAGTCCTTTATTTTAGTGAAATTTCTTATTTATAGCGACAGGCTGTCCGCGTAGTCTAGGCATATTTATTATTTTTCATTTCCTTGGTTCAGATATCGCCAAGAGTTACCCGCGCACGTAGTTATCGTATAGTTTTTGTATGGTTTCGAAGAAAGAAAAGAATCGCGACGTCCATCGGACGTAACAGCTTCAAAATACAAAATTCTCCGTTTTTATTGATGAAACATCAGATTGCAATGAAAAGTGGATGACATTTTTCGTTCGATACATTGATCTCGAAACATTAGATATTCGCTCACAACTAGTCAAATTAATTAATATTGATGCGAAAGATTGTAGTGCTGAAAAGTTATTCCATGCATTTAAGTCTAAAATGTGGAAATTACAAATTCCCTTTTTAAATATTGTTGCCCTGTCATGCGACAATGCATCTGTAATGATAGGGAAACATTTATCATTTAAAACCAAATTAGAAGAGATGTGCCAACATGTATTACCATTTCCGTGCCCATGTCATTCAGCTGCGTTAACTGCGCACGCTGCATGTGCGAAAATATCATTTTGTGATAAATTTAAGAAAAAAATAGTTAATTATATTAATAGCAGTCCAAAACGTTTGTCAATTTTTCAAAAATTTTATGATTGCTTTCAAGAAAGTAATCGCAAAATTTTAAAATTAAATGAAACCCGCTGGCTATCTTACCATACATGTGTCGAAAGGCTTTTTGAATCGTGGGATACAGTTAAAAATTTTCTACAAGAAATGGTTGTGAGCGATAAAACAAAATCTGGAGAATATCTTTTGTCTATGATGGATAATATAGAAATGAAAGCTTATTTTCTTTTTCTTAAATATATTTAAAATTTTTTTAATATATTCAATGCATATTTCCAATCAACAGAAACGAGAATTCATTTATTGCAGTTTAAATCAGTTAATTTTCTCTCCCAATCTGCCAAAATTTTGTTAAAAAAGAATACAAAACATAGCTACAAATATGGATTTTTCGCAGAAACAAATTCAGAAAAATATAAATGAAATTTTTGTTGGATCACAATGTGAAGCATCTTAATAATTTAATAACAGAGGATCATATAGAAGTAGTTGTAACCATTCGACAGAATTGTTTACAATTCTATATAACTGCTGCACAGGAAATACATAAAAGATTGCCTATTATATATAATTTTTTGATAAAATTACAAGTTTTTGATCCATCTATATCTTTATTCGATAATAATAGAGAAACATCGTTTCAGCATGTTTCTTTTATTGCTAAAAATCTTGGTGGTTTCGATGAAGAATCCTTAAGAAAAGAGTGGCTTGCGTTACCAACAGATTTAACTCAAAAAGAGAAAGAAAATCTATCGAAATTAAAATTTGATATGTGAAAAAAAATCTTACAGTACCAGTTGTCAAATAATACTTATAAATATCCCACTTTGAAAAATGTTTTGAATGCTGTTCGAGCACTTCTTAATTCAAATGCAGATCTGGAGAGAATGTTTTCAATTTTAACTGATATAAAATCAAAAAACGCAACAAACTCTTCAACCACTGCTTCTTGTGTAATAAAATCAGCACTAAAACTAGAGACGAAACAGCTATAAGCACGACAATAAGCAAACAACATTTATCTCGAATGTTATCTAATAAATTATATGCAGCTTATCCTAAAAAAGAAAAAAGTAGTTTAACTTTATATGCAGCAGATGAAAGTGTCGGTTAATCGTTTACAACGCAATAATAATAAAAGAGAACAAATACTTCATAAATATTAAAAAATTTCTTGTCGCTAATTGACACCCAACTTGCAAAATATTAAAAAATATCTTGTCGCTAATTGACATCAAACTTGCAAAATATTAAAAAATTTCTTGTCGCTAATTGACACCAGACTTAAAAAATATTAATGTGTAAAAAAAATATCTTTTTAAAAAACATAACTTCTGCATAAATGTAATATAGATAATTATATGTAGATATATTAGTGCAATATAATATTATTTAAAGTGTGCTACAATAGGGCTCCGGGCGAAGGTCCACACTCTAAAATAAAAAACCTAACGCGCCTTTGGTGATACCCCATGGGTGGTAAGGAAAGTCATCATTCATTTGTATTATTTTTATATTATTGTCATGACGCAAACGTATAAGTGGTCAGTTTGTTGTCGTTATTATTGCAAATATATTGTTACGTTTGCGGAACGATTTCGATATATCGCAACGTGCACGACGCAATCGGCACATTCATTAATTATTATGTATTATATATATTGTATATTATGTATGCATTATGTATTATATATTAACGATTTTAAGATACGTATATTTAATACATAACGCATACATAATATACAGGGTGTATCTGAAATGATGCACTAAACTTTAGGAGCGTATTCTTGAGGTCAAAATAAGACTTTTTTTTCTATGAACATGGGTTCGCAAATGAACTGCCCTCCGAGCTAGAGGCCCCTAAAGTTTGAGGAAAAAATTAAAAATTGGCTGTATTTCAGAAAAAAAAAGGTTTTGACGTTACCTTGCGACCGACAGCCACAGGTGCGGCCGGGGGCCCGGCGAGCGAAGCGGCGGAGCCTCGACCATCGACCAGCACCACGAGATCACCCCGAACGGGTGCGGAAAGACTGAATGTAAATAGTTAGAATAAATAAAGAAGTAATTTTAGATAAGTAGTTTTAGGATCCGGGTAACCATTGAATCGCAGACGGGGGGACGCGACAGATGCACGCCAATGGTAAGAACACAGTTTGATCGAGAGTTAAGGCGGCCGAGTGATTGTCGTTCGAACAAAGAATAGTGAGACTCGTGATGCAAGGCGCGGATCGTCTGAATTGCAAAAGTCAGATATAATGAAGGCGATATCAAACGTTAACAGCCGTCGGACGGACATTACAGGCGAAGGGACCGCGATTCTCTCGGACAGACGATTAGAATTGCCATTGCATGCAATTACAATATTGGAATGCGTATGTTAGATCGAAACAAGATTACCCGGACAGTAGGTTAGCACTTATACAGTAAAATATTAAGGGATCGCAGTAACGGCGAAGAACTTATATAAGACACGTTTGTGAACGTAATACATAGACGCGGGACGACTAGGTTTTATGTACTAGCGTATTATTTATATTCGTTTTATTTTATGTAATTATTTTTTCATGAGAAAAATCGGACTATAGTTTATTTTAGCAGGATACGATTTTAAACCAAAAATAAGTTATAATTATGACAAACAATTGATTTTATATTTATATACAATTTCTGTTATAGTCATTAGATGTAATTAATTATTATAAGATTAGATGGCATTTTCTTTATTTGATTTCGTTCGTAATATAAAGTACAAAAATAGTATGATAGATAAAATCATAATAAGAATTTACGAGATTTATTTTATGTATATATTTTTATGTTTACTAATGCCCGCCGTTTATGTTATAAAGAAAACGTTATTATATTTTAAGCCGATGCGATATGCAATAGAGCGATACGGTTGTATGAGCTATGGAAATCTCATTATAGTCGTGACAATGGACCTGACAAAAGCGCGGAACTCGTACCCTATGACGCAAACACGAAGTTCGCTCGAGGCGAATACAAGCATGTTTGAATTACGCGAGAAAAGAGCGAAATATCTTCATGGTATATTTGTAAGAACGGAAAATGACAAATTAACGATAGAAGTCGAAGAGCGAGGTGATCGCGTGAACGCCAGCCCGAGGAATGACGCGATTGGCCGAGGGCGTCGCGGCGGGAGCGTCGCGGCAATTGGCCGGACGGCCGATGGTGGGGCGCCCACGGAAGATCACGGCTATAAAAGAGCCGGACACCGGGACTCAGGAGTTCATTACGCGACGGATTCTGAAAGCGTTAAAGTCATTTGGAAAAGTCGTAAAGATAGCCCGTGTGTATCATCCGCGAAATTACCTGTATACTACGCGTAGATACGAGTGCATGTTAGAGCCCCGTGCTTTGTTAAGGGCAATAGTAGCTCATTACAAGAAGTGTATAGCGCATTTAAATAAAAGGACTTTATATGAGATAAATTCTGTGTCTTTGTGTGTGTGCGCGAACATTCCTACTTTCCTCTCCACCATCTACCTGGCGTAGCGGCGTTGACCCTGTTCATACCAGAGTGTCGACAAGTAACTGCCTGAGGACGAGAGAGGCTTCCAATCCACAACGGGGAGATTCCAGACGGATTTCTCAATGGACCGGCGAGAGCGGAAAGCACCTCCTGCTGGAAGGACGACTGCCCCCGGAGGATCGTAATCCTGTACCTTGTTGCTTGGGAAGGTAAAAGCAACTGGCGACCGTAGACGGAACTCGTCGCAACCTGCGTTCCGGTGAGTTTGACACCCTTTACAGGCGTTAACGGACTCGGTCCGGTCACAACCTATCACCCTCTCTTGAGAGATAAATAAATTTGCGTTGCGGGTGTTTGGTCAATTTCACACATTTTCGAATTTTAGCTCGGAGGGGGGTTCATTTGCGGACCCATGTTCATAAGAAAAAATTATTTTAACCTCTACAATACGCTCCTAAAGTTTAGTGCATCATTTCAGATACACCCTGTATAATATAATAATACAAAAAGGCTTTAACGCTGTTACGCTTATTAAATAAAGCGAGAGGCCAGAAGCAACGAGAACGAGAAGTATTGCCTCGTCGCCGACTGTGGAAAGTGAGAAGGAGACAGAAAACAATATCTCTGTCCTCCTCTACTATTCGAAGCTAGCCGACGCTCACGGTACGCAGTTTACGCCTGCGCGCGTCATCCCCTCCACTACAGTTGCGTGTTGCTCGCGTGCGCATTCTGGCATCACTGCTTCTCGCGGAATTGAGCCTCGACCGTTCATTGTGTCGATCACAATAGATGGATTATAACGGCCGCTAAACTCTGGCCGTCTTCCTCTACCTTTCTTGGCACTCGCTGTCCTGTTACTCTTTATGTCTAGGGTACGTCGAACGGAAAGAAATCTAGAATTACTTATATTTGGGGGAGAGGGGGTACCGCGAGAGCACAGAGCTATTTTGTTTGCGAAAACATGTCCCGACGCGTTAGTCAGCCCCAAGATCCAATCCTCTTCAAAGGAATACTGCTGTTTATATTGTTTATCAACCGGACATCGGCTTATGTAATACAATATTGTTTATACTTACGATAAAACATCCAACACATGCGTCGAAGCAAGCGTCCGCCGCCCCGCAGCCCCCGCGCCGTCGAAATTCCCTCCGTCCCGCGTGACGTCATTCCCCCGCGCCTCTGAGATCCCCTCGCGCCTTACCCCCCCCCCCCCCCTGAGAGGACCTGGATTAAAACCGGCCCTATACTACTACTTTGCAATTTTCTATGCAGAAATAGAATTTATGCGAAGTCGAGTATATCCCACACTTCAGACGCGGGTTAGGTTAGGTTATATCTTCCGGAAGTGGAGCTCCTCCGTAGGGTGGGCGGAACTCATGATGTCCACATATGTACTTTGCAAAACGATGGAAGTTATATACAACAACACTTATTAAAAGTTTAGGTAAAATAATAAGTGCAATTTTTATACTTTATTAAATTATATTTATCTTATATAGATCGTGTAGGGGATATAATTCTGCCATAATGTTGAAGAAATATAAACACATAAATAGAATATAATGAAAAGATGATACAAATAAATATGAAATTTCAAAATCGCATATCTCAGGAACGAAGAGAGACCGCCGCAAAATTCAAACGGTGTATTTCTTAGGAATGTATCCTCTACAATATATGTTAAGATAAAAATTTTTCGAATTGTGTAACATAAAATAAACATTTATCACTACCTTTTCTAAAACTATGTGATATCAGATATTTGATTGACAACAATAAAACAGGACAGTTTGTACATACAGGGTGTTCGGTAATAATGGCCTAATTTTTCGTGAGCAAGTATAGCGGGTTAAACTGAATAGAAAAGTCCTCTACAATTTTGTAATTTTCACAATAATTAATGAGAAATTAATTTAAAAAATCGGCCAATGTGTGCAAATACAAGTGCGCGGCGACAAGAATCGTCTCACTATAATGATGATATCGCGAAGCGATGAGTTAGACGCTCTTCAAAACATGATGGCGGCGCGCGGCACTTCAACGTTAATTTGTGAGAGCCCAGCCTTTCGCCTAGTATCAGTATCTAGTATTATAATGGGACGGCTTTTCTCGATGCGTGCTTCTACTCATGCACATTGTGTGACCGACCTTTTTAAATTAATATCTAATTAATTATTGTGATGAATGGAAATTAAGAATCTTACTCAGTTTAACCTGCTCTACTTGCACACGAGAGATAGACGATTATTACCAAACACTCTGTATATATAAGAAAATCTACAACATCATAATATATCATCTTGTTATGTACAATAGTAAATTGATAATAAATTGAACATCTTTTAAAGCTATATCCATAGTTAGATAGACGATAATGTAGTTCGTATAAGTTTATACACAAATGCGATTCGTATACAAATTTTGTTTCATGTGTAACATAAAAACAGTGCTTTCTAAATTATAAATAATTTATATTGTTAATCATAAATAAATTAATTAAAAAAGAAATATAATTAAAAATAATTAATTTTGGTAATTATGCTAAAGTGGACAATCTCGCGGATGATATTAATCAATACATATTAATATATGTTGTTAATATTATCGTCCTAAGTCATCTTGATCCAAAAATGTACAGTGAACATATTTTCTTGAGAAATCATGAAGCATTAAAGTTGGGAAAATATAAGTAGAAGTAATAAGTAATAATCTCCCGATTTCAATAATTTTCAAAATTATTATTAAGATCATTAACTTAAATGATGTAAAGGTTTTAGCCTATACTCCTTGTTTATTAAAAAATTATTAACAAAGAAAGTATAATGAGTAATATATAATTTTCTAATCTAATGACCTTAAGACATATACTTTCAAGATCAAAATATTATAAAACGCTAAAGCAAGCCCATTTACTTGTTTAAATATTTATTTTTTATTTTGAATGTTTCATGTTCAAATCAAATTGCAATGCTTCTTAACTCTTTAATAATGATGCTGTATAATTTTAGATCAAAATGACTCAGAACGAGATCTTAGTAACATATATTAAAATTAAGATCATCCGTGAAGTTATTCACTTTATGTATAATTATCCTAATTTTTTTCATACTCTTATGTATAAAATATATGTTTATACAGGGTGATTCAAAATAACCTAATTGTCCTTAAAATGACACATTCTTGAGTCAATTCTAAGACGATTTTTTCTTTGGCAAAATTTCGTCCAACGCTTAGTTTTTGAATTATTAAAAAAAGTTATTAACTTATGACGGGTCGGATACAAGAGGCAGGCAAGGGTGGCGCGATTCACCGTCAGACGCGGGTGCTTACGCGGGGCGCCTGCTGCGATCACCTGATCGCTACAGACATACACACACATGCGAATACATACATTCTCATTCTCTCTCTCTCTCTCTCTCTCTCTCTCTTTCTGCCTCTCTCTCTCCCTCCCTCACTCTCTCTCTCTCTCTCTCTCTCATTTGCTTACTCACTTTAAGTCATTATTATTCTTACTTAAATTATTATTTACTTTTTATTATTATACGTTTTCGCTTTAATTATTATTGTTTTAAATTGTTTTTTTTTTTTTTTTACGAGAGAGGGGAAAATGCATTTTATGCATACTCACCGAGCGGCCCGGTGAGTTATGTGGGACTCGAGTACCAAGTCGAATTACCAACTCGGTACTCCCTACCTACTAAAAACCCCTCTCTTTCGTGAATTTTCTCTAACACTGTTTATTTGACATCCCGAAATCTGTTTTTACACAACACAAAAGAATAGTTATTATTACCTTGTTCGATGTATTGCTGTAATTCCTTGAGAAATGAATTTTCCGATAGATCGTACTTTCACTCAAATTGAACGTAGATATCACGTTCTAAAGGACAGAGATCCACACTAAATAATTAATCGAAAATTTTTTTTCTTTTATAAACTGTATTCTTTTATAAACTTCAACATAATCACATTCATTCACTCACTCGATAAGACGAGAAATTTACTAATGACTCTATCACTAATCACTATTAATCACTATCGAATAATCACTGTTGGCAATTAAAAACCACTCGATTAAAGAAAGACACGCGCACATACGTTATTACACGACGCGACGACGCGACAATGCGACGATATTTACCCGGCAACAGCAAACAGTTTTTGGTTATGGTAGGTTACGGTAGGTTAAGGTACTAACAGCATTGTCGAACGTGAACATGTGTTTAATTGAAGACGCGACAATTTAGCGTATAATATTATTATCATATGATATTTATACATCGTATATTTGTTTTAAAATTAATTAGAATAAATAAATGTTTAATACTTTCACTATTAATGTTAAATATTATTTATTATTAATACTAAATATTATTATTAAATATTCTTAAATATAATTATTAATATTAGATATTTATTTATTATTATTAAATAGTATTATTAATATTAAATATTTATTTATTATTATTAAATGTTATTATTAATATTAAATATTTATTTATTATTATTAAATATTATTATTAATATTAAATATTTATTTATTATTATTAAATATTTATTAAACTATTATCTGATTGAAAATCGATAATCAATAATAATATGAAAGTAATATGAAAAATATCATTAAATTCTGGCGTTTCAATCTCTCTTGGTTTTTTCTTATGGATTTAAAAACGAAAGAAAATGTTCCAAATATTGAAATGTTCAAAAATATTGGTCGCTCTGATTTCGTTTTTAAAACCTTAAGAAAAAACCAAGAAAGATTGAAACGCCAGAATTTAATGATATTTTTTCATATTATTATTCATTATCGATTTTCAATCAGATAATAGTTTAATAAATATTTAATAATAATAAATAAATTTTTAATATTAACAATAATATTTAATAATAATAAATAAATATTTAATATTAATAATAATATTTAATAATAATAAATAAATATTTAATATTAATAATACTATTTAATAATAATAAATAAATATTTAATATTAATAATACAAATATACGATGTATAAATATCATATGATAATAATATTATACGCTAAATTGTCGCGTCTTCAATCAAACACATGTTCACGTTCGACAGCGCTGTTAGTACCTTAACCTACCGTAACCTAGCATAACCAAAAACTGTTTGCTGTTGCCGGATAAATATCGCCGCATTGTCGCGTCGTCGAGTCGTGTAATAACGTATGTGCGCGTGTCTTTCTTTAATCGAGTGGTTTTTAATTGCCAACAGTGATTATTCGGTAGTGATTGATAGTGATTAGTGATAGAGTCATAAATTTCTCGTCTTATCGAGTGAGTGAATGAATGTGATTATGTTGAAGTTTATAAATAATACAGTTTATAAAAGAAAAAAGAACTTTCGATTAATTATTTATTGTGGATCTCTGTCCTTTAGAACGTGATATCTACGTTCAATTTGAGTGAAAGTACGATCTATCGGAAAATTCATTTCTCAAGGAATTACAGCAATACATCGAACAAGGTAATAATAACTATTCTTTAGTGTTGTGTGAAAACAGATTTCGGGATGTCAAATAAACAGTGTTAGAGAAAATTCGCGAAAGAGAGGGGTTTTTAGTGGGTAGGGAGTACCGAGTTGGTAATTCGACTTGGTACTCGAGTCCCACATAACTCACCGGACCGCCCGGTGAGTATGCATAAAATGCATTTTCCCCTCTCTCGTAAAAAAAAAGAAAAAAAAACCAGTACAAATTAAAATAATAATAATAATTAAAGCGAAAATGTATAATAATAAAAAGTAAATAATAATTTAAGTAAGAATAATAATGACTTAAAGTGAGTAAGCATATGAGAGAGAGAGAGAGAGAGTGAGGGAGGGAGAGAGAGAGGCAGAGAGAGAGAGAGAGAGAATGGGAATGTATGTATTCGCATGTGTATGTCTGTAGCGATCAGGTGATCGCAACAGGCGCCCCGCGTAAGCACCCGCGTCTGACAGTGAATCGCGCCACCCTTGCCTGCCTCTTGTATCTGACCCGTCATAAGTTAATTACTTCTTTTAATAATTCAAAAACTAAGCGTCGGACTAAATTTTGCCAAAGGAAAAATCGTCTTAGAATTGACTCAAGAATGTGTCATTTTAAGGACAATTAGGTTATTTTGAATCACCCTGTATATATATATATACATATATATATATATGTATATATATACAGGGAGTCCCAGGCCACCCGTACACCCCTTTTAAAATGAAAATAAATGGTTTTTATCAAAAATTGCGAACAATTTTTAAATAAATCGGGTACGCTCTGTCAAATGGTGATATTTTTAACTTTTGATTCCGACCGAAAATACGCCATCCGGATCGGAAGTTGAATTTTTTTAGAGGAACATGGTACTTTTTATTACAGATTCGAATTGTACGTGAAAAAATAAGAAACTTTTGTATCAAACGTTTTTTTCTGAAAGTGCCTCTGTCAATCTTAAAGTTGACCTTGAAAGTAACTGTGATGAAATAATGAACTTCAAATGTTCCTGTGGCGCAACTAATGACAAGGATGTATGTGTGCTTGAATGTACGGTACCTTATGAACGTTCGCACACACGTTTCTGAGTGAGTGAGGTGCATGTTCAAACAAAATATTCAAAGTGAGCACCGTTTGCTGCGATGCAAGCATCTATTCTATTTTGGAAAGAATTGGTTGCTCAAAGAATCTCATCATCGCCTAAGGATCGAATTGCTTCACTTATCCTATGAATCATATTATCTTTTGTAGTTGGACGTTCACGGTACATCATATCTTTTACCCTTCCCTATAAATAATAATCAAGGACAGTGAGGTCCGGCGATCGAGGTGGATAATTGATCGGACCGTATTTGTCAATCCACTTGTTGGGAAATATAGTATTTAGTACTATACGGGCAATTCTCGATGTATGCAACGGACATCCATCTGTTGGAACCACATGTCCAGGCGCAATCGCAGAGGAAGAGTTTCTAACAAGACAGGAAGATCTGTCTCTATCAAGGCTGAGTATCTATCAGCATTTAGAGTTTCTTGAAAGAAAATAGGACCTATGATACGATTTCCAATAATACCGCACCAAACATTGATTTTCTATACATGTTGATGGTCTATTTCTCTCAACCAGTGAGGATTAACCTGTGACCAATGACGACAGTTCCAAGTATTGACGGATCCATCACTTTTAAATGTACATTCATCAGAAAACAAAATTTTGTGATGAAAATCAGGTGATTGTTGTCTTATCCAGTTGCAAAATGCAAGTCTTTGTCGGAAATCGTTATAATTCAACGCTTGATGAAGAGACATCCTATAAGGGTGAAACTTGTTTTCTCTTAAAATGCGCCAGATACTGTTACGACTAACACCAGAATTTCTTTCTCGGCGTCTTAAGGAATCACGAGGATTTAATTCTGCCGATTCAAGAATTTCCGCTGCTCTTTCATCCCTAATTGGACGGTGGATTTGTCTACCCCTGTTATGGTGAGGCTGAATGACACCTTCGTTTTGTATTCGTTTAGCCAAACGTGAAAAAACGTTGTGTGAATGAGGTGTTCGGTCAGGATAACGCTGTTGCCATAATACTTCAGCTGCAGGGAATGAACCTCTACACTCACCCAAAATTAGCAGCATATTGTATGCTTCCATATTCGAATAGGACATGGCTAGATGGATTTTTATGAAACCTTCGTTATCAAGAATAGTAAATGCAGTAAATTAACCCGATATTCAACTGATAAAAGATAACCGTGAAAACGACTGATGAGAAGTCGCCGTGAAAACGACTGATGAAAGTAGCCGTGAAGACGACTGATGAGAAGTAGCCGTGAAAATAACTGACGAAAGTAGCCGTGAAAGTTGAAGTTCATTATTTCATCACAGTTACTTTCAAGGTCAATTTTAAGATTGACAGAAGCACGTTCAGAAAAAACGTTTGATACAAAAGTTTCTTATTTTTTCACGTGTAATTCGAATCTGTAATAAAAAGTATCATTACGCAATAAAAAATGAAAGGTTAAAAGATCGTGGCGCAAGATATTAGAGCGTAAAAAATAATTTGCTGCGTTCCTTCACAAGCTCCTGTATGACAACTTACCTAAGCCGAATAGCCACATTGCCAATAGTTTCGATCTTGTTAACAAACTTAATAATTTTTACATTGAAGAACACATTGAAATTGTTTCTCTTGATGTGGTTAATCTGTTTACTAATGTCCCCCATGACTTAATCATTGGAAGCATCGCAAAGAAATGGCATTTTTTAGAACCGAATACTGACATTCCTTATAAAGAATTTTTAAGAGCTCCTAGACTCATTCTTGACTCAACTTATTTTATATTCAATGACACTATCTATAAACAGATTTTTGGTACGCCAATGGGCTCCCCGCTCTCACCTATGTTAACCAATTTAGTTTTGCAAGAGTTGGAAGATAGAGCCATTGCTTCCTTGTTAGTTCCTCCTTCTTTTTATTACCGCTATGTTGATGATATCATTATGGCAGCGCCTTCCTTACATATTTCTACCATACTAAAAGTTTTCAACTCGTTCCATAAAAGATTGCAGTTTACAATTGAGTTTTTGACCAATAATACAATTAGCTTCCTGGATACGTCATTAATTATATTATTAACGAGAATCGTTTAGAGTTCAACTGGTATCGCAAACCTACCTTCTCGGGTAGATTCTTGAACTTTTTTTCTTACTACCCTATTTCTCATAAAATTGGCGTTGTCACGGGTCTCGTCGATAGAACCTTTCAACTTTCCCACCCAAAATTCCATGAACAAAATCTTTCCTTCGTCATCAACATTCTCCTTGAAAATTCCTATCCTCCAGTTTATCCGCAGAATTATTTTATGTCGATTAAAATTTCTCATGCACAACAGAGACTCTCACCTCACAACTCCTCTCCCTCCCTCTCCTAAATCAAAAAATTTTTTTGTCATTCCTTATATTAAAGGTATCCCACAAAGTTTTTACTCAATGATTCAAGATAATGGCGGGAAATTAGCGTTCACGGTGAACAATAAATTGAACGGTCTCATTAAATTACATAAAGACCCTTTACCCAAAATAAACCATGCTAATGTTATCTATAAGACACATTTTATGCAGGGATTGTGATGCATCTTACGTAGGGCAGACGGGCAGACATTTAACGACTAGACTAAAAGAACACAAGTCTATGATTAATTATTCTTCTGACTCCCATACAGTTGTTTCATCTCATAGACTCCTAGGTTTCACGATTTTAATTGGGATGACACGATAATCCTTGATGAAGAACCTTTTTATAGAAAAAGACTTGTTTCTAAGATGCTTCACATTAGCCAACAAAAAAATGGGTTAAATCTACAAAATGATACCTCATTATTAAATGACGCTTATCTCCCCATGATTAAAAAATGTCTTGAATTTTCAAAGTCTCCCGCTCCTTTGCCTCCCACTTCCTAAGTCTCCTTTCCCCTTCCCTTCCTTTACCCTTACTTTCCCTTTCTTTCCCCCTCCCTTCTTCCTATTCCTTCATCACATTTTGTCAGTTATCGATCTTTTCACGATCTCAATCCTTCACTTTTAGACATGGTTTTGCCTTGCTTTATTTCGATTCTCTGTTTTCTTTGTAAGTATCTGGCTTGGACTCTTGATTTGGTTCTGAATTTTTTTCCCATGTTTTTTGCATAATACATTGTACATTATTCGCTTTTATAACTAATGTTTTTCATTTTTGCTAACGGTTTTTTGTGATATGAAATTGCTAACTTCTTATTACTTTTATGCTTGACATGTATTTCTTTGTTTCTTGATAGTATTGCTTTCTTTCTTTCTTTTGTATTTTTTACATAGGCATCCACCTCTCTCATCGATTAAGAGATTCAATTTGTTTCTGCTAACTCTTTTGTGGATCTTCTACCTGGAGAGACTCCTGGACTTTTTAAGAATCTTTTGACCAAGCTCAATTTTATCCTTATGATTTCATGACTTATTTAGAGAAAAATTTTTGGGACTTTTTTCATCGGGGGATCGTCTCACAATACAAATTTGTGAAAGAATATTCTTCACGTATGCGGTTTTATTGCGTCTTTTTTCTGATGGAGAGATGAGCGTTGGACTTCTTTCGGAAAATCTAGCTTACGGCCAGACATTATTACTTTTTTAGTTTGCTAACTGTCTATGCGCTTTCGTCACATCTATTGTTAGCGTTTTTAAATTTTGCGACCGTTATTATTATACACAATGTCTATTTGTTTCCTATCGCGCTTGTCCTTGTTTAACCGCGTTCTGTTTAATATTTAAAATTTAATTTTGTTTATTTTCTAACGACTTCTTCCCCCCGAATGGGTCTCCACCTTGGCGTGGTGGAGGGGCTTATGGTCGCATCCGGGCCTACCTATTTAAGGGGTGGAGCCGGGTGCGACCAACGAAGAGGGACCCCCCCAAGCCAAGGTGTTAATGAAACCGTGCCGACGGCTGCATGGCGCAGGGGGTGCTGCGTCTCGAACGGTTCCCCCGAATACCGGGCGACCTCCGGGGTATTTAGCCAAGCCCCAGCCATTCGCGGCTCTGGTTGGGTGATATCGCGCATCCGCGGTTCTCGTGGGACAAAATGGACATGACTACTACAAACAAACAAACGAACAAGACAACAAAAGACAACATCATGGATAAAGTCCTCCAGGGCGTGGCTTCCTTAAGGAGCGAACGACCGGAGGAATGCAACTCAGGGGCACCTAAAACCCGAGTTAGATATAGCGGAGCTGCAAGGAGACGCTACAAGAAACAGCTTCAGAGGGAGGGAAAGGCTACTAAAGCCCAAATCCCTCCCGCTGAAGCTGATTCTAGTCCTGGGCCCAGTAGCGGTGGAGCCCCGACTGTGGCGCTTAAACGCGCCCGGCCGGGGAATAACACCCCTAGCCCCAACGACACTCGCCAGGGCAAACGACCCAAGATCAATGATCAAGGGTCATATGCCCAAGCGACTAAAGGGTTTATCAGATTAGCCCTCATTTTGGAGGGCTTTCCTGATAAGAAGCTAGGAGCCGTGGACTGTGTGGAGTGATCAGGAAAATGATCAGAGGGCGTATCCTCGAGTTACCCGAGGGTACAAAAGCCCCCACATTCTCCGGCTCCTGGGAGAGAGACGGAGCCTTCGTTTTTGTGTGCGACGACGAGCAGTCGGGGGACTGGCTAAAAAGCCTATCCTCCGAACTGAAGGTGGGGGGAAACTCCCTACGTGTAGTGCCGGTCGATGAGCTGCCTAGACGCCATCGAGTGGTGGTACACGTGGAGGAGCCAGACTTGTCTTCTGAGGAAGCCTTGAGGCTCCTCGGCAGACAAAACGCAGGATTGGCGACCGGAGATTGGATCGTCACCAGGGGGAGCGTGAGTAGGGATGCCACGAGCACCCACTTCGCCTGTCTGATTGGGGATCAATCTCTAGACGCCCTGAAGTCCTGCAATTTCAGGCCCAGCTGCAGTCTTGGACGGGCAACCGTTAGGCTGCTCGAAAAGGAGTGCGGCAGGAAGCCTGAACCTGTGGAGGGAATACCAGGGGAGACTGCCTAAATATGACAGTCTCCACGGTACCCATCACCCAAATTAACTTGCATCACAGTAAAGGTGCCTCGGCTATCCTTGCCGATGCACACACACCTTGCCATTATCCAGGAGCCTTGGCTCCTGAATAATGCCATCAAAGGTTTGGGCGGCTGTGGAACTATTTTCAGAGCCTGCTCGAACCGCAAACTAAGGACATGTATTGTAGCAAAAGGTCTTAATATCACTTTTCTGCCTCAGCTTAGCAGCGAAGATCTAACTGTCGTCCAGACGAGTATCAACCTGGAGGAGGGGAAGACAATGGATTTACTCATAGCAGCATACATGCCCTATGATTCCTGCGATCCTCCACCTCAGGACAATGTCAAAAACCTGGTTGCTCATGCTGAGGAGGCAGGACTCGAACTCCTCCTGGGTTGTGATGCTAACTCTCACCATGTTGGTTGGGGGAGCTCAAACATCAACCCGAGAGGGGAGAGCCTACATGACTTCATCCTGAGCAAAGGACTTATCATTCTAAACAGAAGTACGGAACCTACCTTCATGGACGCTAGAAGACAGGAGGTAATTGATATTACTATTTGTACCAAGGGCGTGTCTGAACTGGTAAGAGACTGGAGGGTCTTAGATGAACCTTCAGGATCCGATCACAGGCAGATACGCCTCACCCTTCGCCAGCAACCTACAATCTTGCGGAGGCGAAATCCTAGGAAAACGAATTGGGACGGCTTCAGGCTAGACTTGAAGAATAGATTAACTACCGTTCCGACCAGATTCCATACCAGGGATAACCTGGAAACTGCCGCGGCTTGCTTAAGCAACGCTATCTCGGATGCCTTTGAGGCAAACTGCCCCCTGAAACTTATACGGTCCCAGACCAAAGTCCCCTGGTAGAACAAAGAGCTGTCAAAGCTCAGATCCGAGACCAGGAGACTCTTTAACAGGGCAAGAAACTCCTGCTTGTCTTCGCACTGGGAAGTCTTTAGAAACGCCCAACGCAGGTATAGCAAGGAAATAGTCAGAAGTAAACGCAGTAGCTGGAGAGAGTTCTGCGCAAGCATTGAGAGCGCTCCAGAGGCCTCCAGGCTAAATAGAATACTTAGCTCCGACAACCGCACCCAGTTGGGATGTCTCAAGCGTCCCGACACAGGCTACACAGTCAATCTCACTGAATCCATCGAGCACCTTATGGAGACTCATTTCCCAGGTTTTCGAACGGTTGACAATCTTGCTACCGCCCGTGTGAGACCCAGGGAAGTTTTTAAACCCAGGGATTGGTCACTAACGGCGAAGATAGTCCATCCCGAAGGTGTTGAATGGGCTGTTAAAACCTTCAAGCCCTATAAATCATCTGGACCAGACGGGATTTATCCCGCCTGCTTACAAGAGGGCTTGAGCCTTTTGATAGGCCCCCTAGTTAAAGTGCTTAGGGCTAGCATAGCCCTTAGACACGTGCCCCTTGTCTGGAGTGGCACCAGAGTCACTTTTATACCCAAACCAGGCAGAAATGGCCATATCTTGGCCAAAGACTTCAGACCTATTAGCCTCACCTCCTTCGTTTTGAAGACACTGGAGAGACTGATAGACAGCCATATTAGGACATATCCCCTTACTACCCGACCGTTGGCATTTTCTCAATACGCCTATAAGGCGGGCAGATCTACGGATACTGCCCTTCATCACCTTGTGAGCAAGATTGAGACACAGCTGGCGACTGGAGGTATGCCCTAGGATTCTTTCTGGATATTGAAGGGGCATTTGATACCACCTCATATACAGCGATCAAAGAAGCCATGCACAGGCATCACATCCCCGAAACTCTGATCGACTGGACGCAAAGCATGCTATCGGACAGAGTTCTGACTGTTGACTATGGAGATAAAACTTTGGTCTCCCGGCCAGAGGTTGCCCGCAGGGCGGCGTTTTCTCTCCGCTCTTGTGGTGCCTGGTGGTAGACGAACTTCTGGTCAAATTACAAGAAGGGGGCCTTCTCGTTTGTGGCTATGCGGATGACGTGGCTGCAATCGTGAGAGGCAGCTTTCTCTCAACTCTTAAGGAGCTCATGGATAAAGCACTTAAGATTATTCAAAGCTGGTGTCAAGCCAAAGGTCTCACGGTTAATCCGTCTAAGACCGAGGCCATGATCTTTACCAGAAAATACAAGCCCGAACCTATAGGGCCTTTGAGGCTTTGGGGCAAAGAGCTACCATACACTTCTTCGGTGAAGTACCTGGGGATACATCTTGATCCCAAACTAAGCTGGAAATTTCATCTTGAAGTCAAACATAAGAAATTTTACACCTCCATGTAGGCATGTAGAAGGGCTGTAGGTAAAACGTGGGGCATTAAACCCAGTATTGCCCTTTGGATCTACAAAGCCATTCTACTGCCCCGTCTCACATATGCTGCAATGGTCTGGTGGCCCAGGGTGGAGAAAGTGGGGGCCAGGAACCTACTCAGAAGCCTACAGGGCTGTTACCTCAGGGCGGCGATGGGGGCCATGAAAACCACCCCTACAGAGGCGCTTGAGATTGTACTCTGTCTTCCACCCCTGGACCGCTTTATTATCGGCACAGCCAAACTTACTGCCTACAGACTAAAGTGTCAGGGTGAGTGGAGAGGACGGCATCTTGGTCATGCCAGGCTATCGTTCCTCCATGAACACCCATTCTCTCTGCTGCAGGATAGAATACCTAGGAAATCCCAGGTCTCTAAGTTCTTCAAAACCAGATACCTTCTAGGGAAGATTGGAGTAAACCAGAACGAATCTGCCGGCCAAACTGGGACATCTGGTATACGGATGGCTCGGGGGCGGAAGGACGATTTGGAGCTGGAGTCTACGGCTCAAGGACCAACCACAGAGAATCTTACTCCCTAGGGGAGCTGGCCACGGTTTTTCAAGCTGAGGTTCTAGCAATCCTTGAGTGCGCAAACACCTTAACCTTAGTTGAAGCCACCAATAGAAATATACTCATCTGCTCCGATAGTAGGGCAGCCATTAACGCTCTAGCCAAGACCACCACTGAGTCCTCGGTGGTTTGGGACTGCATGCTAGCGCTCAACAGACTAGGCGAATCCAATAGGATCACCGTAGTCTGGGTTCCCGGTCATCAGGGAATTCATGGCAATGAAGTGGCGGACGGCCTGGGAAAGCTAGGCACCCTCGAGGTCCCGGCTAGACAAGTCGTCGGCGTCCCCTTTACCATAGGTAAAAGACTCATCAAAGAGTCTCTGAAACGGGAACATCTGGTTTCGTGGGGCCAGGTTCAGGGCTGTCGTCAAGCCAAGTTATTGCTGAACCGACCCCTTCCCAAAAGGACGGATGAACTCCTAACTATGAGCAGAAAGAAGCTCAACATCTCCATTGGTCTGCTCACGGGCCATGTGGCCCTCAGGGCCCACTTATTCAATCTTGGCCTGGCCGAGCGGAAAGACTGCCGGCTATGCGGCGAAGAAAAAGAGGACAGCATTCACATTCTGTGCTACTGCCCCGCACTTGCTCTTAAGAGATACACACTCTGGGGTCACATGTTCATTGAACCCAGTGCATTACAAAACGTGAGGGTGGGCGATCTATATAACCTTCTTGTAAGGGCCAAATTGGATCGCCACTCATAACCTCAGACAACCACGGGGTTACAGAAGATCTTTTAGATCTAGGTGACATCAGGGACTGATCTAGCCCCACCCGTTCTTATTACTACTACTACTACTACTAACGACTTCTTGAACATTGAAAAGGATCTTGAAAAGATCGAAACGTACGTATGTATTTTTTATATATAACTGATTATTAATATATTATGTCTCTTACTTAGAGTCTTCTTTATTACTTTTATTTTTTACGCTCTAATATCTTGCGCCACGGTCTTTTAGCCTTTCATTTTTTATTGCGTATTGTTATCATCCGGACCGTATATTGCTTTTGTCATTATATTTAAAAATATCATGTTCCCCTAAAAAAATTCAACTTCCGATCCGGATGGCGTATTTCCGGTCGGAATCAAAAGTTGAAAATATCACCCGATAGAGCGTACCCGATTTACTTAAAAATTATTCGCGATTTTTGATAAAAGCCATTTATTTTCATTTTAAAAGGGGTGTACGGGTGGTCTGGGACTCTGTATATACAGGGTTTTTTAACTTTGCCATCGAAATATCTCGTAAAGTTTAAAAGATACGAAAAAATGTTTCAGACGAAAGTTGTATGGTTTCGAGAAGGACATAAAATGGTGCCATTAGTTTGACCTTGAAGAGTCACCTGAAGATCACATGAAGGTTACCTCCAACTTTTTAAGCGGGACACCCTATATGCTTTTGCATATTCCTGTAGCTCATCTCGAGAGCTTTCCAACACTATAATTAAGTTAGTTTTCATTAAATATTTTCCGAGTTATGAGGCTTGAAATCATTTCTTAATTTTACATAAACCGTAAAATATCTTGTAAAATATTCATTTTTCAAATTATTTTACCTTAATACTTTTATGTACAAAATAATGAGAGGAATTAATTGGTGTGAAGAAAACACATAATTGTTTCGAAAGAAAATGTAATTTGCAATTAACAACTACAATTTTTTTTTCGAAACAATTATGTGTTTTCTTTACACCAATTGATTCCTCTCATTATTTTGTACATAAAAGAATTAAAGTAAGATAATCGACAAATGAATATTTTACAAGATATTTTACGTTTATATAAAATTAAGAAATGATTTCAAGTCTCATAACTCGGAAAATACTTAATGAAAAGTAACTTAATTATAGTGTTTTGGAAAGCATATACGGTGTCTCGTTAAAAAAGTTGGAGGTGACCTTCACATGACCTTCAGGTGACTCTTCAAGGTCAAACTAATGGTACCATCGAAACCATACAACTTTTTTCTGAAACATTTTTTTGTACCTTTTAGACTTTACGATATATTTCGATGGCAAAGTTAAAATGGAACACCCTGTATATACAGGGTGTCAGAAAATTTTTCACAGTCCCGAAGTGTGAAGGTAGAGTGGCTCAAATTAAGAAGGAAGGTCCTATACTATTTTGCGATATTTGCAATAATTAACGAAAAATTAATTAAAGAAGATCGGGGACTTCCGGTTCCGTTCGGTTAGATGTGAGAAGCGTATATGAGTGTGCGAAATTGTGGAGGTTCGATTCTGGTGTGTGAGTGCAGGATAGAGGTGAGAGTGAGAGAGAGTGGCATGGCTAGGAGTGTGAGGAAGTGGAGTTGTAGGTGGGGTGGAGGAGTAGGTGGGAAGGGAGTGAGATAGATTAAGAGAGTTTACGGGCAGGTAAAGGTTAGGAGTGAGGCATAGAGCAAAACTAAAGGTAGAGCGGGAATTCGGTGATTGAGATACGGGGAAATAGCGCCACCTAGAAAGAACTAGGGAAAGCAGGGGACGTGAAAGATAGAAAGAGCTGTGATAGGGAAGTGAATGAGAATAGAAGTTCTGGAGAAAAGTTTAGAGCAAAGAGGTAAATGGAGGAAGGTAGGGGAGGAGGAAAGAGGGAAGGGAGGGGCGGTAAAGGTGGGTTATTCAGTCAGGAAATGGGGAGAAAAGAGAGATCAGATAGTACGGGGGTATTAGAGGATTGGTGTAAGAGAAAAAGAGATGATTCGTTAGAGGATAGGTAGGAGGGGAATGGGTTGCCATTCAAGGACAGCAAAAAGGTGATGAGATCACCGACTGGGAAAGGTAAAAGAGAGGGGGGAGATATAAAGATCATTTTGAGAGAGATTAGGGAGCTGAGAGAGGAGGGGAAGAGGGAGAAAGGGGAGGTGGTAGGGAGCCTGGAAGATAAAGAAAGAGATAGAGGAGATGAAAAGAGAAATGAGGAGGAAGGAGGAGAGGTGGGAGAAAGAGAGAGAGGAATTGAAGGAAAGAATAGAATATTTAGAGAATTTGAGGAGGGAGGGGGGTAGAGAGTTGGTGGACAGAGGTTAGAGATTTGGAAAAAAGAGTAAAGAAATTGGAAGGTATGGGAGAGAGGAGAGGAGGGGGGATAGCGGAGGAATGGTTAGAGGAGAGAGTTAAGAAGATGGAGTGGAAGGCAGAAATAGATGAAAGACAACTAAGGAGAAGGAATTTAGTGTTTAAGAGAAAGAAGGGGAAGGCAACTTAAAGGAGAGGGTAGCAAATATAGGTAGAGAAACAGAAGTAGAGATTGAGATAGAAGAGATAAGGAGCGTGAAGACGGATAGGGAGGATAGGGGGAAGCTAGCGATTGTGAAAGTTAAGTCGGAGGAAAATAAGAGAAAGATTATGGAGAACAAAGGAAAATTAAAAGGGAGGGATATATATGGATAGAAGAGGACTTAATATTTAGAGAGAGAAAGACAAGATGGAATTTGAAGAGGAGGAGGAGAGGAGGAAGGAGAGAGCAGTAAGGGTGGGATACGGAAAAGTATGGCTGGAGGGGATATGGTGGTTCTGGGATGAAGAGGAAGAATTGTTAAGAGATGGGAAAGGCAGAGAAGGTTGAGTGAGGAGGAGAAGGGGAGAGAGGGGGAAATAGGGAGCGGGCGTCAGAGGGATAGCTAAAGAGCGAGAATAGAAGACGTGTGGGGGAATGGAAAGGGAATGGGTGGGAGGGAAAAGAGGAAATAAGTAGTGAGAAGGATAGAAGGGGAGGGGAGGGGAGAGGGAGGGAGGAAGGAAGAAAAGAGGAGTGTACAAGATAGCGTTTTGGAATATAGCAGGGCTCTTGAATAAAGATAAGGAGTTTTGGAAGGGTTTAGAGGAGTGGGATGTAATGTGTCTGTGCGGGAAGAAAGAATAGGAGAGGAAGGGCGATGGGAGGTATGTTGATGGGTGGTATAAGGGTAGATTTTAGAGTAGAGGAGGTGGGGAAGGGAAAGGAGGAAGAGGGGATAATAACAGCAAAAGTACGGATGGGAGAAGAGCAGTGGAGGATAGTAGGGGTATACGTGAACGGTGATTTGGAGAAAAAGTTAGAGAAACTGAAAGAATGGACGGAGGAGAAAGAGGGGGGAGTAAGGGTATTAATAGGGGGAGATTTTAATGCGAGGACAGGGTGTGAAGGAGGAGAGGTGGTAGAGGAAGAGGAGGAGAAATTGGGGAAGAAAAGAAGATCGAAGGATAAAAAAGTTAATGAAGAAGGCAGAAGACTGTGCAAATTCTTGGAGGAGTATGAGTGGTCAATAGTAAACGGAAATATTAAGGGAGATGAGGAAGGAGAATGGACTTTTACGGGAGGAAGAGGGGAATCGGTAATAGATTACGTGATGGGGGACGAGAAAACTAGAGAAAGAATAGAGATGATGATGGTGGAAGGGAAGGTGGACTCGGACCATCATTCGGTAACGGTATGGTTAGGAGAAGGGACGAAGGTCAGAAAGAAGAAGAAGGGAGGAAAGGCTAGAAGGGAAAGGGGAGTATGGACGAAAGAGGGAAAGGAGGAATTTGCTAGGTTAATAGGCAGCAGGACAGAAGGAGCTGGAGGAGAAGTGGAAAGAGCTGAAAAGGAGGATAGGAGAAGCTTTAGAAAGGGTAGAAGGGATGGGGAAAGAGGAAAGAGCGAAGAGATGGTGGGATGGAGATTGTAGGGAGGGAAAGAAGAGTGTTAGAAGGGAACTGAGAAGGTGAAGGAAGGAGGGAGGTGGAGGTGATAGATATAGGGAAGTGAAAAGAGCTTATAACAGATTGTGCGAGGAGAAGAAAAGAGAGGAGGCAAGAAGATGGGAGGAGGAAGTGAAGGAGGCTAGAACAGAGAGTCATGTGTGGAAGATTGTAAATAGGGAAAGGAAAAAGAAGAAATGGGTGAACGAGGGAATCGAGTTAGAGGAGTAGGATAGATACTTTAAGGGGCTATTGGGAGGGGTAGAATGGAGGGTAAGAAAGGGAATGGGAGGAGAGGTAGGGGAGGATGGGGAGGAAGAAATAAAAATAGAAGAGATTAGAGAAGTGATAAGGAGGTTAAAGGATGGAAAGGCAATGGGAGGGGATGGAGTGCCAAATGAGGTTTGGAAATACCGAGGGGGGGAAGTAGAGAATTGGTTGGGAGAAATATGCAAGAAGGTATGGAGGGGAGAGGGATGGCCGAGGGATTGGACGGAGGGGACCATAATTCCGATAGTGAAGAAGGGTGAAGGAAAAAGGGTAGACGAATACAGGGGTATAACATTGTTACAAACGGCTTATAAAATTTATGTGGCAGTCCTAGCAGGAAGACTAAGGGGGGAAATAGAAAATAAAGGTTTATTACCACCGAGTCAGACAGGATTTAGAAAGGGGCTGGGAACCACGGACAACCTATACGTTTTGAACTATTTGATAAATAGGCAGGTGTACGGGAGGAAGGGGAAGATGGTAGTATTGTTCGTGGATTTGAAGACAGCTTTTGATTCGGTGGATAGGGGGAAGCTGATAGAAGCGATGAGGGAGAGGGGAGTAAGGAAAGGTTTAGTAAGAAGGTGCGAGGAAGTTTTAAGGGAAACGGTAAGCAGAGTAAGTGTAGGAGACAGGGAGGGAGAGAGATTCTGGACAGGGAGGGGAGTTAGACAAGGGTGTCCGCTAAGCCCGAGCGTATTCGCGTTACTACTGGCAGACATAGATGAGTTTTTGAAAAAGGAGGGTTGGGGAGGATTGAAGGTAGGGGGAAGGAAAGTGTACACCTTAGCATATGCGGACGATATTGCGATGATAGCAGAGGATGAGGAGGAGATGAAAGGAATGATGGGAAAACTGGAGGGGTACTTGGATGAGAGAGGGCTGGAGCTGAACGCTGAAAAGACGAAGATAATGAGGTGTAGGAAGGGAGGAGGGAGATGGAAGAAAGTGAATTGGAAGTGGAAAGGCAGAGATTTAGAGGAGGTGAAGGAATTCAGTTATTTGGGTTATAAAGTTAAATTTAACGGGAGGCAGGATGGACATATAAGGGAGAGGGGAAGGAAAGGGGCGGCGGTAATGAGGCATGTGTGGGGAATAGGAAAGAGGAAATTTGGGAAGGATTGGGGGAGAAGGCTATGGCTATTCGACAGATTGGTTTGGCCGGTGGTTAGCTATGGTGTGGAGATTTGGGGGTGGAAGGAGAGAGAAGGTCTGGAAAAACTACAGGAGAGATTTTTGAAATGGATATTAGGAGTAGAGAGAAGTACGCCGGGTTATATGGTGAGGGAGGAATTGCAAAGGGAAAGACTAAAGGGGAGGGCGGGTATGAGGGCTTGAAGCTTCGAAAGGAAGTTAGAGGAGGGAAGAGGAGGAATAGTGGCAAGGGAATGTTGGGAGGAGATGAGAGAAAGAGCAAAAAGAGGAGTAGCCTTAAAGGGGTGGGAGGAGAAGAGGAAGGATTTCTTGGAGGCAAGAGATTGGAAGATAGAAGAAGTGGAAGAACTGAGAGAGAAGGGACAGTTAAGGGGGGAGGAGTTGAAAGAAAGAGAGAGCAGGATTCAAAAGGAGAAGAGATGGAGAAAGACAAAGAACTCAAGGAGCAACAAATGGTATGGTTGGGTAAAGGGGGGGGGGGTATTCCGGAGTATTTGAGGAAGAATTGGGAAGAGAGTAGATGGCAAAGGGTGGCAAAGTATAGGTTGGGGAATGGAATGAGAGGGGGGAGATACTGGGTGGAGGAGGAGGAGAGGAGAAGATGCAGAATGTGCGAAAGAAAGGAGGAGACATGGGAGCACGTTTGGGAGGAGTGTCTGGGAGGGGGAGAGGGGACAACGTGGCAGGAGATGGTGGAGGAGGTATTGGGGGAGGGAGGAGAGGGAGAGGAATGGCAATGGAATTAAAGAGGCTGGACAGGTTGATAGAAGGAGGAGAGGAAGAGAGTATATGAATGATTGAAAGAAGAATGTATGAAAGAATTGAGGAGTTTGTGAGCGGAGGCGGAAGTCCGAGAGGGGAAAGGAGGTAGAGTTGAGAGAGCGTGGCGATGCGTGGCGTTAGGTTAGACTAAGTTTAGGTTAAGGATATGATGTAAGAAGTTTGTAAGAAGTTTTGTAAGTTTTGTAACCCCGAGGGGAACAATAAAGCATTCAATCAATTAAAGAAGATCGGCCAATGCGCGTGGCTAGAAGTGCGAAACGGTGATTGGGGTAGAAAGGAGTGATGAGGTAGGCGCGCGGCGAAGGCTCTTCTCCTCCCCAATCACCGCTTCGCCGCGCGCCGCCATTATGTTACAGTGAGACCGCCTTCACCGCCACGCACTTCTAGCCACGCGCATTGGCCGATCTTCTTTAATTAATTTTTCGTTAATTATTGCAAATATCGCAAAATAGTATAGGACCTTCCTTCTTAATTTGCGCCAATCTACCTTCACACCTCGGTGTATATATATACCCTTTTAAAAAAAAGGTAAAAAAAGGTGCTAAGTCCGCGTAAAAAACAGTATATGTATTTGCAAAATAGTGTATTATTAACTGTAAAAAACTATTGTAAAAAACCTGTCTCCAAAATAGTGTTATTTTAAAACTGTAAAAAACTACTGTAAAAAACCTATCTTCAAAATAGGATTATTTTAATCTACAAAATAGTTATTTTAATCTGCACAAAATAGTGTTATTTTAAACCGTAAAAAATTGTTCTACAAATTATTTTAATTTTGTGTAAAATTGTATATCCTACAAAAATAATGATATCAAAAAAATTGCGCTAAGGTTAAGGTGAAAATAAAAACTTATAAAAATATTTTAACCAAAAAAAGTTATACAAAATAGTTGTTTTAATTTTCTACATTATATCCTAGAAAAATGATGATATCCAAAAATTACGCTAATTGAAAATAAAAACTTAAAATATTTTAACTAAAAAAAATTGTACAAAATAATTGTTTTAATTTCCTACAAATAATATTAAAAAGTTGCGCCAACTGAATAAAAATTTTCACTATAAAATATACATTTCTTTTTTATTTCCAATATTAAAAGAAAAATGATATTAAATGAATTGTAATATATCTATTATAAAAAATCGTTGAAAATATGAACAATCATATACATTGCAATAATCATATGCATATATCCTGAAAAGTTTAATTAAAAAAAAAAAAAGGAAATGATAATACAAAATACAAAATTAAAAATTATTAAAAAAATTAAAAATTAGAAATTAATAAAAAAAAATAAAAATTTATTTAAAAATTAAAAATTAATACATATAAAAAAATTTTAGTTAAAAAACTTAGCGCTGCTAATTTCATTAGCACATTATTCAACGTAGCAGCGCTAAGTTTTTTAACTAAAATTTTTTTATATGTATTAATTTTTAATTTTTAAATAAATTTTTATTTTTTTTTATTAATATCTAATTTTTAATTTTTTTAATAATTTTTAATTTTGTATTTTGTATTATCATTTCCTTTTTTTTTTTTTTAATTAAACTTTTCAGGATATATGCATATGATTATTGCAATGTATATGATTGTTCATATTTTCAACGATTTTTTATAATAGATATATTACAATTCATTTAATATCATTTTTCTTTTAATATTGGAAATAAAAAAGAAATGTATATTTTATAGTGAAAATTTTTATTCAGTTGGCGCAACTTTTTAATATTATTTGTAGGAAATTAAAACAATTATTTTGTACAATTTTTTTTAGTTAAAATATTTTAAGTTTTTATTTTCAATTAGCGTAATTTTTGGATATCATCATTTTTCTAGGATATAATGTAGAAAATTAAAACAACTATTTTGTATAACTTTTTTTGGTTAAAATATTTTTATAAGTTTTTATTTTCACCTTAACCTTAGCGCAATTTTTTTGATATCATTATTTTTGTAGGATATACAATTTTACACAAAATTAAAATAATTTGTAGAACAATTTTTTACGGTTTAAAATAACACTATTTTGTGCAGATTAAAATAACTATTTTGTAGATTAAAATAATCCTATTTTGAAGATAGGTTTTTTACAGTAGTTTTTTACAGTTTTAAAATAACACTATTTTGGAGACAGGTTTTTTACAATAGTTTTTTACAGTTAATAATACACTATTTTGCAAATACATATACTGTTTTTTACGCGGACTTGGCACCTTTTTTTACCTTTTTTTTAAAAGGGTAATTTTTTTAGGGATATCACTCTTTTTTGTACTATATGTTAAACATCTTTAAATAAATGAGCAAAGAACCCGCCACCACCCCCGTCATATTTCATTAAAATTCGACGGTCCTCTTTGCTTACTATATAGATATTCAGATCCTTCAAACTTCTTTGCTATTCTTATTGCAAAAATAACGGATAATTACAAATCAATATGTCATTAGAAATCTACATTTATTATTCACAATTAATACTTATAAATCCATTAATGAATAATCGTTGCTTTGCTTATCTAATTCATCATTGAATATATAAATGGAACGGAGAAAAAGTGAGTTATTTAATTCTATTTTTAATAGTAAGGAAAATAAAGACAAATTATCAAGAGACACGGTAGTGTTGGCAACTTACCTAAATATTTTTTCACAGTTCATAAATAATGCAGAATATGAAGCAGTCTTCACGAAATTATTGTTGATACATTACAACATTCTTTTATATGGGACTGATCGAAAGGGTTTTCTATCATTTTTATACAAATATTTTATAACTTATATTATACATTTACAGTTCCAGAAACGAAAAAGAACCAGCAACAATTAATGATAATGAAACTCACAAAAGGTAAGCAATGATTATTAATAATATCTATAAAGATATTTTATAATATAATTTATTATTTTATATATTTTATTTCAATCTTTTATTATAATCTTCTATTATATATGTTTCACGCATGATACTGTTTAACTTTTATTTAAATGTCTTATTATAATTCGTATATGTATTATACATACAAATACATATAATTACTCATCGCAATAACTAATGATTGTTATAATACATATATATTACTATATGTTGCATGCGCAATACAAATGCATTATA
Organism: Camponotus vicinus; assembly: GCF_025532165.1. Lineage (NCBI taxonomy): Eukaryota > Metazoa > Arthropoda > Insecta > Hymenoptera > Formicidae > Camponotus > Camponotus vicinus. The sequence continues at coordinate 13,701,391 of NW_028141979.1, forward strand.
ATAAAAAATTAAAATAGACCATTAAAATTAAAACTAACCATTAGTTGTTGCGATACGTAACTATATGTACTTCTGCGTATAACACATATATATGTATTACAATAAAAGATTAAAATAAAGGTTAACCAAGTATTGTGTGTGCAACTCATATGCATTACAATAAGGATTAAAATAATAAAATATATAAAATAATAAAATATTATAAAATTTTTTATAGAAATGATAGATAACAATCTATTATTTCATTATAAAAATGTTTTATAATCTATTTTAATATTTTATTATCTTAATCTTTTATTATAATGCATATGTATTGCACACACAATACTTGGTTAACTTTTATTTTAACACTTTATTGTAATACATATTGTAATACATATATATAATAAAAATATAGAAATATATAATAAAAATAGATGACAAAGAATTAATTTTTATTTTAATCTTTTATTGTAATACATAATATAAAAATATTTTATATTGTACAATATATTTTATACATTTCTATTTTCAGATCTAACGAAAAGGAAAATGAAGAAAATCCTAAAAAGTAAGTGTAACACATTATATTATTAATACATATGCGTAAGAAATGATAGATAACAAGGGAATAAAAATTTATTTTACTATTTTTATTGTAATTCACTTATTGTAATTACTTATTTTTTATTGTAATTCATATTTGTGTTGCACACACAATACATATATGCATTACAATAAAAGATTAAAATGAAGATTAATCATTTATTATCTATCATTTCTACTATCATTTCTAAACATATTTTATAATATGTATTTTATATGTTTCCATTCTTTCAGAACCTACAATATGGAAGAAATGGAGCCAGAAATTGAATTGTCGTCCTTTCTACGTGTTGAGGCTGAAGCGGCTTTAAAAGAAAATATAATACTTAAAAAAAAAATACAAAAATTAATGGAAACACAAAAAGAATCGCCTCCACCAACGATGGCATCACTACCACCGCCACTGCCGCCGTCAACGTCGTCACCGCTGCCATCGCCGTCAGCGTCGTCACCGCTGCCACCGCCGCCGTCGTCACCGATAACGACAGCGGGGCAAGTAAGAGGTAAATAATTTTGAATTATATAATTGGCACGTTAATTATAAAGGAATCAGCTAAATGAATCAGCTATGTTAAAAGTTAATAAATCTATTACATTTTCAGATTTATGAATTTAACATTGCCCAAAGTATTTTTAGCCTTCTATAGAATTAAAATTTGTATTTTCATGAATTTTTGTGTCGTATAAATTATATTTTACAAAAGAAATTTTTAATTCACAAATAATTATTTTTATATTTTAAAAGGCTAAAAGTATTTTGCGTAATGTTAAATTCATGAATCTGAATGTACATATATTAAAATTAGATTTATTAACTTTCAATATAGTTAATCCGTGCAGTTCTTCTTTAAATATTATATTCAAATAAAATAACATTAAAATATTTCTTTTATTGTAGAACAACCGCGTGCACGATGGGCTAGAGCGGGACGGTCGAGAGGACGAGGCCGAGGCCGAAGTTCCAATCCAAGAACCTCAGCCCGTTATAGAAATATTTTTAATTTTTATTAATATTTAAATGTGTATGCGTGTGCGTGTGTGTGTGTGTGTGTGTGTGTGTGTGTGTGTGCGCGTGTGTGTGTGTATCATCATACATAGAATATTTTTTATAAATGTGTCTTTTTGTTTTTTCTTTCTATGCTTTGCATGAACTACTTTTTATTTTTCATTTCCTTTTGCAAAGCATAAGCTATTTTTAATTTTGAAAATTTAAATATTCTATGTTATGATGATATAAAAAGATGTTTGTATGTGTGTGCATGCGTGTGCGTGTGTGTATGTATATCATCATAGCATAGAGTATTTTTTCTTTCTATGCTTTTGCATAAACTACTTTTCATTTTTTTCATTTTTAATTTTCTTTCGCAAAGCATAAGTTATTTTTAATTTTGAAATTTTGAATTTCAATACTCTATGTTATGATGATATAAAAATATGTTTGTGTGTGTGTGTGTGTGTGCGTGTGTATATGTGTGTGTGTGTGTGTGTGTATACATCATCATACATAGAATATTTTTTTTTATAAATGTGTTTTTTCGTTTTTTCTTTCTATGCTTTGCATAAACTACTTTTTATTTTTAATTTTCTTTTGCAAAGCATAAGCTACTTTTAATTTTGAAATTTAAAAATTCTATGTTATAATGATGTGTGTGTGTGTGTGTGCGTGTGTGTGTGTGTGTCATCATAACATAGAATATTTTTTATAAATGTGTCTTTTTGTTTTTTCTTTCTATGCTTTGCACAAACTACTTTTTATTTTTCATTTCCTTTTGCAAAGCATAAGCTATTTTTAATTTTGAAAATTTAAATATTCTACGTTATGATGATATAAAAATATGTTTGTATATGTGTACATGCGTGTGCGTGTGTGTATGTAATATCATCATAGCATAGAGTATTTATTTTTTCTTTCTATGCTTTTGCATAAACTACTTTTCATTTTTTTCATTTTTAATTTTCTTTCGCAAAGCATGTTATTTTTAATTTTGTAATTTTGAATTTCAATACTCTATGTTATGATGATATAAAAATATGTGTGTGTGTGTGTGTGTACATCATCATAACATAGAATATTTTTTTTTATAAATGTGTTTTTTCGTTTTTTCTTTCTATGCTTTGCATAAACTACTTTTTATTTTTAATTTTCTTTTGCAAAGCATAAGCTACTTTTAATTTTGAAATTTAAAAATTCTATGTTATGATGATTTCTTTTAAAATCGCTTCAGCCTCAACATGTAACGATGACGATAATTCAATTACTGACTCCATTACTTCTTCCATGATTAGTTTGTGCGTGTGCGTCTGTGCGTGTGTATCATCATAACATAGAATATTTTTTATAAATGTGTCTTTTTGTTTTTTCTTTCTATGCTTTGCATAAACTACTTTTTATTTTTCATTTCCTTTTGCAAAGCATAAGCTATTTTTAATTTTGAAAATTTAAATATTCTACGTTATGATGATATAAAAATATGTTTGTATATGTGTACATGCGTGTGCGTGTGTGTATGTAATATCATCATAGCATAGAGTATTTATTTTTTCTTTCTATGCTTTTGCATAAACTACTTTTCATTTTTAATTTTCTTTCGCAAAGCATAAATTATTTTTAATTTTGAAATTTTGAATTTCAATATTCTATGTTATGATGATTTTTTCTTTCTATGCTTTTGCATAAACTACTTTTCATTTTTAATTTTCTTTCGCAAAGCATAAATTATTTTTAATTTTGAAATTTTGAATTTCAATATTCTATATTATAATGATTATATCAATTGCAATAAAATGAGCATTATATTTTTTCAATGCCATTGCTAGAGCTGTGATGACTATACCAGAACCACTACCTATTTCTAAACAAATCACAGGTTTCATCGCATGCAGAATGTCTAAATCTTCTTCCAAAGTATCTACTAAAAGATACGAATCCTCAGAAGGATCATAAACTGTCTTGAGTTCTTCATCTGATAAATTAACTACTGGAGTTTCCATAATTTATGGTGAAAATTGTAAGAAATTTCTTTTATAAAACTTGCAAAGTAATCAATGTTAAGTAATAACAATCCGCTGCTTCAGCTCTATTTGACATATCCTATAACAAAGAGAATAGTTATGCATAAAAAATAATACTCTTCGCAACTTTTGTACGCAAATTGTAGTACATGATAGAAGCACAATTTTTTATAACATTCCAATAATTATATATGAAAATTGAAAATGATTTTCAAAATGCTCAAGAATTCTTGTAAAATAGGTAACAATAAGATATATATGTTGCTTGTGTAAGTAAATCGCAATTTTTTATCGTTACAATTCGATGAATAAACATATATTTTGCAATAAATAGTACGTACTGTGAAAGAAATATAAGAATAATAAATATACGTAAATTTGCAAGAAGAAACGCGAAAAATAAATGTTACTATTATTGCATGCGCGCTGAACAGAAAACTTGACGTCACCTTGTGGCGCGAATTCTCTCGTCCAGTTGATCCACCGTAGGTTTCAAGAGACTCATAAGACCTTCCGTTAATGCATCCCGCGTCGGATTTTCGCAAAAGTCATCTATCTTGTCGTCGATAGATGTATTGTCACTCGCTGTGTCCACGTCCATGTTATAGCTGTAGTGAAGTAGACACTACCGTGTCTCTTGATATATATATATATATATATATATATATATATATATCGTTAACGGTGCTTATAAATATGTTGTAAAAGGTTAAGTGTGTCACTTCAGGTAATTATATAAAATAATAATATACATATAACATTTATATATTTAGATTAGATTGTATCTATATTATTATTTCAGATTATATATATATATATATATATATATCAGATTATATATATATATATATATATATATATATATCAGATTATATATATATATATATATATATATATATATATATATTTAGATTAGATTGTATCTATATTATTATTTCAGATTATATATATATATATATATATATATATATATATATAATCTGAAATAATAATATAGATACAATCTAATCTAAATATATATATATATATATATATATATATATATTTAGATTAGATTGTATCTATATTATTATTTCAGATTATATATATATATATATATATATATATATATATATATATATATAATCTGAAATAATAATATAGATACAATCTAATCTAAATATATAAATGTTATATGTATATTATTATTTTATATAATTACCTGAAGTGACACACTTAACCTTTTACAACATATTTATAAGCACCGTTAACGCCACAGAGCGCTACTAACGCTGCGTCGCGTGAATCACTGCTAGCGCATTCTTGTGGCAGACGTTGGAAACGTATTTCTGTATATTCTTTGTTACGTTAAGAGGAGTTGACGATGACTATGACGACGTTTCTTAATCGAAATTTTCACATTTCAGACTTTGCATCATGATATCTCCGTTTACAGAGCACGTAGCGCAAAAATAAAAACACTTTTATTATTTAATTTAAACCCAAGCTATCGATTAATTCTACTAAGAACTCGATCCGTTGAGCGGTTATATGAGAAATAAAAATATCGAGTTATACTCTCAATCCGACTCGCGTAATAATACACGGAGTGCATTTTTTTGCTTACGCTGGGACTTAGCAAAGACACTACCGTGTCTCTTGATATATATATATATATATATATATATGTATATATATATACAGGGTGTCAGGAAATTTTTCGCTGTCCCGAGGTGTGAAGGTAGATTGGCGCAAATTAAGAAGGCAGGTCCTATACTATTTTGCGATATTTGCAATAATTAACGAAAAATTAATTAAAGAAGATCGGCCAATGCGCGTGGCTAGAAGTAGGTATATATACAGGGTGATCCAGAACAAACGTTTGTCTTTAAAAAAATAAATTGTCGAGTCTATTCTAAGACGATTTTCCCTTTACCAAAATTGTATACGAAGCTTAGTTTTTAAATTATTAAATAAAATAGTTTGCGAATTACGGAACGAGTACAAGAGGTAGACAGGGACGGCGCAACTCACCGTCCGATACAGGCGATCATGTGGGGCGCTCGACGCGATCAGCTGATTGCTGCACACGATGAGTGTAACAATCTCTGTGTGTGTGTGTGTGTGTGTGTGTGTGTGTGGTGTATTTATGCACGCGTATCCACACATGCACCGTACTCTCTCTCTTTCTCTCTCTCTCTCTCTCTCCCTTTCTCTCTCCCTCTTTCTCTCTCACTCTCTCACTCACTTATTCTTACCTTAATAATGAGATTCTTCATACTGCTGATAAATAGCAGTGCCCAGTGTGTTGCACGATAATAATCGTCGTCGACGTGACGTCGTTTCTTCAACACGCAGTCTGACACATCGTCAAATAAGCGAAGTTTTTTCTTTCATCACTTTCGACACTTTTACAAATTTTCTCGCGCACTTAATCACTCACGATTGATAAAAGGAGGAATTTATCAACGGTTACGGTACGAATTTAATAAACGGTTAACGCATTTAATTATTAATTACACACTCGATTAAAGAAACGCGTTAACAGAACGCGATACTCGATGCAAAGCGCGCGACGCGACGACCGACGACAAGCAGGTCAGATTAGTACTAGCGCCTCTAGCGCTGCCAAACATAAACGTGTAGCATTACGCGCTAGTACTAACCTGACCTGCTTGTCGTCGGTCGTCGCGTCGCACGCTTTGCATCGAGTATCGCGTTCTGTTAACGCGTTTCTTTAATCGAGTGTGTAATTAATAAAATTAATAATTAAATGCGTTAACCGTTTATTAAATTCGTACCGTAACCGTTGATAAATTCCTCCTTTTATCAATCGTGAATGATTAAGTGCGCGAGAAAATTTGTAAAAGTGTCGAAAGTGATGAAAGAAAAAACTTCGCTTATTTGACGATGTGTCAGACTGCGTGTTGAAGAAACGACGTCACGTCGACGACGATTATTATCGTGCAACACACTGGGCACTGCTATTTATCAGCAGTATGAAGAATCTCATTATTAAGGTAAGAATAAGTGAGTGAGAGAGTGAGAGAGAAAGAGGGAGAGAGAGAGAGAGAGAAAGAGAGAGAGTACGGTGCATGTGTGGATACGCGTGCATAAATACACCACACACACACACACACACACACACAGAGATTGTTACACTCATCGTGTGCAGCAATCAGCTGATCGCGTCGAGCGCCCCACATGATCGCCTGTATCGGACGGTGAGTTGCGCCGTCCCTGTCTACCTCTTGTACTCGTTCCGTAATTCGCAAACTATTTTATTTAATAATTTAAAAACTAAGCCTCGTAGACAATTTTGGTAAAGGGAAAATCGTCTTAGAATAGACTCGACAATTTATTTTTTTTAAAGACAAACGTTTGTTCTGGATCACCCTATATATATATATATATATATATATATATATATATATATATATTATATATATATATATTATATACTTAAATATTTTTATCTCATGTGATATGTAAAGAAAATATTTAATTTTCAGATATTAATACAGTTCTTTTATCGTGTTTTATAATAAATTGTACATTTATTTCTCTATTCTTAAGTATAATTAATTTATAAATACCCTTATGTACTTCTCTAAAATGACTACTTATTTTGATGATATTACAAAAAGGAACGTAATACTGACAAATAGCCCATGGATGTTTTCAAAACCTATAAAATTAATAAAAATTGATTAAATTAATTGATTACAAATGTAAAATTCTGTGGATTTTTTCTTGCAAATAAATCAGTCTATGCCATTCGGCTTATATATATATATATATATATATATATATATATATATATATATAATGATAAATTCTTGAACGTCGCCAGTAGATAAAATAAATGAAAGTAATTTAATCGACCACACCGGCAATATTTATTGATGGAAAATGTATCACAACGTTTCGACCATGGGTTTTGGTCCTTATCAAGTGAAATTATCTTAGGTAACTAATACGTGGTGAGAAATAAAGAAATCACTGTGTCAAGTCATGTCAACCTCTCGATCCAACACAAAGAGAAAGACTAAACCACCTTTATTAGTCTATCATAAATATCGTTTAAACTTTCAGTGTCCTTTTGTAAGTTAACAGTGTTGTCAGACTTTTTGATGAAAAACATTTCAGCAATTTCTCTCTTTCTCACATGTATCTCATTATGCAGAATAACCGGTGTTGACCAATCGAAGTCATGATTAAGTTCCAATTTATGTTTGCTAACCACAGAAAAATTGCTTTCGTGCAATTTAATGTTGTTGCAATGTTCTTTGATACGAGTGCCTAAATGTCTTTTTGTTTGGCCAATATATGACATATTACAATTTTTACAGTTTAACTTGTAAACAACTTCAGTCCTGTTATTAGTAGGCAATCTATCTTTTCCACGTTTAATTAATGAATTCAGTTTATTAGGTACATTATAGACAACCTTAAGACCAACATTTTTGAAAAGGCGACTAATCTCATCACTCAAGCCCTCTACAAACGGTAACGAAATGTAAAATGGTGTACTCGCATTATTACATTCCATATTCATATTTACATTGTCGCGGTGTTTTAAAAATTCTAGTCTTTTTTTAACGTAACGGTTAGTAATTTGAGTTGGAAAACAATTGTTGGAAAGAATCTGTTTAATAATATCGATGTTTTTAAAATGAAATCGAACGTCGGATAATAAAATTGCGCGGTCAACAAGGCTATAAATGGTGTAAAGGCTAAACGTTGGAATTATATTGCGCCTAACACTAAATTTAACTTGTCTCAGTTTTTATACGCGATAGAAACGGATCTACGGATTTTGGATTCTACTAGTTTTTCGTTTAATGGACAGTTTTACGAACAGATTTTTGGTAGCCCTATGGGGTCTCCCTTGTCACCTATTTTGGCAAATATCGTGAAGGATGATCTAGAAACGCATTGCTTAAGTTTATTGAGTTTTGATGTGCCGCTGTATTATAGATATGTTGATGACATTTTTACCATTGTTCCACGCTCAAAAATTGACGAGATTATATCGACTTTCAATGACTACCATCAACGTTTGACATTTACACATGAAACTGAGTATGATTCGCGTATTAGTTTTTTGGACACTGTTATTCGCTCGGATGGTCGGCTTTTGACGGATTGGTACAGAAAACCTACTTGTTCTAATAGATACACTAATTTTTATTCCAAACATCCGTTTAAATATAAAATTAACACTATTTATAGCCTTGTTGACCGCGCAATTTTATTATCCGACGTTCGATTTCATTTTAAGAACATCGATATTATTAAACAGATTCTTTCCAACAATTGTTTTCCAACTCAAATTACTAACCGTTACGTTAAAAAAAGACTAGAATTTTTAAAACACCGCGACAATGTAAATATGAATATGGAATGTGATAATGCGACTACACCATTTTACATTTCGTTACCGTTTGTAGAGGGCTTGAGTGATGAGATTAGTCGCCTTTTCAAAAATGTTGGTCTTAAGGTTGTCTATAATGTACCTAATAAACTGAATTCATTAATTAAACGTGGAAAAGATAGATTGCCTACTAATAACAGGACTGAAGTTGTTTACAAGTTAAACTGTAAAAATTGTAATATGTCATATATTGGCCAAACAAAAAGACATTTAGGCACTCGTATCAAAGAACATTGCAACAACATTAAATTGCACGAAAGCAATTTTTCTGTGGTTAGCAAACATAAATTGGAACTTAATCATGACTTCGATTGGTCAACACTGGTTATTCTGCATAATGAGATACATGTGAGAAAGAGAGAAATTGCTGAAATGTTTTTCATCAAAAAGTCTGACAACACTGTTAACTTACAAAAGGACACTGAAAGTTTAAACGATATTTATGATAGACTAATAAAGGTAGTTTAGTCTTTCTCTTTGTGTTGGATCGAGAGGTTGACATGACTTGACACAGTGATTTCTTTATTTCTCACCACGTATTAGTTACCTAAGATAATTTCACTTGATAAGGACTAAAACCCATGGTTGAAACGTTGTGATACATTTTCCATCAATAAATATTGCCGGTGTGGTCGATTAAATTACTTTCATATATATATATATATATATATATATATATATATATATATATAAAATGTATATTAGTAAAACCAAAAAATCTCTTTTTTTAGTTATTTTTTATTAAAAGAATAAATGGATAATTCTATCCACACATATTTCAAATATACAAGGTATTCCACTTTAAAGGTCGGCTGGAGAGATAGTGGAGACCTCTTGCGGAGAGCCGGAAACTACAAATTCGTAAACCCATTATTTTTCGCCAAAATATAGAGAAAATCATATTAAAATTATGATATTCATAATCAGGAGGATCTAGAGACCCTCTAATAAGAGTCTAGACATCAGGCGATCTGGGCAAAATTCTGTGAGAGAGAGGAATATACTTTTACTATCTCTCTCTTTTAACTAACCAATTCTGACGTGTTCACACATGCTCAGTCTATGACGTAAAAGTGAGAAAAATATTAAAAGAGATAATGGGTGGATTCTGTGATTTATAAAGTATTTAATTCATGTTTTATGGTACAAAAAATATTTTAATTAATGTTTTGTTTGTTTATTTTCTTTTATATTCATATTTTATTTTGTTAATCTCTATATGAAATTAAATAAAGATTAAATATAAGTAATTTTTTAATATCTTATTTCTTATTATTATATATTATTTCGATATTTTAATCAAATAATCATAATGTTTAGTTTCTCTAAAACGTTTATTTTTTATTTATGTTGCTAAAATATAATGTTTATATAAAGTTTAAGATTTGTCTGATTCAAATATGAACGGGAATTGCTCAGATCTAGAGGACCAATCAAAACTAGATATCACATGGCATGACTCTTATTAGAGAGTCTCTAGGAGGATCGTTTGCAAGGTGCCACAAAGCGATTTTTTGGATAAAATATCAAATTAAAATTGCTAATAAATATGAAAAATGCGCACCTAGTAGCGAGTCAGGTGCAGCTAGGTACGAGTTCGCGTATTTTATTTATTATAAATTTTTAAGAGCCAAAATGCAAAATCTGGCTCTTTCGCATCACGCATAATTCTATAAGGAATATATTTAAAAAAAATTCATGGAAAAATATCATTACTTCGAGGAGAAATAATGGGTTTACAAATATTACTAAATTAGAGAGACGCGCGTCTAATAGCGGGTCAGGTGCAGCTAGATACGAGTCTCGGGAATTTTATTTATTATAAAATTTTAAGAGCCAAAATGCAAAATCTGGCTCTGTCGCACTATGTATAATTCTATAAGGAATATATTTAATAAAATTCATGGAAAAATATCATTTCTTCCAGGAGAAATAATGGATTTACGAATATTATTAGATTTATATTTAACATACGTCTGGGGAAATTTCCGTAATAATATACTGATGGTTTGACAAGGAGAGATTATTGCTCTGTCTTTGTCTCTCTCTTGCATTTCATATGTATGTAATGTCTGTGTTGGTACAAACACCAATATACTGCGTACACAGATAATTATTATTGAGGGATAATGCCAGACAAGAATTGGCTATTATCTTTGTTCCTGCTAGCAACCATAATCATAGTTTTACAAATAATGATATTTTTTCAATTATATCGATATAAACATATACATACAGGGTGTCCCATTTTAAATAATACGCTCAAATATCTCCGAAACGGTGCGTTAAATAAAAAAATGTTTCAAATAAAAGTTGTATGGCTTGAAGGAGGCCATTAGATAGTGGCAATGATTTGACCTTGGAGAGTCATTTGAAGGTCACGTGAAGGTCACCGTCAATTTCTTAAATGGAACCTCCTATTTTTTATTGCATATTCTTGTAGCTTATCTCGAGGGCTTTCCAAAACACTATAATAAAAGTGTCTACTCTCTTATGACTTTATTGCGTATGCTGTTTTTTTTTTGTTTTGCTTGGTTTTTTGGTTGTGGGAATGCGTGTTGCTCTGCCTGTTTTATTTTTCAGATCTCGGCTTTTCATCAATTTGGAGATATTATTATTTGCAAAATAAGATGCTTTATTAATCGCGGTTACGAGACTGTTTTTTTGCACTTCATCGCCTGGCTTCTTGTAACCGACAATATTCTGTTTTTCTCCATTTTTTTACATAGCTCCGATCTGTTTGGGAGCACAGGTGAGTAACATGCGGACCCGCAGGCATTGCCACAGCTTGACTCTACTTTATTTTTGCGAAATTCTTAGTTATTGGATTATGAATATCTTATTTCGATTGTAAATGTTTAATTTTATTACTTAAATTTTGATCCGACTGTAATTTCATGTACGTTAGCAATTTTTTTGACTGCTTCGACATTGCTTTGACATTGCGTTATGATTCCAGTGCTTTTGCGATTTTTTTGGAATACTTTGTTTCTTTTGAAAGCATTGAAAAGGATCCAAAGAGGCTCGAAACATTTGCGTTTATTTATGTATTAATTATTGCGACTGTTTATTCTTTCTATCGCTAAAACATTATTATGTCTGTAATTTAATACATCATTGAATTATTATATATTTTTTTTTGTGTTTTGCGTCGACCATTAACGCCTGTGGTTTGTTTGCCTTGTCACTATCAGATCGTTGATTCTTATCTTTGGAACTACTTTTAATTTATATTTTTACTATAATAAAATATTTTTTCCTCAAGTACTTTTTGAGTTATAAGGCTTGAAATCATTTTTTAATTTTACATAAACCGTAAAATATCTTGTAAAATATTCATTTTTCGATTACCTTAATACTTTTATGTACAAAATAATGAGAGGAATCAATTGGTGTAAAGAAAACACATAGTTGTTTCGAAGAAAAAATATGTAATTTGCAATTAACAATTTCAGATACACCCTGTATATATTTTGGGTTGGCAACTAAGTAATTGCGGATTTCATTGATAGATAGTGTTAGTTGAATTTTGGATATGTTCACGTATTTCAAATGTCAAACTCATATTGTTGTTTGACAGTTCGTATTTCAATTAACATTCTGTGAAAAAATTTTGTTGATCGGTTGTGTAGTTTTTATTTGGCATCGGTTGAAAAATGGAAAAGCAAAACGAACACTTTCGACATATTTTGCTTTTTTACTTCTGCAAAGGAAAAAGCGCATCGAAAGCTCACAAAAAGTTATGTGCTGTGTATGGTGACGAAGCCTTAAAAGAACGGCAGTGTCAAAATCAATTTCATTAAAAGAAGGTCATGTTGTCAGTTTGATGGGATTACAAAGGAATTGTCTACTTTAAGATTTTACCACGCAACCAGACGATCAATTCAGATGTGTACATTGAACTATTAACCAAACTGAACAATGCAATTCAAAAAAAGCGACCAGAATTGATCAACGGAAAAGGCGTCGTCTTCCATCACGACAACGCCAGACCCCACACATCTTTGGCGACCCGCCTAAAATTGAGAGAGCTTGGGTGGGAAATTTTGATGCATCCACCGTATAGCCCTGACCTTGCACCATCGGATTACCATTTGTTTCGAGCTTTACAAAACTTCTTGAATGGTAAAAATTTCAATAATGATTATGATGTCAAGTCGCACTTAGTTGAGTCTTTTGCTGATAAAAACAAAAAATTTTATGAACGTGGAATTATGATGCTACCTGAAAGATGGCAAGAGGTCATTGATAAAAATGGACAATACATTATTAAATAAAATTATCTTGTTCCATGAAAAAATTGTCTTTCGTTTTGTTAAAAAAAACCGCAATTACTTAGTTGCCAATCCAATACATATACAGGGTGTATCTGAAATGATGCACTAAACTTTAGGAGCGTATTCTAGAGGTCAAAATAAAACTTCTTTTTCCTATGAACATGGGTCCGCAAATAAACTTCCCTCCGAGCTAGAGGCCTCTAAAGTTTGGAGAAAAAATTGAAAATTGGCTGTATTTCAGAAAAAAATGGCTTTGACGTTACCTATCACCCTCTCTTGAGAGATAAATAAATTTGCGTTGCGGGTGTTTGGTCAATTTCACACATTTTCGAATTTTAGCTCGGAGAGGGGTTCATTTGCGGACCCATGTTCATAAGGAAAAAAAGTCTTATTTTGACCTCTAGAATACGCTCCTAAAGTTTAGTGCATCATTTCAGATACACCCTATATATATATATATATATATATATATATATATAAATATATATATATATATATATATATATATATACAGGACGATCCTGAAAAACGTTATGTCTTTAAAATGACGTATTCCTGACACCATTCTAAGACAACTTTTCCTTTACCAAAATTTGATTTGAAGCGTAGTTTTTGAATTATGAGCAAAAATAGTTAGTAAATCACGCGTCGGGTACAGAAGGCAGGCAGGAGCGGCGCGGTGTGCCGCGAGCGCGGGCGCAGCTGACCGCCCGACGGGTGATTATCACCGCATGAGTCGCTAACTATTTTATCTTATAACATAAAATTATGCTTTAAATAAAATTTTGGTAAAGAAGAAAATGTCTTAGAATTACGTCAGAAATACGTGTTCCTTAAAATAACGTTATTTTAATAATGAAAAGTTGTTCCGGATCGCCGGCCGTCCGACGTTGCAATCAGCTGATTGCTACACGCGATGTGTGTATGGCGGAGTGTGTGCGTAAGAGAGAGAGAGAGAGAGAGAGAGAGAGAGAGAGAGAGAGAGAAAGAGAGAGAGAGGGAGGGTAGGAGGGACAGACATTCGTACACATTCGTACACACGCACGCACTTTTTTTCTCGCTCTCTTTCTCTCTTTTACGCAACACTCATACACTCTCTTATTCAGTCTCTCACTCACACTCTCTCGGTCACTCACTCACTCACTCACCTGCTTACTCACTTGCTCACTCACCTTGTAGCAGCGTAGCGAATCTTCATGCTATGTATTGTTGTTATCTGCTGCACGGTTATGATTGCTAGAGATGCGCGACACATCGAAACTTTTTCGATTATTAGTCTCACACTCGATTGACACAATACAGATTACACGATAACGAGTTTACTGTTTATTCACTCACTATTGATTTATCGATACCAAAAATTACTTTCAAAGAAACGCGAATGCAAACAGCACATGACTCGACGCGAAGCGACGGACCGCGGAGACTGCGCGACCACAAGAGTTATGTTGCCAGAAACGCGACACGCGACATCTAACAATCGACTTGCGCGTGGCGCGTGATTGACGCGAGATAAGACGAACGATCGGCTAAAACCTTCGCATTGCGAATGCGGTAGAAAACATGAAACGTATAATGACATACTTAAAAAATTAATTATTTATTATAAATAATAACTATTTCTAATTATAATAAATAATTATTATTTTAAAAAGCATGTGTTGTACGTTATTACGTTTTCGAAATTATTGCATTCACGATGCGAAGATTTAAGTCAATCGCAAGAATAATGTAATTAAAATTACATTTGGAAAAATTTATTTTTATTCTGCTCACAATGAAATGTTCCAACGTGAAAATGTATTGGTCGCTCTGAAAAGAGCGGATTGACTAAAAAAAATTTTAAAGCAGATGCTCAAAATGCCCGCCATCCATCCTAATGCAAGCTCTCATGCGTTTTAATAAGTTTCTTTCTACGTTTTCCATTATTTCTTCGTCAATATTCCAAATAGCGAATCGTAATCTTGTCTCCAGATCTTCAATATCTTCGGGAATCGTTTTATAAATTATTTCCTTGCAGTATCCCCATAAGAAAAAATCTAGAGGATTGAGATCCGGAGATCTTGCGGGCCAACGTATCGGGCCGTACCGACCCATCCAGCGTCCGGGAAAATTCTCGTTTAAGTAATTCGTAACGATCCTGGCGTTGTGTGGCCCAGCACCGTCTTGTTGGAAGATAATATCGTTTCTTTCAAATAATGGCACATCTTCTAAGAAATGTGGTAGATTTTCTGTTAATAAATCGACGTAGGTTCTTCCAGTTAAAATATCTGGAAGAATAACTGGTCCAAGTATTTCAGTGCCCATTATTCCAGCCCATACATTAATCTTCCAACGAGTTTGAAAATTTCGAAATCGCGTGACTCTGGGATTTTCTTCGCTCCAAAAGTGCATATTATGCACATTAAAAATTCCTTCTTGAGTGAATAGCGATTCATCGCTGAATATCACACGAGAGGAATATCTGGGATCTCGATCGACGTTTCGCAGAAAATTTTCGCAAAACGTTCGTCTTGCAGGGTAATCTGCTGGTCGTAAATGCTGCACGCGTGTATAATGAAACGCGTGCAACTTTTCTTCTTTTAATATTCTTTGTACGGTTGTATAGGATAAATCATGTTCTCGAGCAACTACCCGAATACTTGTTTCGGGATTATCCTCGAAAGTACGTATGACTCTCTCCGTGTTCCGTACATTTCTAACATCGCGATTTCTCCCAGCGTCGTGTTTGTTCGGCAGGACACTGCCAGTATCATACAGTCTTTGAGCTGCTCTAAGTATGACGTAACCCGATGGATGTCTTCGGTTTGGATATAATTCGGCGTATCTTCTTGCAGCAGGATTTTGCTGCCCGTGACACTCGCCAAGTGCCATCAGCATGTCATAATATTCTTGACTTGTGTACGCTGCCATATCTTCTTCGCGCTTGTTGATAATCGCTGATAATCGCAGGCTTATTGATTGCATCATCGATCGTGCGTCTAACTTATACGATCTTCGCTGGGGGTCTATGCCCCTCCTCGCCTCCCGCGACCAATCGCGAATGTCGCGGACGCTAATTAGTGATTGGTCGCGGGAGGCGAGGAGGGGCATAGACCCCCAGCGAAGATCGTATAAATTAGACGCACGATCGATGATGCAATCAATAAGCCTGCGATCAAGACGAACGTTTTGCGAAAATTTTCTGCGAAACATCGATCGAGATCCCAGATATTCCTCTCGTGTGATATTCAGCGATGAATCGCTATTCACTCAAGAAGGAATTTTTAATGTGCATAATATGCACTTTTGGAGCGAAGAAAATCCCAGAGTCACGCGATTTCGAAATTTTCAAACTCGTTGGAAGATTAATGTATGGGCTGGAATAATGGACACTGAAATACTTGGTCCAGTTATTCTTCCAGATATTTTAACTGGAAGAACCTACGTCGATTTATTAACAGAAAATCTACCACATTTCTTAGAAGATGTGCCATTATTTGAAAGAAACGATATTATCTTCCAACAAGACGGTGCTGGGCCACACAACGCCAGGATCGTTACGAATTACTTAAACGAGAATTTTCCCGGACGCTGGATGGGTCGGTACGGCCCGATACATTGGCCCGCAAGATCTCCGGATCTCAATCCTCTAGATTTTTTCTTATGGGGATACTGCAAGGAAATAATTTATAAAACGATTCCCGAAGATATTGAAGATCTGGAGACAAGATTACGATTCGCTATTTGGAATATTGACGAAGAAATAATGGAAAACGTCGAAAAAAACGCATGAGAGCTTGCATTAGGATGGCGGGCATTTTGAGCATCTGCTTTAAAATTTTTTTTAGTCAATCCGCTCTTTTCAGAGCGACCAATACATTTTCACGTTGGAACATTTCATTGTGAGCAGAATAAAAATAAATTTTTCCAAATGTAATTTTAATTACATTATTCTTGCGATTGACTTAAATCTTCGCATCGTGAATGCAATAATTTCGAAAACGTAATAACGTACAACACATGCTTTTTAAAATAATAATTATTTATTATAATTAGAAATAGTTATTATTTATAATAAATAATTAATTTTTTAAGTATGTCATTATACGTTTCATGTTTTCTACCGCATTCGCAATGCGAAGGTTTTAGCCGATCGTTCGTCTTATCTCGCGTCAATCACGCGCCACGCGCAAGTCGATTGTTAGATGTCGCGTGTCGCGTTTCTGGCAACATAACTCTTGTGGTCGCGCAGTCTCCGCGGTCCGTCGCTTCGCGTCGAGTCATGTGCTGTTTGCATTCGCGTTTCTTTGAAAGTAATTTTTGGTATCGATAAATCAATAGTGAGTGAATAAACAGTAAACTCGTTATCGTGTAATCTGTATTGTGTCAATCGAGTGTGAGACTAATAATCGAAAAAATTTCGATGTGTCGCGCATCTCTAGCAATCATAACCGTGCAGCAGATAACAACAATACATAGCATGAAGATTCGCTACGCTGCTACAAGGTGAGTGAGCAAGTGAGTAAGCAGGTGAGTGAGTGAGTGAGTGACCGAGAGAGTGTGAGTGAGAGAATGAGAGAGTGTATGAGTGTTGCGTAAAAGAGAGAAAGAGAGCGAGAAAAAAAGTGCGTGCGTGTGTACGAATGTCTGTCCCTCCTACCCTCCCTCTGTCTCTCTTTCTCTCTCTCTCTCTCTCTCTCTCTCTCTCTCTCTCTTACGCACACACTCCGCCATACACACATTGCGTGTAGCAATCAGCTGATTGCAACGTCGGACGGCCGGCGATCCGGAACAACTTTTCATTATTAAAATAACGTTATTTTAAGGAACACGTATTTCTGACGTAATTCTAAGACATTTTCTTCTTTACCAAAATTTTATTTAAAGCATAATTTTATGTTATAAGATAAAATAGTTAGCGACTCATGCGGTGATAATCACCCGTCGGGCGGTCAGCTGCGCCCGCGCTCGCGGCACGCCGCGCCGCTCCTGCCTGCCTTCTGTACCCGACGCGTGATTTACTAACTATTTTTGCTCATAATTCAAAAACTACGCTTCAAATCAAATTTTGGTAAAGGAAAAGTTGTCTTAGAATGGTGTCAGGAATACGTCATTTTAAAGACATAACGTTTTTGAGGATCGCCCTGTATATATATTGTTGCGCCCGCGGAGCGATATATCTCGAATCGCGCGACACAACGATCGGCACTCGCGTACACGCTCGCGCACACGGAAATAAATACTCGTGTTTGAACAAGAACACAAGAACTTTAATGAACACAGGGGAACACAGAATGTAACAAGATTTTACACAGAAATACAACACCGAATCAAAGACGCGACCGCGCAGTTTGACAGCTGGGAAACGACACACCGTCATTCGTCTTATCAATATTCTTCTTGACAACGAGATCTTCCTTGCTTTCCAAAGCTAACTCGACCGCAAATTGAACCACGGACGTAACACTTGCCCTCCTCTTCGAAAGATTGTCGTCACGACAATCATAAAATGGCAAACTCTTTCAGGAATCTTTTCGAATTACTGTTCCCGATGTGTCTCCTTGTTCTCCCTGAACTGCTGTTCCAGGTTACCGAACTGCACATCCTCTTGGACCCAAACGACTTAATTGATTCCAGGAATTTTGTAGTTCCTCATCTTCAGGCAAGAGAGGGGTAACCTTCCGTGGACCCTTCGTTCTCCAAAGAGAACTTCTCAAGCCCCTGCCTCGGCATTTGCCCTCCGTCCCGCAAGACACCACGACTCAAAAACCGCGGGCGAGGCAGTCTTCGTCCCTTAAAGTTCAAATAATTCCATTTCATTCTCTTTCTTGACTTTCTCTCTTCTTCCCTTTTCCTTCTTACTTCTTCGTTGCTGAATTCGGAATTATTATCAAAATTTCTTTCCCTTAAACAACAAAAAGCAATAAAACGAGTAACAAGTATTAAACCTTTTTTTTCATCCATATCTTTCTTTTCCGGCCTCGGATGTAGAACCATTTCCTAATCAAAATAAATTTGGGAGTCCCTCCCACAACACTTCGAGGATTACTCTACCAATTAATAATTCATTCAAAGATAATTAGAACCAATACAACCATTATTAAAACAAGCACCGGAAATCACGAATATTGCCATCCAGGCATTCTAATGAAAGAATTAATCCCCTATTCAAGATACATCCGAGCCCGCCTTAATTTTACACACACCAGTTCATTCTTTTTTTAAAAGAAAATTTTTTAAAAGGAAACATTTTTAGCATAACGTTTTTTTAACATAAACAAATTACGCGTGCGGATTTGACCGCGTGCGATTTAGCCGCATTTTTAAAAATATTGGAGCGACTTAGCTGTTTATTCGAAAGAAGCCGAAGTCTCTCCTCCATGGCGCGGAGCATCTCATCGCGCTGGCGAAGCTGAGCCTCAAATTCGTCTCGCTCGTGCAGCCGCTCTCCGCGCAACTGCTGTATCTCTCTCATCGCCACCTGAAGCGTGGCCGACTCCATCGTCGGTCCTGGAGCCGCAGCCGGAAGCGGAGTCGCCGTCCGGACTCTCTTCCTGGTTGAGACGCCCGTCGCCAAATCCTGCAGTTCTGTCGTCGCCATTTTCTCACACGAAATAAATTTTCGTCCCAGCTCAGAGCGTCAACAAGATCACAGTCCGGTCGATCCCGGACGAGCCCCCAAAATGTTGCGCCCGCGGAGCGATATCTCGAATCGCGCGACACAACGATCGACACTCGCGTACACGCTCGCGCACACGGAAATAAATACTCGTGTTTGAACAAGAACACAAGAACTTTAATGAACACAGGGGAACACAGAATGTAACAAGATTTTACACAGAAATACAACACCGAATCAAAGACGCGACCGCGCAGCTTGACAGCTGGGAAACGATACACCGTCATTCGTCTTATCAATATTCTTCTTGACAACGAGATCTTCCTTGCTTTTCCAAAGCTAACTCGACCGCAAATTGAACCAGGGACGTAACACGGACGTAACAATATATATACACACATATATACATACACACACACACACACACACACACACACACACACACACACACACACACATATATATATATATATATACAGGGTGACCCATTTTAACTTAGGCAGCCAAATAACTCGAAAAATAAGCAAGATAGAGAAAAATGTTTTAGACAAAAGTTGTATGGTTTCGAGGGGGCCATAAGATGGTATCATTGGTTTGACCTTGAAGAGTCATTTGAAGGTCACGTGAAGGTCACTTCAATTTTTTTAAATGGAATACCCTATATATTTTTGTACATTCTTGTAGCTTATTTCGAGAGCTTTCCAAAACACTATAATTAAGTACCTTTCCGTTAAGTACTTTTTGAGTTATGATGCTTGAAATAATTTCTTAATTTTACATAAACCGTAAAATATCTTGTAAAATATTCATTTTTCGATTATCTTACCTTAATACTTTTATGTACAAAATAATGAGAGGAATCAATTGGTGTAAAGAAAACACATAGTTGTTTTTAAGAAAAAATATGGAATTGTTAATTGCAAATTACATATTTTTTCTTCGAAACAACTATGTGTTTTCTTTACACCAATTGATTCCTCTCATTATTTTGTACATAAAACTATTAAGGTAAGGTAATCGAAAAATGAATATTTTACAAGATATTTTACGGTTTATGTAAAATTAAGAAATTATTTCAAGCCTCATAACTCAAAAAGTACTTAACGAAAATGTACTTAATTATAGTGTTTTGGAAAGCTCTCGAGATGAGCTACAAGAATGTACAAAAATATATAGGATGTTCCATTTAAAAAAATTGAAGTGACCTTCACGTGACCTTCAAATGACTCTTCAAGGTCAAACCAATGATACCATCTTATGGCCCCCTCGAAACCATACAACTTTTGTCTAAAACATTTTTCTCTATCTTGCTTATTTTTCGAGTTATTTGGCTGCCTAAGTTAAAATGGGTCACTCTGTATATATATACAGGGTGAGCCATTTTAATTAACGCACGCAATTATTTCGGAAACAAAGCATTTTAGAGAAAAATGTTTCAGACAAAAGTTTTATGGTTTCGAGGGGGCCATAAGATGGTATCATTGGTTTGACCTTGAAGAGTTATTTGAAGGTCACATGAAGGTCACCTTCAATTTCTTAAATGGAACCTACTATTTGTCATTGCATATTCTTGTAGCTTATCTCGAGAGCTTTCCAAAACACTATAATTAAGTACCTTTTCGTTAAGTACTTTTTGAGTTATGAGGCTTGAAATAATTTCTTAATTTTACATAAACCGTAAAATATCTTGTAAAATATTCATTTTTCGATTATCTTATCTTAATACTTTTATGTACAAAATAATGAGAGGAATCAATTGGTGTAAAGAAAACACATAGTTGTTTTTAAGAAAAAATATGGAATTGTTAATTGCAAATTATATATTTTTTCTTCAAAACAACTATGTGTTTTCTTTACACCAGTTGATTCCTCTCATTATTTTGTACGTAAAAGTATTAAGGTAAGATAATCGAAAAATGAATATTTTACAAGATATTTTACGGTTTATGTAAAATTAAGAAATTATTTCAAGCCTCATAACTCAAAAAGTACTTAACGAAAAGGTACTTAATTATAGTGTTTTGGAAAGCTCTCTGGATAAGCTACAAGAATATGCAATGACAAATAGTAAGTTCCATTTAAGAAATTGAAGATGACCTTCATGTGACCTTCAAATAACTCTTCACGGTCAAACCAATGATACCATCTTATGGCCCCCTCGAAACCATAAAACTTTTGTCTGAAACATTTTTCTCTAAAATGCTTTGTTTCCGAAATAATTGCGTGCGTTTATTAAAATGGCTCACCCTGTATATATATACAGGGTGTCAGGAAATTTTTCGTAATCCCAAAGTGTAAAGGTAAAGTGGCTCAAATTAAGAAGGAAGATCCTATTTGCGACTATTTTGCGATATTTGCAATAATTAACGAAAAATTAATTAAAGAAGATCGGCCAATGCGCGTGGCTAGAGGTGCGTGGCGGTGAAGGCGGTCTCACTGTAACATAATGACGGCGCGCGGCGAAGCGGTGATTGGGGAGAGAAGGAGTGATGAGTGTGTAGGCGCACGGCAAAGGCTCTTCTCGAAAGGAATCCGAAACGTATGATTGATCATCAATAAAGTGTGGATTACAGAAGTTTTTATTGCTTCACGCCTTTCATCCGCGTTGGCTCGATATTGCCTAATTATTTAGTTAAATTTATATGAAATTATTTTATTTGTTTAAAAAGATTCCCACCATCCAGTAAGGAGGAAGAGCAATAACTTTAAAAAATGCAAGCGCAAGGTGCGAAACACAGTGCAGTTGACAGTTCCTTTCGCAATTTATTCAGCATTCATTCATTCTATTAGTCACAGTCGAGATTCACATTTTTGAGAATTCAATCTTAATTGATTCAAATTATATAGCCTCGGGGATCCCTTCTTGCGTTACGCAATTGAGTTATTAATCCGTCTTATATCACAGTGAAAATGATTTTATTAACATTTAAGTGCATCGTAAGTATTTATTCAAAATTTTCTGGTGAACATATCCATTACCTAGCTCTTCATGTTATAAAGCTCCGACCTCAGCCATTGCAATTTTATCAACGCACTAATTTTTATGATGCCAACGAGTAGTGAGTAAAATTGAGTAAATTTTATTTTCTCCCTTTTCCATATTTTACTATCTCACAATTTAAAATCTATGACAAATTCTAAACGGTTTAATAACCATTAAATTTTTATTAATTACTATCAATCAATCAATCCTTGTCTCATCCCTCCTCCAGTCTCATTCCTTGTTCTCCCTAATTTGCTTTGAATCTCCGAAAGGCGGTTCACGAATAATCCTTCGTTCGTCTAGAATCTCCGAAAGGCGGTTCGCGAATAATCCTTCGTTCGCCTAGAATCTCCAAAAAGCGGTTCGCGAATAATTCCTAGTTCGCCTAGAATCTCCGAAAGGCGATTCGCGAATAATTTCCTGTTCGCTTTGAATCTCCGAAAGGTGGTTCGCGATTACTCCTTAATTCTTATATTTCCCTTTAATTGCTTTTTCTGATTTATTCAGCGAGAATTTGTATTGTTTTCTATCTTTATATCTCGTTTCAGCCTTTCTTTATATATATTTAACTCTCTATTTCTATTTTTTCTTTACTCCCTTTCATTTTCTTTTAAATTTCCATCTTTATATTATTGTTTTTTTTCTCTTTATATTATTTCCTTTGTATTATCACTACTTTTGGAGAAACCGTTGGAATAGACGAATAATTTTCGAACTTAGACTTGGCGAATCTCCTATCTTAATTTTATTATTGTATTTTAATTTAGACCTGTGTTTTAGCGAATTTAGAAAATTTTAATTCTAATTATAACACATATACGTAAGCGACGAATTCTATACTTCCTTTAATGAGTAAGCGTTATTCATACTTTTATTACACATTCATTTTTTTTATTTTTGTCTTATTTCTTATATTTTATTAATTATATATATTGTAACAACCAGTCAGAACCTAATTTTTAACGTAAATTCCTCCCTGTACATTCTGACCTCCGAACCACTGTAACACCCGCGGAAATATAATACATACATACAAACACCCACTCACACATAGTTATAAGCGTTATTATATATTTTTTCTTTCTTTCTTTATCTTTTCAAATAATATATCGTATTTTTAATTTAATGTATAATATGTAATTATTTAATCCCCTCTCTTCCCTGAATTCCGAGATCGTATTAGGTTCCGTCCCGCGTAAAAAGGATTAAGTTCCTTTACCGAAAAGGGATCACTGAACGAATAGGTTTAGACAGTGTTAAAGGGACCTTCGGTCGTTGACCTGTGACAGACCCTTCACATTCGCTCGACCCGATCCATACACACGCCCGAATAAAGTGTGTCACGGGATAAGTAAGTTACGTTCTTCCATACGGCCTGTCCAATTCAGGGTCTGGACGTAACATTATATTTATTTAGAGAAACTTGATTTTTAAAATATTTAAATCAACATTAAATGAGAATTAGGATTTTTTAAATTCCTAAAACATTTTTTATATAATGTATATAATTTAAAAAAAACGTTTTACGCAAGTTTTAAATCGCACAGTTTAAATCGAAGTGAGTTATGAAAACTTGGCATGCCCGAATTGTAATCAAACACAGACTAAATATTTAATTACATAATGTCTATGAGTTTACATTTTATTAGGGATATATTTGTTTTTATAATGTAAACGATCTGGGCACGCCAAGTTTTCATGACTTACTTTGATTTAAAGACTGTGTAATTTAAAACTTGCGTAAAACGTTTTTTTTTTAAATTATATACATTATATAAAAAATGTTTTAGGAATTAAAAAAATCCTAATTCTCATTTAGTGTTGATTAAATATTTAATTAAAAATCAAGTTTCTCTAAATAAATATAAAATGCGTTTTAATTTCTTAGGGAGAATTTATGCATAATATTTCTACAATGTAAGATTGATTTCATGGCAAATATTACATTAAATTTACAAATTGCTCTTAAGTACTTGGCTAATAGTAATTATTGATTTCATATTTAGTTTTGATATTTTATTTTTTAATATTTTTTTAGGAAAATTATTTGTTGAGATTTTATTTCTTTTGAAAAATGATTTTGTGAGGGAAAATTACTGTAAATTATTTTTAAGAAATTTTTATTAAAATTTGTTGTTTTATTAAAATTTTTATTAAAATAAAAACATTTTGTTGCATACAAGGTAGAATATTTTTTTATGTACTTGGCGTATTTTTTTTACCTTTGTAAGGATTTTTTTAGATATATATATACAGGGGTAGACAAAATAATGTGAACACCATGTTTTATACCTAAATTTTTACGTGTTGGTAACACTGGCAACAAACGAATGTTGCGATTATCTTTTGTTTTTGTTTTGACTCGCTATACCTTCTATTTTGTACCAGTATATTACACGTTGTGTTCAGCTACGATTAATACGAACAGACGGTAAAATGAATTATCAGACTTCCAAAGAGGACAAATCGTTGGTGCTCGTTTAGCAGGAGCCTCTGTAACTAAAACAGCTCAGTTGTTTAATGTTCAAGAGCAACAGTTTCCACGATTATGACGACATACACAAAACATGGTAAGACTTCATCGGCGAAGAAGAATAGTGGACGAAAATTAAAATTAACAGGGACCGTCGAACACTAACTAAAATTGTGTCCAAACAATACAAAAGTACTGCAAAAGTGACAGCAGAACTCAATATCTCAATATCCATCTTAAAAACCCTATTTCGACAAAAACAGTTCGTCGAGAATTTCACAAAGCAAAAACATTTATGGAAGAGCTGCAATTTCAAAACCTTTCATAACTGAAATCAACGCTAAAATACGAAAAAGATGGTGTCAAGATCATAAAGCATGGATAGCCGATGATTGGAAAAGAGTAATATGGTCCGATGAGTCATCGTTTACATTCCAACAGAAGATCGGGTTTATGTATGGAGAAAGCCTACAATCTAGATTGTTTGCTTCCAATTGTCAAAGATGGAGATGGATCCGTAATGATTTGGACAGCTATATCTTGGTATTCGGCTGGTCCCATTATTATTCTAAATGGTCGTATTACTGCCAATGAATATTTAAACATTTTAAATGATGAACTTTTTACTATGATCCACATATTATTTCCTAACAATAATGCAATTTATCAAGATGATAATGCGCCCATACACACAGCTAGAAAAGTTCAATCTTGGTTTAAAGAGCATCAAAATGAACTTCAACATCTTCCCTGGCCAGTACAATCACCCAATTTAAATATCATTGAACCACTATATGCAGTTTTGGAGAAAAGAGTAAGAAGCAGGTTTCCTCTTTCAACATCTCTGAAGTAGTTAGCAGATGTTTTAATAGAAGAATGGGATAATATTCCACTGGAAACTATCCAAAATTTGTATGATTCTATTCCAAGGAGAATTCAAGCCGTATTAAAGGCAAATGGTGGTCCAGCACCTTATTAATAAATAAGTATATTGTTACGTCCCTGGTTTGAGTCACGGTCGAGTCACTGTCTTGAAAAAGGAAGAAGATCTCGTTGTCAAGGAATTGTTCGTTGTCAAGGAATTATGACAGCAGCCGTCATTGGAGTCTGGAGCCAGCTGTTAAGCTGAGCGGATTACGAATCGTTATTGTGTTTCTTGTTATAATCCATTGTTGTGTGTGTTCTGTGTTCCGCAGTAAAGTTTCACGTTGTTTTTAAAGTGTTTAGTTATTTTACGTGTCCGATAGCATAGTACGCGCACTTCGATATATCTCGAAGTCCTCGCCCCGCGGACGCAACATTTTGGGGGCTCGTCCGAGATAAACGGACACGCAGTGATTTTTGTGCGATGGCAACGATAGCTGCAAAGAGGAGGCGCGAGCAATCCGAGCCGCCGTCGGAATCGAGAGCGACAGTTTCTGCTTTTGTTTCCCTTTTGATTTTCCTAATTTTTTTCTTCTTCTTTTCTATTTTTACATAATGTTCGATATTACCTTCTTTTATCCATAAGTTCTTTCAATAAGTTTTTATCTTCTTTTTGCTTTTTTGAGAAAAATCTCCCTAATTCTTTTTTTCTGATTCTACATTCTTTGTTTTCCATTTCTTTTCTCCTAATATCTTTTTTCATAATTACTTCTTTTTCTTGTTGTCAACTTTATCCCTTCCTTTAACTCCTCCCACGATTCTTCTGAACCTGTTTCTTCAAATTTTCGAGTTTCTAAAATTTCCCTAAATTTCTTAATTCCTTCCTCTGTTCAAATCTGTTGTTCGAAGTTTCTATCTTTAAAATCTTCCTCCTTTTCAAAGAGGGATTGCCTTAAGTTTTTTACTGTGTATGTAAACACAGATTGGCAAGTTATCTGATTCTGTTCTTTCTTCGATCATTAAACTATCGATTTTATCTCTTACCTCCGTATTTCCAATTCCGTAATCAATTACCGATGAGCCTATCGCACCTATATAAATTAATTCTTTCTCTTCGTCTTCTTCTGTATTCCCATCCCATATGTCTCAACTTCTCTCCTCTATCTCTTCTAAAAATCTCCTATCCTCTATGTTTATTATCTCGTCCTTTGACTTTCTTTGTCTCTATCGTCTCCCCAAATAATTGTTCCTTCCTGTCCCATTCTAACATTAAAGTCTCCTCCTATTAAAAGATTTTGCTATCTTCTTGTATTAAGTTTTTGATGTCTTTCATAATTTTTGATACTCCCTTCTTATTATATGCTGTTACAATTTTCCAAATATCATTTCCTACTATACTATCCTCTTTTCCGAATACTATCTTCCCTTTTTGTATTCTTTCTGTTATTATCTCGTCTTCGGCCTCATTTTTTTCCTTAATATCCTTTTTTTCCTGTAATATTTCCTGTAATAATTTCTCCCATTGCTCTTCCTTTATTTTTCTCTCTCTTGACACTTCCATTTAATATCTTCCCAGTAGGTGATTTTTAGCCTATCCTAACGTTTTTATTTTATCCAAATTTCAGTCATCCCGATTATGTCAAATTCCTTGATGTACTCTCAGAATTGCGTGTCTTATTATCTAGTCCTGCAACATTCCAAAAACCTATTTTAATTTTTCTTAGAGTTAAAGTTTTATTTTCTTCTCTCTTGTTTATCTACTGCTTGCATCTTCTTTAGCTTTGCTATATTACCCTGCCTCCCTCGCAGAAATTGCGTTCATGGACTCTGGAGAAGAGGTCCTGTGAGCAACTTGAATCTCTATTGACTCGCTAATTACGAACTCATAGAGTTCTGCCTGCTCCAAAAATTTTGTTTCTTCAGACCTTCTTCTCCTTTCTAAATGAAATTTTTATCATAACTTGTAATTTTCTGTAGCCGATCTTCAACTTCTTTTCCCTTTCCAACTTTTGCTATTATGCACATTTCCTTTTGTATCTGTCTATCTTTCCATGTTAAGTCATTATTTATAAAAATGCTTTTGTCTTTCAGATTTTTCTTTGTGACCATTATTTCTTTTTTCCTTATTTTTGAGTTTCGCTGTTATATATTTACCTCTCTCCTAGTCCAAAAAGCCCCTCTTCCACTGTCACCTCCGCCTTAAGTTCTTAACATTTCTTCTATTGCCGTTTTTAATGCATCTTTTCTCGGAACTTCCCATTCCTTATTATAATATTGTTTCTTTTCTTTTGTTTTTTTAATACTTCTAATTTTTTAGTCTTTTCTTGTATGTCTTCATCTACTCCGTTCCCCTTTATCACTCTTTCCATCTTGTCCTCCTCTTTTGATCTTTTTTTCCTATTTCTTTTCCCTCCTTCTCCATTCATTTCTGAATTCTATTATTTTTAATTTCTTTTTTATATCCCGCATGAGTTCTTTAATTATCTTCATATGTTCATTATCTTCATCTGTCACCTTTTTCTCTTCCACGGTTCTTTTTATTTCTATTTCCGATCTTATTACTTTCTTAGGTATTGTTTTCTTTCTTGTTGATTGATCTAAATACTTTTCTTACTTTTTCAAAGTTTCTCAAAAATTCTTTTTCTGCTTTAAGTTTATCCTCCTCTACTCTTTTCCTTTTGATTAAAGTCTCTGCAGATCCCTCGTTTCTTATTCTTTGCCTAGTTAGATGTTCTAAAATCATCCTGCCTTTCTTCTGACCCTCTTTTTTCTTTTCCTTTGTCAATGTTTGCACCGTTTCTCTCTTTTTCTGTTTGCTCCTGTTATTCATTTATCACTTTCTAAATTATCGATTTATCAGTATTTTTAATTAGTATGTTATCTTACCGATTTAATTCCTGAAGGAGACAGAAAAAGTCAAAAAATAAGTTAGCGCTGGAAGTTCATATTTTTTAATAAACAATAGCTCAAACAACAATTGCTCTCCTTTTAAAATTAATATCTATTTTAATATTTACAAAAAACGTAAAATTTATAATTTTCACTAAAAAACATATTTCTAATAGTTATCGGCAATTATATCCAGGATAAAACGATTGCTCCTTATTGTTCCATCGTTTATTTTAATGATTATTGCATTTTTTTATCGAAAATTAACAAATTAATTATTTCACAAGTGACGATGTCGCCACTTATCGGCCGCCTATCGGAACTATATGGCTACTAAATTAGCAGCCATTGGCGCGAATATTCAAACATAATATATCAGCTCTATTTTTTAAAACTATATCTCAAAGAATTTAATCAACATTTCTTACTGATTTTTTGATAGAATGATTGCTCTTCGTATGCTCTATCAGAATATTCAATCACTCCATTTGTGTTATTTATTTTTTATAATATATTAGCGAAAAACCGATCATTTTCTTGAAAAAACATAATTCCCATAGTCTATCGCAAGTATATCCAACATAAAACGATTGCTTCTTAATTGCTCCGCATTGCTCCATCATTACAAATGTCAAGTGACAGCTGTGATTGGTCAACAGGATTTTACGACATTTGACAATGATTTTATTAATTATGGTTGTCGAAACATTGGACACTCATTGACTACGTTCCGATCGCAACGTTCGTGAAATCATTTTATCTTTCTTTTTCATTGAAAGTTAAATTTCATTTATACAGATTATGGATATATCTTAACTCTTTAAGTGTTTCATTTCATTTTGAGAACGTGCACTTGTGTGCTTAATTATTTTTAAGCTGTGACGAGTATACTTGACAAAAACAAAGTAAACGCATTTGCTGTAAAATTGAAATAAATTATAATAAAACAACAAAATTTTTTCTAGTTTTTTTAAAATCATATTTTATTATAAATATTTATTATAAAATTGTATATTTCATTATATTATTTCATAAAAAATTATATATAATTACATTTCTTTTTTTCAAGTAAATTTTTTCTTTGTATGTTTTCTTCTTTTTATCCTAAAATATTCTAAAATGTGTTAAAATTACGAATATGTTTTTTGTTTTACCTAAATTTTATTTTAATAGCAAATGCAAATTTTTTTTTTGTTTGATGACGAGTATACTCGTGGGATTCCCTTGACATAGGTCCAATTATTAGAATTATGCGATGATTCACCAACCAAAACGGAGGCTGCTGGTCTATTAAAATGTTCAAGAGCTGCTTCATATAATGATATTAAATTGAAATAAGCGGTTTCAAAGCTAGAGCGTTGTTGTATTTGTTGCTCAAATAAAGCATCCTTATCAATTGAAGACTCTTGATTTTCTAGCGATTCTATACGCGATTGAATAATATCAAATTGTTTCCATAATTCTGTTAATCGTTGTCTGCTCTCTGTAATATCATGACGTGAGCCTTGAAATATATCAAAGTTTTCTATGAAATTCCTTAATCGCGTTATTGAGGCTTTTATCTGAGTTCTTTTATTCCTGGCCTCTACTAACGTGAGAGAGTCCACGATAATAAATTCAATAAATGTTGATTAAGAATGTATACAATGTAACCGCAAAACGACGCGAAAAGACTACTGAGCAGAATGCTCAATATGGCCAATATGGCCGCGAAATGACGCCAAAAGAGAGAACGCGTACAATGGTAATATGACCGCGACATTATACGAGAAAAAAGAAAGAAAGTGGCAATGATGATTTAACTGCCAGGAAAAGACCAATGATATATTCAAACAATAAATATAATAACAGTAAATATAATGTATTGCGTTGATACAAAACTGATTATGCACTAGGTTACAAATAAGAATCGTTAACAGAGACGGACTACTTCAGACTGACTCGGACAGACTACGAACAAGAAGCTCGCAAGCTGAGAACACACTAGCGGCGCCAGAATGCGTGAGAATAATAATAATAAATACGTCGCTTTAATAATACTAATAATAATAAATCCATACTACATAATTTCAGCTTTTAACTTGCTTTAATTACACATTATATTCGGACCTTCGATACGGTCGATCCAAATAATTGACATCTATGTACCGATCAATTTATTATGCAGTCGGTAATCTTCCGCATGATAAAAAGATGCACGAAATAAAACTCATTCTGTATATTTTTTAAAGAACATTTCCTCTTTTTTATGTAAGAAATTCTTTGCAATTTGAGAATGGAATAAAGTCCCTCGAATGATTATGATGGGATAATGATTGTGATGGGATTCTTAACATCAAATTCGTTATCGTTACGCGTTGCCATACTTCGATAGAACCAGGGCCCCTATTCTGTAACTTTTAACGCTTGCGTTACGTACGTTGCGCAAGCTGTTTTATGGTATAAAAATTCTACGCAGTGATATATAACGCAAGCGTTAAAAGTTACAGAATAAGGGTGCAGATATATTTCGACATGTTATGTGTTTTTTGTCTGGATCATTTTTTGAGATTTTTGAGTTCCTACTTCTCTTTAGAGAACCGCTGCTTGCTGATGAATGAAATTAAGGTATATTGTTTAAAATCATTGGTTTATAATTTTTGTAATCATTTTTTGTTTTACAAATTGAAATTATTTTATGTGCAGATTCCTAATTTAATAGTAATTAAACATTACTACGGTACCAATTTCTGTAGTAATATTGGTACGGTCTAATCGCAAAGTAAGATGTTGATTTAGAAGTGAATCAAGATTACATCATGATATCATTGATTATTAAAGTCTTTTGACGTTTATATTAACTACAACAATGTATAATAATAGGCGATGAAGATCTTTGATACTTCAAGATCTTTAAAAATTAAGGGGGGAAATTCCTGTAAACGACGTGTTTTTCAATAATTTTTTACAAAAAACTGAAAGCATTTATTGCAATTTCTGAAGTTACATATTACAATAGACGTTAAAATGTGTACGAAAAAATTTTTTTATGAATAAAAAAAAACAAAATGGCGACGCTACAGCTGACCAAACTTGACTCCTCGGATTTGCGCCGTGCAACGCCCAGGTCCTTGTAGTTATCTGAAATCAACGAACAAAATTTTTTCCATTAAAATATGAAATTCTTCTTTGCATGAACCTAAAATTAACAAAAAAAAGTGAAAAATAAAAATTTGAGGACAAAAAAAAAAAAAACACTTTTTTTTCATAAACAAATTGTTAAAAACAATACTTAATATTACAATTTTTATAAAATTTTAGGTTCATGCAAAGGCCAATAAGTTAAAGAATATCTGTGTAAAATTTCAAGTCAATCGGTTGAAAACTTCGTGAGTTACGCTGCACGGCGCGGAAAAAAACGTGTTTCGAGAAAAACGCCATTTAAGTTTTCGTTCTTGAAAAGTAAAGTTTAGATTGATTTATAATTACCCAAGCTTAATCAGCGATGCCAGGACCATAGAGCAAGCCTTCTACTTCAAGGAAACCTTGGCCTTTGCCGCCAAGTTTTGCGGTTTTTTTTATATTTCGAAGGCGACTTCCCATTCGCTTTTCCACATGGCCCACACACTCACTTTTGATAACTGCAATATCTTCGTACGGCTTAGCATCTAATATAGACTTAAAAGTTTTTGTATCGTCATCCCCCACGTAATTAGTGTAACGAACACCAAACTTTTCTTCAGAACGGAGGAACATTTCGAGAACGGCGTCAACCTCCATCTTTCCCGCCGAGCCTTTGTGATTGATGGAACAATTCTCCATGTGATTTGCGCCTTCAGGGTCGTCGGCGTTATTTCGGAAATAGGTGCATGCATGGCAATAGCTACTTTTTACTACCAAATCAATTACTTTGCCTGAGTAGTAGGCAATAAGTGTCGTTACGCCGTACAATGAGGAGAAGCCGCGCTTCTTCCACGATCCATCACCACTCACAGTTAAATTTAATAACGGCTGTTCCCTCGCCTCATTTTCTTTTTTCTCATCTTCGATCGCATTTTTACTACTCACATTGAACAGTTTCTTGACGGACGTGTGCACATGCTGAATTATTCGATCATAAGCGTGCTGGCTTAGTCCACTGCCGAAATTCATAATACCACAGAATATATTTATTCCTTCTCGAGCGACACCAAGTAAACGCATTGCCAAAACGATTCGTCGGTTTATTTCATACGCGTTGTGTATAAATGGACTTGAGGGAATCATTGTAGTTCCACATTTGCAGGTAACTGTAATTTTGAAGCTTAATCCTTTTTGGCCCGATTCCGCAAATGAAACTTTTTGCTTGCACTGTCTGCACACTAGTATGTCGGCAAGGGCAGAGAAAACGCTAATAAATTCGATTATTCGATAGCAAAAGCTTTGATTGACAATAATATCGTCAGCCGACTTTTTCAATTTTCTCGCCGAGGCGCTCGTCGTTTCGTCGTTTGATTCTTCATCGACGTCCATGTCTGGCACGCTGGAAAATTGATTGCCTTCATATTTTCGACGACGAGGACGGCTAGCACGATAATTTGGATCATCAGTTGGGATCTTACGGCTCATTATTTCAAATAATCACACACTGACGCGATACAATAAACAAATACACCACGTGGCACTAAACCGTATACTAAGAGTAGGTTCTCTCTCAGCTGCTTTTGTGAAAACAAAAATGTCAGTTATACAAGCCGTCAGAAGCGACCCCAACTTTTCAAAAAAGAAACTAGCAAACTTGTTTGGCTTAGAAATTAAACGGTAGAGGCCGTAAAGGGCGCTCGTTCGCTTACCTGCTATCGGTACTTTTGCGCATCACTTTGGTGACTTTCTAGGGACATTAAGGACTTTCTGTTGAGCCCCAAACTTTGAGAATACATTCTTCAGATGCTAAATTAATTTTTAAAGCAAAAAAAAAATGCAAAAAAAAAAATTTTTACAGGAATTTCCCCCCTTAAGTTTTTAGTATTCTAAAAAATTTATTTCAGCATGGTTAACGATTCAAATTATATTGAGATTAAATTAATAATAAATCAATAATATAAGTTATTCTGACAATTAAGTCATAGTGTTCTTATTTTGATTATTCTAACAAATAAGTCTTTGTGTTCCCATTTTGATTGTTCTGACAATTAAGTCATAGTGTTCTCATTTTGGTATAGTTTCTGCTCGCAATATTTTGAAATTTTAGTAAAAAAAAAGGAAAACGAAAGGATGATCATTACAACTTTCATATCACACTACAAGATGTTTTTTGTAATTTTCTCTGTAATGGGTCCTCGTGTTGCAATATCTAATTCTGAAATTACAAATACTTTAAAATATTTTGAAATTTGTGACAATCAAATTGGCAAATTAAAATCTAAATTTAATTCAATTTGGAAAGACATATGCGTAACATAGTACAATCGAATGAAACCTTTTAATTTATAATTTTATATCCATCAAAATCGGCATAATATTTTCGAAACATATAAAAAGATGAAAAATGTGATTAATTTCAATAATTTTAAAGAAGAAAGTATAATACCAAGCGAAACTGATGACATTGACATTTCTGACTTATCTAATGATTGTGATAGTAATGGGTTCAACAGTTTTGAATGGAATACGCAACATCCATGTAATGATAATAAAATTCAATTCAAAATTATTTTATCAGAAGAATAATGGTTAAATATCAAGCCAAAAGAGAAACTCAATAAGAGGAGAGAAATTCATTATTCTTTGAAAAATGGATGGACACATATTTTGTCTGAATTAATCTTTTTATAAGAAAAATTGTCATATTCCTTCAAAATCCAAAAAGTAAACGCGAACGATTATAATGCTACAGATTATATTGTAAAAATAAATGGATTTTGTAGTGATCACAATAGTAAAGCTCAAATTTATGGGCAAGAATTATTTTAGTTCAATGATGATAATATATCGCTTGAATTCGTTACCTTAAATACTGAACGTTTATTACACTCCAAAAAAGATTCGTGTCCAGCACTCGAAGAACGTCGTTTAAAAAAGGCATTTGAAACCATAAAAAAGCCAATTTAGAAGTGAATTAATGAAAAAATATAAATATGACGACCAAATTTTTTTTTATACCAAATAACAATGTTATTAGGGAAATGCGTTTCGAGACTAAAAATGTATATACAGGGTGATTCAAAATAACCCTATTGTCCTCGAAATGACACATTCTTGAATTCATTCTAAGATGATTTTTCCTTTGGCAAATTTCGTTCGAAGCTTAGTTTTTGAATTATTAAAGGAAATAATTAACTTATGACGGGTCGGATACAAGAGGCAGGCAAGTGCGATTCACCGTCAGACGCGGGTGCTTACGCGGGGCGCTTGCTGCGATCAGATGGTCACTACATATGATATACATACTTGCGAATACATACATTCTCACTTTCTCTCTCTCTCTCCCCCCTCTCTCTCTCTCTCTCTCTCTGCCTCTCTCTCTCTCTCTCATTTGCTCACTCACTTGTGGTCATTATTACTATTCCTTTAATTATTAATTACTTTTTATTATTATTTACACTTTTGTTTTAATTATTTAAAAGAAACTACAATTTAAAAAAATAATAATAATTAAAGCAAAATTGTAAATAATAATAAAAAGTAAATAATAATTAAAGTAACAGTAATAATGATTACAAGTGAGTGAGCAAATGAGAGAGAGAGAGGCACAGAGAGAGAGAGAGGAGGGGAGAGAGAGAGAGAAAGTGAGAATATATGTATTCGCAAGTATGTATATCATATGTAGTGACCATCTGATCGCAGCAGGCGACCCGCGTAAGCACCCGCGTCTTACGGTGAATCGCACTTGCCTGCCTCTTGTATTCGACCCGTCATAAGTTAATTACTTCCTTTAATAATTCAAAAACTAAGCTTCGGACAAAATTTTGCCCAAGGAAAAATCATCTTAAAATGAATTCAAGAATGTGTCATTTCGAGGACAATAGGCTTATTTTGAATTACCCTGTATAGCCCATAGCATTTTTAAGTGCATATCAGACTATACTATTCGTATCAGACTATACATTAAAGATTGAAATTAAAGATTGAAGATTGAAATTTGACCAATCAAGGCAAAGAAATTTTAGTTTCTTTTAT
The DNA here is from genome assembly GCF_025532165.1 of Camponotus vicinus. NCBI lineage: Eukaryota > Metazoa > Arthropoda > Insecta > Hymenoptera > Formicidae > Camponotus > Camponotus vicinus. The sequence goes on from NW_028141979.1 coordinate 13,737,628, forward strand.
TCTGAGGAAAGACGCCTTACCTCCTTTGTTCTGAAGACACTGGAGAGACTAATTGACAGCCATATTAGGACACATCCCCTCACTACTCGACCGCTGGCCTTTTCTTAATATGCCTAGATGGCGGGCAGATCCACAGATACTGCCCTTCACCACCTTGTGAGCAAGATTGAGACACAGCTGGCGACAGGAGGGTATGCCCTAGGACTATTTCTGGATATCGAAGGGGCATTTGATACCACCTCATATACAGCGATCAAAGAAGCCATGCACAGGCATGACATCCCTGAAACTCTGATCGATTGGACACAAGGTATGCTATCGGACAGAACTTTGACTGTTGATTACGGAGATAAAATCTTGAGTGGTCTCCCGGCCAGAGGCTGCAGGGCGGCGTTCTCTCTCCGCTCCTGTGGTGCCTTGTGGTGGACGAACTCTTGGTTAAATTACAAGAAGCGGGCCTCCTTGTCTGTGGCTACGCGGATGACGTGGCTGCAATTGTGAGAGGTAGCTTTCTCTCAACCCTTAAGGAGCTTATGGATAAAACACTTAAGATTATTCAAAACTGGTGTCAGGCCAAAGGTCTTAATCCGTCTAAGACTGAGGCTATGATTTTCACCAGAAAATACAAGCCCAAATCCATAGGGCCTCTGAGGCTCCGGGGCAAAGAGCTACCATATACTTCTTCGGTAAAATACTTGCGGGTCCATCTTGACCCCAAATTAAGCTGGAAACTTCATCTTGAAGTTAAACGTAAAAAATTTTACACTTCCATGTGGGCATGTAGAAAGACTACAGGTAAAACGTGGGGCATTAAACCCAGAGTTGCCCTCTGGATCTACAAAGCCATTCTACTGCCCCGTCTCACATATGCTGCGGTGGTCTGGTAGCCCAGGGTGGAAAAGGTGGGGGCCAGGAACCTACTCAAAAGCCTTCAGGGTTACCTTAGGGCGGCGATGGGGGCCATGAGAACCACCCCTACGGAGGCGCTTGAGATTGCATTCTGTCTTCCATCGCTTTATCATCAGCACAGCCAAACTTTCCGCCTACAGATTAAAGTGTCAGGATTGACGTGAGAGTGGAGAGGTCAACATCTTGGTCATACCAGGCTATCGTTCCTCCATGAACACCCATTCTCTCTGCTGCAGGATAGAATACCTAGGAAATCCCAGGTCTTTAAGTTCTTCAAAACCCAGATACCTTCTAGGGAAGATTGGAGTAAACCAGAACAAATCTGCCGGCCAAACTGGGACATCTGGTACACGGATAACTCGGGGGCAGAAGAACGATTTGAAGCTGGAGTCTACGGCTCAAGGACTAACCATGGGGAATCTTATTCCCTAGGGGAGCTGGCCACGGTTTTTCAAGCTGAGGTTCTAGCAATCCTTGAGTGTGCAAACACTTTAAATTTAGTTAAAGTCACTAACAGAAATATACTCATCTGCTCCGATAGTAGAACAGTATCAGAACAGTATCAACGTTGTAGCCAAGACCACTGAGTCTTCGGTGGTTTGGGACTGCATGCTAGCGCTCAACAAACTAGGCGAATCCAATAGGATCTTAGCCTGGGTTCCCGATCATCAGGGAATCCATGGCAATGAGGTGGCGGACGGCCTGGCAAAGCTAGGCACCCCCGAGGTCCCAGCTAGACAGGACATCGGCGTCTCCTTTGCCATAGGTAAAAGACTCATCAAAGAGTCTTTAAAACGGGAACATCTGGTTTCGTGAGGCCAGGTTCAGGGCCTGTTGTCAAGCCAAGCTTCTGCTGGAGCAACCCCTTTCTAAAAGGACGAATGAACTCCTAACCATGAGCAGAAAGAAGCTCAATGTCTCCATTGGCCTACTCACGGGCCATGTGGCCCTCAGAGCCCACTTATTTAATCTCGGCCTGGCCGAGCGGAAAGACTGTCGTCTATGCGACGAAGAAAAAGAGAACAGCATTCACATTCTGTGCTACTGTCCCGCTCTTGCTCTTAGGAGATATACACTCTGAGGTCATATGTTCGCTGAACTCAGCGGATTAGAAAACGTGAGGGTGGGTGATTTATACAACCTTCTTGCAAGGGCCAAGTTGGATCGCCACTTATAACCTCAGACAACCACGGGGTTACAAAAGAACTTTTAGATATAGATGACGTCAGGGACTGATCTAGCCCCACCTGTCTCTTTTACTACTATTACTACTACTATTCTGGGGAATAAATTTTAATTCCTTTTATTCTATTACGGTTCTTGAAACGAGGTTAAAATTAAAAAAGTGAGGAAATTTATTAGAGTATCTACAATTTTATTTGTCAAAATCTAGTAAATCTGTTAACTTTTATAATTTTCATCTCATTTCAAGAACATGATAGGCCTTCTGATTAAAATTTTCAAATTCCAATCTTTAATCATCAATCTTCAATTTTTAATCCACAGTCTAATACGGACTTAAGGTCGCTATAAAAAAGTCTTAAATTGAATATTTTCTATTCCATCAATAGGAATAGAGAATAGATGCTATTCTATCGCTATCGCTATTCCCATCGCCTAGCATTGTGCAACGATCTTTATGGCCTTAAGATGTATCCATAATCTTTATTTAACTTTTAATGAGAAAGAAGGATAAAATTTCACGAATGTTGCGATCGAAACATAGTCAATTGGTTTCGAATGTTTCGACAATAATTAATAAAATCGTTGTCGAATGTCGTAATATCTTGTTGACCAATCATAGCCATCGCTTGATACTTGTAATGATGGAGCAATGTGAAGCAATTAAGAAGCAATCAAGAAGTTTTTGAATATACGTACCGAAAATTATTAGAAATATGTTTGTGAAAATTATAATATGATAAGTTTATTAAAAAAACATGATAAGTTGTTATTATTTCATCAGAAATAAATTAGCGCTTCCAGTGCTGAAAAAGTAACACATCGTGTAAATGTCGCCTATTTGCTTATCTCTTATCTTTTGAAATATTGATAGATGTCCTATCTATCGAATGCAATTATCTAAAATAATCTTCCTCTTTTCTCTCCTCCTCCTTACTTCGTCACCACACCTAGTGGAATTTCGAAAAACTTAACTTTTTATCTCGTATATTTTACTTGTATTTTTTCTATTCTTCTCTTTCTGTTCTTTTTGTCATTATTCTCTATAGTTAGTACCTATATAGTTGCACCTTTGTGCCTTTTATTTGTTTATTCCTTAGTTTTATCTTTGCTATTTTTCCTTCCTTAAAGAACTTTTATATGATCATCATCAGCTTTGCTTCCACAATCCTCTACGAATCCTAGCCAGCTCCAAGAGATCTCTCCATTCCGACCTGTTCCTTGCCCTTCCTTTCCAGTTCTGGACTTTCAAACTCCTGAGATTCGTCTTCACTTGGTCCATATATCTTGCTTTTGATCTCCCAACCTTCCCTTTCCCCATGGGCATCTGCTTACAATTTATTTGATTGGTTCCGTTTTTTCCATCCTCTCCACGTGTCCTAACCATCTCAAATGACCGATTTTTATAGCTCTTACTAGATCTATTTCTTCGCATGCTTGGTACAATTCGAAGTTGTAGCGTCATCGCCATTCTTCTTTTTCATGTACCCCTCTGTAGATACATCTCAGTACTCTTCTTTCAAAAATGCCTAAGAGTCTTTCATCGCTCTGTTTTAGCGTCCAGATTTCTGATCCGTACATGAGCACAGGTCTAATTAATGTTTCATATATTTTACATTTTGTTTTTCTCGTTATTACATTTAATTTTAAGAGTCTGAGGAGCCCATGGTAGGAGGCTAGGTATTTGCTGGCCAGGTATATTCTGCGTTTAATTTCCGCTGACATGTCATTTATTCTTGTGACCAGTGATCCTAGGTAACTGAATTCCTCGACTTTCTCTACATATATTGTACCCATGTATATTACGCTTTTGAAGAGGACTATTTTCTTTCCAATTTTTCTGGCAACGTGCATATATTTCGTTTTTTGGCATTAATCTGGAATCCGAACTTCTTGGCTGCTTCTACAATTGCCGTGAAAGCCTCAGTCATGTGTTGACGAGATCTGGCTATTATGTCTACATCATTCGCATATGCTAATATTTGTACGCTCCTGTTAATAATGATCCCTCTTGTGTTTACTTCTGACCTTCTAATGATACTCTCCAGGGCTAAGTTAAATAAAACACATGAAAGAGCGTCTCCTTGGCACAGTCCCACTTGGGTTTTGAAAGGCCGGGATAAGTCGTTTTGTACCCATACTTGGCATTCAACGCTTGCAAATGTCATTTCTATCAGGGATACTAAATGGTATGGGATATCAAAGTCAATCATTGCCTTATATAGAGCACTTCTGTTTACCGAGTTTTATACGTTCCTAAAGTCAAGAAATAGATGGTGAGTTTCGATATTGTGTTCATAAGATTTTTCGAGGATCTGCCTTAGCTGAAATATTGGATCTATGGTTACTTTGCCTCTGCGGAAATCACTCTGGTATCAGGTTGTCGGAAAAGTCATGACGCATTTTTTCTATGTGTTTCAAAGTCATTTATTTATATAAAGTACAAAGATCAATCAATGATATATTGCCCGTTTTGTTCGATAACCTTTTGCCATCTTTCAGTAAGTTTCATAATTCCTCGTTTATAAAAGGACCTGTCTTTATCGGCGAAAAACTGAACAAGGTGCTGATTTACGGCCTCATCGGAATTGAACGTTATACCACGCAAGGAGTTTTGAAGAGCACGAAACAAGTGGAAGTCTGACGGCGCAAGGTCAGGTGAGTATGGTGGATGTGGCAACACATCCCATCCAAGCTCCAACAATTTTTGACGGGTGATCAAACTTGTGTGTGGTCTCGCGTTGTCGTGATGAAACACCACTCCCTTACGATTAACGAGCTCTGGACGTTTCTGGATGATGGATTCGTTCAAACTGTTCAATTGCCGACAGTACACATCCGAATTGATTGTTTGGTTCCTTGGTAGGAACCAAACGCGCCGTCAGATGAACTTCTTTGAGTTCATGAGGAACCCAAACATCGAGCCTGTTTACGAATCCCAGCTTCTTCAGGTGGTCGTGAACGGTCGAATGATGGATTTTCAATATTTCTGCAATCTCTCGTGTCGTGTAACGTTGGTTTGACTCGATTAATGCCTTGATTTTGTCGTCATCAATCTCGGTGAGCCTCCCTGACCGAGGAGTGTCGTTGAGGTCAAAATCACCAGCACGAAATTTTGTGAACCATCGTTGGCACTGACGTTCTTGTAGAGCATTGTCACCGTAAACCTGACGCAATTTTGCACACGCCTGACGCGCGTTCTTCCCTTTACGGAAGTAATACAATAAAATATGGCGAAAATGCACAGTTTGGTCTTCCATCTTATCCTTGTTGTAAAATTATTAAAACTCAACCAAATCGCTCAATTTTTTTTTTGGAATGAAGCTAGAACTGTCATCTGTCAAATGACATAGCAATAACATAGATGCGAATGACTCTAGTACCTTAAAAATGAACTAGCGCCATCTATTTGCCAAAATGCGTCATGACTTTTCCGACAACCTGATATTTTCCAATAACTTTTTCTACGTAAGGTTGTAATCGATCAAATAATACGTTTGTTAGGATCTTATACGTCACATTGAGTAACATTATCCCCCGATAATTATCACATTTACGTTGGTCACCTTTCTTGTGTAAAGGGACTATTATTCGTCTGTTTCATTCCTTCGGCATTTCTTTCCTCTCTCAGATCTCTTGTATCGTACTATGTATATAGCAGGATCAACGTTTCGCCTCCCTTCTTTAGTAGCTCGGATGGTATCTCATCTGATCCCGCCGATTTATTGTTTTTTAGTCTTATAGCACGTTGTATCTCTTTTCTTCTAGGTGTTTCCTTTTCCTTATCATCTATTTCATTATGTTTCACTTCCTCTTGTCTCACGTTTAGCTTTTCTTCAAAGTTTTCCACCCACCTATTCATTATACTTTCTTTGTCTCTTACAATATTTTTCTCCTTGTCTCTGTTTATTGTTATCCTTGGTTTGAATTCCTTCCTACTTCTATTAATTTTTTGGTAAAATTTTCTTATTTCGGCTTGGGTGTTTATTTCCTCCAGCTCCAGCATCTCGTTCCATGTTCCCTTTTTTCCTTTTATGAATTCTTTTTTCCTTCCTTTTCAGGTTTCTGTATTCTTCGTCGACGCGTCTTGTTCTGCGTACTTGTTGCATATGCATATACACTGCATTTTTGTTATTTCCTCACACTCGTTATCAAACCAGATTTGTACGCATCTCTGTGGCTGCTATTTGCTTTATCGTTTCCGTCACTGTCTTACCAATAATTTCCTTTCCCTTGTTCCAGTACATGTTTATATCTTGGGTTAAGGTTTTCCGTTGGGTTTTCTTTGATTAGGTTTCTTTTAGTGTCTGTTCATAGAGATTTGCTACTGTCGGGTCCTTTTAGCTTGCTAATATCATAACGTTCTCCTTTTTCTCCCCGTGTTTTTTATTATATGTTAACAACTTTTGCTCGGATTTTCGTTTTTACAAGAAAATGATCGGAATTAATGTTAGCCTTTCGTCTGCTTCTGACATCCAGTATATCTGAATAGTGCCTGGCATCTATCAGGACATGGTTTATGGTGATGACTGTGTCACCGTCCGGTGATTTCCACGTTCCCTTGTGCATATCTCTATGCTCTCGAAAAACGTACTAGCTATATAACCATTCCAAGAGATACTGCCATATGTACCAGTCTTACTTCATTCTTGTTATTCGAAATCGTGTGTAGGCTGTTTTTTCTTATTGTTGATCTGTATTGTTTTTCTTATCGTTGATCTGTATTGCGTCTCTTGTCCTACGGCATGCTTTGTGTTATCGATTTCAAAGCTTCGTAGAATTCTTCTTTTTCCGCTTCCGACTTGTTTTCCGTAAGTGCATGGGCGTTTACGAGACTATATTTGAAAAATTTCCCTCTTATTCTGATCTTACATAATCTGGGCAAATATCCTTCAAAATCAATCATTAATTGTTTTATTCTTTTGTTTGTTATAAATCCTGTCCCTAATTTGTGCTCCTTAGGATGGCCATTGTAATATATTACATGATTTTTTTTCTAATATTTTTGTAACCATCCATCGTATTTCTTGGAGTACTTTATATGTGCTCTGTATTGATCCAGGACGTACAGTAGACATCTCAGTGCTCCGACCCTGTATAAGGATCTTATGTTCCAAGTGTACATCTCAAATCATCGTCCTTGTTCGCGAGCAACCGTCGTCTAAGGTCTGTCCGACATTCTCTCCTTTCACTTTCTGAACCATTAGCTTTTTATATGATGAGGTAGTTAGCCTCATGTATAACTCCTAACCTGGAGGGCCGGAGGCTTTTCTGTCGGAGTGGCCTACCCTTAGCCGAGGTATTCCTGTTTTGTGACATCCCTATCTTTTCTGGAGGCTTGCTACGGCTCTATTTAGGGTCTAGACTATTAGTCTCCGCCACTGTTATTGGCACAGTGGGGATATTATTATTCACTAGAGAGATCTTGAGGGACGTGGTCACTCTATGGCGTTGTGCTTATCGGTGCTGTTTCTCACAGAAGGGCAGTCGGAAGACAACATGCAGTGCACGCGAACACTTCCACCGGCACTTATTTGGTCAGCGAACGACCTTTCCGGATCCTCCGTGGCAATCGGTATTGCATCCATTGAGCAAGATACCAACATCGCTCTGGAATCGCATATCACTGTGTTAAAAAGCAGCATTAGGTGTGAGGTCTGAATAGTTCAGTGGTCAAGAGCAATTGCCCGGAAAGCGAAAGACTTGGGTTCGATTCCCGATCCAGCCATTTGCATCTCACATATTTTTCTAGTCCATGAATATTGTTTTCTAGCAATTTTTCGTTGGGCTGAAAAGTGTGTGAATGCTCTCTTCACAGGATATGCGTCGATGCCGTTACCATAGATTCTGTCGCTCGTTGACCAAATGAGCGTATAAACATGTCTGACCTCCTCCCACATACATCCTTATCTTTTCTGGACATGCCTTCTGGGACGTTTAGAAGTCAGGTTTGCTGGTAGAACTGACTCGTTTTTATGAGTTCTATCTTATTTGATAGGAATAATGGGCGTTAACCGACTTTTTCTTCCCTCATCGGCATTGGGAAGCCGCATCGGTGCCCTTTACCAGCCTTCTACTCCCACTTTTACATAATATTTTCACAAAATATGTGTCAACTTGTGTCACCATATTTGATTCCCCCTAGTCTATTGTATTATAATCTCTTCTAAACCCTGCCTGCTCGACTGGTTGATATAAGTTTTGTTTGTTAATCAAGCGGTCAGCGATTAGTCTCGTAGCATCAGCAGTTCGTAAAAGATTATAGGCTGATAGGCCGATAGTTCTCTACACTCGTACAGTCTCCTTTCTTAAACAGCAGTATAATCTCAGCGTTTCTCCACGTTGTTGGAATCCGTTGTTGCCAGACAGTTTGTTTAAGAGGACGAGCAATGTTTCTTCCATCAGTTTCCTTTCCATCTTGAGCATTTTGTTCATCACACTGTTTTCTCGTCGGGTGTCTTTCTATTGTTCATCCTCCTCACGCAGGTCGCAGCTCGTTCATATCAATCTTTGGAACATCCTCAAAATCCACATTTAAGATGTTCTGGCTTTTTTCTTTCGCCATGCGATCCGGCTTTTAGATTAACGTGCTGTATAGCCTGCGGTAGAAGTTTTCGATGACTGTCATAATGTTTGCTTTATTGGTGACGATTTCTCCTTGCTCGTTTTTCAACTTGGAGATCTGTTATTTTTCTCTGGGCCATCTTGGATTGTAGCATGCTGGTTATCGGCAAGGATATGATGAACTAGTTGAGTTTGATGAATGTTGTAGTTCCTCAGGTCTTTCCGAAGCATCAGGAATTTCCTTCTTTATGTTTGTTAAAGGCATCGTATTCATCAGTATCTTTGTTCATTCGTCACCTTTCCTTCAGTAGAGCTATCGTATTAGCATTCAGTTTGTTACTGTGTGTTTAATTTGGTTCGGGTGCACACCTTTTTTGCCGCTTCTTAAACACCGCTAGTGGTTCTCGCAGACAGTTCCATCCAAGTCCATGAATTGCAAGGCTTGGATCTAATTTCTTTTCAATAACTTTCTGATATTTGGAATTTTTTTATTCTAGCATGGCTGAGATTGGGCAGACATGATTTTTTATTAATTTACGTCTTTCGAGCCTAGTATTAATTATGATCTTGGATCTTATTAGCCGGTGATACTAACTGCCTGTATTAAATTGGTTAAGAACACTAACGTCACTCAAATCTCTTTGTTGTTAATAAGGACAATGTCATCGTTCGAGCTCTTCTATGTCCTTCTTTTGGGATGATTTCTTGAAGTGAATGTTCATGGCCTTCTATGCTCAGAAGGCCTTTTATGTTCAAGAATCAGTCCAGCAGTATCTGACTCTTTTCGTTTCTAATACCCAAGCCGAATGGCCCTATGTTTGCCGGATCTGTCGTTGTCTTACCTAACCTATCTTCACATTGAAGTCTCTCATTACAACTACAAATTTGCTCTTCTTAACTTTCTTCGCGGTAAACACGTCCTTATAAAATGGCTCAGCCTCTTCGTCTTCAGCAGCGCTGGTCTTTATAAGCCTTCTACAGGGTGTATTTGTTTTTTAGTTTGATCATGACATAGATCACTCTCTCCGAGATGGCACATGCCATTTTGCTAATTAGTTGAATCATAATCGCTGCTCTTCCGATATGTGAATTGGGGTTTGTTTTGGAACAATAGGTGTCCCGAATCGTTGTGACTTCTCTACTCAAACGCGTTTCACAAATCCCCAGAATGTCCCACCTGATATGTTGCAGCTCTGTTCCAGTTCCTCGGGGCATATCTTGTCTCGGTGCGAATGTTATACGTCGCAAGCAGAAGCTTTCTCTTGGAGCAGATGTTTACTTTACATCTTATCGAATTTGTGCCTCTCTCAGAATTCTGACATAGATTGACGAATCAGTGCGAGATTCCGAGCTTCGCGCTCTACTCGCCTGGAGTAATTGCGTTTTTAAATTCGACATTTTATGTATGGAAGAAGTTAGTATTAAATCACCGCGCTTGCAGAGCGAGTTGGTAATTACCTGGTACGGAAAATATTTTATTTCATCTCTAATCTTCCAGGCAAGCCTGGCGAGATTCTCCACCTGGGGACACGGCGCCTAAGAGTTGCAGGCTCCCTCGTTTAAATGTTTTATAAATGGCTAGATATTTAAACATCCTATAATGCTTAATTTGAAGGATATAAAAACGTCTAATCAACTAAATTTTAAATGTCTATAACAACTAATATCTTTGATTGAAAAGTTATTGAGTCAACATTTGGAATGGCTTGGACGACGAGTGATTGGATGGCAAAGCACTTGCCTACTAAGCCACGAATCTTGGGGTCGAGTCTCGGTACGGCCGCTCCATTATTCTTCTCTTGTCGGAAAAATACTCTACTCTATACCTAACTATGGCAGTATGAGCGGAATTCACCCGCTCCTTGCCAATCAAATGAAAAGACAAGACAAGAACCAACGTTTTTTCAACTGATGATTTTTCACTAGAAAGTGTTTACGGACAAACTCCAGAAAAAAAAATTTTTTGTTTTGAGATCCTAAATTCATATTTCAAGTTTGACCATTTTTACATCCATTTATACATCCAGGAATATGTTGTATACAATTTTATAAAATTATATTGTAATTTATTTTCAAAAGTTGTAATTTATAAAAAATTTTAAAATTACACTAGTATTCTTACACAATTCTTATACAAATAAAAGAATTGATGTATATATAAGAATATATTTTTTAAAATTACACGTACAAACAATACATACTTGGTCATGCAATTTCCATATAACATTTTATATAGAAAATTTAATTATATCTTCGAGATATAGAAGAAAATAATATTTAACAATTTGGCTTTTTTGCGCGAGTAAAATAAATGTAATTTTTTTATTTGAAAATATTGTAAAGATTATAAATGTTTAAACATTTTCATTAAGTTATCGGATTAAATAGAAAAAATTAAAAATGTAATTTTAGTTAATTGTAAAATAATAATTATATTTTAACAACATTGCAGCAATGTTAATTGAAAAAGTATAATCGCGAAAAGCCGATATTTATTTTTTATAAACTGATGTTTTTATAAGTATGATAATTTATATATTAATTATGGACATTCTTAAAATGAATGCCTTGTTTTAATAAATAACAATTATCAAAAAATCATTAAATGATTTGATAAAAAGAAAAATCATAAAAAAATCATTAAATGGCTCAATAAAAAGTAAAGTCATTAAAAAGTCAAATTAAAAAGAAAAGTTTGATCCGTAAAATTTAAAATAATAGAATCAATAATTGTAAAAGCTTTGATAAATGTTGCTTTTTCGCTATGTAATAGTCTACAAAATAAAAAATTTAACAAAAAGCAAATAGAAATTTCATTCTGCTTTTTTCTAAATCTTTTTTATTGATCTTTGATTATATCGAATCAAAGTTATAACTAGAGTTCGGCCGAAATTTTGGTTTCAATTTCGGCCAATTTCGATCAAAAATGAAGGTCTGACTTTGTTTTTAATTTCAGCTAATATTGCAAAGCAATTCCATGACATAAGTCGAAAATGTGAAAGTCGCAACGCGCAGTTCGGCGCTAATTATTACGAATAGCACGATCTCTTTTCCTTAAGTGCCACTGTATAGCAACATCAAGCGTCGAGCGTCTGCGCAGAAAAATATTGCGCAGGATTTTGAACGAGATAGATTCCAGGGCGATTCTTCCAAAAACGATCATGCTCCGATTTGAGTCAAATTTTGTAAATAGGTTCCTTTAAAACGTAAAAAGGGCTTAAAAAGTGCCTTAATTTTCGAGTCGCCAAAAATCCTTCTCGTATACTTCTTTTGTACCTAAAAGGAATCTATTTACAAAATTTGACTCAAATCAGAACATGATCGTTTTCGGAAGAACAGCCGATTCCAGCTCCTTGTGGTAAAATAAATGGTAGACCACACAAAATAAAAAAATTTTAATATGTAATACTGAAAATTAATATTAACATTATCCGTATCATAAAAAATAATTATTATTAAACTAAATATATGGAACATTACTAACAATGCATGTTAGAATCTAATCAACCATTAAAGATTTAACTTTCATGAACTTATAATAATTATAAATTATCAATAATTATTAATTATAAATAATTAATAAGTAGCGTTAATAAATTTATAATTATTAGAAATTTATGAAAATTAAATATGTTTATTTACTGCAAAAAAACTAATATCTCATTCAGAATGCGCAATGATTTTCTGCGCAGACGTTCGATGTTTGTAATGGTATTTTTCTTCACTTGTTAAATGTCTATACTTCTTCCAGCGAGAGAACATCAATGGTTTATACATAGACGAATAAAGTGGGAAGAACATGGCATGCTATTTATATAGGATAAAGTTTCGGTAACCGGTCATCTCCGATTTCAATGAAATTTTGTGAAAAGCTTCCTTCCAGCTTAAAATAGAAGTCTGTAAAAGGAATTTTGGCGACTCCTATAAGAAAGTTATTTTTAACACAAGATGGTAAAAAATATAATAAGGTAAATATATAAATCAGGAAAAACATATGTGAAATATATCTTATAGTTTATAACCATAACAGATGATCTTATAATATATCTATTTTTTTCAATTTTATTAGATATAGATTTGGTAATGATGCTGTTGATTTAATGAAAGGTTGGATTAACACACATAAGAAGATCATTAAAATGAAGGCACAAATTTCTTTCCTAAAGAATTATAAAAAATGGGGTATTATTCTTCCCCATTTGGAACACGTTAAAAATTTAAAGAATTACATTATTCAATCGAAAATCTAGATTAGAGTAAAACAATGTTCGTTTGAATTTTTTTGCGAGCGTTTTAAGAATCGAATTGTGTGATGCTTATAAACACGTACGTTTCTTGGAACAGAATAATTGCATTTGTGTACGTAAAATTTACAACATAGTTCCTGTTTACATTTTAAATTCGTTTTTTAGCAGACAGGGAGTTTACTTCCGCTTTCTCTACCTCAAGGAACGCAACAGACTCGACGAAAAATTTTATAGAATAAAAAATAGTGTAGTCCTCTGACGAATCCCTCCGAATAAAATTATTAACCTCTGTCGCACCTTCTGAAAACAATAACAGTTACACAGCCAAATTAAGGTCAAGGTTTTCCCGCATCCAAAGTGTTCCTGTAAAACCTGCTGTTTATTCCTTTCATCTTATTCCTCATTCACCGGGACATTCAGTCTTCTCTATCCTATTTAATCCTACTTCCTTTTCTCAGCCTTCCAATCCTTCCTTTGTAATTCCTAAGAGAGAATGATTTCTGAATCTTTCCTCGGTTAAAATCCCAGACAAGATACAAGACTTCTTACAACTGGGCGAAAATTTTAGCCTTCCAATGACCATGAATAAAAATCAATATGTGTACGAAATTATCAAACATGTAGAAAAGAATATTTTCAAAATAGATCCTGTTCTGCAAATGATATTAGAAACCATTCCATTTCGATACTAGAAAAATTTGTATCCTCCTCTCCTCCCATTTCACATATTGTCAATCATCAAGGCGTTAAAGCACACAAAAAGTTTTCTGAATTTACACTCTGACTTAGTTGACTAGAACTGATAAGGGGAACGTGACAGTAGTTTTAGATAGAAGCGAATATTTGAAAAAAATGGAGGACATCCTTAACGATAAGAAACATACATATTAATGAATAAAGATCCTGTTAAGAAAATCACGACAGATTTGCGTTCCTTGCTGTCGAGGTGGTTGAAGCACAATTATATTTCTCCGGGAAAAATGAAGTCTCTGTTTCTTAGTGACGGTGTACTCCCACATGCATACGGTTTGCCCAAAATCCATAAACAGAATGTTGACCACCATTGCGCATTATTGTTTCATCGATAAATAGTCCTCTGTGTATGCGTTTGCGTCGTTCTTATATGATATTATATACAATGACGTTCCGAGGACTCAGAGTCACATTGAGAACAGCTTTGAGCTAGTTAAAAAATTACGAGGACAGTCTTTAGATACGCAACATCGGCTTATCTCTTTAGACGTTATCTCGCTGTTCACTAATGTGCCTTTGGAATTGGCCATTGAAGATATCGGAAAGCGTTGGCACCTCATTAGCAGGACTACTGACATCCCTTATACAGAATTCATTGCTGGCATACGCCTTGTGCTCAATTCTAACTTTTTCAAATTTAATGATAAGATTTACAAGCAGACCTTTGGATTTACAAGCACACCGATGGATTTCCCCCTATTCCTCATTTTGACAGACTTACAATTAGTGCTGCAGGATATTGAGGAGAGAGCCATTTTAATAATACCGATTCCCCTTCCGTTCTACTTTAGATATGTCGATGACATTTTACTTGCGGCCCTCCCCCCTTCTTTTCATTCATCAATATAGAATATTTTCAACTCCTTTTATCAGAGATTGCAATTCACTTTGGAAATTAGCAAGAACAACTACATCAATTTTCTTGATGTTTTGATTGAGACGAATGATGGAATTATGGAGTTTGATTGGTATACTAAGCCGACTTTCTCAGATAGATTCTTTAACTTCTTTTCACAACATTCCATATGCCACAAAAAAGGTATCGTTTTTAATTTAGTAGATAAAGCTCTTAGATTGTCTCATCCAAGATTTTTACAGAAAAATCTCATAAGAATCATTGAATTGCTCCTCGACAACGATTATCCGTTGGAGTTCATATTCTCTAACATCCGTCAAAGTTTCTCATGCATTCTGACGCGCTCATGGATCTATCAACTGCGCGTTCTTGTCCGTCCTTGTTTTTCACGATGTCCTGTAGATTGTGAAGAAGTACAGATTTTGGACTTTTACAAAGGAGGATGAGGAATAGAAGGCTTAACATCGTACGAAATTTTAAAATGAAGGAACAGCACTTGCATCACAATAAATTCTACGTTTTTTTTGCGTTTTATCCAGCCAAAATGATATTTGTTTGTACCTTCATTGACTTAATTCGAGAACATAAATGTCTACTTTTACAATTTTAATTTCTGACTTGTACAGTATTATTCCAGTTTCTTTTGCCTTTATTTTCTTTAATTACTTTTTAAATTATTTTGTCTTAATAACTTTTATGTTGTTCAATTAAATCAGCATTGTCACACTGAAGAGGGTCCGAAAAGGACCGAAACGTTTGTATGTATGTTTAGAAATTGATTTTTTAAATTATAGATTTGTTAAAACACGCAATATCACCTGCGATTTTTTGGTCCTAAACAAACCTTCCTTATAGCGTTTAATCTTATTTCAATTGTTTTTTCCTGGATAAATTTTTTTAATATCTTGTAGAAGTTGATCAAACGGATCAATATTAAGTTTACGAACGCGACGACGCCACATAAACTCGCACATATGATCAGCTATTTTATTTGAATGAACACCACCACGAGATAATTGACGACGCATCCATCGCCAAGATGATTCAATGTTTTGCGTATGCGCGCCAGTTTTAGAACCAACAAACTCCTCAGATTCACTGTCTTATGTATGTATCCATTATCACCGAGATTAATATAGCCTTTCCAACAATCTGTGTGAATTTCAATGTCGGATGCGACATGTTTCTTTATTAAACTCAATAAAGTATGCTTGTCTTTTTTATTTTCCATGCAGATTTCTACACGATAGTTGGTTGGATGTCCGCGATGAATCATTGCAAGAATCTAAGAACCCTCTACAACACGACCTCTATAATATTTGCGCCGATCAATTTTGAACTCAATTTCACTATCTCGTTTGGTTCACCAATCAATCTTTGCTCTTCAAATTCAGCAATGCAAGTATGCAGACTTCTCAATATAGCAATAATATAGCAATAAGATACTCTATCTGCAACAGTTTCTCGAGATGTTTCTTGGTTGACAATAATACTGCTTTCACGAATGATTTGGTCGTACGTCATATTTACGGAGAAGCAGTACGTTCTAATCACAAATAGCAGCAGATGTGTGGCATTTTTCGAACCATGTATTTTCTGCAACAGTCGCTCTGATTGTATTTGCCTTTTTTTCGATAACGGAAAACATCACAAATATTCATACAACACTTACACTCAAACAATCATATAACACTTATGCTTTCGACAATATCTTTCCTTTGGTATTAATTCAACATCGCATAGCCATTGTAACGAATCTTTCAATTTATTCATTAAATTGTACAAATTGTACATCGTATTTCGTTTGCACTTTTTTGAGCGATACATATATGTATACTGAGCACAAATGGAAAAATAAACAATCGTCACGAATAACGGCTAGTAAAAAATGTAAACAAATCATACTTTGATACGTGACCAGAATATAAACACAACAGAATACTGAAACTTATGCTGAGAAAGCCTTTATAACACAATATTTGAATATATTATAACTTAAGCTTCTAATAATTATACATCAAAACCCATATAAAATTTTGAAAATACAGACCTCGTTTCGCACTGAAAATACCGGGCGATAGGGGTGAACCTCTGTTTTATTGAATTTAACGTTTTGATAAATAAAGTACGATAATAGACTATGCAGGTCGCTGAAGACGTCGACTTTGCCGAGCTTTAGACGAGTGATTTTTGATGTAAGACGTGTTGTGGTTTTTGAACGATTTTATTTTAATAAACAGGTATAGAGACAACTCGCGACTGATCTCTCTTCGAAGCACACCGCTCCTTTCCTCGAACTCTCGAGCTCTTTTTGTTTACGTGTCTTGGTGTAAGTGTGTGTATTGATGTATACGAGTCAGCTGTTAACAACGCGAAGAAACGAGAGCTATCAGATGTACTGTTCGAAGATTGTGAGAGTTTAGGTCACGATAAGCATACAAACTGAGAAATAAACATAAATTTAATCGATAGAACATTCGAGTATAAGGCGTTATGAGATATTATCACATGGTATGAGAATTTTCGGTTTCGATGAGGATAAAATTATTGTTTGATCTGAATCAATGATATTGTCTGAACATTCCGCCCGCCTTGGCGACTTCATGTTGTCAATACGGAGAGCTCATTAAACCGAGAAAAGAAAAGAAAAAACAAAACAAAAAAAAGGGGGAGGGTCCACGCGATGACACTGTTTTAGCCTTCAGTGGTTGCGCTAGGTAGAGCACAAAGTTTCACTATGGGTCGTTTAAGCGTGGTAGTAGCTGTCTTGAGAGTCACCACTCGAACTAGACCGTCGGCTCTTGGATGGAGTTCAAGGATGCGTGCTAGGGGCCACTTGCTCGAAGGAAAGCGTTCGTCTTTGAGAAGAACTAAAGAGCCCATTTTAAATTGATCCTGCTTGCGGTGCCACTTTGTAGAGGTTTGCATTTGATGTAAGTATTCCGACGACCATCTTTTCCAGAATGATTCTGTCATCTGGCGAAGTAACTGGAGACGCGATAACCGAGTTTGCGGTAGATCCTTGAGAGATGCTTCCGGAACAGTCGAGAGCGCTGACTCTACGAGAAAATGTCCTGGTGTGATCGCAGTGAGGTCTGTAGGATCGTCCGAGAGAGCCGACAGCGGACGCGAGTTTAAGATCGCCTCGATTTGGATCAGGAGCGTAGAGAGTTCTTCGTAAGTCAGAGGAGTGTCGCCGATGATTCGTCGAAGATGAAATTTGACGGATTTCACTCCGGCCTCCCATTTTCCACCGAAATGCGGAGCGGAAGGAGGGTGAAACTTCCAAGTCACTCCATCGTTGGCCAGAAGATTTGCTATGTGAGCCCATTCCTTTGATGACGCCTTGAAGAGTTTTGACAACTCTGAATCTACTCCGATAAGATTCGTCCCGCAATCGCTCGTGATGGTAGAGCAGAGTCCCCGTCGTCCTGTGAAGCGTTTGTAGGCCGCGATGAAGCCTTCAGTCGTATAGTCGGTAGCGACTTCCAGGTGGATGGCGGAGGTGCTGAAGCAGGTGAAGATGATGAAGTAGCCCTTGTACTTTTTGGCGCCTCGTCCACGAAATGTTTTAAGAGTCAGAGGACCGGCGTAATCCACTCCCGTATGGAAGAAGGGCCTGCACGGAATGACGCGTGAGGCAGAAAGATGACCCATGAGCTGTTGACCCGTGGTGGCGCGATGACGACAGCAAGTTACGCAGCGATGGATAAATGAGCGGATCGGAATACGACCGCCGATGATCCAAAATTTTTGTCGAATGGATGTGAGTGTGAGCTGAGGTCCTCCGTGAAGGGTGCGCCTATGATGATGGTCAACAACAAGCGTGGTCAGACGAGAGTCCCGCGGTAGAATGAGTGGATGTTTCACTGAGAAATCCAGATGAGAGTTATAAAGCCATCCACGTAGTCGGAGAAGCCCGTTGTCAAGTATTGGGGTGAGGCGATGTAGCGGACTTGTTGATTTGAGAGATTTGTTGCTCTGCAAAAATCGAATCTCTGGTGAGAAATATGTTTGTTGGGTGAGCCTTACCCAGAAAAGAAGTGCAGATTCCAATTCTGCAGAAGTGAGGATGGTTTCTTGAGAGTGAGCGATAGGTAGACCTCGAAATCGATCACGAGAACGCAGTAGCCATGCAGTGGTGCGGATAAGTGCTTTGAGTGATGAGTATCGATCGAGGAGATCCCAGAGGTTGGATTCGAAGGTTTCGGTAGCCATTGAGCAGATACTTGGACGTTCTTCAAGATCGTCCGTCGCGTTGCAGGTGGGAATGAAAGACGGCCACGAGGTAGAGTGATTGCGGAGCCATTGAGGTCCATTCCATCACAGTTGTTGCTGCTCGAGAAGTTGAGGAGATACGCCTCGAGAGGCTAAGTCTGCTGGGTTCTCTTTCCCAGAGACGTGATGCCAGCGAGAGTTTGAGAGTTCCTGTATTAATGAAACCCGATTGCGAACAAAATCCTTCCAACGAGATGGGTGGCTTCTGATCCATGTGAGTGCGACCGTAGAGTTAGTCCAAAGATGAGTGGATATTTGATGGAGATCGAGCACGTCACGGAGTCGAAGTATCTGACGAACGAGGAGAACGGCAGCTGAAAGCTCGAGTCGCGGGATTGTCATACGTTTGAGCGGAGCTACTTTTGTCTTAGCACTAACGAGCGTCACACGAGCGTCGTCGAGGTCACTCAGAACGCGAATGTAGATGACTGCGGCGAGAGCACTTTGAGATGCGTCCGAAAACCCATGAATCTCGAAAGCGAGAGTGGAAGTTTCGAACCAACGCGGAATGGAAATTGTCTTCACTTTCTCGATTTGCGTCGTGAATTGAGACCAGCGAGATCGAAGCTCTTTGGGAAGTTCTTCGTCCCAGTCAAGTCGGATAGCCCAGAGTTCTTGCATGAGGATCTTCGCCGTGATGACAATCGGAGCGAGCCACCCGAGTGGATCAAATATCCGTGCGATGAACGACAGCACTGCTCGCTTTGTGATAGACTCGGATTTCGTAGGTAATGGTGCTGAGAAAACGAAGCTGTCTGACCTTTGATCCCATTGAATGCCGAGCGTGTGATGTATGGTTCGGTCTTCGACTAGGAATTTCGCTGATGCTTCGTGATGTTGATGTGGAATGTCGGCTAGGATGTCGGGATCGTTAGCGATCCACTTCCTGAGCATGAAACCGCCCGCCGTGAGTATTTCAGTGAGCTGACGAATTTGTTCCTGGGTTTCCGAGAGGGTTGCTGATCCGGGAAGGATGTCGTCGACGTATGTATCGCGGCGGAGGATGTCTGCAGCGAGCGCTTGAGAAGCGTCGGCTTCGAGAGCGAGTTGGTGCAAGCAGCGCAGTGCGAGATACGGAGCGCAAGCGAGACCATATGTCACGGTGCACAGCTGATATTCTTGTATGTCTTCTTGTTGAGAATTCCGCCAGAGAATTTTTTGAAGCGGCCAATCCTCTTCGTGAACTCGAATTTAGCGATATATTTTCTCAATATCGGCCGCGAATACATATTGATGACGACGCCACCGGAGAAGGATGTCTGTAAGATCCGTTTGCAGTTTCGGTC
Source organism: Camponotus vicinus (assembly GCF_025532165.1). Lineage (NCBI taxonomy): Eukaryota > Metazoa > Arthropoda > Insecta > Hymenoptera > Formicidae > Camponotus > Camponotus vicinus. The sequence continues at coordinate 13,757,703 of NW_028141979.1, forward strand.
CGATGTGAAGAGCATCGTTCAATGATAGACCGAGATTCGTTTTTTGAGATCCATTGAATACAACTCGAAGCTTGGTGGTTGAGCTAGCTTCACGAATAACGCCATGATGCGGCAGAAAGAATTCACGTTGAGAGCGGTTAGTTAGGAATGGGTGAGGAGACGCATGTGATCGAGTTCACGATATTCGCGCAGGAAATCGATATAAGAGAATTTGAGGACGGCGTTAGATTTGAAGCGGTTTTCCATTCGGAGCAGGGATCTGAGCGCGGGAGTACGAGAGTCACCGAAGTCTTGTACATTTCTCTTGAACGGCAGCCGAACCACGAATCGCCCATGCAGATCGCGAGAGTGCGTCGATTTAAGTGTTCTTCACATTGAGATTCTTCTGGCGTCATGCTTGACTGAGAGCTAGGCACTAGTTCTTCTTGAGTCCAGAAGCGTTGTAGTAGATCGAAAAGCTCCGAATCGAAGCAGCATTGCATTCCGATAATTGAGATATTGTTTGACGCATGAATCTTGAGGTTGTCGTACGAGAGCGGTCCAGAGAGTATCCATCCGAGAGAGGTTTTTTAAGCAATGGGCTCTCCGATTTTTCCTCGATAAAGACCCTCTTCAAGAACTTGAGCGTAGACATTTGCTCCGAGAATCATGTCAATTTTGCTAGGGGTGGCGAAGGTCGGATCTGCGAGTGGAAGCCCTTGTATATGAGACCACAGAGCATGTTCAATGTGAGCAGGTGGTAGATAGGTTGTCAATTTCGGCAACACAAGAGCGTCGATGTTGAGCGAGATCGCTGAGCTGATCCTTGAGACAATGGTGAGCGAGACGACTCCGTTAGAAACGGTGCTGCGTTGGGCACCGATGCTGAGAATGGGGATCGCTGCAGCGCGATGCGGAGCTTTAACGATTGAGCGGCGGATTCTGAAATAAATGATACTTCTGAACCTTGATCCAGCAGCGCGCGAACATGAGAAAGTTCTCCGTGGCGAGAGCGCAAGGTAAGAAGAGCCGTTGCAAGGAGAACTGACGGAGTGCGACGTACAATGCCTGACTGTGCAGTGTGACTTGATGTTTCCGATCTTGCTGCATCTGTATTGAAAGAGATAGTTGAAGTTCCTTGTGAACTGTTGAGCATAGAGGATGTTGGTTGAGCCATTGCTGCCGATGTTGTCGCCGCGCTGGTCAGTGCGCTGATAGCGGGGTGCAATGTGGTGTGATGCTGTTTACAGCAGATGCGACAGCGCTTTGAGTTGCGACACGCCTTTACTTGGTGCGGTCCGAGACAGTTAAAACATAGATTTTTCGATTTAACGAATTCCTGGCGTTGATCGAGTGGTTTTTCCAAGTATTTCGGCATGACATGATGAGAGATAGTGTTTCGAATCGCACAATGCACACTTCTGTTCAGTTGTGGCGGTAGTAAATGATCGAACGCCAGCGGAAGTTCGAGAGGAAGTCGTACTTGAGATTTGCTGTTTTCGCGGGAGCGATCTTTCAAGGGCCTCGAGAGTGTAGATACGGCTAACGAGAAATGTTTCAAGATCGGCGAAGGATGGCGGGTTGGATTGTGCACCAAGGTTTTCTTCCCATCGTCGGAGAGATTCTGAATCGAGCTTCCTTGTCATCATGAATATGATGATGAGATTCCAGTGACGGACTGGGCAATCGAGAGCTTCGAGGGCACCAAGAGCTTCTTTCACATCGCCGAGAAGTCGCTTCACGTCCGCTGCGCTTTTATCTTCCGCGTTGCGAATAGCGATGCGAGTTGCGCGTCGATGAGGATCCGCTTGTTTTCATATCGAGCAACGAGAGTATCCCAAGCCCGAGCAAAGTTCTCGCCCGAGATAGTTATATTCTTTAGATGTTGCGACGGTTCTCCGGAGAGGCTCATTTTTAGATAATGTAGTTTTTCGATCGCTGAGATATCGGAGTTCTCGACAATCATCGACAGGAATAGATCACGAAAATGACTCCACTGCGAGTAATCGCCCGAGAATGTCGGAAGATCGATGCGCGGCAACCGACGAGAGCGTGTGGTGGCGGAGGAATTCAGCGAGATTTCGGTAGACGGTGTCGTTTGATTTGCAGCTGGATTGAGACTGTCCAGGGTGTTGAGCAAGGCACCATGAGCTTCGATGAACTCCTCTTCGCATACTGAATACAGATCTTCCTTAAAATACGGCAGCTTTCTTTGTTCGCCGGAGCATGATTTGAATAAACTCTCGTGATTATTTTGGAATTTTTCCCAGTTGGCTTTAAGGGCTTCCATACGACTTTGCACATTGCCACGATTCGTTTTGGAGGGGCCGAGTTTTTTCAGATTGTCCACTGCACGTGAGATAACACCGAAGAGTTAATGTTGTCGCTCGATGACACTTTCGATGGTTGCCATTCTTGAGATGTTGATTTCACACAAACTAGCACTATTGGAGAATGAGCTGAGAAGACTAATGCACTCGCGAACGTTTAAGTGAAATTGAGAGTGATTAGGCGTAGAGGAGTCCACGAGTTCGATAAAATCGTTAGATAGAGAATTTTCAAACAAAAGCTATCACCTTGAGAACTCTCGACAAGTTCGGTAGAATTCAACCGAAAACTTATTCGCGTCGATTATCCGCGAGATTTTTCGGCGAATCCGGCTCGAAGGACCAATGTTTTATTGAATTTAACGTTTCGATAAATAAAGTACGATAATAGACTATGCAGGTCGCTGAAGACGTCGACTTTGCCGAGCTTTAGACGACTGATTTTTGATGTAAGACGTGTTGTGGTTTTTGAACGATTTTATTTTAATAAACAGGTATAGAGACAACTCGCGACTGATCTCTCTTCGAAGAGCACACCGCTCCTTTCCTCGAACTCTCGAGCTCTTTTTGTTTACGTGTCTTGGTGTGAGTGTGTGTATTGATGTATACGAGTCAGCTGTTAACAACGCGAAGAAATGAGAGCTATCAGATGTACTGTTCGAAGATTGTGAGAGTTTAGGTCACGATAAGCATACAAACTGAGAAATAAACATAAATTTAATCGATAGAACATTCGAGTATAAGGCGTTATGAGATATTATCACATGGTATGAGAATTTTCGGTTTCGATGAGGATAAAATTATTGTTTGATCTGAATCAATGATATTGTCTGAACAACCTCACTTCGCGCAAAGTTGCAAACTCATGTGGAACCTCGCTTCACATTAATAATATTTTAATAATATTTACCTTATTATACAGGGTGTTCTAAAAAGGTATGTCAAAAATTTAAGGAGATATTCCTCACACCTGAAGGATGAAAAAATGTTATATGGACATAGGTGCGGAAATGCTTATTTCAGGAGTTATGTTGAAAATACTGTTAGCTGTATTACTTACACAAGGAAAAATTTAGGATTAATTATTGTAGACGACAATCGTTTAATTAGGCTTATTTACAAATGCCATCAGTGCGTGATATTCAAGATCTTCGTGACTGTATCACTGCAGGTTTCGAGACAATCCGCTGTACGCCAGGCATTTTTGAACGTGTCCGTGAATCGATGCGTCAACGTGTCACTGCTTGTATTCAGGAAAATGGTGAACATTTCCAACATTTATTGTAACATACTCAAGGTCACATTAAAACCAAATGTAAATAAGCCTAATTAAACGATTGTCGTCTACAATAATTAATCCTAAATTTTTCCTTGTATAAGTAATACAGCTAACAGTATTTTCAACATAACTCCTGAAATAAGCATTTCCGCTATGTCCATATAACATTTTTTCATCCTTCAGGTGTGAGGAATATCTCCTTAAATTTTTGACATACCTTTTTAGAACACCCTGTATATTTACCTTATTATATTTTTTACCATCTTCTGTTAAAAAATGACTCTCTTGTAGGAGTCGCCAAAATTCCTTTTACACGCTTCTATTTTAAGCTAAAAGGAAGCTTTTCACAAAGTTTTATCGAAATCGGAGGTGACTGGTTTTCGGAATTACACCCTTTATACAGGATGTTCCTGGTATCTCGGAACAAAGTAAAGTCATAAATAGATTTTGATAAACTAAACTAAAAAGTCTTTTATTATTTTGCAAAAATCACGTAAAATTTCGAGATATTAATTAAAAAAGATCGGTTAATGCGCGTGGTTAGAAGCGCGCGGTGGTGAAAACGATCTCACTGTATTTTGATGGCGGCGCGCGTTGAAGCGGTGAGTGGGAAGGGAGCAGTGGATGGGCTCTCCGAAACATGATGGTGGCGTGCGCTTCTAACCACGCGCATTGGCTGATCTTTTTTAATTAATATCTCGAAATTTTACGTGGTTTTTGCAAAATAATAAAAAACTTTTTAGTTCAGTTTAACGAGATCTATTTATAGCTTTACTTTGTTTCGAGATACCGGGAGCATCTTGTATATAATATGGCATAGAGGAGAACTTTCTAACTTGAAAGTATTCCATGGTGAGAAATTTGCGCGAAATGGATAAAATGGGAAGAATATGGCACGCTATAGAAGTATAATATATGTATAGACTGTTCCCTCTCTCTCTTTTGTTTCGGCAATATGAAAGGTAAAACTTTAGAAAAAGACACCAGGGTCGAATCGTCTTGACCTTGACATATGTTGTCAAAGTTACTGTCCTGAGTAACATTCAAAAGATTTTAACCGTCGCTCGTTGTTTATTAAAAAGTTATTAACAAAAAACGTATATACAATATGCGACTAGGACTAGACTTTCCATGCAAAGCGAGGTCCACCGCATACCATCCCTGAGTCAGCGCGAAACGAGGTCTATTACTGTATGGTTCCACATGGGTTTGTAACTTTCCATGCGAAGCGAGGAACCATAGACCTCGTTTCGCACTGACTCAGGAGTAGTGTGGAATAGATCTCGTTTTGCATAAAAAGTTGCAAACCTATGTGGAACTGTACAATAATAGACCTCGTTTCGCGCTGACTCAGGGGTGGTGTGGGGTGGACCTCGCTTCGCATGGAAAGTTGTAAACCTACGTGGAACCATACAATAATAGACCTTGTTTCGCACTAACTCAGGGGTAATGTGAGGTGGACCTCGCTTCGCATGGAAAGTTGTAAACCTACGTGGAACCATACAATAATAGACCTTGTTTCGCACTGACTCAGGGGTGGTGTGAAGTAGACCTCGCTTTGCATAGAAAGTTAAAATAACCTTGACCTTCTTAGAAGTCAAATCAACATTGCTTAGGAATTCGTATAGTCGCATATTGCATATAATTTCTAAAAATTCTTTCGTTAATAACTTTTTAATAAACAACGAGCGACGGCTAAAATCTTTTGAATGTTAGTCAGGACAGTGACCTTGACAACATATGTCAAGGCCAAGACGATTCGACCCTGATGTCTTTTTCTAAAGTTTTACCATTATACTACGCATACTACTTATTATCATATATGTAAATAGGGCATGGAGGCGAGATTTCTAGATTGAGAGTTCCATAGGGGGGAATTTGCGCGAGATGGACGAGTTTTCATTCAATCCGTGAATATTCTCGCTGAACGGAATATAGTGTCGGAAATACATTGCAAACATAATTACTCGAATTTTTCTCTCTTAATTGCCAATCAAACTTTACCTTAAAATAGGAACTAAAATTAGTTACTATTTTGTCTCTTTATTTTCATAGTATTTTAGACTTAATGTACAATGTGCTCTTTGTTTCTTATTTTTTTGTTTCTGCTACGAAATATCATTTTATACGAAATATTATTTTACCTTTAATATTAGAGATTTGGCTCAAGTAATCAAAAAATTAAAAAGAAAATGGCATAAGAGCCAACGCGCGGTAGTTGGAGCGCAGAGAAGCAACAACACTTCTTTCTTCTTTCAATATTAATTTATTAAAAAACACATTATAATAACAAAAAGCGAACGTTTCGGATCATCTTTTGATCCTTCTTAAGCGCGATGTTAACAATATATATTACAGATAGTGACGAACTGTTCGTCATCGAATCTCGAATCGACATGAGGCGCACAGCGGCATACTATATTATTAATTGTAAAAAGCGCGGAATCTGATCTGCTGTGACGTCGCATAGCATAACTATAGTATATTTAATTGACTGTTGGAAGCACTTACTAGACCGCGGGATGCAATTTAGCGTCACCTACGCGTCGAAAACAAATTCGTTTAATGTAACGCGTCACTATCTGTAATATATATTGTTAACATCGCGCTGAAGAAGGATCAAAAGATGATCCGAAACGTTCGCTTTTTATTATTATAATGTGTTTTTTAATAAACTAATATTGAAAAAAGAAAGAAGTGTTGTTGCTTCTCTGCGCTCCAACTACCGCGCGTTGGCTCTTACGCCATTTTCTTTTTAATTTTTTTTATTATTTTACCGTTTTTTTATGGCATCATTTCTTGTTTCACGATAAAATAACTTATAATAAAGTACGCGAAGAAGCAAAAATGCAGAAGACAAAGATATTGGTGTAACATAAATTACTTAAACGATTATAACCAGTAATTTTAAATATTGTAATCATAAATTTGATAAATGTAAATCTTTACAAAAGAGGCACAAAAGATTAATATTAATCGCTTAACCATAAAAAATATTTTATCTTTAAAGTATATAAAGATAGTAAATTAAAAAAGATAGTAAAGTAAAAAAAAGTAATCAAAATAACAAAAAGGTAACAAAGTATTACGATGACCACTAGTTTATGTTTTGAGTTTGTTGCATGTCTCATTTTGTTTACTGGATTTTTTATCCTCTTTTGATCAAAGAAAATTAAAAATAAATGATTTTTTTATCAAAGAGAAATAAAAATCTTAAGAAACGTCTATTTTTATATTAAAATATAAAATAGTTTATTTAATTACTAAGTTTACTTATTAATTCAAATTATTATTCAAATAAAGACAACTTAAAAATAAACTTTTACATTCAATAATAACTGATTTTATAATTTTAAAGAGAGATAATGACTTTAAACGTTGCAATATTATCAACTTATTTACTATATATTATATTATTTATGTACATTATTTTTATTATTATTATTATGTTGTATATTATTTTTGTATATTATTTTCTAATATTGTTAGGGTACTTCAAAAATATTTTTATATTTTAATAAGATACTTATTGTTAATAAAATTTTTAGAACTATACATGAATTTTATTTTTCAACAATTTTTTTTTAAATTATGACTTTTGTAAAACTTCTAAAATTTCGATTTCGGTTTCGTAGCCGAAATAGAGAAAAAATCAAATATTTATTTTCGGTCGAAAATAACTAAAAAATAACTAAAAAAAAGTTATTTGGGATATAATTTCTTTTTTTTTTGGAAGAAAAAAGAATTTTTTAATTCTTTTTATGTAGTGCAATTTAATTAAAAATATTTTAAAAATTTTAGAACTTATAAATTCTTATCTTACATCAGTTAAGGTGCTAAGACAAAATGTAGTAAATTTTCCAGCTGTCAAACAAAGTGGTTTTTGCGATCTTGCCATGCAAAGTATTATCATCCGTGCATTTTCCATTGACATATCGTACCAATGACATTCATAAAATGCTGCACATATTTTAGCACTCTGCAAAAATGGAAATTTTATGTAAAGTCAAATTTCTCCCTCTTTCCTTCAATAAGTAATAATAATGTATGGCAATACATAATATGCTAACAATATATAATATACGATATACAAGCCGTTAGGCACAGGTATACTATTATAAGTAAGTAAATAACTTAATTTAAAGGGCTGAACTTCCGAAAACGACCCACGCTCGATTGCAATGAATTTTTGTAGAAACACTGTAAATGATGTCAAATGAATGTCCTTAAACGGATTTTTACCGATTTTTGTTAAAAACATTTAAATAAGGGGGGCGAAACCCACTGTGTCTACGTATACATTTTTCCACGCGAAGCGAGGTTCCACATGGGTTTGCAACTTTCCACGCGAAGCGAGGTGTAATCCGAACCTATGTGTCTAGCTTTTTGATAATGGAGCCCCCCGCAGGGGGGCGGAACCCACTGTGTCTACGCATATACTTTTCCACGCGAAGCGTGTCTCACATATGTTATCAAGATCACCACTCTGAGTAATGTTGTGAAGGTTTTAGTCGGCGGTCATTGTTTATTAAAAAGATATAAACAAAAAAAGTTTCATAAGTTCATTAATACATTTATCGAAAGAAAAATTAATTGTTGCATAATTTCACATAGATTTGTAACTTTCTATGCAAAGTGAAGTGTATCCTGCATTACAAACACGGGTTGGGTTAGGTTATATCTTCCGAAAGTGGAGCCCCCCGCAGGGGGGCGGAACATACTGTACCTACGCATGTACTTCCTAAGATGAAGCAAAATTTACTCTTAATGGAGGTCAAGATTAAGTGAACTTTGCTTCATCTTGGAAAGTACATGGACAGAGTGCGTGGACAGAGTGTTCCGCCCCCCTGCGGGGGGCTCCACTTTCAGAAGATATAACCTAACCAAACCCGTGTTTGTGATGCGGGATACACTTCACTTGGCATAGAAAGTTACAAATGTAACATTTTTCGCGCACAAATAGTTTAATAACTCATCATATTTTGTTGTTAAAGCGAGAAACTCATAGAATTTCATGTTAACTGTACAACAATCTGTCTTGTACTAACTCACCTTTTCTTCAATATTTTCAGTCATAAGAAATATTAAAAACATAGAAGCCTATCATTGTTCCACTATCTGATTTCAATATAAGAAAGGTAAACAACGTCAAACGACAACATAGTTTGTACACGGTGTCATAAAATTACATATTATTCATTAGACATTTTTTGTTTATAACTTTTTAATAAACAATAACCATCGACTAAAACCTTCACAACATTACTCATTGTCAGAGTGATGATCTTGATAACATATGTGAGAATTATTGAAATCGGGAGGTGGTCCGTATAAGTAAATAATTACCAAATATTATTAGCATTAAATGTTTGTATCGGTAAAAATCCGCTTAAGGACATTCATTTGACATCATTTACAGTGTTTCCACAAAAATTTGTGACAATCGAGCGTAAGTCGTTTATTCCTTTTCGCGGTCTCGAAGTGTGAGGGTAGAGGAAGGTCCTCTACTGTTTGGCGATATTCGCAATAATTAACGAAAAATTAATTAAAGAAGATCGGCCAATGCGCGTGGCTAGAAGCGCGCGGCGGCGAAGGCTGTCTCACTGTAACATAATGGCGGCGCTCGGTGAAGCGATGATTGAGGAGGGGAGGAGCATTCGCCGCGCGCCTACACACTCATCGCTTCTCCCCACCCCAATCACCGCACGTCGCCATTACGGCCGATCTTCTTTAATTAATTTTTCATTAATTATTGCAAATATCGCCAAACAGTAGAGGATCTTTCTTCTTAATTTGAGCCAATCTACCTTCACACTTCGGGGCCGCGAAAAGTTTTCAGACACCCTGTATATACAGGGTGTTCGGAAATTCAATCGCCAAATTTTCAGAGATTGTCGCGGGCACCATAAGAATCATTTTTTGCAAATGAATCTGGGGTCGGAAACGTGTCATTACATCGCTACGGCATACGGAGTGTTCGAAAAAGTCGGGACCTCGAAATATCACAAAAAATAGAAGTTTTACAAAAAATTGTTTCAAATAAAAGTTATAGGGTGTAAAAAGGTCTATTTATTGGCGCCATGTGTTTGACCTTGAATGGCGTCGGCAAGGTTACGACAAGGCCACCTTGAATTTTTGAAATGGAACCCTCCACTTTTTATTGCATATTCTTGTAGCTTTTCTCGAGAGCTTTCCAAAACACTATAATAAAATATTTTTCCCTCAAGTACTTTTTGAGTTATAAGGCTTGAAATTATTTCTTAATTTTACATAAACCGTAAAATATCTTGTAAAATATTCATTTTTCGATTATCTTACCTTAATACTTTTATGTACAAAATAATGAGAGGAATCAATTGGTGTAAAGAAAACACAAAGTTGTTTTTAAGAAAAAATATGGAATTGTTAATTGCAAATTACATATTTTTTCTTAAAAACAACTATGTTTTTTCTTTACACCAATTGATTCCTCTCATTATTTTGTACATAAAAGTATTAAGGTAAGATAATCGAAAAATGAATATTTTACTAGATATTTTATGGTTTATATAAAATTAAGAAATTATTTCAATCCTCATAACTCGGAAAGTGCTGAATGAAGAAATATTTTATTACAGTGTTTTGGAAAGCTCTCGAGATAAGCTACAAGAATAAGTAATAAAAAATAGGGGTTCCCATTTAAAAAACGGAAGTTGACCTTCAAATGACCTTGAAAATGACCTTTAATGTCGAATCCAAGGTCACTATTAGATAGCCCCCTTTGTTCCCTACAACTTTTATCGGAGTCATTTTCCTTCAAACGTTGATCCTGAAAAGTTATGAGGGTGGAACTTTTAAAATGGGACACCCTGTATATATATATATATATATATATATATATATATATATATACCCCCCTTTTCTTTCAAAAACTAAGCATTTTAGAGAAAAACATTTTCGACAATAATTGTATGGTTTTGAGGGGAACATAAGATGGTGTCATTGGTTTGACCTTGGATGGCATCGTTAAGGTGAAGTCAAGGACACCTTTAATTTCTTAAATAGAACCACCTATTTTTTATTGCATATTCTTATAGCTTATGTCGAGAGCTTTTCAAAACACTATAATAAAGTATTTTTTCATCAAGTACTTTTCGAGTTATAAGGCTTGAAATAATTTCTTAATTTTACATAAACCATAAAATATCTAGTAAAATATTCATTTTTCGATTATCTTACCTTAATACTTTTATGTACAAAATAATGAGAGGAATCGATTGGTGTAAAGAAAACACAAAATTGTTTCGAAAAAAAAATGTAATTTGCAATTAACAATTACATTTTTTTTTTCGAAACAATTATGTGTTTTCTTTATACCAATCGATTCCTCTCATTATTTTGTACATAAAAGTATTAAGGTAAGATAATCGAAAATGAATATTTTACTAGATATTTTATGGTTTATGTAAAATTAAGAAATTATTTCAAGCCTTATAACTCGAAAAGTACTTGATGAAAAAATACTTTATTATAGTGTTTTGGAAAGCTCTCGACATAAGCTATAAGAATATGCAATCAAAAATAGGTGGTTCCATTTAAGAAATTAAAGGTGTCCTTGACCTCACCTTAACGATGCCATCCAAGGTCAAACCAATGACACCATCTTATGTTCCCCTCAAAACCATACAATTTTTGTCGAAAACGTTTTTCTCTAAAATCCTTAGTTTTTGAAAGAAAAGGGGTGTACGGGTGGTCTAGGACACCCTGTATATATATACACAATATATAACAAAATAACCCTATTGTCCTTAAAATGACACATTCTTGAGTCAATTCTAAGACGATTTTTCCTTTGGCAAAATTTTGTCCTAGGCTTAGTTTTTGAATTATTAAAGGAAGTAGTTAACTTTATGACGAGTCGGATACAAGAGGCAGGCAAGGGTGGCGCGATTCACCGTCAGACGCGGGTGCTTACGCGGGGCGCCTGCTGCGATCAGCTGATCGCTACATATACACACATGCGAATACATACATTCTCATTCTCTCTCTCTCTCTCTCCCTCTCTCTCTGCCTCTCTCTCTCCCTCCCTCACTCCCTCTCTCTCATTTGCTTACTCACTTAAAATCATTATTACTCTTACTTAAATTATTATTTACTTTTTATTATTATACATTTTCACTTTAATTATTATTATTTTTTTAAATTGTACTGTTTTGTTTTTTTTTACGAAAGAGGGGAAAATGCATTTTATGCATACTCACTGGCCGGTCCGGTGAGTTATGTGGGACTCGAGTACCAAGTCGAATGACCAACTCGGTACTCCCTACCCACTAAAAACCCCTCTCTTTCGCGAATTTTCTCTAACACTGTTTATTTGACATCCCGAAATCTGTTTTCACACAACACCAAAGAATAATTATTATTACCTTGTTCGATGCATTGCTGTAATTCCTTGAGAAATGAATTTTCCGACAGATCGTACTTTCACTCAAATTGAACGTAGATATCACGTTCCAAGGGACAGAAATCCACACTAAATAATTAATCGAAAGTTCTTTTTTCTTTTATAAACTGTATTCTTTTATAAACTTCACATAACTCAACATAATCACATTCATTCTATCCCTTGATAAGACGAGAAATACAATTTAAAAAAGAAAGGACAATTTAAAAAAATAATAATTAAAGTGAAAATGTATAATAATAGAAAGTAAATAATAATTTAAGTAAAAGTAATAATGACTTCAAATGAGTAAGCAAATGAGAGAGAGAAAGTGAGGGAGGGAGAGAGAGAGGCAAAGAGAGAGAGAGAGAATGAGAATTTATGTATTCGCATGTGTGTGTATGTAGCGATCAACTGATCGCAGCAGGTGCCCCGCGTAAGCACCCGCATCTGACGATGAATCGCGCCACCCTTGCCTGCCTCTTGTATTCGACCCGTCATAAGTTAATTATAATACTTCCTTTAATAATTCAAAAACTAAGCGTCGGACGAAATTTTGCCAAAGGAAAAATCGTCTTAGAATTGACTCAAGAATGTGTCATTTTAAGGACAATAGGGTTATTTTGAATCACCCTGTATATATATACATATATATATATATATATACACATACATATATACTGTATATGTATATGTATATATATATTTATATATATATTTATAAGAATATTTATTTATAAGAATTATACGATTTAATTTTTTAATATGAAGAAATATATCGGTATTTTCTTACAATTAGCAAATAAGCTTTTGAAGATTTTCAATAGGCTATATCTCTGAAACGTGATGTCCATCTTAACATTTGCATGTCTATAATCTATACGTCATCAATTTTATTTTAAGCTCCAAGTTGATTTTTAATTGTTGTTCGGAAAAAGTGGATTAGTTGCCTATGGATCTATTGGCCGCAATTCTTTTTAATTATTTTTTATTCTTAATAAAATCATGTTCGTGGGCAGGGACGATTTAACTGACAACATTTTTAGAATAATAAAACTCTTTTAATAATTCTCCTTAACGTGTTGAGTACATGTTCGTAAGAAAGATAAAGGAAATTTTATATGTGTCGTAGAATGTTAATTTATGGGAGAAAGTTTACCGCCATCTAGATATATTATCGTAGGAACGCATCACCATCAAATACGTGAACCGGTGTCCTCAACAAATCATTTATCCCGAACTTGTTGTACAGGGTGCAACAGTAAAATCCGGGCAAAACAAATAGCTTATTATAACAATAGTTTATTAGTCAAAAACTTAAACTTACAAAAAAAGTTTTTATATGTCACCTAAAGGATTCTTTTTAAGTTCTGTTATTCAATGTAACTCCTTTTCGTTTCGATCGATGCCTCAATTTTCTGTCTGAAACACGATGACACTTTCTTTAACTGCTCTCGGTTCAAATCCGCAAATGCTGTCTCAATAGCAGCCTGGATGCTACGTTGAGGTGCCTCGACTTATTAGTAACTCTTTTTATAACACTCCACACGTAATAGTCCAAAGGATTTAAATCTGAACTATTGGGAGGCCAGAATTCCTTGGAGCCAAAACTGGCTCTCCGACAATGTGGACATGTTTTGTCTAAGGAATTCTGGCCTCCCAATAGTTTACTAAATGACTCGTGTACGCTGTCCTGCTGAAAGATATATGGCCTCCTGGAAACAGTTTCCATCCACGGTTCACTCTCGGCTTCGTTCTCAGAATCCGTAAGTAGACCTCCTTTGTGATTGTTTCTCCCTTTTTAAATAAATGCGGCGGCATGACGTCATTCTCACCGGAGGTGATACTTAGGATGTGAACATTGGCCGGAAACTTCATCCTGGCTACTACGGGGATAACATCAGGGTCATACATGGTCGATCTTGGGTCCTCGAAAAATCTAATTATTTCAGTTGGCGATCTTCCAGCGCAAAGACCTTCAATAATCGCAGCTCTTCAATTATATTCCGCACTTGATCTCACTCGGACTATTTCGAAGTTATACATGTCTTACACATGCGTATGACCTATCCGAACATCAACAAACACCTACTGTTAAAGTCAAATATAGCGGGAAATTCAAATTGTACTTTGTCCGGATTTTGCTAACGCATCCTGTATATATTTTAATTATGGGAAAATATTTATAATTCTATATAAAACTAGTTAAAAGATTTATGTTCAGGAAAAAATAATCGATTTGATCGATCGCTTTGATCGATAAAATAAAATAACCGAGCTCACACTTTAATCTTTTTACACATTATAAAACATACAAAAAAATTACATTATTTTCACGACTTTTATTTAAAAACTACGATAAATATTATAATATAATATTTTATAAGCATAATTTAATAACCATAACATCTTTCATTAAATGATAAAGTTTTATTAAATGATAAGTTTTTATCATTCCTGTGTAATAGATCACCGGCTTATTGTTCGGTTTTGACAATATTTTTATTTTAAACGAGGATCCTTTTTGCATCAAGAAGATATTTATTAGATTAGATTTATTTATAGTTAACATTTATTTAAAGAATATCCTAAAAAAATTAATTGTATGATACAAAACTAACTTAAAATACATTACTTATATTGTCTTAAAAATTCATTTTCAACAACGAGAATTAGTTTTAACTTTTAATCAGATTCTCTTTGAGCAAAATGAATTGGCAATTAGACTAAATAAATATTGAAATTAGTTTCCGCTACTGAGACATTTAAAAATTCTATAAGCAATGTAGTAAATACTATATAGCATAATACTATATAGCATAATACTTGTGCCTAATGCTTATGATCGAAACATTTTTATTTATTATTAGATTTATTTAAAAAATATTGTGTTGACACAATATATATGTATTTACTTTAAAAAAATATTTTATATAAAGATACTTATATAGTATGATTTAGAAGTAAATATTCAGAATACTTATAAAACAAACATTCAAAATGATTTATATTGCAGATACATAAATATAAAGAACAATGTTAAAAAGGACAACTTTTTCTACTCCTTAAGGAAATGAAGTAATCCATTTGAAATTCAAAGAAAACATATCAGTAATGATTTAAAAAATGACTAGAAACCTTACAAATCTAAAGGAAATTATTGAGAGACAATGCTTGCATTGATAGTATTATTTTAGAAGATAGTTATACAGTGATGGGAAAAAGTTCCGGAACGGTTAAATAACTTTTGAACGGTTCAAGATAAAGGGCTAAAATTTATATGAGTTCAATGGGACTATAATATCGATCGTTTAACGACAAAACCCCTCATCCAGCCCCCAATGGAGGGCAGGGGGCGATGGGGGGGCGAATTTTTGTAATGGCACGGGGGGTCGAGTGACGGCTCATTTGAAAGGGTTTTTCAAGACGAATACAACGGATTTTGGAAAAGTTCGCTACGATTTTTTTTCGCGGACTTATGATGATTTAAAAGTAGTCGGTTGCGACAGCCCACGAACGGACGGGATAAAAATTTCCATGGAATTTTCCGGTTTTGTCGTTAAACGATCGATATTATAGTCCCATTGAACTCATATAAATTTTAGCCCTTTATCTTGAACCGTTCAAAAGTTATTTAACCGTTCCGGAACTTTTTCCCATCACTGTATATAATAAATTAGGAAAATATATTATTAGGAAAAATTGCTTTTTTAATATTGTTCTTTCATTAATTGTTTTTCTATTTTTCCAAAATTACCTCAGTTAGAAGATTTTCACCAACAATACAATGAGCGTACAGTATTAGCAGGACTAAGAATTGGAATATCAAAAAGGTAACAAGTATTCCTCTCTCATCCTTAGCAAAATTCTGCACATAAAGAAAATTGAAATAAATTATTGTGAAATAAAAGAAATATTTGATTGGTATCTTTAAAAACTTGTATATGTAAATCGATTTTTATATATTAATTTTGTACTGGCAACTGAAAAAATAAATATTTTCTAATCATTATTTAATGACCATAACATCTTTTATTAAATAATAAAGTTTTTATCACTCTCTGGTAACAGATCTAGCTTATTGTTCATGATTTTGACAATGTTTTTATTTTAAATGAGGATCCTTTGTACATCAAGAGAAATGTTTCTGAAATGTTACACGCGAAACAATAAAAAAAGTCTTTTACTTTGCTGCATTATTGCTGTAAAATTACGGCAATGTTAAGGTGTCCATTTTTCATAATATTGCGATGAAACATCATAGTAACATTGCCATGTAATATTTAAAAGAATGCAACCATTTAGTTATATTGCATAGAATATTTTTGTTTCTGATAAACGAATATTTTGAAAACTTATAAAAATATATAATTACTTACACAAACTTATAAATATATATAATATAAAATTTGGTCAATTAAACATTTTTGTGTCTCTCAAATTAGATCTTTATAAGATATTTAATTAAAGGTCCATTAACCGTTCATGAAACGTTTGAAAACGTCTATTACTATTTTTATTAAATGTTTCTTATTAAAATGTTTATCTCGTAATCTATATATAACTATCTTATACAAGGAGTTCCTGTACACTCATTGCTCCTCCCCTCTCCAATCATCGCTTTGCCATGCGCCGCTATTATATTACAGTGAGACCGCCTTCGCCGCCGCGCGCTTCTAACCACACGCATTGGTCGGTCTTTTTTAATTAATATCTCGAAATTTTACGTGGTTTTTGTACAATAATCAAAGACTTTTCAGTTTTATGAGATCTACTTCTGGTTTTACTTTGTTTCGAGATACCGGGAACTCCCTGTATACACTCAGCAATAGTAATACTTTAACCCTTTCGTATCTCCGGGACATATATGTCCTACCTACGAAAAAAAGTCATAATTTTTAAACAAATAATCCTATCGACTTTTACCTTGGCTTGTTTTAAAGAAGACGGTTCAAGCTACATGTAAAAAAATCGCGCACTTTGAAATGTAATGTTTACAATAAAATATAATTATCTAAACTTTGCAAAAAATCAAACTTTTAGAGAATGAAGATTAACCGTATATCAATCGAAAAATCATAGAATTTATGCGCTAATTATAAACTTAAAGTTTTATTTAAATATGATTACAACTTTATTATGATAAATATAACAGTTTATATGTGTAATCAAAATGTATGCGAAGTAAAACGACGCGTGCATCCGAATCTCACGGCAGATGTGTGGCTTGCAAAAAAAAAGTGTATAATAACGCTACAAATCGAACATGTGTGTGTGTGTGTATATATTCAGGAAAAAACATAATACATATTTAAAAAAATAAAATCGAAGCTCAGATTTTAAATATATTGATATTTAAGCTTTTCATAGCCGCCATCTTCAATCTGCCATTTTGAATTTAAATTTTGATGGTAAATTTGGAATCAGCACTCCCAAAAAACCTATAAAACTTTATATAAAACACATCTCTTTTTGGAAAGCAGGAGAAAGCCTTACGAAAGGGTTAATACACGCAACAAATTTCTCATTTATCCGTCTTTAATTTCAAATAATCTGTTTAATATTCTGAATCAACAAGGAATCCAGATTATTAAATAAATTATTTTAAATTAAGTCAGTTTATCAAAAATTTAATTGATAAAAGAAGAAATATATTTTAAAAATATGTTAGTACCAATCCTTTACCTATTTCATGATGAAAAATTGAATACGAGTTAATTAAGCTTGGTATCGCTGCGTAGCGGCAAGCGAAGAAATATGTATCATATACTATTGTATATTTTCGCTATTTTAAAATATTGCTACAATATTGCTATAGTAATATTGTAAAATAATATCTTTGTAATATCTTTGTCACATTACACTGTAATGTGCAACTTTGTAACATTGTAGCAATGTTTTTGCAAGCTTCTGCAGGAAGACACAAGATTTCTTGACCATCCTATTTTCTCATTTAGGAGATGCGTGTATAATCTTGTGTTTCCCATTATTTATTGATTGAAACGTGTTCGATATTTTAATTTTAACGATATCAATAAATGAGGAGATGGTCGTTATTGCAGTAGCAATTAAAATAAAAAAAAATAGCGTGTGTCTCACCCAACAAAAGGAAAGAAAGAAATAAAATGTTCAACTATTCAACTTGTGGCGTCTAACCATACGTCACAAGCGCCTGCCGAGTAATAACATGACATGCGACAACAAGCGCCTGCCGGTAGACTACCACGCAGCACGCGCTACTGAAAATTTTGACTGAGCGCAAGGGAATTTCCCCACGATCCTCGCGCTTCGCTGCTAGATGCACATGAGCAGGTTCCCGAGAGTGAGATACGGCAAAAGCAGTATATAAGGCCGCATGCAGCACCAGGCCGACGAGTCACGGCTCAGTAGTCACACGATTGAGTTCGCTCTCAGAAGACGAATAGCCGCAAACTCCTAAACTTTTAACAGAGGAGCTCACGACTCCTCACAAATTTTTGGAGGCGGAGCCCTGAGCTTCGCAACATTAGCAGACGGCGAAGCCGCATACAGCCGCATACAGCCGCTCTCGACGCCCCAATCATCAAGACCGATTAGACCGCCGTGGAATGAAGACGCTATACCGACAAAGCGAATTTCTTTTGAGTTCTTGCCTTGAATTTGCAGCCAATTACCTTGGAGCCACCGTGTCTGATCAGACCTCCTAGACAACTGCTGGAAGTATGGGACATGCGTATAAGGCGCTATACTTCAACAACAGGACCACCATAGTCCGTTCCCGAGGCGCTATCACCGTTGCCGCCTTCACCTCAACCCGAAGAGAATAAAGGAACATAGACGGCCTCATTAAGTCGCGTTCACAGGGGAACGCAAGTCTGCAGTGCCACAGTCACAGTCGATCAAGGTACTTAATCAGATTCCGATTGGGAGACCATCAGTAAGACAATAGCCACGCAGACAAAGGAGGCAAAAGACGAGAACAATAACTGCTTGGGATCATTAAAGGTTACCAAGACGCTTCCCCACATCACGTACAGGGAACGTTTGTAATCCGATACAAACGGCCCTTTTCTGGGCCAGATAAAACCACTCCACTTGTAAATAGTTGTACATAGAGGAATAAAATTGTACATAGATTATACACCACACTCTCATTATTGTGCGGATTCTTCACTACCGCTTCCTACTTGCGAGCGTCCTAACACGCAACAGCGCTACAAACTATTCTCCATTCCCTTATAATTCAATTTCTATATTAATTCAACTTCTTCATCTCCTTAATAGAATCAATTTTGTTTTGTATATTATCTTACATGTGTGAGGTATGCCCGACATCCTCCCTACTATTTTCTTTTTGTGCTCATTTGACGTTTGGATGCTGCAACAATCATCTCGTAACTTAGATAACAAAATATCGTCATTATAACGTCATTTTTTAATCACTGATTACGTCAAATTCGCTTTTAAAATAATGTAAAAATAATATTAAACTGACGGTCTAAGTTATAGATCATTTACGTTATATCTATGACGACGAAATGATACTTCTCGAATACAAAAAAATGACATGTATGTATATAACATAAAATTGATGGATTTTGATTAAAAAAATTTTTTTCAAAATTTATTATTCTTCTGATAATATAAATCTATTAGATTTTTAATTCTTTATCAAGTAAAATAAATTTCGTCCGGTTGCCTTATCAATGGGTAAGTTTCGGTCCCAAGTCCGGATAAAGAAGGAGAATTGGTTAATATTTTAACCCCGTGAAAATCCAATCGTTAAGAAAGCCGAAGGAGAAGAAGCTGGTCAGAATGTAAAGCGACAATATTGTAGAAAGATTTAGGAGAAAAAAATTGAGTAGGCCAAGATTCATCCCGTTCTAACGTTGATGATAATGATGATCAAGTAGAATAACATTATTCTATGACTTTTTTGGTAAATATAACAAATAATAGTGATAAATAATAAAATAATTAAATTTAAATAACATAATTTATAAAATTCAAAATTTTATTTAAATATGCAAAATATACTTCAATTTTATATCTGAAGTACATGTGAAAAACGGGAGATAATATTTTCACTCGTTAGATATTCATCTGTCTTCTCTATTTTCAAACAATTACTTCAAAATCTAAATAATCCTTCGTGTTCGGATTATATTAGAAATACTGAGAGGGCAATATATTACACTTTAAAAAAAATGTTATTAACTGTGCTTTGCAAACTTTACATATTTTCATGAAAATAATTTGAATACGATATAGATAGCGCATAATGCATAGCAGTAAGTGAACAATTTAATTCAATCTTAATTTAATTTAATACACATCACAATGTGTAGTAATTCATAACATGCACAAAAACATATTACAATCCAGATAGCTCCAAGTTATTTAAAAGATGACTACAAGATATATTTTCTATAAAGTCTTTTAGTGAGAACATATAATCAACGAATACATGACTATTACACAGCATATGTCCTATTGAAAGTCATCTTATAGTCTGATGATTAAAAGATAGTTAATTAGATCTTTTAATTATAATTCCATTGTCTGATTATAATTATTCTAATAATATATTATGGGGTTAAAATCCAATAAATGCAGCTTAATACACATAAGTATAACAAAATTGAGTATTACAAATATTTTTGACATATATACAGGGTGTCGCAGACCACCCGTATCAGCCGAATATCTCAAAAACTGAGCGCGGCAGACAAAAATATTTCAGACAAAAGTTGTAAGGTTTCAAGTAACGCATTACATGGCGATATCAGTATGACCTTGAAGAGTGTTGTCAAGGTCACGTAAAGTTCACCTTGAATTCTGTAAACGAAACCCCCTATTTTTTTATTACTTATTTTTGTAGCTTATCTCGAGAGCTTTCCAAAACATTATAATAAAGTATTTCTTCATTGAGTACTTTTTGAGTTATAAGGCTTGAAATAATTTCTTAATTTTACATAAACCATAAAATATCTAGTAAAATATTCATTTTTCGATTATCTTACCTTAATACTTTTATGTACAAAATAATGAGAGTAATCAATTGGTGTAAAGAAAACATACAGTTGTTTTTAAGAAAAAATATGGAATTGTTAATTGCAAATTACATATTTTTTCTTAAAAACACCTATGTTTTTTCTTTACACCAATTGATTCCTCTCATTATTTTGTACATAAAAGTATTAAGGTAAGATAATCGAGAAATGAATATTTTACTAGATATTTTATGGTTTATGTAAAATTAAGAAATTATTTTAAGCCTCATAACTCAGAAAGTACTTAATGAAAACTAACTTAATTTAGTGTTTTGGAAAGCTCTCGAGATGAGCTGCAAGAATATGCAATAAAAAGTAGGCGGTTCCATTTAAAAAATTGAAGGTGACCTTCTCGTGACCTTCAAACGACTTTTCAAGGTCAAACCGATGGTACCCTCTTATGGCCCCCTCGAAACCATACAACTTTTGTCTGAAACATTTTTGTCTTAAACTTATGGATTTTGAGATATTTCAGTGCGTAGATTAAAATGGCCTACCCTGTATATATATGTATTTTACTATTTATAATTTTTAAAGCAAAATGCAGTTCAATATAAGAAACGCAATAATGCTGCTGTTTATTGCCGCTACTTTTTATTTGCCACAAATTCCTATTACAAATGAAGAAGTAGAAGTAAAAGAGAAAATAGAAAATATGCTGCAACAAATGTATGAGGAAAAATTTGAAATAGATGAAGAAGATTCTCTTGATTTTCAAAATTCCTTTGATATATCAAAAATAAAATTAGTAACAAACGAAGAAAGAAATGAACAACAAAATGCATCACATATTATGTAAAGGAAACGATATGTAAAAGACAAGTGACATTCCGATTGAATATAAAAAAAAATGCTGTTAAGTTTTGAAAATCTGCTATTTAAGTTAAAAGAAAATCGTTAGAAACTATGAAACATAAATTCGGAAAGTGACATCACTATGTCAATTACGAAGATGAGAAAAACATGTGAACAGAGGATTAAACTGCAGAAGTTAAAAGATATTTCATCATATACATTAGAAAAATTCCAAAATAATCTAGAGAAAGATGTTATTATTCATAATATTGATGTTGCTCGATAGGACTTCAAAGCGCAACAGGAGATTAATTAGGATTTACAGTATCAAGAATATCGGTAAGTAAATTTAAATTGGCACATAATATTGTTTTTCGTAGTCACAAAATTTGTTATAAAAAAGATTATAAAATCAAAAGAATCTCTAGAAGTAGAAAGCAATAGATTTATCAAAAATGTTAAATATTATCGATTCTACTATCGGGTCGATTCCCGATCCAGTCATTTGCATCTCACATATTTTTCCAGTTCATGAATATTGTTTTCTAGCAATTATTCGTTGAGTTGAAAAGTATGCGAATGCTCTCTTTATAGGATATGCGTTGATGCCATTGCCACGGATGGATTTTATCACTCGTTGATCAAATAGGCGTATAGGCAGGTCCGACCTCCTCCCACATACATCCTTATCTTTACTGAAGGCTAGCCACGGCCCTATTTAGGGTCCATCCGCCATTATTATTGGCACAGTGAGGATATTGTTAGTCACTAGAGGATCTTGAGGGATGTGATCACTCTATGGCGTTGTGCTCGTCGGTGCCGTTTTTTACAGAAGCCAGCATTCAGTGCACGCGAATAACTCCACCGCACTTATTTGGTCAACGAGCGATCTTTCAGAGGTTCTCCGTGGCAATCGGCATTGCATCCATCGACATCGCTCTGGAGTCACATATCACTGTGTTAAAAACCGATATTAGGTGTAAGATTTGGATAACTCAGTGATCTAAAGCAGTTGCCTGATAAGTGAAAGACTCGGGTTCGATTCCCGATCCAACCACTTGCACCTCACATATTTTTCTAGTCCATGAATATTGTTTTCTAGCAATTATTCGTTGAACTGAAAAATGTGTGAATGCTTTCTTGATAGGATGTGCGTCGATGCCGTTGCCACGGATGGATTCTATTACTCGTTGACCGAATGGGCGTATAGACATGTCTGACTTCTTCCCACATACATCCCTATCTTTACTGGATCAGCTCCCTCTCCCGTTTTGCTGAGTATCGCGAAACCCGGAAAGAGACTCACTCTCTTCCGTGCAAACTCTCGATCATGTAACACACACACGTAAACCGGCACTCTTCCTCAAATTACTTTCTATTATTGTCTTCCGTCATTTGTAAGAATAAAATAATTATTTATAAAATTTTTAAATAATAATTTTATTTCATTTTAAACAAGTGCATGTCGTATTATGTACCTTCTTTTAAATTTTCGTTCTTTACGAGATGTCTGTTTGAATAAAGAGGACGAGTACTTTTAAACATCTATTTAATGACTTTTCCTTTGACCTTAAATGTTTATTTCTTCCAAATACTAAAAAGCGTTTCTTCAATACTGCTGGAAAAGTACAACAAACAATCTTTCTTATAAATGATTTTAAAAAAATTATAAAAGTAAAATTTTAAAAGAGATAAAAATATTGATATAGATATAGATATAGAAATATAGATATTTTTAAAATATCAATACATACATAAAAAAATCGCGACAATTAATAGTACACGATAAAATATCAAGTATTTAAGTCAATAAAGTTAGCGAAAAGAGCATTTTATACTATTACTGCCCCTCTCATGTTTACATTATGTACTTCAAGCATTTTCGAAATCATTAATCTTTGACCTTAAATTTTTGTAACATTTTAATCTCTTCGGCTGTACTTTCAAAAAGGACTCTCTTCCGATTGGGATGAAACTTTATACATAGCTTCGAAAGATCATATTAAGGTCAACTGTAAAGGTCGCACAATTGGGTTTTCAATTGAATTTCAATTTAAAAGATCTAAAAAAAGTTATAAATAAAAATATTACGCAAATTAGTAAAAATCCAGAAAAGAACAGAAAATCCCAATGAACTTGACTTTGACATATGTTCTCAATGACTTTGAGTGATATTTAAAAGGTTTTAGCTGCCCTTGTTTATTCAAAAGTTATTAACAAAAAAGTTTTGTAAATATAATATATTTTTTGGATATCATGTGCATATTGTTATGAACTTAAGATACAAGGCGATGTGGGATAAATCTCGTTTCGCGTAGAAAGTACATGCGTGAATACAATAGGTTCCGCCCTCCTTACGGAGGGCTCTACTTCCGAAAGATATAACCCAATCTGTTCGAGAAAGTCTGTATCATATTATAAAGTCGTTAAATTTTAGAATCTTCTCGAATATTCTCGAACGAAATGTTATTTTTGCGGACAAAGGCAGATATTTTGATTTAGTTTTTTCAGGCTCTACGTCAAAAAGTCAATATCTAGATCAAGGCAAACAGGATATCGTTGTCGATCTACGATTGGTCGAAATAATTGAACGATCTGGCTCGATGCCTTATTTGGATAATTCGCTACCGGGAACCATATTCCTTGTTCTCAAAAAGATTCACTGTACGACCAGAAGTCACACGGAACACACACGTTCTTCTTGGTCCGTAAAAATATGACTTGTCTCGTGAGCTGAAGTTCGAAACGCGCTCGGGCGGTCCGTGAGAGTAGATTTTGTTTTCTTGAATAAAAATAATTTAATACTCTCTACGGACTCTTGTGATTTCATCTACCTCTCTCACCGACGAAAAAAATAAATATTTTTAATGCAGTCGTGTGAATCGAAGGCGCGGCTACACAATCCAAACAACATATGTCAAAATCAAGTTCATTGGGAATTTCTGTTTTTTTTTAAGATTTTTATTAATTTGAGTAATATTTTTGTCTTTAACTTTTAAACAATTGAAAATCCAGATGTGCAAACTTTACAGTTGACCTTAATATGATCTCTGGAAACTATAAAGTTTCATCCCAATCGAAAGAGTGTTCCTTTCGGAAGAACATCCATCTCTTCTACAGATTCAAAATTAAAACAATAAGAAAAATAACAGCTACGAGATTGATGATATAAGATACTAATTCTATTTCGGTAAATGTTTACTTTAGGTTATACAACACGAAAAATTTTTATTTTGACATATATTGTAGAGGATATATTTCTAAGTAATACACTGTTTAAATTTTGCGGTGGTCTCTCTTTGTTCTTGAGATATGCGATTTTGAAATTTTATACTTACTTGTATCATCTTTTCCTTATATCGTATTTATGTGATTATCAAAGGATTAAAAAAAATTTAATTAAATTAACAAAAAATACGTAAATGATCTAAATAATAAATCAATAATAATAATAAGATAGGCTTATTTAAGAAAAGCGCAGGTGGTATTGCGTGACATAATATTCTATAATTTTTAAAAAACAAAATTCTAAAAATACAAACGTTTCGGACCCTCCTCAGTGTGACATAACAACTTAATATAACATATGAAAGAAATACAAAAATAAATAGATGAAAAATATGAAATACAGGTCGAAAGATAAAATTGTAAAAGTAAACAACGATATCGGTCAAGTCGGAGAAGATACCGCTAAAATTTAAAACAGAATAATCCGCAAAATTTCGTGGCGCAATACGTTGTCCATTGCTTCTAAAAATCGCACGATGTTACATTACATTCCTCACCATCCTTCGCAATATACGACAGTCAGTTTTTTAAATATGCAATACCGTTAGTTGCTCACAAAACCATTGGCCACCAAACTCACGCTCAAACCTACCGAAATCCATCCAACATGACATTTTGTCAAAGAACGCACGTTAGAGAAAAGGATGGGCAGGGGCAGGGGCGCGCCGCGTCGCGCTGATTAACCGTTAATTTCGAACCGATCAACGGCCGAAGCCGTCGGCAAGCCGCGCCGACGACAGTCGAGGGCGCCCGAAGAGCCCTGGGTGAGAACCCCCGCGCCCGGCTCCGCCGCGCCCCACCGAGTGGATCCGTTCCGCACCGTTTTTCCGCCGCTCGGTGGGGCATCCCGTTTTTACGCCGAAGCGGGATTAATTACCCGGGGTATAAAAAGGCCCTCGACGTTATCTCGGCACCCAGATTCCGATTCCGCCTGCGATAGCAAGCACGATCCGAACCTAGAACCGATCCTAGAAAACGCCTAAAAGCGCCGAACAGAAGGTGGAGCGAACTCCTCCTCAGCCGAGTACTCTTGGTTTCGGGCCTAAGGCTAAGATCCAGAATTACATTTCAATTCCGCCAAAAAGAATAATGGAGCGATCTCCGATATTATCGAGTGATCTCGATTTCGGCAAAAGATCCCGCCGCCGCACCGCCATTGCAATCAGTTACCGAGTTAGAGAGAAGAGCTACCCCCGACGAGCTGTTTTCGTCGGCACGGCGCAAAAATCCCCGCGATCTTCCATCCACGCGAATTAACTAATTAATAATCAAACCACAACAGGAGCGCGTTCGATATTTCGAAAACGACGCTAAGGCCGCGCGTCAGAACACGGCACAAAAACACCGGCACGCGTCGCGTAACGTCACGCGGTCATCGCACGCCTATAATAGATCGGCGAAACAGCTGACAGGATTTTTCTGCATCGCGCGAAGCCCTTTAATACATTCCGATTTCCGCGGCGATTAAACTAACGCTCAGCATTTTATGCACACCGATAACGCCTGTAATTAAGATCGAACATTTATACCGCGCACTCACGCCGTACATTATATATTGTACATTTACACCGCACCGTTCTACCAGACAATTATACATTGATACCGCACAATCACACCGTGCACCGTATATTTATATTGCACATTCGCACCGTATATGCATACCATACAATCACACCGTGCACCGTACATTTATATTGCACATTCGCACCGTATATTCATACCATACAATCACACCGTGCACCGTACATTTATATTGCGCATTCGCACCGTATATTCATACCGTACAATCACACCGTACACCGTACATTGATACTGCACATTCGCAGCTTACAATCACACAATACACGAGACACGTTTGTGCTTTCATACACACTCACGCACTTTTCTCTTTGTATACACTCAACATTCGAATAAATCAATTTTAATTTCTGACCTAAACACCGAGAGAAATTCTTAAGCTTGCCTAAGAAACCGAATCCTGATCCCGGCTGCGATTATCCGCCGGCGTGCGCGGAGGTCGTCCGTGACAACTTATTGTGAATATTCTTCCTTTTTTAAATTTGTTATTCATTTTATTTTTATATTATTTTCTTTTTAATAAATGTATTATATTATTCTTTATTAAGTTCGCGTAATTTATTTGAGTGTTAGCCTTTCGTGATTGTTAAATTCCGTTGTGTTTGTCGAATTTCGAAATTGCCAAAACCTCGCATAGAACAAATAACTTTTGCACAGACCCTGCCCCTCTACCGTTAGGTGAGCTAGTCGGGCCGTGGCGAATTAGGCAAGCGTTTTTCGCGTTATTTTGGCCTTTAGCGAACTCATACGTGAAAGACCGTATCTGGCGCCCAATTTCGAGATCTCGAGACGGCCTTCGCTTCGCCGCGGCTCGCGCGGAACACCCTCCATCTTAGTTTCTCCAAGCGCGAGTATTCTCTATCCGCCTTGCGTTTTTGACGACGTTTTCGCTCCCCCTCGCATCCTCCTCTCTAACACCTCGAGGAGGAATTGAATATTGTAAAATTATCAATTAGAGAAATCGTCGCAAAAATTTGGCGCCCAACGTAGGGCCACGCGTTGAAAAGGAAAAATTTCGGGGAGCTTATGCGAGTTAAATTATTTTGTCGGGTGATTGCCTTTTGTCGTATGTTTGTCGTATGATCGAAAATCGGTCATTGATAATAAATAGTTAAAAATAAATAGGTGAAATAGATAAATAAATAAATAAATAGATAAAATAGTTAAATAAATATTTAATATTAATATTTTACATGATAATAGTAAAAGTAATAAATATTTTAAAAACACTTATTTAATCTAATTAATTTTTAAATAGATATCATACGATGTATGGATATCACACACATTCATGATAATAATAATATTAATATGTTAAATGTTTATTATGTTTACCGCATTCTTCAATCGAACACATGATCGCGTTCGATAGCGCCAGTAGTACCTTAACCTACCGCAATCTACCATGACAAAAAACTTCTTGCAGTCGCCGAGTAATTATCGTCGCATTGTCGCGTCGTCGCGTCGTGTAGTAACGTGTCCGCGCGTGTTTCTTTCATCGAGTGATTTTTAATCGCCAACAGTTATTATTCGACAGTGATTAATAGTGATTAGTGATAGAGTCATTAGTAAATTTCTCGTCTCATCGAGTGAGTAAATAAATGTGATTACGTTAAAGTTTATAAAAGAGTACAGTTCATGAAAGAAGAAAAACTTTCAGTTAATAATTTAGTGTGGATTTCTTGTCTTTTGCAACGTGATATCTACGTTAAATTTGAGAACGTACGATCTATCGGAAAATTCATTTCTCCTTCAAGCAATTACAGCAATACATCAAAAGCCATCGAACAAGGTAATGATAACTATTTTTTGACGTTATGTGAAAACAGATCTCGGGAAGTCAGAGGGACAGTGTGTCAAAGGAAATTCGTGAAAAGAGAGGGGTTTTTAGTGAGTAGGGAGTACCGAGTTGGTAATTCGACTTGGTACTCGAGTCCCACATAACTCACTGGATCGATCGGTGGGTATGCATAAAATGCATTTTCCCCTCTCTCGTAAAAAAAAAAAAATTACATGTGAGTGAGCGAATGAGAGAGAGAGACAGATAGACAGACAGACAGACAGACAGACAGAGAGAGAATGTATGTGTTCGCATGTGTGTCTGTATGTGTATAGCGACCAGCTGATCGCAGCAGGCGCCCCGCGTAAGCACCCGCGTCTGACGGTGAATCGCACCACCCTTGCGTGCCTCTTGTATTCGACCCGTCATACGTTAACTACTTCCTTTAATAATTCAAAAACTACGCTTCAAATCAAATTTTGGTAAAGGAAAAATTGTCTTAGAATGGTGTCAGGAATATGTCATTTTATAGACGGATCGTTTTTCGGGATCGCCCTGTATATATACATACATATATATGTATATATGTATGCATATATATATATACAGATATATACATGTATATATCAATGTATGAATATTTGGATTTAATTTCTATACGGTTCACTTGAATTGATTTAATGTATTCTTATGTTATATTTAATGCATTAAAATCCAATGATAATTAAACATTAATTTTCATGTTTTTTCACAATGAGAGTGCAGATCGATTCTTCTCTTTCAAATATGATTTTTTGAAATACATAAAAGCGCGTGCATGGAAAATACTGATGAGAACTACAGATTTTCTTTTTCTTTCTGTTTTATATCTTTTAAATTATCTTTCCAATGTAAACTTGAAAAAAAATAAAAATGGTAGCAAAAATATATAAAATTTTGTAACACTTAAAATTAGTACTTTTCTTGTCAATAAAAATATATTAATAAATATAAAAATATATTTTTCAAAAATTTAACATCATAATGATTATTTTATATACGGCATTGATATATTGTATACTTTTAAGTACCCTTATTATTCTCGAAATATTTGCCTTATTGTATTATCTGTTGATACATTACTGAATAGACATTGTGCCTTTGTTTATAAAATACGCAGCTTTCATGTTTTTTCTGGCACTATCGCCGCTTCGCCGCTTTATCGTTTGCACGCGTGTGAGCGAGACTTCGAGATCAAAAAGATTTCTTCTTCTTTCTTATTGTTAGACTTGCGGTACTGTGCATTTTCTCATATTTCCAATTTTTATTTATTCTTTTAGTTTTTGATTATACTTTTTTGTTTTTTTCCTTCTTGTCTTTCCAATTTGTCTGCGTCTCTCTTTTATCTTCGTTTTTTGTGATCTTTTTGACATTTTATTTATTTATTTTATTCTTTTTATTTTATTTATTTATTTATTTTATTCTTTTTATTTTATTTATTTATTTATTTTATTCTTTTTATTTTATTTTATTTTATTTATTTTATTCTTTTTATTTTATTTATTTATTTATTTATCTTATTCTTTTTATTTTATTTATTTATTTATTTTATTCTTTTTATTTTATTTATTTATTTATTTTATTCTTTTTATTTTATTTTATTTATTTATTTTATTCTTTTTATTTTATTTATTTATTTATTTATCTTATTCTTTTTTAATTATTACTTTTCTCTAACTTTTTTAGTTAATATAGAAACACCCGATGAATTAAAGAAAAGATCAAAACAAAAATTCTCGCTAGCTTGGCTTAGCGATGATCGTTATAAATCTTGGATTCGCCAAACATCAGATGACACGCTTTATTTTTGTATAATTTGTAATAAAGCTTTCTCATGTTCATCGCGTGTTTCCAGGCATGCGGATTCTGCGTGTCATAGAAAAAATAGTGAAGAAGGTCTTGTACATACTGATGACAATGTACAAGAAAAGAAAGCACAGTATAAAAGAAAATTCAGACAGCAATGGCTAGATATACAAGATTTTAAATCATGGTTACGCGAAGGACCCGATAATACTAGCCATTGCTTAATTTGTGATAAATTTATTGACAGCACTTTACATCATATACAGGGTGAGCCATTTTAATTAACGCACGCAATTATTTCGGAAACAAAGCATTTTAGAGAAAAATGTTTCAGACAAAAGTTTTATGGTTTCGAGGGGGCCATAAGATGGTATCATTGGTTTGACTTTGAAGAGTTATTTGAAGGTCACATGAAGGACACCTTCAATTTCTTAAATGGAACCTACTATTTGTCATTGCATATTCTTGTAGCTTATCTCGAGAGCTTTCCAAAACACTATAATTAAGTACCTTTTCGTTAAGTACTTTTTGAGTTATGAGGCTTGAAATAATTTCTTAATTTTACATAAACCGTAAAATATCTTGTAAAATATTCATTTTTCGATTATCTTACCTTAATACTTTTACGTACAAAATAATGAGAGGAATCAACTGGTGTAAAGAAAACACATAGTTATTTTGAAGAAAAAATATACATATAATTTGCAATTAACAATTCCATATTTTTTCTTAAAAACAACTATGTGTTTTCTTTACACTAATTGATTCCTCTCATTATTTTGTACATAAAAGTATTAAGATAAGATAATCGAAAAATGAATATTTTACAAGATATTTTACGGTTTATGTAAAATTAAGAAATTATTTCAAGCCTCATAACTCAAAAAGTACTTAACGAAAAGGTACTTAATTATAGTGTTTTGGAAAGCTCTCGAGATAAGCTACAAGAATATGCAATGACAAATAGTAGGTTCCATTTAAGAAATTGAAGGTGACCTTCATGTGACCTTCAAATAACTCTTCAAGGTCAAACCAATGATACCATCTTATGGCCCCCTCGAAACCATAAAACTTTTGTCTGAAACATTTTTCTCTAAAATGCTTTGTTTCCGAAATAATTGCGTGCGTTAATTAAAATGGCTCACCCTGTATATCGACACGCAGAATCCGATATGCATAAAACAAAATCAGAGAAAAGTAATATTAATGCGAACAAATCGAATGAGGATTTAAATGCGCAAACTGATGAATCTCTTTTGACATTTGATGAGCGGAAAAAAATAGCTGAAATAAGATATGCGGCGTTGATTACGGAGAAAAATATCCCTCATCAAACAGCAAAAGAGATTCTCAGTCTTTTTCAAGACATAGGAAAAGATCCTAATGTCTTGAAAAGCATGAATATGGGTCGAACAAAATGCAAAAATATAATTTCCAACGTTTTATGTTCGGTTGAGACGGAACGTGTTGTTAATAATATCCAAAACACGAGATTTTCCATTTTTATTGACGAAACATCGGATATTATTAATGAAAAATGGATGACGTTTCTCGTTAGATATGTTGATCCCGAAACTTTAGATATTCGAACGCAATTAGTAAAATTAATTAATATCGATGCTAAAGATTGTAGCGCAGAAAAATTATTTAAAGCTTTTGAATTAGAAATGATTAAACTACAGATTCCATTTCTAAATATTATTGCTCTGTCATGCGACAATGCATCCGTCATGACAGGAAAACATTTATCTTTTAAAAAAAATCTAGAATCCAAACGCAAAAATTTATTAACATTTTCGTGTCCTTGCCATTCTGCTGCATTAGCTGCACACGCTGCATGCGCTAAGATGCCTGAATGTTGCGAAGAATTTCTGAGAAAAATTGCAAGTTTCATTAACAGCAGTCCAAAACGTTTAGCCATTTTTAATGAATTTTGTGAATGTTTTCAAGATACGAATCGCAAAATTTTAAAGTTATGTGATACTCGATGGCTTTCGCATTATCAATGTATTGAGAGACTTCTTGAGTCATGGGATTCGATAAAATATTTTCTTAATGAAATAGTCGTGAGCGAGAAAACAAAATCTGGGGAATATTTATTATCTCTAATGGAAAATATAGATGTAAAAGCATATTATTTATTTTTAAAATATGTTTTAAATTTCTTCAATTCTTTTCATGCTTTTTTCCAAGCTTATGAAACTAGGATTCATTTATTACAATCGAAATCCGTTAATTTTCTTGTGCAAATTTCCAAACACTTTTTAAAGCCAGAATTATTACATTCACTTACAAATATTTCATTTCATGAAAAAGAAAATCACAAGTCTCTTGATAACGTAACTTTAGGATCAGAATGTGAAGAATATCTTTGTAAATTAGTAAAAGAAGGACATGCAAATGTTATAACAATTATTCGACAAAACTGTTTGCAATTTTATATTACTGCGGCTGAAGAAATTAGAAAGAGGTTACCTATTAATAATATATTTTTACATAAATTACAAGTATTTCAATCACATATAGCTTTATTTGATAATAACAGAGAAACATCTTTTAACGATGTTTCTTTTATCGCGGAAACCCTTAACGGCTTCGATCAAGACGGTTTAAAGAAATAATGGTTTCAATTATATTTTGATTTAACTATGGAAGAGAAACAAAATCTTTCAGAAATTAATTTTGATAACATGTAGAAGGAAATTTTGAAACGTCAATCCATTAGTCATCCTAAATATCCGAATTTAAAATCACTTGTAAATGCAGTAAGATCACTGCCAAATTCTAACGCGGATCCTCAGAAGAGATTTAATGACACTAAACTCTCTCTGTTTGTGTGTGTGTGTGTGTGTGTATGTATCACAGCAGAGATCAGGACCCCGTCAACAAACGATTCTCGAGGCGTTAGCTATAGCTCGAGAGGGAAAGAGACAGTAAACAGTATGTTTGCACTCTTCTACGGATCGAGCCGCTAACAAACGATTCTCGAGGCGTTAGCTATAGCTATAGCTCGAGAGGGAAGGAGACAGTAGAGAGTATGTTTGCACTCTTCTACTGCCCGAAGCTTGCCGAGCGCCGAGCGCCACACGTACACGGTTCTTTCTTTGTGTGCGTAGCGTGCAGCGGGCTAAAACTGGCATCCCTGCCCGAGAGTCGGGACAGGAATAGGTGCCGGTCTGCCGGAGCGGCCGCCTTATATACCCGGCTGGATACCCCCACGCGCTACCCCCACACGGTCATGCGTGTTGAAGTGGGGTAGGCCGCGATTCTCAATCAGCGGCTCTTAATCCGCGGCTCGGCCAAGGTGCTCAATTGGCGGTGCTCAGCGCCAACTTGGCGCGAGCGTATGTTCGTAAACTTGGCTCTAGTAACGGCAGAGCCGTTACAACGTGATTCGGGGACGGATTTTCAATTTGCTCTTCGCGAAGAAATTATGAGAAGGACTCAAGGGGAACATGAGTCTGTCGCTGATTTTTTGACGTGTCTTCGAGCTATATTCGATCGGTTGTCGCCACCGTGACCTGAATCAGAGCAAATAAGCAGCGCGTTCCGAAATTTATTACCGCGCCTACAACAGTCCATCCGTCGAAATGAGGTAGAAGACTTAGACGCTTTAGAAGATTTGGCGACTCGCGTGGAAGCTAGTTATCAGCTGTCGCAACGTTATCGGGCTCCCCCAGCTCCGGAGAAATCTCTGTTTCCGGATCTCGCGTACCACGCATCACGTAATACGAAACAGTCCACCCAAGGCCGGGAAACTCTTGCCGCGTTGAGTACGCCTAATGCGGAATCAGAATCGAGGTCCGATTCTCGCAGGGAGAGGAAAAACAAAAATCGCGCAACTCGATCCGCGACCGGAGCGGAGGCCGCTCAGACGAGTTCGTCGTCTTCAGGGACGACGGCCGTAGAATCTAACGCTTCGCGAAATTCCACTTTGAAGTGTTGGAATTGCGATAGTGTCGGTCACATTTCGCGAAACTGTACAGCAGCTCCGCGACTGCACTGCTATCGTTGCGGTCGAGCGGAAGTAACTTTACGAACGTATCTCGACTGTTCGGGAAAAGAGTAAAGGAGTCGAATAATAGGGGGGACCCGACTCCTATTCAACTCCAACCCCCTTTTCGTGCCGTTAATTGTTCTCGTGAATTTTCGTTCAGTGTCTTTGGTTGTCGTGACATTCCGTCGATGTTATTTATTCTTGTTAAATTATTAGGAAACGAGATTAGCGCTCTAGTGGATTGTGACTCGAACTTTCTTAGGTTCTAGCGTTGTCGAATTAGTGAACAGGTTAAAATTAAAGTTTCGAAAGTCGGATGGCCGACGAGTAGTTATGGCGACCGGCCAAACGACACGCGTTAGGGGGGAGGTGGATCTTCCTTTTACATTGTATGATAGGACGAATTCTTTGAGGGCGTATGCCTTACCGTCATTAGCAATACCATGCATACTTGGACTTGATTTTTTGGGGCTATTCGGTAGTCAAATTTTCACGCCAAGAATGGTACTTTGAGGATGAACCAGCCATTGTGTATCGTTTCGAGAACCAGCCAGTGGATCCCATTTTTCACTTAAATTTAGTCGAGAATTCTGCTAGTTGCGAATCAGGTAATTCTTTTGTGTCCGAAAGCGCGAAATTAGCAGACCGAAAGTCGGATGACGGCCCGCGAGAAATTAGTCTTCCCGCGAAAACGACCCGTGTTCACAAAACCAAACGGGCTCGGCTGTCGAAATCTGATCCGCTTATTTGTTGCGGTTTAAATGAGTTGTCGTCGCGCGAGAGCCAGAGATTGGCCAAATTCTTAAAGAATCATAGGCGATCCGAATAAACCGGGAGCGACTAGTTTGACGGAGCACAAAATCGATGTCGGCGGACATGCTCCGATTAAACAGCGGTATTATCCCGTTTCGCCAAAAATTTAGGAAGCGATTTACGCGGAAGTAGATAAAATGTTAGCGGCAGGAATTATAGAACCATCTAAAAGCGAATGGTCTAGTCCGTAATGATTAAGAAACCTAATGGAAGCTATCGGTTCTGTTTGGATTTTCGCAAATTAAACAGCGTTTCGAAAAAGGATGCGTATCCATTGCCGTACATGAACGCGATTCTCGATAAGTTACGATCGGCTAATTATATTTCGACTATCGATCTAAATCAAGCATATTTCCAAATTCCGCTCGAAAGAAATAGTCGCGAATTAACGGCTTTTACGGTACCGGGAAAAGGGCTGTTTCATTTCACCCGAATGCCGTATGGCCTCACCGGTACCCCCACGACATTTCAGCGTTTACTTGATCGGCTTATAGGTCCTGAAATGGAACCGCATGCTTTCGCTTATTTGGATGATATCGTTGTCGTAACGCGTACTTTTGAAGAGCATTTGAGTTGGTTGAAGCGCGTGTTAGACCGAATTAGAGAGGCAGGCCTTACGATAAATCCTGAAAAGAGTAAATTCTGTCGGTCACAGGTGAAATATCTTGGATTCCTGATACAACAGGAAGGGCTTAAGGTAGACCCTGATAAAACCGTGCCGATTGTCGAATATCCTCCACCGAAAAATATTAAACAATTACGACGTTTTATAGGGATGGCGTCTTGGTATCGCCGATTTATACCGCAATGTGCGACGCGCTTAGAACCGCTAACTCGTCTCCTCCGGAAGGGTTTCTCTTGGGAGTGGGGGGATGAACAAAAAGCTGCGTTTGATTCTATTAAATCGTGCATCACATCACCGCTTACGCTGTCGTGTCCAAATTTTGAATTACCGTTTGTTTTACAAACGGATGCGAGTTCGGTCGGTTTAGGAGCGGTATTGACACAAGAATCGGAAGGCGTAGAACACACGTAATCGCGTTCGCGAGTAGAGCGCTGTCGGAGGCCGAAAAGAAATACTTTACGACCGAGCAGGAATGTTTGGCTGTCGTTTGGTCAATTAAAAAGTTTAGACCGTATCTCGAGGGGTATTATTTTAAAGTCATCACGGATCATAGTAGTTTACGCTGGTTACATAATTTAAAGAATCCCACAAGCCGATTAGCACGATGGGCTCTAGAATTATTTATTAGAATATGATTACACGATTGAGCACCGGAAAGGAGCATTACATCATGTTCCTGACGCGTTGTCGCGAATGTACGAGACTGCCGATGAATCATGCGCCGTCGCGATTACCGGAGACCCTTGGTATGATGCACGCGTTCGAGACGTGGAAACTAATCCGCGTAAAAATTCTGGTTGGAAAATAGAAAACGACCAACTTTATTTCCGAAAGCCGAACGCTGTCGTATCGCAGGTTGTCGACGATCTCGAGCAATGCAAGTTAGTACTTCCTAAAGAAGCGCACGCGAACGTTATTCGGGAGGCTCACGATGTTCCACAATCAGGTCACCTAGGAGTCAAGAAAACGTATCAGCGAGTAGCGACTCGTTATTTCTGGCCGCGTATGTTTCGTGAGATCGCCGATTATGTCAGACATTGTGACGTTTGTCAGAGGACAAAAGTAGAACAGAATGTGCCGATAGTTTAATGGGACGCCGAGTTGTCGAAACTCCGTGGACAGTAGTAGCGGCGGATATTATGGGTCCTTTTCCGCCGAGCAAAAACGGTTACGGTATATTCTGGTAATTCAAGACCTGTTTACCAAATAGATTAAATGTAGCCCGCTCCGGAAAGCAACGGGCAAAAAGATTCGCGAGCTTTTAAACGAATTAATCGTAAATCGTTGGGGCGCGCCGCGGATACTCTTGACGGATAACGGCATCGAGTTCATCAATCGCGAGTTACAGGCGTTTGCGGAAGAGTATGGCATGGTTCGCTCGACTGTACCTCCGTATCATCCTCAGGCAAATCCGGTAGAACGCGTCAATAGGGTACTTAAAACTATGATTACGGCGTTTCTCCAAAACGATCACCGGGAGTGGGATATACACTTGGCTGAGTTCAGATTCGCATACAACACGGCGTACCATACCTCCTTACAGGCTACTCCTGCGTTCTTAAATTTCGGTAGGGAACCCCAGTCGGTTAACACCGTGCGTGGGAGACATGAGTCAGCTGTCGAAGTCGCGGAAGCGAATCCCGAAAATTGGAAAGAGCGTATGGAAAGAATTCAGGCTTTGCGAGATTGGGTGGTAGAAAACTTAAAGGCCGCGCATAATAAACAGGCGCATTATTATAATTTGCGAAGACGAGATCATCGTTTTGCGATTGGCGAGCAAGTTCTAAAGCGGCAGCATGTGTTGTCGTCAGCCGCTCAGAATATTTCGACAAAGTTAGCGACTAAATATCACGGTCCGTTTACTATCGCGAAAATGTTGTCGCCGGTAGTATACGAGTTAAAAAGGATAATTTTCATCGATCGATAGGTAAGGTGCATATTAAGGATTTGAAACCGTATAATGCTCCACCTGACCCTCCAGGCGTTTAAGATTAGATACCTTTGCGTTCGAGCCACACAACCCTTAGTGAAACAGATCGCGAATGTCGAACGGGATGGTCCAGCGGCAAACCGGGACCGCGAGCTCCAGTGAGAGACGACATCGCGAATAGAATTAGTGGAAGGCGATAATCTGTCGCTTCTCGTTTCAGTTGGTATTTTTTTTCTCTTCTCTCTTTTGGTTGTTTCTTTTCTTTGTGTTACGGTTTGTGTTCGTGTCTGCCTCGGCTCCGGGGACTTTGGTCGCCCGAATATGTGCGAAAGGACAAGTGGAAAGTCCGATTTAGTGGCCATGATGGGTGACTGAAGCCGATACGGTCTCTCTTAGCAGGGGGGGGTGTGTGACGTTGCCGTCCCGACGCGCGTCCATCCGCCCCGGAAATCTTGACGGGGCGCGAGCCGAGCGGCCGCGCCAGAAAAAGATTGCAAGAGTCGTATCGAAATCTCCGGAGAGACGAGCCATTGTTATATTTCGCGTCATTATTAATTAATATTTTTTTGTATTATTCTGTACGTCACGCCAAGTTTTCATAACTTACTTCGATTAAGACTGTGCGATTTAAAACTTGCGTAAAACTTTCTTTTTAAATTATATACATTATATAAAAAATGTTTTAAGAAGTAAAAGAATTCTAATTCTCATTAAATATTTTAAAAATCAATTTTCTCTAAATAATTATAAAATGCGTTTTAATTTCTTAGGGAGAATTTATGTATAATATTTCTACTGTTTAAAATTGATATTTCATGGCAAATATTATACCAAATTTAGAAATTGCTCTTAAGTACTTGGCTAATAGTAATTATTGATTTCATATTTAGTTTTCATATTTTGATATTTTATTTTTTAATATTGTTTTATGAAAATTATTTGTTGAGGTTCTGTTTTTTAGAAAAATGATTTTTTGAAGGAAAATTGCTGTAAATTATTTTTAAGGAATTTTTTTATTAAACATGCATACAAGGTAGAATATTTTTTATGTACTTGGCGTATTTTTTTTACTTTTCTAAGGTCTTTTTAGAAGGATTTTACACCTTTTTGTAAAATTTTATATCCTTTCTGCAAATTATTTTTTGGGGGAAAATATTTGCATATTATTTTTAGGGATCTTTTTATTTTTAAAAATTGTTACTGTACAGTAAATTAGTCTTTCTATAAGTCTTATCTAACGGCATATGTTTTATATTTCTGCGGCACACCGTTTCTAAAACATTAGATTTCATCCCCTAAGGGTGGTTTTTAAAAATTGTTATTATACGCTTAATTAGTCTTTCTACAAGTCATAACTAACAGTATAGATTTTATATTTTTATGATACTCCATTTCTGAAATATGGGATTTCACCCTCAAGGGGTGATTTTTAAAAATTGTTATTATACGGTAAATTAGTCTTTTTACAAATCTTATCTAACGGCACAGGTTTTATATTTCTATGATACTCCGTTTCTGAAATATTAGATTTCACCCCCCAAGGAGTAGTTTTTAAAAATTGTTATTATATGCTTCATTAGTCTTTGTAAGAAACCTTAATTAACGGCGAGAGTCCCATATTTCTGCGACGCATCATTTTCGAGATATTATTTTTCATCTTCAAGGGGTGATTTTTGAAATTTGCTTTTATAAGGGATGGTTTTTGAAAATTATTACTGTATGATAAATTAATCTCTCACACGTAAGTAGGTATACAAGGCGAGTTCTAACTCAGGTCCTCTCAGGGGGGGTGAAGCGGGAGAGGGATTTCGGAGGCGCGGGGGAATGACGTCACACGGGACGGAGGGGATTTCGGTGGCGCGGGGACTGCGGGGCGGGTGTTGGATGTTTTATCGCAAGTATAAGCAATATTATATTACATACCCGGTTGATAAACAATATAAACAGCGGTATTCCTTAAGCAATATTGTATTACATACCCTAACGCGTCGGGACATGTTTTCGCAAACAAAATAGCTCTCGCGGTACCCCCCCTCACCCCCCCAATATAAGTAATTCTAGATTTTTACCGTTCGACATATCCTTACAAAATAGCTCTCGCGGTACCCTCCCCCTCCCCCTCCCCCCAATATAAGTAATTCTAAATTCTTTTCCGTTCGACGTATCCTTATCTCTCGCATTGAATTACGCGTCGCGCGAATTTATAAACAATATAAACAGCGGTACTCCTTTGAAGAGGATTGGATTTTGGGGCTGACTAACGCGTCGGGACATGTTTTCGCAAACAAAATCGTATCCTTATCTCTCTCTCATTGAATTACGCGTCGCGCGAATTTATAAACAATATAAACAAATGGCGCCCCCAGAATCATCTTCCATATTTTTTCTCGGAAGGAATGCAACGCATATCAGCGCCGATGTTCGGCTGCTTTGTGCTCTCGCGGTACACCCCCCCTCACCTCCAATATAAGTAATTCTAGATTTTTTTTCCGTTCGACGTATCCTTATCTCTCTCTAGTAGGTGATACTAGGAGAGTTCTAATGCAAGTCCTCCGAGGGGGGCGCGGGGCGAGGGGGTTCTCCGGGGCGAGGGGGTATGACGTCACGCGGGACGGAGGGGATTTCGGAGACGCTGTGGGCGGGGGACGCTTGTTTCGGCGGGCGTTGGATGTTTTATCGCAATGATAAGCAATATTATATTACATACGCGGTTGATAAACGATATAAACAGTATTGCACATACCGATGTCCGGTTTATAAACAATATAAACAGCAGCATTTCTTTGAAAGACAACGCGTGCGAGAGAGAGGGAACGATAGCGCGAGGAGAACGCGTGCGAGAGAGAGAGAGGGAACGATAGCGCGAGATGATC
Source organism: Camponotus vicinus (assembly GCF_025532165.1). Taxonomy (NCBI): domain Eukaryota; kingdom Metazoa; phylum Arthropoda; class Insecta; order Hymenoptera; family Formicidae; genus Camponotus; species Camponotus vicinus. The sequence continues at coordinate 13,798,266 of NW_028141979.1, forward strand.
GCGTACGAGAGAGAGAAAAAAGATAAAGACTTATAACTAGCGCAAAGGATGGAAATATGTGCGAAGAAATTACGTCATGATTTAGTAAACTTGAAACTCTTTATTCTTGTTTTTACATATCTTTCTTACGTACTATAGACTAAAAGCTAAAGCTGCCAGCTCGCAATCGACGAGTTGATGCTTGTTGAAAGCGTCATTCGCGCGTATTACATTCGATACTTCTTTAGGATCCGTTACAGTGGACGCGATATTGGAGAATTGCGTAAACTTCACATCAATTGTTTCGATAATTTTATCCAATCGATCAAAAGTTACATCTATGCATTGATCGAGATCGAACATACGATGTAACATCGATTCGACCATCATCATGCGTACATCTGAAGATTCGAGACTTATGAGTTTGATGTCGTTAATTGTACGAACTCTCACTGTTAGCGGTCCAACACTTATAAAACTGTAGATGTCTTGAGAACCGTTCCGAAGGAAATTTTGAATATTATGACGTTGCTCGTAGAGTCCCTTCCACGTTTCGAGAGATAATATCAGTTCCTTTCCCCGATGATCTCCTATGGCAATCTCCACGTAACTCGGCGAACCCACGTTGATATCAATTTCGAGGAATTTGAATTCCGTAGCTGTCAATGCGTATCGTCTACCTAGTATACGAACCGCACGACGCTCCACTGAAATACTACGGGAAAAATTAAAATTAAATAATAGTAATAATAATACAATTTGTAAAAAATATAAAAATAGAAAGAAGTTAAACGAAACTTACTCGTCACATTTGTTCTCAAACGATGGAGTTTTATCATGACTCGGTACATAATTATTCACGCATCTTCCGACGCCGCTGCTGCTGCTGCTGCTTCTTCCGACGTAGTACATTTCTCTGGGGTTATGAAAAGTGAACCACGAACGGTTAACGCGACACTGATCGTACAGGAATTAACCGAGTATACGTGACGCTCATCTTCCAAAAGTATAATGTGGTGGGGGATCAATGCTTCTAACGCTCTGAAATTTAGGAGAAGGAGAGACGGCGCTCGGACAAAAGAATTCTTAGAAACGCAAGGAAAGGATTAGGGTGGGGAAATAAGAGATAACACATATTAATGTTTACATATTTTATTTTTTTTGCAATTCTTTCTGGCGTTGCGACCACCAGTTAAATATTTTGAATACATTTTGTAATGCGCAATTCTTAACATGTTTTCCACATCGCATACTATTGGTAATATCTGATTTATTTAGAGAATCAATATCTTCGTAATCTGCATCCAAGGTTTCAATAATGTAGCCGTTTCCCGCATCGTCTAGTATATCGGTCAGCCATTTTCGCTTTTCAAGTCCTTTAACGTACACGACAGACGATTCTTCTTCTTCTTCTTCGTGTATCGTACCTACGACAGCTGTTGTAATTACACGCTGAGCCAAGCCATACGGAACGTTTCCGTCTTCCCATTGTAATCCGTGATGATTTCTAATCACCCATGAGACTTGACATCGCTCAGATTTTGTAAGCACGCTCCACGGTACGGGACTTGCAAAAAAGTAATGCGAGAGAACATATCCCTTTCTCAGAACCGCAGCTTCCTTCACGACAAAATTTCTCCCGACAATAAATCCTTGCAGATCCACAAACGTTGGTACGGACATGACGAGATCTCTCGTCAAGAGGAATGACGAAACTCTAAAACCAACGCCTCGCAACACTTTGATTTATATATCCTGCTCCTCTTACCCTCTCTCTTGTGTCGCGAACACTTAGATGATTTTGCGTACAACGTTGGTCAACGGATTGTACTGGATCACGCGATCGTGTATGATGAGACAGTACGCAGTGGTATTCGTCGGCACGTTCTCTTTACACTCGAATTCCAATCTCACATCCACGGTTGCGCTCTTGACCGATTCGTTTTGTCGAGAACAATCGATAATCATGAACGGACCATTACGTAGAAACATCGAGATGGTGAGACTCTGCTCGAGATACTCGTATCCGTAATAATTCTTGCAGAAGCGCGTGGACGTGTCGTACAGAATGGACCATCTGTTTTTATCGAAATCCAGGCTCATATCGTCGTACGGATAACATTCCGAGTTCAGATATAGTTTCACGTTGATCAATTTGCAGTCGTCGAATCGACTCGTATCCTCAGACATAACATTCTTCCTGCCTGTTTGCAGAGCGAAGACAACGTAGCGTGGTTTCTCCAGCTGAGTCGCGATCTTAATGGCCCACGAATGCTTGGTTGTACGCTGCAATAGCGGATACTCGTACAGATCCCACGAGCGAAAACCCATACTGAGATATCGTCCGCTTTCCAGAGCACGCAGCATCGACAGTTTTTTAATCTCGCTCAACAGCACGTGTGGCATTCGCCATTGTATCTTGAATATGTTGCCCGCAGGCTCCAGCGTCGAATCTCCAAGCAGACAATTGTTGTCGTTGCGCGGTCGTATTAAGATCAATTCGTGACGAGCGTTAATCACCACGCGTTTGTAATCCTCGCAAAATCCCAATAACATGTAGAGCGGTACGCAAAAATTGGTGTCCATTCGCATTGGTCGACGCATCCCAGCCGGCGTTCCTCATAATCACGCTTCTATCGGATGATACCGTTACATAGTTTTTGAGCGTAGTAGTTATTCCTACGTTTCTATTGCGGTCAATCTCAACGCCATCGAGTTCGTATCGAATCTCATCGAACATGAATGCCACGCAATTATTTCCCAGTGCCACATCAGCTCCTCCGTCAGCCGGCGGTCTGTTTTTCGTTAGTTCTCCCTCGATGTATAGGAAACTCTCATACGGCAACGTATACAGATCCTGTTGTTGTATGGGTATTCTTATCTCGTCACTGTATCCGAACGTTGTATTGGCGAACGGGTTGTACGTGTGAGTCTCGATCTTGACGATACGATCGTCGAAGATCGGTTCGTCACCGATGTTGAGGATGTCGGTCATCGATCAGCTGTTTCGCACCACGAATCCCAAAGATTGTAAAAACGCAACGTTCGATGCGCTGAGTTTCTTTTTCTTGGATGATTGGATATTGGCGAACGTCGACGTTGTTGTTATTGTCGCTGGCCTCGTAAAGATTGAGTTATCTCTCACGTCTTTCGATCCGTTCAACACGAGCATCTCATACGTCGCATACGTATGTTATCGCCGTAGCCGTCGTATGTGTAATCTTACGGTGATCTCTTCTCCTCGAAAATCGAGCAATCGTCCGTTCTGGTCGACAACGCGTAACGTTAAATCCGTAATGCTCCGCGCGATGATCGGCAGGTAAATGATCTGCGCCGGCGTTTCCGATATCTTATATCCCGGTGGTACCCTCGGTGAAAATTCATGTATCGTATGAACGAGTTTGCCGTTGTTGTACGCGCCCGCGGTCACGTTACACTATACGCGGATAATATTCACGTTGATAATGTTAATCGGCATGTTCGATTCGTACCATTTTCGCGGCTCGAGAATACGATTCGAGAATCCTAGCAACAATCCAATGTTGTTGGGCTTGCTACAGTTTATTCTGTATGCGCATTTGATCTCGCTCCTCATCGTATTGTAATTAGCGCGGAGCACTATCGGATAATTTCCATCTTCATAGTCACCGTCACCGTCGTCAATGTGTTTCTTATCGCGATGTGTCCGTGAAATTGCATGTTTCAAAAATGCATGTATATCTCGCAACTCGTAGGATCCCTCGGGAATCGTAATTTCCGCGTCGTCTTTGCCAAAGTAAAATTTATTATTCGAGGAATTCACATTCGGTATCGTGTGATAAGTCTCAAAATCCGTTAGAACGAGCTCGTATGCATCGCCCAAATCTACGGCGGGAAAGAAGTTTGCCGCGAGAACGCTACTCTTCCCAGTCAACATGAATGTTATAAACATGTCGGCAAAACTGCTTAACGAATACTGAATTAAATAGCGCAATATCAGTCTTCAAATTCGCACGCATCGACCGTTCGAAGAAACTGCAAGCACAATTGTCCGCAGATGCTCTGATCGTAAGTTTGAACAGGTGTGTGATATTCAGGATTGTACTGTATCTTCGTTACGTATCTTTCGTCCGAAATATCGCACCAATTCATTCGGTGGTCGAAACTGTCGAAATATACGACACGATCTCCCCTCTTTGCGTACGCTACCCAATGAGTACCTGGTCCTTCGACGCTATCCAAATTTACGATACCGCTCTCGTTTCGATGTATACCACTGATCGGTAAAGAGTCACGCATGAAAACACCTCTAAAATATGGAATGCGCACACGTTTTGCCAGTTGTAGCAATTGTACGTTGGTAGTTGCGCCCTGCAGCATTTTTAGCGTCTCTTTCACGTTTTTTTTTTCTTCTCGTTGAGGCTCCTCGTCCGTATTTGTAAGGAGCGAGATATAATCCGCGATCTTCCATGGCGTGATTGTGACGTAGCATCTCTTGCAACTGACGTTGCGCGGCTTTTCCGTCGTTCACCGCCTTCGCTACACTCGCCGCTCCACCGATCAGGGATCCGAGCGCACCCAACATTGGTAGAATCGGCAACACGCCGCCGCGTTTCGCTACCGGAAGTATCCGTTTCTTCGCCGTTTTTTTCTTCGTCTTCGTCTTCGTCTTCGTCCTCTTCAGACCCATACCGAACTTCGTCTTGGCTTTCATCGCTGCCCAGACAACTGTGGCGGCGGCTCTCTCACGGAGAGTCGAATCTCTCGCACCGATGCGATTTCGCGCTTTCTCGTCGAGTATCCTATCCGCCGCGTGTCTCTCGGTGAGATCGTTGCTCCGAGGGTATGCTATATCGTGTTCACGACACGCTGCGTCCAATGGATTGATACCTCGATCGCCTCTGGCTAATCGCTTCTGCAACCGCGTGCCTGGACCGTAAAACTGATAGCCGGGAATATGGAATTCGATCGGAAGCGCGTTTATCGTACGATTTAAGAGACCGCTGCCTCTCACAATTCTCGCTGACATTCGTAGCAATCTTTTATTAACGGTGGCGGACCGTCGATGTGCGTTCGCTGCCACGGCTAATTGTAATGTCGCATGCACGAACAATATTGTCGAACCTCCGAATCAGACTTTATATATTCTGGAAGCTTGTCCCACATTCGTTCCACGTAATCACCAAAATTTTGCAGTAAAACAATCTTTGGGATATACTGCAGTTGTTCGGCGGTAAGCCGGAAAATGTCTCTTTCATCCGATAGAAGGAGAAACATTTTTGATACTGAGCGGTTTCGAGTCGAGACACCTCTATAAATAGGTCTCCCCCCTCGTGATCATTCGCAAAATTGATTCGAAAGAGAAAACATGCGGTTCGTGCGACAAGCGCGGATAATCAAAGTATCAAATTTCGACGATAGACTAATATCGAAGAAAAAAGTACGCAAGCATGGAAACATGCTACTGACTACTATACGCGGTATCGTTTGCGGCCCTTCAAACTGCGGTAAGACAAACGTGTTGATTAGTTTGATAGAAAGTCGGTACGGTGTACGTTTCGAGATCGTGTACGTGTACTCGAAGTCGTTGCAACAGCCGAAATATCGATATCTGGAGAATTTGTTGACGCCGATCGACGAAATCGGCTACTTTACGTTCTCGAATAACAGTGACGTCATTCCACCGAGTGAGGCACGTCCAAACTCGATTTTCGTCTTCGATGACGTGGCGTGCGATAAGCAAGATACGATAAGAGAATACTTCTCAATGGGTCGTCACTCGAACGTCGACTGCTTCTATCTCTGTCAGACGTACGCGAGAATACCAAAACATCTTATACGCGACAACGCGAACCTGCTGATCTTGTTTAAACAGGACGGTACCAACTTGAAACACGTGTACAACGATCACGTGAATACCGACATGTCGTACGAGGATTTCAGTGAATTATGTCGTACTTGTTGGCAGCAAAAGTATGGATTCCTAGTGATAGATAAGGATAGCTCGCTTACGAACGGGCGATACAGAAAAGGATTTAACGTGTTTGCGATACCGCGAAACGATTAGTCGCTGCCGACATTCCGTCGAGAGGGGTGAAACGCTCGACATTCCGTCGACATGGCTGAAAGCGATAATATTCGCGAGCGTGAAAAGATTGCGAGGGAGATTGAGAAAACGAGCGAATCGATCCGCAAGAAACATCGCGCTTAGAAGACCGATAAGATCGACGACGATATCGCGGTCAAGATCCATTTTGGGCCTATTATCGAGCCACTACAAAAGATCGCCGACAACTCTAGCTCAATCGCGGTGAAAAACGAGCCGGAGAGTAACACTGACGCGAAGATTAAAATTACCCATCAAGCGGTATAAGAAGGAAGAGGAGGATGCGACACCGAGAAAGAGGAAACGATTGAAGGCGAATCGTTTATCGACGCCGCGTACATCCGATCTATCGGATGCTTTACTGGATGAACCGCCGATAATCTCTACACCGTCAGCGACAACGAGAATCGAACAGCCCACGATACCCGAATCACTCGCAATCGAAAATGTTTTTGAAACCACGGGCAACCCGCTCGAAACATCTGTTCGAAACAGGTTACAAACGTCGGAACCCTATATCGCCCGGTCAAATGACAATGATCGCGTACGCGTGTATCGTCTTCTTGCGTAAACGGTTTTTCGCATATATGACAATGCGTTGCGCTGTGAAATTTTTCCCACTCATCCGATGTTAAATTTACCATGGGGACATTTGTAGTCATTAAAATAGTCTTAACGCGAATTGCTAAATTTCTAAGTTCTTCGGTAAACCACGAAACACAACCGGCGCTACGGCGATAATTATAAACGGATAACGAGTTATCGTACGAACAATGCATATAATACGCTATACTAAATACCCGATGGTGCTGGTACAAATTTTGCTGTTCTTCCTCCTCCATCTTGGCCAAAACGCATTCCAAGTCGGCATAGATCACAAATGGAAGCCGCTCTTTCCTCGTGTAGTTGTTGAACTCGAGCCACTTGTCCTTATCGCTCGGCAATCGGATAGCGCAGTCGTTTATTTTTCCGCAGTCTACCGTATGTGACTGCAACTTGTCGTCCGAACTAAAGTAGTGTAAACATTTGTAAAAAAAATATTTAAATTATAGATTTATGCAATACATTATATTTTATAATTACATAAATTATTTAAATTATACGTACCGATCACAGATATATCTTTGACCGTTGTGTTTGCTCAACTGTGAACTGACAAGTCGCGATAGATTCTTGATCCACGTGAAATGTCCGACGTTGTTGCCGTCTTGTACGTACAGCAAGTTCACATGTTTGTCTTTCTTGTGTTCCGAAAGATGTATTGGGACGATGCAGTTCTCGATGCTGTAGACGTTGATGGAGATATTGTTTATATGTTCAAACTGTTTTAGTTGGTTCAACGTTATCGGAAACTCAATATTTTGTACATTTAACATCGTCGTATAGTGGGGATATGAAGATTCCCGATTCGTGTCTCTTTCAGCGGGGTATAGAGCGGCCACCACTGCCCACGCGAAACACGCATTGTCTCTGGATTGTACATTAATTATCGCTTTCTTTGTCATAATTTCTCGCGGCAATTTAATATAACATCCGCGCGCATAGAATTATATTAATTTACATTGACAGTCAAATTCTGTACTCGCGACAATGCCCAGCCACTATCGCGTTCCTGAAATTCTTCCAGCAATGCTAGGGTGGACTCGATAACGCGGCGCTCGTACCACTCGTGTAAATCGGATGTGCGAAAGAGTTCACAGTTTCTCGTATTCATACTTTTATTCGCGCGTTTATCACCCGACACAAATTCACCGTTGAATATTGTATTCACTTTTACACTGTTGTGTCTTTTTATAACATCTTGCACTTGCTCGAGCACGATGTCTTTGGCATCCTCGAGAAATTGACGAGGTTCGATATAGTTTAAGCGTTAATCACAGCACCGGTCAGAATATGGCTATCGAACGCGGTATCGATCTCTCGCCAAACGAGTCTTTCCGCGTTATTGTCGCCGCTGTAATCACCACCACTGGGTATAAACCGTCTCTGCAATCGAGTCTTTGCACCTACGAGTCGCGCGATTTTAGCCACCAAAGACTGTCTACTTCCGATCGAGAGTCGCGGACGCTTGACATGGCTGCGTTCTTCGAGCTGTTTGATAAATTCCTCGCAACGCTGCAGCCATGCAAAATACTCGCCCAAGGTAGCAATTTGGCGGGACTGCTCCACCAGGTCGCGTTCAGTCTGCTCGATGTTTTCCATTTTTCCTATCTTTTTTACACTTTTAAAACACTACGTCACAGTTTTCTACGGAGCACTTGCACGTGACTTTTGCACACGATAAGCAATACCGTTCGCTATCTTGAACGTGAGAGTGCATATTCATACATTTATAACGTTGAAAGCATCGGTCTAAGACACTTCGATGAATACAATGCAAAACTTTCATATCATCATCATCATCATCGTCACAATTTTTTCGGAACATTATTACGTGTCTAGGATATTTCCAACGCCTATACTGCGAAGGACGCAAATTGTTCATTATCACCAATTCTACGCACTTTCCAATAACTATACAAATACTAATGCACAGAGCTTTGCCGAAACACAGGATCTTCCGTATAATGCTCGTCGTATAGTCGTAATAGTTCTTTTCATAGCTAAATTCTTCTTCTTCTTTCTTGCACTCATCAAGAATTCGTCTGTATGTTTTTTCTCTCACGGTAAGGCCAGTGATAAGCAGGTTCACGGTGGACACAGACTCTTTGTCCGACAACGTGGTTACTAGTTCGTGATACGCGTAAACCGAGTTCGCGATCGCGTAGAAAATGCACCGGTGATATTCGTTGCACATTCAAAAAATTATTTTACCCTCCAGAGTATCGATGATATCATCTTTATAATAATCAAAATATTCATTATCAAAATATTCATCATCGACCACATTATAATTAAAATTGTCCGTATTAAAATTAATTTTTTCTCACGTTGTTCGCACACTTTACACAGTCTTATTCAATGTTTTTTCACAGCGTGCAAATTGGGCACATATTGCACGGAAATCTTATATAGAACGGCTCCCTACAATTTGAACAGTATCGGCCATCCATCGCATCAAGTGTCTCAATTTTATGCTTTCGAACAGCATACATATTTTGACTATCCACGCCTTGCAATGCAATCATACACGAAGGACATACAGCTAAAGCACCACCCGTGGAATAATAAAAGTATATGATCCAAAATTTTGTACGTCCGTTTAGAGCATTAATTTCCGGAACAGACACTACTTTGTCGATATATTCCGTGGAGTTCTCACTGCAGTCACTAATGCAATCACTGTCAGCCGACAACGCGTGATCTTCTTCGTCTACTTCCATTTTTATACATTAATCGCGCAAAATCTTTCTAACCGAACACCGCTATACAACCGACGTGTCGATGGGAATTACGTACTATGATTTGATGCGCTTCAATCCTCCTTATATATTTCATCTAATCCTTTCTTATCTTTAAAACAAAGGCGCAAAATAGCCGAACATCGGCGCTGATGCGTTGCATTCCTTCCGAGAAAAAATATGGAAGATGATTCTGGAACAATAAGGCAACTAAATATAAGGCAACTAAATATAGAATTTATAAACAATATAAACAAATGGCGTTTATTAAAATGTCACACCAAAGTAAAGAAATTAAGCAATAAAATAAAAAATTCTCCATTTTTTTAAATAACTAATTTTTTCCAAAGCATATAAAATACACAAATTAATCTATAAAATATGCTTAAATCTTAAATAAATTTTGTCTTTTATAAAAAAATTTTTTAATAAAATTTAATAAAATTTAATAAAATTTCTTTTTAATAAAATGTAAGTCTTTAATAAAAATTTGTATATTTATTACGTATCAAAGCCACATTAAAAATGCACCAGAGCTCACACATTCTCTTCTAAATAATAATTTTATAATAATTTATAATAATTTTGCGACATCGAGCCATGACGCAAAATTCTAATCCTATGCATGTCTCGTTCTTCATAGTGCAAGGACGAGGGAGACGACATATGCGATCGTCGCGAGCTTTCTCGGCATTCATTAAGAATTGTCCGACCTTGGGGGATGCTGCGCGCGCAGCATCCAATTGCGCGGGAGAAGCATCGCTGCGGCCGTCGACCACGAGGCTCTCTCCTTCATTCATTTTAGTGCGATCCTTCATTGTTTCTTCCGCTCTCTGTCGTCTAATTATTTGCGTTTCACATATTTTCTGCACCTTAGTGTCTCCGAAATGATATTCTGATTAATAGCCTCGCTGTTAGATATTATTTTTTTACCACTCGATTCTTTATCTTCCGAAGATTTTATAAAATTTTAATTACTATTAATTATATAAAATTTTTATTAATATTAATTATATAAAATTTTAATTATCATTAATAATATTAATTATATAAAATTTTAATTAATATCAATGTTAATATTAGATATTTTTCATATTGATATTTATTTATCTATATATTTAGTTGCCTTATTGGCAACTCTGGAACGCCATTTGTTTATAAATTCGCGCGACGAGTAATTCAATGAGAGAGAGATAAGAATACGTCGAACGGAAAAAATCTAGAATTACTTTTATTGGGGGTGATGAGGTGTACTGCGAGAGCGCAAAGCAGCCGAACATCGGCGCTGATGCGTTGCATTCCTTCCGAGAAAAAATATGAAAGATGATTCTCGAACGCCATTTGTTTATATTGTTTATAAATTCGCGCGACGAGTAATTCAATGAGAGAGAGATAAGAATACGTCGAACGGAAAAAATCTAGAATTACTTATATTGGGGGTGAGGGGGTATACTGCGAGAGCGCAAAGCAGCCCGACATCGGCGCTGATATATGAGCGGCGGAAGCAAAAATACAAAGCAGCCGAACATCGGCGCTGATACGTTGCAATTCTTCCTATAAAAAATGTGGAAGATGATTCTGAAGTGTTTATATTGTCAAGTACCGGAGGATCTCATAAACACTCGAGTGGTTTATTTATTTATATTGTTTATCAACCGGGCATGTGTAATATTGCTTATACTTGTGATAAATGCATGGGACCACACATATTTTTTACGACGCGATTTTGATATGGTGATAATGCCACATCTCTACTATACGATCTCTTACCTCGTTGCCTCATCACAAAGAGTTTAGCAGTGCGCGAGTCGAGAGATATCTATCAAAAAGTGAAGAAGAAGTGGATCCAAATATTTTTTTCGTTGTTCTTCTGTGTTAGTCTCGTATAATGGCTGAAGAAGATGTTATTATCATTTATGACGAAGATGTTATTATCATCGATGATGACATTGATGATGAAGATGTTATTATCATCGATGATGACATTGATGATGAAGATGTTATTATTATTGAGGATGATAATCTAATGGAAATTGATAATCTAGACGAGGATGAGTCTGATATAGAATTAGAACCCTTAGCAGACAGTGATTATGAGAGTGATAGTAGTGATGAACTAATACACACTAAACATCGAAATTTAAACTTGACTGAAATAATAGCATTGGATCAAACGAAGATATGTTGTATATCCTACTACTATGTGGAAGATGAGTCCAAATATTGTACCGAGTGCTTCCATAGATTATCATTCCTATTCTTAGAAGCTGGTTCTGTTCGGGAACATAAATGCACATATTATGAACATTTATCTAATATGTCTTGCAAAGAATGTAAAAAATCTTTGCAGCAAATAATACCGTGCAACATATGTCCCATTTGTACAAATTAAATAAATGGATCATGGATAATATTGTAAGTAACTTACAATTTATAATACATCAAAAGTCCTAAAATAAATTATTAAAAACTATTCAAATGTATGTCTTTTTTCTGTTCCAGGAGCGGCCATCCCTTAGCCTCCTCCTCCCCTATATATTAAATTTTATATTTTATATATTTTATATTAATTTTTTATATTTTATATATTTTTTATATTTTATATATTTTCAAATTAAATTTTATATTATTAAATATTTTAACACACACACATACACACACACACTTTAATAAATTTTATATATTTTAATTGAAAAAAATGTATTTATTTACGCGCCTTTCCTTGCGCTCCCATCCTTTGCGCTATCTCTCTCGCGCTAGTTATAAGAATTTATCGTTCCCTCTCTCTTGCACGCGTTGTCTTCAATGCGCTGTTTATATTGTTTATAAACCGGACATAGACATATGTACTGTTTATATCGTTTATCAACCGGGTATGTAATATAATATTGCTTATACTTGCGATAAATGCATGGGACCGCGTATACTTTTGTCTTACGACGCGTTTTTGATATGGTGATAATGCCACATCTCTACTATACGATCTCGTACCGAGACCTCGTTGCCTCGTCATAAGGTTCTGAACCGTTTGCGAGTCGAGAAGAAGTGTGTAAGAAATGGATCGCGTATCAATATACAAGGATTGGAAAACTAAATTATTGGATATATTGTGCATCGTCGTGTTAAACATGACTTTTACCTGGAACGTAAGTAGTGTTTTGTGAATATTTTGTGAAAAAATTGTGAAAAAATTTGTGTATTTTTAAATAGATCGTTTTATAGTTCCAGGATGAAATGGAAATTCCCGGTTTCGTCAATATTCAACAAAGACAATGGATGCGGATGGTGCGTCGCGCTAAGAGGGAGGATTTCTCCGATATGTGGGGCGACACCCCGGAGAGTTGCCATCGCCAGGTTGATGATATTTTCGACCTGCGGCAGCTTTTCGGAGAAGACCCCTACGACATTGTAGAAGAAGAGGAAGAGTAGATCCCAGAAGATTGGGTTATAGAAGAAGAGGATGATGATGAGGAACAGGAATGGATGGAAAGATGTAAGTGTTCTTTTTATAAATTTTATTGTAATTACGCTTATATTAATCCAATATCTTTTTTCTGTTCCAGGAGCGGCCTCCCCCTTAGCCTGGCGCATCACCCAGCTCTCCCCCATATATTAAATTTTAATTTTTTATATATTTAAATTAAATTTTTATTATATATTATTATATTATTATTATTATATTATTACACACACACACACACACACAAATGTACTATCACACTTTAATAAATTTTATATATTTTAATTGAAAAAAATGTACTTATTTACACGTCTTTCCCTTGCGCTCCCATCCCTTGCGCTATCATCTCGCGCTATCGTTCCCTTTCTCTCGCACACGTTCTCCTCGCGCTATCGTTCCCTCTCTCTCGCACGCGTTGTCTTCCATGCGGCTGTTTATATTGTTTATAAACCGGACATAGGCATATGTACTGTTTATATCGTTTATCAACCGCGTATGTAATATAATATTGCTTATCATTGCGATAAAACATCCAACGCGCACCGAAACAAGCGTCTCCCGCCCCGCAGCCCCCGCGCCGCCGAAATCCCCTCCGTCTCGCGTGACGTCATACCCCCTCGCCCCGGAGAACCCCCTCGCCCCGCGCCCCCCTCGGACCTACGTTAGAACTCTCCTAGTATCACCTACTCTCTCTCATTGAATTACGCGTCGCGCGAATTTATAAACAATATAAACAAATAGTGCCCCCCAGAATCATCTTCCACGATTTTTTCTCGGAAGGAATGCAACGCATATCAGCGCCAATGTTCGGCTGCTTTGTGCTCTCGCGGTACACCCCTCACCCCCAATATAAGTAATTCTAGATTTTTTTCCGTTCGACGTATCCTTATCTCTTTCTCATTGAATTACGCGTTGCGCGAATTTATAAACAATATAAACAAATAGCCGATGTTCGGCTGCTTTACACCCTTGCTTCCTCCGTTCACAAAGATAAGAAAGGACGAAATATATATATTGAAGCGCATCAAATCATAGTACGTGATTTGAACGCCCATCGACACGTCGGTTGTAAAAGTACGAGTATAGCGGTGTTCTGTTAGAAAGATTTTGCGCGATTAATATATAAAAATGGAAGTAGACGAAGATCACGCGTTGTCGGCTGACAGTGATTGCATTAGTGACTGCAGTGAGAACTCCACGGAATATATCGACAAAATAGTGTCTGTTGCGGAAATTAATGCTCTAAACGGACGTACAAAATTTTGTGCCATATACTTTTATTATTCCACGGGTGGTGCTTTAGCTGTATGTCCTTCGTGTATGATTGCATTGCAAGGCGTGGATAGTCAAAACATGTATGCTGTTCGAAAGCATAAAATTGAGACACTTGATGCGATGGATGGCCGATACTGTTCAAATTGTAGGGAGCCGTTGTATCTAACATTTCCGCGCAATATGTGCCCAATTTGCACACAGTGAAAAAACATTGAATAAGACTGTATAAAGTGTGCGAGCAACGTGAGAAAAAAATTAATTTTAATATGTACAATTTTAATTATAATGTGGTCGATGATGAATATTTTGATAATGAATATTTTGATTATTATAAAGATGATATCGTCGATGCTCTGGAGGGTAAAAAAAATTTTATAAATGTGCAACGAATATCACCGATGCATTTTCTACGCGATCGCGAACTCGGTTTACGCGTATCACGAACTAGTAACCACGTTGTCGGACAAAGAGTCTGTGTCCACCGTGAACCTGCTTATCACTGGCCTTACCGTGAGAGAAAAAACATACAGACGAATGCTTGATGAGTGCAAGAAAGAAGAAGAAGAATTTAGCTATGAAAAGAACTATTACGACTATACGATGAGCATTATACGGAAGATCCTGTGTTTCGGCAAAGCTCTGTGCATTAGTATTTGTATAGATATTGGAAAGTGCGTAGAATTGGTGATAATGAACAATTTGCGTCCTTCGCAGTATAGGCGTTGGAAATATCCTAGACACGTAATAATGTTCCGAAAAAATTGTGACGATGATGATGATGATGATATGAAAGTTTTGCATTGTATTCATCGAAGTGTCTTAGACCGATGCTTTCAACGTTATAAATGTATGAATATGCACTCTCACGTTCAAGATAGCGAACGGTATTGCTTATCGTGTGCAAAAGCTCACGTGCAAGTGCTCCGTAGAAAACTGTGACGTAGTGTTTTAAAAATGTGAAAAAGACAGGAAAAATGGAAAACATCGAGCAAACTGAACGCGACCTGGTGGAGCAGTCCCGCCAAATTGCCACCTTGGGCGAGTTCGCATGGCTGCAGCGTTGCGAGGAATTTATCAAACAGCTCGAAGAACGCAGCCGTGTCAAGCGTCCGTGACTCTCGATCGGAAGTAGACAGTCTTTGGTGACTAAAATCGCGCGATTCGTAGGTGCAAAGACTCGATTGCAGAGATGGTTTATACCCAGTGGTGGTGATTACAGCGGCGACAATAACGCGGAAAGACTCGTTTGGCGAGAGATCGATACCGCGTTCGATAGCCGTATTCTGACCGGTGCTGTGATTAACGCAAACTATATCGAACCTCGTCAATTTCTCGAGGATGCCAAAGACATCGTGCTCGAGCAAGTGCAAGACGTTATAATAAGACACAACAGTGTAAAAGTAAATACTATATTCAACGGTGAATTTGTGTTGGGTGATAAGCGTGCAAATAAAAGTATCAATACGAGAAACTGTGAACTCTTTCGCACATCCGATTTACACGAGTGGTACGAGCGCCGCGTTATCGAGCCCACTCTAGCATTGTTGGAAGAATTTCAGGAACGTGATAGTGGCTGGGCACTGTCGCGAATACAGAATTTGACTGTTAATGTAAATAAATATAATCCTTTGCGCGCGGGATGTCACATTAAATTATCGCGAGAGATTACGGCGAAGAGAGCGGTGATTAACGTGCAATCTAAAGACAATGCGTGTTTCGCGGGGGAAGTGGTCGCCGCTCTATATCCCGCAGAAAGGAATGAGAATCATCGTACCCGCATTACGCGACAGTGCTGAATCTCCAGAACATTGAGTTTCCAGTGACTGTGAATCAAATTAAAAAGTTTGAACTTGCAAACAATATCTCGATCAACGTGTACAGCATCGAGAAAGAGAACAGCATTGTTCCGATACGTCTTTCGGAGCAGAAACGGGATAAACACGTCAACTTGCTATACGTGGAAGACGGCAACAACGTCGGGCATTTCGCATGGATCAAAAATCTATCGCGACTTGTCAGTTCACAGTTGAGCAAACACAAGAATAAAAAATATATCTGTGATCGGTACGTATAATTTAAATAATTATAAGTTATATAGCAAATTGTATATATATAAATCTTTAATTTAAAAAATTTTCTTTTACAGATGTTTACATTACTTTAGTTCGAACGACAAGCTGCAGTCACATACGGTCGACTGTCGAGAGATGAACGACTGCGCTATCCGATTGCCGAGCGACAATGACAAGTGACTCGAGTTCAGCAACTTTAATCGGAAGGAGCGGCTTCCATTCATCGTATACGCCGACTTGGAATGCGTTTTGACCAAGATGAAGGAAGAACAGCAAAATTTGTACCAACACCATCGGGTGTTTAGTATAGCGTATTATGTGCATTGTTCGTACAACGACTCGTTATCCGTTTATAATTCTCACCGTAGCGCCGATTGCGTTTTGTGGTTCACCGAAGAACTTAAAAATTTAGCAATTCGCGTTAAGACTATTTTAACGACAAATGTCCCATTGATAGATTTAACGTCCGAAGAGTGGGAAAAATTTCACAGCGCAACGCATTGCCATATATGTGAAAAACCGTTTACGCAAGAAGACGATACACGTGTACGCGATCATTGTCATTTGATCGGGCGATATAGGGATCCCGCGCACTCAAATTGCAATCTAAATTACAAAGAATCTTTTTGCATTCCCATAGTCTTTCACAATTTATCCGGTTACGACGCGCATTTCATTATCAAGGATATAGCCACAGCGTTCGAAGGGGAAATCGAATTACTTCCGATAACCAAGGAAAAATATATATCGTTTACAAAAACTGTTGACCTTAAGGAAGACAAAAAAAATCATGAAAAAATCATGTAAAATTACGCTTCACCGATTCATACAAATTTCTTACGGCAAGTCTCGACAAATTGGCATCTTATCTAGACAAAGACAAACTCAAAATTTTAAAATCAGAATTTCAAAATTTATCTGCAGAAAATTTCAGTTTATTAACACGGAAAGGCGTCTTTCCGTACGAATACGTCGACTCTGTGGACAGGTTGCAAGATACGTGTTTACCACCTCGCGAATCATTTTACAGTTCTTTGACCGGCGAAACTATATCCGAGAGCGATTACGCGCACACCGAGAATATCTGGACGCGATTCTCCATTCGAACGCTAGGCGAATATAGCGATTTGTACCTGAAAATCGATGTCTTGTTATTAGCTGATATTTTCGAAAACTTTCGCGATAGTTACATCGAAAGTTACGGACTCGACCCCGCGTATTATTATACTCTTCCCGGATACACGTGGGACGCCATGTTGAAGCATACCAAGATTACGTTCGAATTGCTTACCGACATTGACATGGTTATGTTTATCGAACGCGGTATACGCGGTGGTCTGAGTCAGTGTTCCAACAGATACGCGCGTGCTAATAACAAGTACATGGAGTCGTACGATCCATCGAAACCATCGTCATACTTGATGTATTTCGATGTAAATAATTTGTACGGATGGGCAATGTGTCAACCGTTGCCTTACGCCGATTTTCGATGGGTCGATGACGTGTCGAATTTTGACGTAGCATCGATCGCGCTAGATTCGCCTACGGATTATATCCTCGAAGTCGATCTCGAGTACCCGCAACATCTTCACGATACGCACACTGACCTACCGTTTTGCCCGACACGCGACAAGCCGCCCGGCAAGCGGCAAGACAAGTTTCTTGCAACGTTATACGATAAGAAGCGTTACGTGATAAACTACCGTAACCTACAGCAATGTACGCGACACGGCCTTCGCGTTACAAAAATACATCGCGTATTGCAATTTACGCAATCTCCGTGGCTTCGCAATTATATCGAATTAAATACACAGTTTAGAACACTCGCGAAAAATGATTTTGAAAAAAATTTATACAAATTAATGAACAATGCAGTATTTGGCAAAACGATGGAAAATGTGCGTAATCGCGTGGATGTAAAATTATTGACAAAGTGGGACGGACGATACGGCGCAGAAGCGATGATCGCGACACCAAATTTCCATAGTCGAAGCGTCTTTTCGGAAAACTTAATCGCCGTAGAATTGCGCAAATTGGAAGTAAAATTTTATAAACCAATCTACACGTCGGTATGTGCATACTCGACATATCGAACGAGTGTCTGTACGAATTTCACCACAAGTACATGTCTCCCCTGTATCGCGACAAATGTAAGATCATGTATACCGACACAGATCATGAACCTAAGAATACATAGACGGAGCATACGCTACTGATTAGGGCAAGGGAGGTACAAGTTTAGCGGTAAGGGGACACCAAGCACAGATCGAGTCATTTCGGTTAAACTCGGTATTATTCGGCTCGTGTTTTGTTCGATTCCGTTCGACTTTCGACTTGTGCTTTTCTTGTGACAGCTAACCTGCAATTTAAAGTATTAAGATAATACAATTAAAAAGATAAATTTCTTAATAATGGGTTATTGTATTGTACCTGGATGCAATAACAGAAGTTCTCAAAAAAAAAATAATTGGGAGCAATTAGAAAAAGAAGATAAAAATCAGAAATATTCATTTCATTCGTAAGTAAAACTTAATATATAAAATTTGTTATTTTAATTCAATTTTTATAAATTTATTATTTGATAAAAGGATATGTTTATAATGAAAATAATACATAATTTTTATAATTTTTTTAGATTACCACAGGATGTAAATAGGAAAAATAAATGGCTCGAAGCCCTTTATTTGAAAGATTGGTGTCCACCAAAATCTGCAGCCGTGTGTTCCGCACATTTCAGAAAGGAAGATTATGAATCACATCTGGAGTGTAAAAGATTAAAGAAAGATGCTATTCCATTTGTACATATAATATCACAGTTTAACATAATCAGCAAAAATATATATATCAAAAATGTATCATTTTTAAAGATATTTTAAAAACGTTAAAATAATTGATTAAATTATTTTTTTAAATATCATTGAAAATGATTTCTACTTATACTGTATGTACACTGCCCATCATTAATACGTTCCATTTCCCTAGGAAGTTTATATAGGATATGTAACATATCCTATATAAACTTGCTAGGAAAATGGAACGAATTAGTGACGGGCAGTGTACATTCTGTATAATTTTATATTAACAGCTTTATTTTATAGTTATTTACCAAAGAAGATTCAGAAAAGCAAAATACAGTTCCTAATGTTGACAATTCAAGAAATTGTGACATTGGTTAGTATTATCTACTTGTATTATAAATTTTATAATTATCTATGTAATAAATTGCTTAATTATCTCTCTATTTACGTATAACTCTCTATTTACATATAATAATAATATATTATCTAATAATAAAAGTAATATTTATTACAGAACCTGGTATTGGAGAATTACAACAAAATACTCTAAGAATGAAGCATCGTTCAACAAGTATTTCACCTGAACGAATATTTAATTCTCCTACTAAATGTAGGATGCGAAAAATTCATGCAGAAGAATTAAGAAGTTTGAAAAAAAATTATATGATGTGAATCATAAATGGACAAAGATGAAAGAAAAACATCTTACTTTAAAAAATATGATAAAAAATTTACAGAAACGCAATTTAATTACAGAAGATGATTCTAACGTTTTTCAAAATTTACAGAAAGGTATAAAAGAATTAGTTAAGCGTCAAATAAGAAAACAGCAATGTTTGCCTGTGTCTAAAACATACAATGCAAGCATGCGTCAATAAGATTATGTCATGTTATTACAAATGTAGATTTAAGCGAACACCAAAAATTAAATAAATTAATTTTGTTTAAGGGACAATAAATATAATAACAAAATATAAAATACGCATTACTTTATTTTTTACATCAAATATATATACAACTAAAATAAATAAATATATATACAAAAAACTAAATATATATACAACTTTATATGTATACATTCATATATAAAGCGCATATATCTATAGTATACGTTACGTGTACTATAGATACATGCGCTTTACGGAATTCAGCCTGTATGTACAATTCACGTAATCCCGAATATATCCGAAGCGTACAAACGAATGTAGCCGAAGTGCGCTACATCTCCCCTTACCGATAATTTAGCTTCCCCTCGAAATGCTCCGTCCATGTATTCTTAGGTCCATGACACAAATAGTCTAATATATCACGTCGAGTGCGTCGATGTGTACGAAAACATGAAGCGCGATATCGCTAGATTCGATACGAGCGATTATGCCGCGGACAATGCGTACGGTATACCGCTCGTGAATAAAAAAGTGCCGGGCTTGATGAAGGATGAAAATAACGGTGCGATAATGACCGAATTCGTCGGGCTTAGAGCAAAAATGTACGCGTTACGAGTCGATGGTAAGAAAGACACAAAAAAGGCAAAAGGCGTCAAGAGCAACATTGTCGCGAGAACGATAACGTTTGACGATTACACGCGGTGTTTGCACGATGAGATCGAAATGACGCGACAACAGTCCTGTATAAGATCTAAATTGCACGAAGTATAACAATTCGCGAGACGAAAATTGCTCTGAGTCCGTACGACGACAAGCAATATATCATACCCGAAACCACCGATACGCTACCGTGGGGACATTATAGGATAACTTTATAAAATATAAAATTTATTTAACCGTGTACATTTTTGTGTCATGGCGCGTGCGAGAGAGAGAGATTACTATACTTATTCTATCTAAGCGCGAGAGAAAGAGATAGCGCGAAAGAACAATGACGCATGCCGAAGATAGTGAGACTTATGATTAACGCGCGAGAGAGAGAGAGCGCAATGAAGATATCGCGAAACTTACAACTAACGCGCGCGCGCGCGCGCAAGAGAGAGAGAGAGGGAGAGAGAGAGATGCCAAAGGATGGAAGCGCAAGGAAAGGCGTATAAATAAATGTTTCTTTTTACAATTAAAAATATAAGTTTATTAAAAATGTATGTTAATAAATACATTTGTGTGTGTGTGTGTGTGTGATACTATTAAAAGAAATATTAATAAAGGTTTAAAATATATATAAAATAATAATATAATAATATAATAATATAATAATAATAATTATAATACCTGCTATGTACAGGCTGCTAATAACTAACTACAATTACATGTACGGTTCTAGTATGTTGTCTCGATCTTCATCAGGGTTTTCATTAGGGGGGGAGGTGATAGAAAATCCAGTCTGGTAATCATCTCCGTATCAATATTGAAATGTAATATGTTGAGTTTGTTCATATTATGAGTTCTGCTCAGCGTTCTGTATACTTGTATATACATCGGAAAACATTCTCCGCAATCGTGGATGGACTGCACCTCTGTTATCACCTTCTTGCATCTTCGGCAGTGCTCTATAGTGAAGGGTCCTTGACAACATTCATGTTGATAAAGAGGTTTTAAGTGATGTCGGTGTATAATTGCCGGAAAGCATTTTAAGCAAAATTTCATTTCTGGAAACATTGGTGGAAGCTTTAAAATGCGACCATAGACCTTCACACACTTTACTGTAAGCAATCCGCGGAGCAGCGGGTTGAGCCGGGGTCTATATGGTACTGGGATGCACATGCTAATGTGAAAAAGATAAATAATCTCATTATCCGTTGTATTATTTCTTATTCCTTATTTTTCTTTTCCTTTATTTCTTACCTTCCTTCTTTTTCTTTTTTATAATCTATTTAACGTTATACAGGGTTTAGCAAAAGTGTGGAAACCCCTTAATATTTCGAAAAATACGCATTTAAAAAAAAAATGTTTCATACAAAAGTTATAGGGTTTTATGTGGCGCATTACACAGCAACATTATTATGACCTCGAATAGCGTTGTCAAGGTTATGTGAAGGTCACCTCCAACTTTTTAAACGGGACACCCTATATGCTTTTGCATATTCTTGTAGCTTATCTCGAGAGCTTTCCAAAACACTATAATTAAGTTAGTTTTCATTAAGTACTTTCCGAGTTATAAGGCTTGAAATCATTTCTTAATTTTACATAAACCGTAAAATATCTAGTAAAATATTCATTTTTCGATTATCTTACCTTAATACTTTTATGTACAAAATAATGAGAGGAATCAATTAGTGTAAAGAAAACACACAGTTGTTTTAAAGAAAAAATATGTAATTGTTAATTGCAAATTACATATTTTTTCTTAAAAACAACTGTGTGTTTTCTTTACACTAATTGATTCCTCTCATTATTTTGTACATAAAAGTATTAAGATAAGATAATCGAAAAATGAATATTTTACAAGATATTTTATGGTTTATGTAAAATTAAGAAATGATTTGAAGCCTCATAACTCGGAAAGTACTTAATGGAAACTCACTTAATTATAGTGTTTTGGAAAGCTCTCGAGATAAGCTACAAGAATATGCTAAAGCATATAGGGTGTCCCATTTAAAAAGTTGGAGGTGACCTTCACATAACCTTGACAACGCTATTCGAGGTCATAATAATGTTGCTGTGTAATGCGCCACATAAAACCCTATAACTTTTGTATGAAACATTTTTTTTTTAAATGCGTATTTTTCGAAATATTAAGGGGTTTCCACACTTTTGCTAAACCCTGTATATCTCTTCCTTCTGTTCGCTCCTCTTTGCAACCGTTCGCTCGACTCTTTTCAATGCTATCTAATTTGATACTGACAGTTGCTCTGTTTCTTAAACGCTCACTATCTTCATCTCTATCATAGACCCTTTCCACTGTTTTCATTCCAATGAGATACTTGAAACGCGCTTACTCTCATATGTTTATTCTAATTATCATCCGTCGCTCTCCCGCTATCCATTTCTTTCTCTCTTACAATATTTTACGATTGTGTGTGTGTGATACTATTAAAAGAAATATTAATAAAGATTTTTGTATTTTTATATTTCATATATTTTTATGTAATGCATGTCTTACACATTTATATTTCATATATATTTTTATGTAATGCATATCTTACACATTTATATTAAGAATAAATACATATACAGGGTGTCAGGGAAATTTTGACCCACACGAAGTAAGGAGGTAGATTGGCTCAAATTAAGAAGGAAGGCTTGTACTATTTTGTGATATTCGCAATAATTAACGAAAAATTAAATGAAGAATATCGGCCAATCTGCGTGAATAGAAGCGCGCGGCGACGAGAGTCGTCCCACTGTAATCTTATACTAGGCGCGCGGCGAAGCGATGGGCGAATCGCTCTCCGAGACATGATGGTGGCGTGCGATATATCGCAATACCACGCCGAAAAATGACCCGTCCTTTTAGTGGCGAGAAAATGATGCGCTATCATTTCCACACCACCTTGCGGTAGATAGCATGGTGCGCTTTTTTTATAGTGGTTTCCCCCATAGGCCTATTCCACTCCCAATTTAAATATTTGTGAAAATTGTTCAAAATGCCGTTACTGTACGCTGAATGTATCGTAAATGTAAAAAATTGATGATGACAGTACCTTCACAAAAATTGATCCGTGGTTGAAAATCCCTCGATAAAATGTGTTACACACGTTGGTAATGATACGGACGTAATCCATTACACGTAAAGCGTGATGTACTGCGTATAGCAAAAAACCAAATTCGTGTGCCACATGACGCACGCTAGTTCCAGGATTTTCATAAAATGCTTCCAGAATCCTTTCTTCATCTCGTACACGAAGACGCACTGCTGGATCGGTTATCCCGATATTATGCACGACACCCAGTTTCACATAATTATTGCACAACACGTAAAATTGTACGTCCACTTGGTTTTTGTGCACGCCCGGGAAATCATTCCACGTAAATTGCGGCCGCGCGATAAGTATTTTCTCCCGCTAGCCCGTATGCCACAATCATATCCGTATATTCCTGCAGAGTACACTTTATTTTCACTGTTAATTTACTAGTTAATTTACTAGTGTAATCATAATGCGCAGGCGCCGAGCTCACACGTACGCTTACATTCGCATGTCCGCTCAGCTGTAGTTGCGTGCTGCTGGCGTATGCACTCTGGCAACAGCCTGCGAGAGCTCAGACGGTTTTAGTAAAAATCTTGTGTTCGCGTAGTAAATTAATAGTGAAAATGAAGTGTACTCTGCAGGAATATACGGATATGAATGTGGCATACGGGCTAGCGGCAGAAAATACTTATCGCGCGGCCGTAATTTACGTGGAATGATTTTCCGGGCGTGCACGAAAGCCAAGTGAACGTACAGTTTTACGAGTTGTGCAATAATTATGTGAAACTGGGTATCGTGCATAATATCGGGATAACCAGTCCAGCGGTGCGTCTTCTGTACGAGATGAAGAAAGGATTCTTGAAGCATTTAATGAAAATCCTGGAACTAGCATGCGTCGTGTGGCACATGAATTTGGTTTTTCGCGATACGCGGTACATCACGCTTTACGTGTAACGGATTACGCTCGTATCATTACCAACGTGTGCAACACATTTTATCGAGGGATTTTCAACTACGGATCAATTTTTGTGAAGGTACTGTCATCATCAATTTTTTACATTTACGATACATTCAGCGTACAGTAACGGCATGTTGAACAATTTTCACAAATATTTAAATTGAGAGTGGAATAGGCCTATGGGGGAAACCATTATAAAAAAAGCGCACCATGCTATCTATCGCAAGGTGGTGTGGAAATGATAGCGCATCATTTTCTCGCCACTAAAAGGACGGGTCATTTTTCGGCGCGGTATTGCGATATATCGCACGCCACCATCATGTCTCGGAGAGCGATCCGCCCATCGCTTCGCCGCGCGCCTAGTATAAGATTACAGTGGGACGACTCTCGTCGCCGCGCGCTTCTACTCACGCAGATTGGTCGATATTCTTCATTTAATTTTTCGTTAATTATTGCGAATATCACAAAACAGTACAAGTCCTTCCTTCTTAATTTGAGCCAATCTACCTCCTTACTTCGTGTGGGTCAAAATTTCCCTGACACCCTGTATAATACTATTGGAAGAAATATTAATAAAGATTTTATATTTTATGTATATTTTCATTTTTTAAATATTATGTTGTACACATATATTTTTTCTTGAAAATGAAAAATAAACGCTGTATGATTAATTAAATCACATTGTCCTTATGTATCCAAGAGTTGTGCGAATTGTCAAATCCCAGCCATTTCACGTAAACCTCGTCACCCCTCCTGCGCAGTACTTTCTCCACGAGATATACGTCCGGATAATTCGCGCGATGCAACTCGTGCTCGTAGAACGCTCCGGCGATAGATTTTTTGCGATAATCCTCAAGTAGATAGCTTACGGGATTAGTATGTTGCACTTTTACAATTTTAAACAACTCGGTTGTCCAATTTGGCGTATAACCTTTCTCGAAAATTGTCTTGTACTTGCTAACGCGTACCGAGTCACCTACTTTGAATTTCGCTGGACCCACGATATTTACACGGTTGTACACCGTAGTCAAGAGTCTTTCAGCGATCGCGGGGGTAACGTCGACGGGTCGCATACCGATCGTTCGATGCTTGCGCGCGTTGTAATCCGATACGAGTCGCGGCAACGCGTTGATCCACTTGTAAGATCCGTTCAGCGTAAACATCTTCCACATGTCGTTTTTCAGCGTGCGATTGAATCGCTCTACGATCGATGCCTTCAATACCGAATATGTAGAATAGTGATTGATGTTATGTTTTCGCATGAGCCGTTGCACGTCGGCGTTATAAAATTCCTTCCCCTTATCGGTCTGTATGTTTTTCGGACACCTCTTGCTATCTCGAATTATCTCGGCGATAGCGTCAGCTGTCTTGCTTCCGCCTTTACTCTTGAGTGGTACGGCCCACGCGTGCTTGTTCAACACATCGATGACAGTGAGTATGTAGTGGTAACCTCTGTTGAAACGAGAGTACGGACGCATCTCGACGATGTCAGCTTGCCACAGGTCATCGTATCCCCGAACTATGACGTGTCTTCGGGGAAAATTTTTTCTCGCCGGTGCGTGCAATTCGTTCACCAACTGCCGTTTCTCTAAACTATGTTGTTTCTTCGCTTCCTCGGTTATTCCCGATCGTCGATCCATCGTTGACGTTCGATAGTCGTTCGATAGACGTTCCTGACCCGTTCGTTGACGTTCGATAGTCGTTCCTTACACGTTCGATAGACGTTCCTGGCCCGTTCGTAGCCGTTCGTTGACGTTCGATAGTCGTTCGATAGACGTTCCTGAGCCGTTCACTGCCGTTCTTGACCCGTTTGTTGCCGTCCTTGACCCTGTTGGTAGTCGCTTCTAAGTAGTCCGTAGCTTCGTTCACAGTCGTTTCTGACCCGTTCGTAGCCGTTCCAGAGTTGTATGCCTCCTCGTATGTAGCCGTTCCTGACGTGTTCATAGCCTTGTTCGCAGCCGTTCCTGAGGTGTTCGTAGCCTCGTTTGCAGCTGTTCTTGAATTGTTCGTAATCTCGTTCGCGGCCGTTTCCTCTTCGATCACTGCCACTTATTGTAGTTTGATAGCCGTTCGATAACCGTTTGTAGTCGTTCGATAACCCTTCGTAGATGTTCGATAAGCCTTTGTAGATGTTCAATAATTGTACAATAGCCGCTCCTAAGTCGTTCACTACAGCTCATTACAGGTTGATAGCCGTTTCTGAATTAGTGTTAATCGCACGCCGAAGCTCGTTTATCGCAGTCTGCAAAGCTCGCATATCCTTTTCGAATGCAGTCAGCTTCTCGTCTGATTCTTTCTGTTGATTCTTCAACGTTTTAACGCATTGTTCCACGTACAGTTTGTTGACTGCATCGGTATCAGCCTCAGGTTGCGCTACACGGCGAATCATGCGCGACCTCACGTCATAGTCCGTAGCGACGCGACACAGAGCGTTTTGACGCAAGTAACTCGTCACCAATTTACCCCAATGATCGCTTGTGTCGATCGCATCATTTCTCCGTTCGAATAATCCAAATTTGTTGATAGGCATTTTTTTTCGATGCGAGTGACATCGATCGACTGATAAGTTTTGTCGAGACACCATTTAATTTATAATAAGGCTGACTTCGCGAAGTTCCTCTACGATCGACAGGATCTCGTTGTCGTGAGCGTTGTGGCCAGCTCGGTGCGAAGCGTCGAGCAATCGTAGTCGATCCACTAGCTCGTTGGGGTCGTCCCAGTGCACGTAATCGATCTTATTGTCGGTTAGCATCATCGCGCGAGGCATGAATACTCTCGTTCCGGATTTATTTTTTTTCGATTCGATCGACATCAACGGTGCGATTATTCGTTTATACTTGTATCCCTTGTTGCTATTTAATCGACCTTGCGCATCATATTTGCGTTTATGCGCACTCGTCGTCATTAATATGCTCTTATATTTTTGCATATCGTCCTCAGTGTATATGACGTCATCGGGAATTCTCTTGAAGATCAACTCGTATAATCCAGGTGTACCAATGTACCTCACTTTGTCTATGATTATAGAGTCATCTTTATCAATGTCGAATCGTTTGTTACCGAGACGCAATTCATTCTCGTTGAAATAGACACCGTACACGTGATCGATCTCATTTTTTTCGTCGCCACTAAGGAGAGAGCTCATGTACTTTTGTCCCAGTGGCCCCAAGTGCTCTCGTAACACTTCTTGACCTTCCGACGTTTGTAGCATGTTTCGAACAGATGTTTCGAGCGGGTTGCCCGTGGTTTCGAAAACATTTTCGATTGCGAGTGATTCGGGTATCGTGGGTTGTACGATTCTCGTTGTCGCGGACGGTGTAGAGGTTATCGGCGGTTCATCCAGTAAAGCATCCGATAGATCGGATGTACGCGGTGTCGATAAACGATTCGCCTTCAATCGTTTCCTCTTTTTCGGTGTTGCATCCTCCTCCTCTTCCTCCTTGTACCGCTTGATGGGTAACGTTTTAATTTTTGTGTCAACGTTACTCTCCGGCATTTTTCACCGCGATTGAGCTACAGTTGTCGACGATCTATTGTAGTGGCTCGATAATAGGCCCAAAATGGGTCTTGACCGCGATATCGTCGTCGATCTTATCGGTCTTCAAAGCGCGATGTTTCTTGCGGATCGATTCGCTCGTTTTCTCAATCTGCCTCGCAATCTTTTCACGCTCGCGAATATTATCGCTTTCAACCATGTCGACAGAGTGTCGAGCGTTTCACTCCTCTCGACGGAATGTCGGCAGCGACTAATCGTTTTGCGGTATCGCGAACACGTTAAATCCTTTTCTGTATCGCCCGTTCGTAAGCGAGCTCTCCTTATCTATCACTAGGAATCCATACTTTTGCTGCCAACAAATACGACATAATTCACTGAAATCCTCGGTACATGTCGGTATTAACGTGATCGTTGTACACGAGTTTCAAGTTGGTACCGTCCTGTTTAAACAAGATCAGCAGGTTCGCGTTGTCGCGTATAAGATGTTTTGATATTCTCGTGTACGTCTGACAGAGATAGAAGCAATCAACGTTCGAATGACGACCCATTGAGAACTACTCTCTTATCGTATCTTGCTTGTCGCACGCCACGTCATCGAAGACGAAAATCGAGTTTGGACGTGCCTCGCTCGATGGAATGACGTTACTGTTATTGGAGAACGTAAAGTAGCCGATTTCGTCGATCGGCGTCAACAAATTCTCCAGATATCGATATTTCGGCCATTGCAGCGACTTCGAGTACACGTACACGTTCTCGAAACGTACACCGTGCGGACTTTCCAGTAGACTTATCAGAACGTTGGTTTTACCACAATTCGAGGGGCCGCAAACGATCGCGCGTATAGTAATCGGTAGCATCGTACCGTGTCTGCGCATCTCCGCGTTGTCCCCCATTGATCGTAATCTGTCATCGCAATTCGTCACGCGTATCGTCAAAGGTTGTCGTACGAACCGCATGTTTTCTCTTTCAAATTAATTTTGCGAATGATTACGAGGGGGAGACCTATTTATAGAGGTGTCTCGACTCGAAACCGCTCAGTATCAAAAATGTTTTTCCTTCTGTCGGATAAAAGAGACATTCTCCGGCTTACCGCCGAACAACTGCAATATATCCCAAAGATTGTTTTACTGCAAAATTTTGGTGATTACGTGGAACGATTGTGGGACAAGTTTCCAGAATATATAAAGGCTGATTCGGAGGTTCAACAATATCGTTTGTGCATGTGACATAACAATCAGCCGTGGCAGCGAACGCACATCGATGGACCGCCACCGTTAATAAAAGATTGCTACGAATGTCAGCGAGAAATTTGAGAGGTAGCGGTCTCTTCAATCGTGCGATAAACGCGCTTCCATATCGCCATAATCGAATTCCATATTCCCGGCTATCAGTTTTGCGGTCCAGGCACGCGGTTGCAGAAGCGATTAGCCAGAGGCGATCGAGGTATCAATCCATTGGACGCGGCGTGTCGTGAACACGATATAGCATACTCTCGGAACAACGATCTCACCGAGAGACACGCGGCGGATAGAATACTCGCCGAGAAAGCGCGAAATCGCATCGGTGCGAGAGATTCGATTCTCGGTGAGAGAGCCGCCGCCATAGCTGTCTGGGCAGCGATGAAAGCCAAGACGAAGCTCGGTATGGGTCTGAAGAGGACGAAGACAAAGATGAAGAAAAAAACGGCGAAGAAACGGATACTTTCGGTAGCGAAATGCGGCGGCGTGTTGCCGATTCTACCAATGTTGGGTGCGTTCGGATCCCTGATCGGTGGAGCGGCGGGTGTAGCGAAGGCGGTGAACGACGGAAAAGTCGCGCAACGTCAGTTGCAAGAGATGCTACGTCACAATCACGCCATGGAAGGTCGCGGATTATATCTCGCTCCTTACAAATACGGACGAGGAGTCTCAACGAGAAAAAAAAAACGTCAAAGAGACGCTAAAAATGCCGCAGGGCGCAACTACCAACGTACAATTGCTACAACTGGCAAAACGTATGCGCATTCCATATTTTAGAGGTGTTTTCATGCGCGACTCTTTACCGATCGGTGGTATATATCAAAACGTGAGCGGCATCGTAAATTTGGATAACGTCGAAGGACCAGGTACTCATTGGGTAGCGTACGCAAAGAGGGGGAATCGCGTTATATATTTCGATAGTTTCGGCAATCTTCGACCACCGAATGAATTGGTGCAATATTTCGGGCGAAACGTAACGAAGATACAGTACAATCACACACCTGTTCAAACTTACGATCAGAGCATCTGCGGACAATTGTGCTTGCAGTTTCTTCGAATGGTCGATGCGTGCGAATTTAAAGACGGATATTGCGCTATTTAATTCAGTATTCGTTAAACAGTTTTGCCGACATGTCTATGACATTCACGTTGACTGGGAAGAGTAGCGTTCTCGCGGCAAACTTGTTTCTCGCTGTAGATTTGGGCGACGATGCATACGAGCTCGGTCTAACGGATTTTGAGACTTATTACACGATACCGAATGTGAATTCCTCGAATAACAAATTTTACTTTGGCAAAGACGACGCGGAAATTACGATTCCCGAGGGATCCTACGAGTTGCGAGATATACATGCATTTTTGAAACATGCAATTTCACGGAAACATCGCGATAAGAAACACATTGACGACGGTGACTATGAAGATGAAGAATATCCGATAGTGCTCCGCGCTAATTACAATACGATGAGGAGCGAGATCAAATGCGCATACAGAATAAACTTTAGCAAGCCCAACAACATTGGATCGCTGCTAGGATTCTCGAATCGTATTCTCGAGCCGCGGAAATGGTACGAATCGAATATGCTGATTAACATTATCAACGTAAATATTATCCGCGTAGAATGTAACGTGACCGCGGGCGCGTACAACAACGGCAAACTCGTTCATACGATACATGAATTTTCACCAAGGGTACCACCGGGATATAAGATATCGGAATCTGCCGGCGCAGATCATTTACCTGCCGATCATCGCGCGGAGCATTACGGATTTAACGTTACGCGTTGTCGACCAGAACGGACGATTGCTCGATTTTCGAGGAGAAGAGATCACCGTAAGTTCACACGTACGACGGCTACGGCGATAACATACGTATGCGACGTATGAGATGCTCGTGTTGAACGGATCGAAAAACGTGAGAGATAACGCAATCTTTACGAGGCCAGCGACAACAACAACAACGTCGACGTTTGCTAATATCCAATCATCCAAGAAATAGAAACTCAGCGCATCGAACGTTGCGTTTTTACAATCTTTGGGATTCGCGGTGCGAAACAGCTGATCGATGACCGACATCCTCAACATCGGTGACGAACCGATCTTCGACGATCGTATCGTCAAGATCGAGACTCACACGTACAACCCGTTCGCCAATACAACATTCGTATACAGTGACGAGATAAGAATACCCATACAACAACAGGATTTGTATACGTTGCTGTTTGAGAGTTTCCTATACATCGAGGGAGAACTAATGAAAAACAGACCACCAGCTAACGGAGGAGCTGATGTGGCACTGGGAAATAATTGCGTCGCATTCATGTTCGATGAGATTCGATACGAACTCGATGGCGTTGAGATTGATCGCAATAGAAACGTAGAATAACTATTACGCTCAAAAACTATGTAACGGTATCATCCGATAAAAGCGTGATTATGAGGAACGCCGGCTGGGATGCGTCGACCAATGCGAATGGACACTTCAATTTTTGCGTACCGCTCTACATGTTATTGGGATTTTGCGAGGATTACAAACGCGTGGTGATTAACGCTCGTCACGAATTGATCTTAATACGATGGCGCAACGACAACAATTGTCTGCTTGGAGATTCGACGCTGGAGCCTGCGATCAACATATTCAAGATACAATGGCGAATGCCACACGTGCTGTTGAGCGAGATTAAAAAACTGTCGATGCTGCGTGCTCTGGAAAGCGGACGATATCTCAGCATGGGTTTTCGCTCGTGGGATCTGTACGAGTATCCGCTATTGCAGCGTACAACCAAGCATTCGTGGGCCATTAAGATCGCGACTCAGCTGGAGAAACCACGCTACGTTGTCTTCGCTCTGCAAACAGGCCGGAAGAATGTTATGTCTGAGGATACGAGTCGATTCGACGACTGCAAATTGATCAACGTGAAACTCTATCTGAACTCGGAATGTTATCCGTACGACGATATGAATTTGGATTTCGATAAAAACAGATGGTTCACGTACGACACGTACACGCGCTTCTGCAAGAATTATTACGGATACGAGTATCTCGAGCCGAGTCTCACCGTCTCGATGTTTCTACGTAACGGTTCGTTCGTGATTATCGATTGTTCTCGACAAAACGAATCGGTCAAGAGCGCAACCGTGGATGTGAGATTGGAATTCGAGTGTAAGGAGAACGTGCCGACGAATACCACTGCGTACTGTCTCATCATACACGATCGCGTGATCCATTACAATCCGTTGACCAACGTTGTACGCAAAATCACCTAAGTGTTCGCGACACAAGAGAGAGGGGAAGAGGAGCAGGATATAAATCAAAGTGTTGCGAGGCGTTGGTTTTAGAGTTTCGTCATTCCTCTCGACGAGAGATCTCGTCATGTCCGTACCAACGTTTGTGGATCTGCAAGGGTTTATTGTCGGGAGAAATTTTGTCGTGAAGGAAGCTGCGGTTCTGAGAAAGGGATATGTTCTCTCGCATTACTTTTTCGCAAGTCCCGTACCGTGGAGCGTGCTTACAAAATCTGAGCGATGCCAAGTCTCATGGGTGATTAGAAATCATCACGGATTACAATGGGAAGACGGAAACGTTCCGTATGGCATGGCTCAGCGTGTAATTACAACAGCTGTCGTTGGTACGATACACGAAGAAGAAGAAGAGGAAGAAGAATCGTCTGTCGTGTATGTTAAAGGACTTGAAAAGCGAAAATGGCTGACCGATATACTAGACGATGCGGGAAACGGCTATATTATTGAAACCTTGGATGCAGATTACGAAGATATTGATTCTCTAAATAAATTAGATATTACCAATAGTATGCGATGTGGAAAACATGTTAAGAATTGCGCATTGCAAAATGTATTCAAAATATTTAACTGGTGGTCGCAACGCCAGAAAGAATTGTAAGAAAAATTAAATATGTAAACATTAATATGTGTTATCTCTTATTTCCCCACCCTAATCCTTTCCTTGCGTTTCTAAGAATTCTTTTGTCCGAGCGCCGTCTCTCCTTCTCCTAAATTTCAGAGCGTTAGAAGCATTGATCCCCCACCACATTATACTTTTGGAAGATGAGCGTCACGTATACTCGGTTAATTCCTGTACGATCAGTGTCGCGTTAACCGTTCGTGGTTCACTTTTCATAACCCCAGAGAAATGTACTACGTCGGAAGAAGCAGCAGCAGCAGCAGCGGCGTCGGAAGATGCGTGAATAATTATGTACCGAGTCATGATAAAACTCCATCGTTTGAGAACAAATGTGACGAGTAAGTTTCGTTTAACTTCTTTCTATTTTTCTATTTTTACAAATTGTATTATTATTACTATTATTTAATTTTAATTTTTCCCGTAGCATTTCGTTGGAGCGTCGTGCGGTTCGTATACTAGGTAGACGATACGCATTGACAGCTACGGAATTCAAATTCCTCGAAATTGGTATCAACGTGGGTCCACCAAGTTACGTGGAGATTGCCGTAGGAAATCGGGGAAAGGAACTGATATTATCTCTCGAAACGTGGAAGGGATTCTACGAGCAACGTCGCAATATTCAAAATTTCCTTCGGAACGACTCTAAAGATGACTACAATTTCATAAACGTTGGACCGCTAACAGTGAGAGTTCGTACGATTAACGACGTCAAACTCATAAGTCTCGAATCTTCACGTATGCATGATGATGATCGACTCGACGTTACATCGTATGTTCGATCTCGATCAATGCATAAATGTAACTTTTCCTCGATTGGATAAAATTATCGAAACAGTTGATATCAAGTTTACGCAATTCTCCAATATCGCGTCCACTATAATAAATCCGAAAGAAGTATCGAATGTAATACGCGCGAGTGACGCTTTCAACAAGCATCAACTCGTCGATTGCGAGCTGGCAGCTTTAGATTTTAGTCCACATAGTACGTAAGAAAAATATGTATAAATAGAAGAATAAAGAGTTTTAAGTCTAAATTATGATATAATTTCTTCGCACGTATTCCCACCCGCCCAATCCTCTTCAAAGGAATATCGCTGTTTATATTGTTTATAAATTCGCGCGACGCGTAATTCAATGAGAGAGAGATAAGGATACGTCGAACGGAAAAGAAATCTAGAATTACTTATATTGGAGGTGAGGGGTGTACCGCGAGAGCACAAAGCAGTCGAACATCGGCGCTGATATGCGTTGCATTCCTTTCAAGAAAAAAATCGTGGAAGATGATTCTGGGGGGCGCTATTTGTTTATATTGTTTATAAATTCGCGCGACGCGTAATTCAATGAGAGAGAGATAAGGATACGTCGAACGGAAAAAAATCTAGAATTACTTATATTGGGGGTGAGGGGGGGTGTACCGCGAGAGCACAAAGCAGCTGAACATCGGCGCTGATATGCGTTGCATTCCTTCCGAGAAAAAATATGGAAGATGATTCTGGGGGGGCGCCATTTGTTTATATTGTTTATAAATTCGCGCGACGCGTAATTCAATGAGAGAGAGATAAGGATATGATTTTGTTTGCGAAAACATGTCCCGACGCGTTAGTCAGCCCCAAAATCCAATCCTCTTCAAAGGAATACCGCTGTTTATATTGTTTATAAATTCGCGCGACGCGTAATTCAATGCGAGAGATAAGGATACGTCGAACGGAAAAGAATCTAGAATTACTTATATTGGGGGAAAGGGGAGGGGGTAGGGTACCGCGAGAGCTATTTTGTAAGGATATGTCGAACGGAAAAAATCTAGAATTACTTATATTGGGGGTGAGGGGGGATACCGCGAGAGCTATTTTGTTTGCGAAAACATGTCCCGACGCGTTAGGGTATGTAATACAATATTGCTTAAGGAATACCGCTGTTTATATTGTTTATCAACCGGGTATGTAATATAATATTGCTTATACTTGTGATAAAACATCCAACACCCGCCCCGCAGCCCCCGCGCCACCGAAATCCCCTCCGTCCCGCGTGACGTCATTCCCCCGCTCCTCCGTAATCCCCCTCGCGCCTCACCCCCCCTGAGAGGACCTGAGTTAGAACCCGCCTTGTATACCTACTCACGTACGTACACACATACATATACATATCACATGTATGCACGCATATGATTTTGTCTCTTAAAGCATTGTACAGGGTGGGGAAAAATTATTGGTCAAGCTTTTGCCAGTCGATTCTACTCGTCGAGATCGCCAACATGGAGATCATAAACATGGTGCCGCAAAATTAACTTTCAAGGTCATTTTCAATGTCAAATTTTTTTATTGTCTTAGTCGATTCTACTCGTCGAGCTGAACAAAAGTCTCAAAGGGACCATATGCCGGAAATCAATATTTCATAGAGAAATCTTTGTTTCAAGTTTTTTTGCCTGAAATTTCCAAAAAATTGATTTTTATGAAATCAGAAAATAAATCTGATGCTTATAAAGTTCTTAAAATCATGTTCTGAATATCCTGATCATGATTAGCGAAAATCACCTCCCAAAAATGACCCTGAAAAATTCGTTTTCAAGGTCAAAAATCTGCTTAATCTACTCTTAGCGCTACCCAGGAACAACGACGTGGACGTGGTAGATTTCTGTTCCCTTCGGGGTGACTTGATTATTGTGAGTTCCCCTCGCCTCTCACTTCGGGGTGACTTGATTATTGTGAGTTCCCCTCGCCTCTCACTTCGGGGTGACTTGATTATAGTGAGTTCCCCTCGCCTCTCACTTCGGGGTGACTTGATTATTGTGAGTTCCCCTCGCCTCTTACTTCGGGGTGACTTGATTATTGTGAGTTCCCCTTGCCTCTCACTTTATCGTCGTCGACGCTGCCTACGAACAAACAGAACTGACCCATCGGCCCCAATAGCTCTGAGCAGTTGTGCTTGTCTGCCAGCTTCAACGTAACCACCACCGTTATCAATGCAAGCTTGGAGTCTCTCCACCAAATTATCTCGCACTCTACGGAGCACAGCTCGATTTTGTGCTAAAGTAGCAACCGCCTCTTCAATGCGATCTCGTAAATCCTGAGCCGTCCTTAAAGCCCTGCCTGACCCATAAACAATGGCTTTCAGAGCTCCCCAGAAATAAAAGTCCAGAGGGTTCAGGTCAGGTGAACGGGCGGACCATAAGTGTGGCGCAGGATTACGACCGATCCATCGAGTTCCAAAAGCTCGTTGTAAAAAAGCGCGGACTTGCCTGCCGAAATGCGGTGGAGCACCGTCATGCATAAAAAAAATTCGATTACGGGCATTCCTCGGAACCATACGTCGCAGTCGATTCAGGAAAGTATGACGTAGAAACCGCAAATACTCAACGCTTGACAATCGGTTTGAGAGAAACACAGGAGCAATATAATCATTCCCAAGTATCCTTGCCCAAACATTGACTGAGAAACGGCCCTGCTGAACTCTTTGGACCATTGCGTGTGGATTGCGTCTGCGCCAGATGCGAACATTTTGCCGGTTCAAAATGGAAGTGCTGGAAAAACTGGATTCATCAGTGAACACTATTTTTCAGAAAGTGCCGATTTCTTCGGATCTTGCGAAGCATCCACCGACAAAAACGAAGACGAGCTGTGCGATCACCAGATCGTAACTCATGCACTACCTGCACTTTGTAGGGTCGTAGGCCTTCCTCACGGAGAATGCGCAAGACTGTTTTATGATCAACCCCTACTCGCGCGCCTATGCGTCGTGATCCCATGACAGGATAAGTTCGAGCTAGAGCAATCACACGTTCCTCAATTCTCAAAGACACACGAGGACGACCTGCCCTACGGTGGCCAGCACCTGCAAAATTCATTTGCTCCTGATTATGGAATCGTTCATCGAGTCGTTGAAATTCTCGACGATCAGGCACGGACCCTGGACGTAATGGTCTGCCATTAGCTTGGCGTCGCAACCAACTAGCATAAAGAGCTCGTGCTCGTGTGTAATTACCATGAACACGATCAATTGCTCGAAGCATTAGACGTTGGTCACGCCCATCCCGATGCGCCCGATCACGGCCACCACGTCGAGGCATGCTACAGCAACGTTATTCTTAGAAAAAATTTGGTAAAAAATTAAAACAATTTTTTTTAATTTTCCACTGAAAATTGATTCAAGATCAGCGGCGGTCTTCTAATAATCACGAAAAAGGTCTGGATATGGATGGGAAGCTTCTTAAGCACAAGTAACGAATGTCTTATGGAGCGATATATTATTCCTCTCCGAGGCAAATGACCGTTGCTTTAAGGAACCAACAGCCGTTGAAATATTACTAGGTACCAAGATACCCCGAAGGGAACAAAAATCTACCACGCCCACTTCGTTGTTCCTGGGTAACGTTAAGAGTAGATTAAGCAGATTTTACACCCATGACAATTAATTTTACGAAATTTTTTGGCTTCTAAAAACTTGAAACCAAGATTTTTCTATGAAATATTGATTTCCGGCATATGGTCCCTTTGAGATTTTTGTTCAGCTCGACGAGTAGAATCGACTAAGCCAATAAAAAAATTTGACATTGAAAATGACCTTGAAAGTTAATTTTGCGGCACCATGTTTATGATGCAATGTTGGCGATCTCGACGAGTAGAATCGACTGGCAAAAGCTTGACCAATAATTTTTCCTCACCCTGTACATATCGAAGCAATAATCGTATACGCAGCGGTATGAATGCCGTTTGAGGGACAAACTCGCTTTGCGTGTGTGCGTACGAATATATGTACGTGAGTCTGAACTTGAAAAAGGAAAACTGAAGAACGAAAAATGTCCCAATTCTGATATTCGATCATCATTTCTCAGGATTGACTGCATCGATTTTATTCAAACTGGTCGCAATCGAAAGCTTATATTCACATTATATCACAAAAGTGTCGTTAGATTTTTGACTACAGCTTTAGTTTATTAAATATCTTAACCGAAAGTTTACTTGACGTGAAATTCCGGATAAGCTATTTGGTAGCGCCGCGTCGAGAACAGTGACTCTCAATGCTTGGATCCTGTTTTTTATGTACTTGGCGTCGCAACGCTACCGCGTCGCTTGATATATACGTCGATCATGGGTTGGGTAAGATTAGTCTTTTTTTGGGGTGCAAGGTGGAGGGACGGAACTCCTCCCCCGCCTACGCGTTTACTTAAAGAGCAAATGTAAAAAAAAAAATATATAAACACACTTTCCAGATAAATTTGCGTTCTATTCGAAGCCAGGTATTTCCCACTTCAGACACAAGTTAGGTTAGGTTATATCTTCCGGAAGTGGAGCATAGTGGGAGCGGAACCTATGTTGTCCATGCACGTACTTTGCAAGACGAAGCAAAGTTACATACAAACATATATTTCATTAAATATATTTCT
Organism: Camponotus vicinus; assembly: GCF_025532165.1. NCBI lineage: Eukaryota > Metazoa > Arthropoda > Insecta > Hymenoptera > Formicidae > Camponotus > Camponotus vicinus. Next base: position 13,836,846 of record NW_028141979.1, read on the forward strand.
TCTTAAATTTACATGATGTTGTAAAATTATGTTCTATTCATGAAACTTTTTTCATCAACTATATTTTCATTAACTATTTAATAAATAACAAGCGGCTAAAACCTCCTGAAAGTTATTCAGAAGGATGACTTTAGTAAATGTAAACAAAAAAATATAAACATATTTAGGATATAACGAAAAGATAATACAAGTAAATATGAAATTTCAAAATTGCATATCTCAGGAACGAAGAAAGACCGCCGCAAAATTCAAACGTTGTGTTACTTCGGAATGAACTCTTTGCAATATATGTCGAAATAAAAAATTTTCGAGCTGTGTAAAAAATCTAAAGTAAATATTTACTGAAATTAATTCACACAATCGTCTCGTACGGTACGAGCGAGTCCTCGTTGAGACATTAGAGCACACGTGATAGCGAGAAGACTAACTAACTATTACGAAAATTATTACGGAACCACGAAAGCTCTACATTCCGAATTGATGGTTCGGATGGTATCCGTTGCGATAAATGGAATTAGTCTGTAAATTCACTGAAGAGAAGAACGACTTGTTACGTTCAACTTGCAATTAAATGACTTCAAAAGCATTCTCAAGCCAGCTTTTAAAAGCGATCTAGTCACATAGAGAAACTCTCCAAGAAAAAAGCGGAAGCTCTAGCGAATTGTGCCGATCAATTGTCGATTGACAACGCGTTCAATCGACAGTAGTATTGATTGATTGATGCTTAATAATACAGAAGTAATCTAGCATTTGGAGAACGGAGCGAGTAATCGTTCGACAAGCGTAAGGATATTTGTTGCTAGCAATATCAAACGATCCTTGAGACGTATGATCCATACTAGCATAATCACGCGCTGATCATGTGATTGACACATGCGTGTATTTTCTTTTCGTTTCTCTTTTACGATAACGGAATATACCATCCGCTCGGATAAATGCGATATAATCAAGTCATCGATACATAGAATGTATTGAGCATCGATGGTAGGCAAACGCACGCTATAGAGAGAGAGGTACTACATGAGAGGCCTATATTTATTTCTTTTGCTAGCATCTCATTGTGCATAATTTTATCTTCTTCCAGATCTTATCTCTCTAGAGTAGGCGCGCGTTTGCGTATCGCGATGTTCAGTCCATTCTTCTGTTGATGAGTCAAGTACATCGCATGTCGTCTGCCAAAAGTGCTTGATACATTAGCAAAAAAATTTATTTAGAATGAACATAAGAAAATATATTTATGTACAACTTAAGTTATAGGGATTTAACTTTATATATTGGCATAGGGTATGTACCTAGAATTAAAGTATATATGTTGAATATCACTCGGTAGTTTCTAACACAAAACATAATTTTGAAATTACCTATTTATATCCTAAATGAGTTGTTCTAACAGTAACGACTCTAATTAATCCGTCGAAGTGAGATCCGATTCTTCCGAGTTTCCAGGCATTTGAAAATACTAGCGGGTTTCGCAACAGAACTGTCCAACTCGTGTCAACCTCTCGCCACTTCGAGCACTGTTGCTGTGTTTACAGATAGTTTGCACAAGTAACCGTTTCCAAAAATTACCACATTTGTCTGATAAGTTGCCGTCGAGTGAGACGTACTTCCTTCTCCTTGAGTAATAATGATTCGGGAACATGAAATGAGCATGGAATTTACAAGAAAGTGATTCGGACTGCGGTATAATCATCATAGTCATCATAGTTATCTAATATTTCTGAGCAGTCTCGAATTCAGTAAAGATAGGAGTGTGGGAGGAGGTCAGACGTGTCTATACACCCATTCGGCCAACGAGCGAAAAATGACTTAACTAAACTTTGATGGTGAAAACATTAAAAACTTGAACTTCGAAAGAAATCAAATCTACAGATCGAAAATGAAGTTGTGTCTTACTTTAATATCCCATTTATTTCAAATCTTCTGTAGATTTAACATAATATAATTAGAGATTTAAAAGAAACGTAAATCTTATACGAGATTATACAAACTCAATCGGTTTAAAAAAAGGATTTACATAAGAATCCATTACTATAACGAAGTATATAAAATCGCATGTAATAATTATGACGCGCCATATATAGAGCAAACTCGCAGATTTCTTTCTACAAAAATTGAAAGACATAAAAATCAGACGAAAAGAAATATAGTGCATCCATAATCATAAACATAGAATCATCAATTGTTGAATCATGATTTTAATTGGAAGAATATTAAAACCCTAGACAACGAATTTAATTTATAAAAAGGCTAGCTATTTATTTTATACAAAAGATTGCTATCCGTTTACTTTGAAGTCTAAAAATTTGTATATTTCGTCGCAGGTATTTATGGGTTTTCCAGATCAATACTCTCTCTTTTTATTACTCTTCATATATTTTATAAGATTATATATGTATGTACTTTTTTAATATTGTCGATAGTTTTACTGGAGATGGCACGAAGAGGACCAAAATGTTTAAATATATTCACTTTATCCTGGAAAGTTGAATTTTTATTATGAATTTCGCCTGTCAACATTGCGTATTTGGCTCTAATTAATCCTTTGTTTTCTAACAATTATCCTTTTTGTTTCTTGTTCTAATATGGCAAAGAGACACTAAGAACTTTAAAAGGATTTTAAAATAGAAAAAGGATAATAAAAAAAAATAATAAAAATTATTGAAATTAAGATTGTGTGTAACACTCCACAGATGCACAACTGACATTATAAATGTGATAGTTTGTGATGATGTGAATGTTTCCTATCATTATGACTTACCATCAAAATTTGATAACCCAGAATACACACCAAAGATGTAGCTCCGAAAAGATGAGCCAATAATGTTATGCTAAATGCTTTCTCTATTGATCTTCCCATCCTGAAAAAATTCATGTTATCTACATATTGAAATATCACTTCAATAAACGTTTTGAAAAGTTATTTTTCACTAATTACTTTGTTTTTCATACATTTATATATTATAATGAATATAGAATCCTAAGTATGATTATTACTTTGAATGTGCATTTTGAATTATGTTGCGGATTTTTCAAAGGACCCCGTACAAAACATATAGAAAATGAGTCCCGGTGAATTTATATAGTTAAAACTTTGGAAATTTATAGTTTACGTGATGAAAAGTTTTTATTGTCCCAACTTAATTCATTGAGCCGAATGAGCTCTAAGGATCGTCGAAAGTAGAAAATAGGCGATTGCTGCCGCCAACATGTAGACAATCACGTGTTAATTTTTCCTTTCTCTATTCCTACTTAATCTTTTCTCACTCCTCTTTTTTTCTTCATTTCTTCCCTTCGCTCTCTATCTCTTCCCTCTCTTTTCCTCTTTATTTTTCTTTCATTAATTTCCGTTATTTTATTTTATTTTGTCACTATGCAAGAAAATCCTAATGTATCAGTTGTTATTGATGTTTGAACAATTACTACAGTGTTCTATACATATACATACACATTTACACAAATGGGCCTTTCTAGGGCCATATAATGTGCAAATTCCGATTGTACAATCTTCCCGTGATGCACATTGGGAAACGCTAATGACAACGGTAAAACCCTTTAAAGAGAAACATTCAACTATAATCTAGAGGAATTTAACATTCAACTATAATCTAGAGGATCTAATTAGATATGATATAACGTTGAATCCTCGCTCGTAAAAAAGATGTTCGGAATCACGTAAAATAAAATATCGTAAAATAAAATAAAATAGTGAAAATTAATGGAAGAAGAAGAGAGAAGAAAAAGGAGGGAAGAAATGATAGAGAGCAAAGAGAAAAGAGGAAGCGATAATCCAACTACCGCTGTGACTCTTATGTGCCAATTTTGATTTAATTTTTTACCTCTTTCGTTTTCAATATGATTGTTAAACTATCATTAATAGATTTAATTTATTTTTGTCAGTTCTTAAACTTTCGACATATGACGACATAAATTTGTGAATGCAAAGGAAAAAATTTATTGTATTTTGTTATTATATTTTCCTATATAAAATATATGCGAACAGTAAAGAAGTATCGTTATTTTCCTATATTCTCGCCCCGAAAAACTTCCAACTTAAATAAATATCTGTTTTTTTTAAATAAAAGTTTAGGTTAAGTTAGAATATTTTCAGGATAAGAGAGAAAGAGAGTAGGGAGAGGAACAGAGACTCTCTTTTGCATACGCATTTTACAATAAAATAAAATAATAAAATAATGAAATACATCATTTTCCGAATAAATTAGAAGTTTATTTTCCTCTACGTGTAATCCTCATTTAGAATAAAGTGTTGCAAACTCATGTGAAATTATAACAATTATGACTTACTAACAATTATTATATAATACTGACAATACTAACATGATATGTCAAAGTCAAAATTATTAAAGCTGATAATTGAATTATTTATATATTTTCACTTAAAACATATTATTTTTAAGTTTAAAAAGTAAAAAATTTTGAAACGATATTAAACAGAAACCAAAAAAGTGTGCAACATGATTCAAAGTGCACGTGATTCAGGATTCCGTTATAATACAATATGATATAAGTAACAAAATATGCTATTTTCTCGGACGAATTTTCGTCACATTCTGCGCCATGGACGTAGTATCCATGGACTCCGCATATGATCAAAAAAGTGAAGCCAATAGATATATAGAACGAAACAGATAATATAGATATATAGAAAGAGACAGATAATCTAATCCCTCTGTTCTTTGTCTCTTTATGTGCAGAATTACAAAAAAAATAAAAAGAAAGAGAGAGAGAGGAAACGAGCTCTTCTATTCTTGCCCTCTTTCTAGATGTAGGCTTCATTCAATTAGATCAGAGCTGTCCACGTTTTGCACTTTTCGGCCGATTTCCGTGAGTCAACGCCTATCGCCCCCTCCTTACGTCTCGAGACCTTAACAACGAGCCATCTAACAACCGTAACCAAGACGCGCGACACTTTACTACAGGAGCGGCGCATCTATAACGCGATGCCGTTCCCTACGCCCCGTCTGCCAAAGGTCAATATTTTAAATATGCGAGTTCTTTAAAATTTAGATATCTCTTTAGATAATAATTATCTAAAGGTATCTAAATTTTAAAGAACTCGCATATTTAAAATATTGATCTTTGGCAGACGGGGCGTAGGGAACGGCATCGCGTTATAGATGCGCCGCTCCTGTAATAAAGTGTCGCGCGTCTTGGTTACGGTTGTTAGATGGCTCGTTGTTAAGGTCTCGAGACGTAAGGAGGGGGCGATAGGCGTTGACTCACGGAAATCGGCCGAAAAGTGCAAAACGTGGACAGCTCTGAATTAGAGAATAAAACAAAGTGCATTCGGAGTATGTATTTATATATACTACGTACATATTCTGCGCAGCATTAAGTTTCTCTAAATTGTAAATAGCAACCAATAGCAATGCGACGATAAATGTAAACAAAATAGTATCACGATACATAAGTTATATACAATTTTGCGGAATCTTGCACAAAAGAAATATAAAATTTTTTTTTATAATGTCGTTGTGTTTACTTAAAAAGTGTAAAAATACTTCACGAAATAATTTGTTTTTCATTCCCAAGAAATAGTCTTTCAAGAAAGTGATCATCTCATACATAGAAATGTCACAGACATATTACAGAATAATTTCGTTAAAACATTGCAATATTGCAAATCAGTTGCGAAACTTTGCTGCATCATTATTATAATATTGCGGCAATGTTAAGATGTTCGCTTTTTGTAATATTACAACGAAATATCATAGTAACATTGTTACGTCCAGGCCCGGAGAAGGATGGGTCGAAGGAAGGGCGGTAACAATGGTATTTTCTCGAAGTCGCACAGTAGAGATAAACGACTCGGGTCGAACGAACTTTAAGGCCCGAAAACAGGTAAATAGCTCTTTTCGAGTCGCTATTACTTTGTTTCGAACGTTCCTTCAGTGGCCTCCTTTTCGATAAGGGAATTTAATCCCTCAGAGCGGGATTAAGTGCGATTCTTAACAACTAAGAATGAGAGCAGAGAAAGGACCCCGCACTAAACCACGTGAAAATGGACACCGGTGAAAATGGCTGAATTTGAAATATGTTGTACCTTTTGGGTCACTGAACAAATGTTTCCTCAGGCAAAATGTCAAAATATAGACAGTTTCGTCGTTTCAATCCTTCAAAAGCCTGATGTCAGACCAGCAAAGATATCACTTTCGGATTAATGCGGTTATCATTATAAGGGAACAATATGAATTTTTAGTGAACAAAATAGTTAAACAATAATTTGCTTATGACAGTATTGTTTAAACAATTTGAAAGTGTCATTGTTTACAAGAACTGATTGCTGATTTAAAGTGGGAAAAATCATAACGGATAGCGTTTTCTTAACGCATTATTTGTTTTAAAATAAGCAATAAACAAATGGCTGACAGTGAAACCTATTCCAGTAGCCTGACCCTTAGTTATGAAAAAACAAGTACTGTTAAACAGAAACAATGATATTGAGTGTTTTTATTACACCTGCGATTAGCCTATATTGTAGTTACCGGAGTCTACCACGTGGAGGTTGCAGTGCGATTTTAGACTCCTTTTGGAGTGCTTTTTGTACGTTTCCCCTTGCCTCTCACCGTTCATCTATTCACCTAGTTCTATAGCATCATTTGGATTGATAGGCTGCGCTCTATTAGATGCATCCAAAATGTTATGTAGTAGAGACGTAGCATATAAATAGGATATAAAACATTTGGTTTATGACGTGCGTATCCAAGAAACCATAATACACTGGCAACGTGAGCACACGAGCCAATACTCCTAGCACCTGTTTTACAGGTACAGTAGTATCCATGAATAATGTTGTCATGAATATCATTATTGTGTTCATTCTCTTCAATGCTGTCGTATGCTATCCATAACTGATATTTTGCAGCATTGCGAAATCTAGAGTATAGTCTGACTCTTATAAAACCAGATTCGTCAATGAGTTCATCTAACTGAAACTCTTCTTGTTCGTTTCGTTGAATTTTATCCTGTATGTAAGAAGGTGCCAAATGAACTTGATATACACCTACCGTTAGGTCTCGCAGATGTTCTAAGGTAAGGCGAGGAAAGTTAGGCACCTGATGTTGGTTAAGTTTTTTCCATCGTCCATTTCTATTACGAAGATTGTCCGCTTCTACTCGCGCTTGCACAATATTAACAATTTGGGATTTCTCTAACATTTCTCTCGCTAGTTGCGCATTGGCCCCTTTCATATGGATGAGAGGGTGATATCTGTTTATTATCGCTCCAGCAATTCGATAAAAGTCACCAAGATTATGTATATGCGGTACATTAATTATTTGAGAGAAGAATTTAAACATAGACTTTATGTGATCGTTTCTTGCTTCAACTAACCATCTTGTTTTTGTGATTAAACGCGATTCATTTGCTTCTTCTGTTGGTAGTTGACTCTGCTCCCGTTGAAGAAGAGCTGGCATTTTAACATGAATGCCTATGCGTTCAAGCCATGACATAGCATCGCGATATCCTCGATCTACTATAAAAATATCACTATCTTGAAACCATTCTTTGATAGAATCAACATCCCTTTCGTACTCATTGCGCAGCATTGCAGCATCGTTATTTCGGGAGTCCGAAAAGTAGAGACCTTGAATCGCAAGGATATATCCATCTGGAGCAACAACCAAAGCAGGTTTTACTAAGTGTCGGCCTTTGTGAACACAATAAGATTGCCGCAAAACTCGAAAGTTACTACTCTTAGGGATATACGAGTAAGTATCAATGTAGCGATAGCTCTAGGCACATTCGGCTCTGGATTATACAGTGCGTTAGCAAATTCCGTAACGTGTCTAGCTATGTAGCCTTCTCTCGTAATAGCCTGAAATCCAATATTGCTAAATACAAATCGTTGCATTAAAGATTTTCTGACCGTACCTATGGCCAGACTTACAGCCTGTCTACTCGAATAATTGAATATTACCTTCAGAAATTCATCTGATAGCCCTTGTCGTAACTTATACAAAAAAGTCAGCAAATCTTTTTTAGTTATATATTTGTAGCCTCCAGTTTGAGGTACTCGATCGCAAAATGTAACCAGCTCGCAAAATTGATCCTTTGTTATAGGATTAATGGATTGAAATTCGTTGTCTGAAAAACAATTCTCATCCTCATACCTCTCTTGATTAATAGCCATTGTTTCTTAGTTGCTGCAAAAATATTTGCAACTCTTCTCCTCGTATAACATAAGGTCTATTAATTGACTGTACGCCAGGGAGTAAAACTTGCAAGAAAAATCTATTTTCATCCAAGTGGTGCGGGCAAGATCTTACGTTAGGAAATACATAAATGTCCATAAGAACAAAGACTTTAATTCTACATTCGACAGACAGTCTATGTGTATTATGGTCGATGTGACATATAACACAAGAATGATTTGCTACTTGTTTCAAAACGTTCAACCTTAAGCAAGCAGGATCACGTTGAATAGCTGCTATTTCATCAAGAAGTGAACGATTACAATTTATACAGATTCTAGTGACATTTGTAACAGCAAGTGGTGGCTGATCATTTTCGTCATGTCTACGAATAGCAATGTCTCGTTTGTTTGCATTACCGTCACCATCTATTCGCGCCATTTGCGCTGGACCAAATGCTACGTTACATATGTAACACGGCATTCGATTTCTGAAAGCCATAATGATAAAATATAATAGGAGTATACGATAAATTATTTTTTTACAAGCTCGTTCGATCACAATTCCAGCCTTGGTGTATATATTAACTTGGACAGTAAAATATCTCAAACACTAAGCCCAGCAAACAAAAATGTTTCAGACAAAAGTTTTATGGTTTCGAGGGGGCCATAAGATGGTATCATTGGTTTGACCTTGAAGAGTTATTTGAAGGTCACATGAAGGTCACCTTCAATTTCTTAAATGGAACCTACTATTTGTCATTGCATATTCTTGTAGCTTATCTCGAGAGCTTTCCAAAACACTATAATTAAGTACTTTTTTGTTAAGTACTTTTTGAGTTATGAGGCTTGAAATAATTTCTTAATTTTACATAAACCGTAAAATATCTTGTAAAATATTCATTTTTCGATTATCTTACCTTAATACTTTTACGTACAAAATAATGAGAGGAATCAATTGGTCTAAAGAAAACACATAGTTGTTTTGAAGAAAAAATATGTAATTTGCAATTAACAATTCCATATTTTTTCTTAAAAACAACTATGTGTTTTCTTTACACCAATTGATTCCTCTCATTATTTTGTACATAAAAGTATTAAGGTAAGATAATCGAAAAATGAATATTTTACAAGATATTTTACGGTTTATGTAAAATTAAGAAATTATTTCAAGCCTCATAACTCAAAAAGTACTTAAAGAAAAGGTACTTAATTATAGTGTTTTGGAAAGCTCTCGAGATAAGCTACAAGCGTGTGCAAAAATATATAGGGTGTTCCATTTAAAAAAATTGAAGTGACCTTCACGTGACCTTCAAATGACTCTTCAGTGTCAAACCAATGATACCATCTTATGGCCCCCTCGAAACCATAAAACTTTTGTCTGAAACATTTTTCTCTAAAATGCTTTGTTTCCGAAATAATTGCGTGCGTTAATTAAAATGGCTCACCCTGTATAATAAAATGTACAATATAAAATATTGTTGTACTCTATACGACTCAACTATCAACAGAAGGAGCAAATGAATCGCGTTTAATCACAAAAACAAGTCTATGTTTAAATTCTTCTCTCAAATAATTAATGTACCGCATATACATAATCTTGGTGACTTTTATCGAATTGCTGGAGCGATAATAAACAGATATCACCCTCCCATCCATATGGAAGCGATCAATGCGCAACTAGCGAGAGAAATGTTAGAGAAATCCCAAACTGTTTTATCTTATTTTAAAACAAATAATGCGTTAGGAAAACGCTATCCGTTGTGATTTTCCCCATTTTAAATCAGCAATCAGTTCTTGTAAACAATGACATTTTCAAATTGTTTAAACAATATTGTCATAAACAAATTATTCTTTAACTATTTTGTTCACAAATTTATATTGTTCCCTTATAATGGTAACCGCATTGATCCGAAAGTGATATCTTTGCTGGTCTAACCTCAGGCTTTTAAAGGGTTGAAACGACGAAACTGTCCATTTTTTGACATTTTGCCTGAGGAAATATTTCTTCAGTGACCCAAAAGGTACAACATATTTCAAATTCAGCCATTTTCGCCGGGGCCCATTTTCACGTGGTTTAGTGCGGGGTCCTTTCTAAATTTATCTATTTATCTCCCTACATGTATTTCAGCAAAATTAGAATTTTCGGGTTCGCAAGGTTCCTTTGTTAGTTCTCCAAGATTTAGAAGAACAGTGATACTTTTCCACTTTTTTTTACTTTCGTTTTGTAGATGACATCATTCTAGCAGCTCCTCCATTATTCCATAATACTATTTTGGACACCTTTAATTCGTTTTATCGGAGATTGCAGTCTATAGTAGAAATCAGCAAGAATAATTGTATTAATTTTTTAGATATCTCTATTGTGATCAATGAAGAATTCATTGAACTCAATTGGTATTCTAAGCCGACATTTTCCGGCACATTTTTCAACTTCCTTTCGCAACATTCGATATGTTACAAAAAGGGCATCATTTACGGCTTAATGAACAGAATTTTCAAATTATCCCATTCCAAATTTTTACAAAAAAATTTCAATTTAATCATTAGATTGTTCCTCAACTATCCTATCGATTTTACTTTTTTAAATATCCGTACCCGACTTGAACATTTTATATAAATGAATCTTTTCCTTTAGTATCTTCTCGCTTCTATCTCTCCTCGTTCTTCATGGTTTCTTATATTAAAAATGTAACGAAAAAATTCACCTCATTAACCAGAAGTTTTGAGAAATTTGTCGCTTATGTGATTAAAAACAAACTTAATAAATTTATAAAAAATCACAAAGATCCTCTTCCTAATTATAACTGTTCCAATGTTGTTTACAAAATTAATTGTGATGATTGTGATGCGTCTTATGTAGGTCAAACTAAGAGACAACGGAACAAAAGAATTAAGAACACTATCAAAATATTAATAGACCGTCATCTGTCTTATCTGTCATTTCTGAACTTCGTTTGAATGGACATGAGTTCGGAATTTGTTGGTATTTTGGATAGAGAGTCTTTTTATCGCAAAAGATGATCTCTGCAGTAAATGCTGCACATATATCAACAAAAAAATAGTTTTAATACACAAGAAGAAGATACGAAACTTCTCAGTCCAGCCTATGGTCCAATTTAAAAAAAATGTCTCTCATTGTAATTCACCTAATTCCACACCTCGACTTCACCAAATTCGACACTTTAATTGTAGTTTGTTTGATTCGACACTTTTATCCATTTTTCTCTCTTCTTGTTGTTTATATGTCAGTCGGTTTGGAGATCTTGATTACTTTAGAAGCTATTGTTAACGGATTATAACCGTATATCTGCTCTCTCTGAAATTTTACATTAAAGGTATGATCCTTTCCTCTGATTAATTTTCTTATATTTGTAACAATCTTTTCGTTAAATATTTGTGTTACTATGTTCATTTTTTGATGTTATTCCAAGGAAAATTTTCTCTTATTACAGAAAAGAAATTTAAAGGTCTACTCTTCCTTTCAATTTCTAAATTTTCCTGTCGGTTGCCATTTGATTTTGCCATTTGACATTGTGCTGCTATCTGCTATTACAGCATACGTTTCTGACAGAATGTTATGTTGGTGATTCGGATAAGGGAGGGAAGTTCCATAATGCGATAATTTGGCGATCATTTTCGTTTCCATCTTAACGAAACTATATCAAATCTTATTTACATCGTGAAAATGATGAAGAAAAAAGAATTGCCAATAATATACAGTTATATATATCGCTAGGCAGATATAATCGTATTAATGACGGTTTTTTTAAATTGTTAATCAAACTTGCCTATTCGTTGCTTCGACCGATAACATTTTTTTACAGTTTTATATATTTTGACCTGTACAGCACTCTTATTAATTTTTATTTATATTTTATCTTATGTAACTTATCGTAACGGAATGTCAGATATTTATGTTTTTTAATTATTTTATGTTTATGTTTATTTATCACTGTAATTTACTGAAGAGAGTCCGAACTAGACTGAAATTAATTAATTTGTTGTTTGATTTTACTGTTGTTTATTGATTTCGGATAAAAGTTTTTAAAGGTCCTTAACAGCCGTTTTCTAATTTTTTTGTTGATTTTTATTAGATTTTTAAATTACAGCAATGTAACATGTATACAAGGGTCGAGAGAGAGAGGGGGGAGAGAGAGGGGGATTAAAATGTTAAGGGATTTTATAGAACCATCGAAACTATTTTTCTCTCGTTTGATAAGGATAATGTCCATTCCCAAATTCCATCGAAGAAGATGAAAATAACTTGTCTTAAATCTTAAATAGCATAAAAGGTCGAGCAGATACTAGGTTTGAAAGTGCTTTTAAAATAAAAGACCTTTGAAACAGTTATATGATCTTTCCATTTAAAATTATCTAAGATATACAACGAAGACGTGATAAATATTAAGTCCCGTGTGTGTATTATACAGGGCGATCCCGAAAAACGATCCGCCTATAAAATGATGTATTCCTGACACCATTCCAAGACAATTTTTCCTTTACCAAAATTTGATTTGAAGCGTAGTTTTTGAATTATTAAAGGAAGTAGTTAACGTATGACGGGTCGAATACAAGAGGCAGGCAAGGGTGGCGCGATTCACCGTCAGACGCGGGTGTTTACGCGGGGCGCCTGCTGCGATCGGCTGGTCGCTATACACATACAGACACACATGCGAACACATACATTCTCTCTCTGTCTGTCTGTCTGTCTCTCTCTCTCTCTCTCTCTCTCTCTCTCTCTCTCTCTCTCTCTCTCTCTCTCATTCGCTCACTCACCTGTAATTTTTTTTTTTTTTTACGAGAGAGGGGAAAATGCATTTTATGCATACCCACCGGTCGATCCAGTGAGTTATGTGGAACTCGAGTACCAAGTCAAATTACCAACTCGGTACTCCCTACCCACTAAAAACCCCTCTCTTTTCACGAATTTCCTTTGACACACTGTCCCTCTGACTTCCCGAGATCTGTTTTCACATAACGTCAAAAAATAGTTATTACCTTGTTCGATGACTTTTGATGTATTGCTGTAATTGCTTGAAGGAGAAATGAATTTTCCGATAGATCGTACGTTCTCAAATTTAACGTAGATATCACGTTGCAAAAGACAAGAAATCCACACTAAATTATTAACTGAAAGTTTTTCTTCTTTCATGAACTGTATTCTTTTATAAACTTTAACGTAATCACATTTATTTACTCACTCGATGAGACGAGAAATTTACTAATGACTCTATCACTAATCACTATTAATCGAATAAAATCGAATAAATGATCGAAAATCGGTCATTGATAATAAATAGTTATAAATAAATAGGTGAAATAGATAAATAAATAAATAAATAGATAAAATAGTTAAATAAATATTTAATATTAATATTTTACATGATAATAGTAAAAGTAATAAATATTTTAAAAACACTTATTTAATCTAATTAATTTTTAAATAGATATACGATGTATGGATATCACACACATTCATGATAATAATAATATTAATATGTTAAATGTTTATTATGTTTACCGCATTCTTCAATCGAACACATGATCGCGTTCGATAGCGCCAGTAGTACCTTAACCTACCGCAACCTACCATGACAAAAAACTGCTTGCAGTCGCCGAATAATTATCGTCGCATTGTCGCGTCGTGTAGTAACGTGTCCGCGCGTGTTTCTTTCATCGAGTGATTTTTAATCGCCAACAGTTATTATTCGACAGTGATTAATAGTGATCAGTGATAGAGTCATTAGTAAATTTCTCGTCTCATCGAGTGAGTAAATAAATGTGATTACGTTAAAGTTTATAAAAGAATACAGTTCATGAAAGAAGAAAAACTTTCAGTTAATAATTTAGTGTGGATTTCTTGTCTTTTGCAACGTGATATCTACGTTAAATTTGAGAACGTACGATCTATCGGAAAATTCATTTCTCCTTCAAGCAATTACAGCAATACATCAAAAGTCATCGAACAAGGTAATGATAACTATTTTTTGACGTTATGTGAAAACAGATCTCGAGAAGTCAGAGGGACAGTGTGTCAAAGGAAATTCGTGAAAAGAGAGGGGTTTTTAGTGGGTAGGAAGTACCGAGTTGGTAATTCGACTTGGTACTCGAGTCCCACATAACTCACTGGATCGACCGGTGGGTATGCATAAAATGCATTATCCCCTCTCTCGTAAAAAAAAAAAAAAAAAAATTACAGGTGAGTGAGCGAATGAGAGAGAGAGAGAGAGAGAGAGAGAGAGAGAGAGAGAGACAGACAGACAGACAGACAGACAGCAGACAGAGAGATAATGTATGTGTTCGCATGTGTGTCTGTATGTGTATAGCGACCAGCTGATCGCAGCAGGCGCCCCGCGTAAGCACCCGCGTCTGACGGTGAATCGCGCCACCCTTGCCTGCCTCTTGTATTCGACCCGTCATACGTTAACTACTTCCTTTAATAATTCAAAAACTACGCTTCAAATTAAATTTTGGTAAAGGAAAAATTGTCTTAGAATGGTGTCAGGAATATGTCATTTTATAGACGGATCGTTTTTCGGGATCGCCCTGTATATCACTTTGTATATTTAAGTGTTTTGTTTAATTGCTTCATATAATTTATTTTTTATGAAATAAAGGCCAAAGTTTTTATATTAACATTTATTAAAATATTAAATAAATGCTATAAGACCTATTTTAAATTAGATAATACTACTATATTTCATAAATAATACATGTATAAATTGGTATAAATGGCAATACGAGTCTAGTGTCGATATTATTACACCGTTATTTATTGTACAAAAAACAATCATATAAAAACATATATAAAATAAGTATACATGTGAGTGGATTACGAACGTTTCGACCCTATTTTTGGGTCATCTTCAGCGCAAATGTAAACGAACTAAGTAATGATACGATAGAAATATTACAAAATTGGAGTCAAGCATAAGTGTGCTGTCTAAAAATACGTTACAGTTGAATGATGCGGTGTCTCATTGTCGATTTGACGATGTCTGCAATTTAATCAATCCGAATCCTTCAGTAAATAAATTACATCAAACCGAACAACAATTTGAATTAATGCGATAACTTAAATGAGTTAGGATAAATAAATGGGCTAAATGTAGAAAAATAAATAAAATTTAAAAAATTAAGGAGTTAAAACTGTATAAAAGGACCACTAAAAAATTCACTTACTTCCAGACATCGAAAACATTGGCAGACCATAAAGGTGAAGAGAGACCGATCATCATCCCAACGACAAAATTTGACTAGTCTTCGAGACATAATGAGGCTTCTTTATAAAGATGTCAGAGCGAGTCGATAATAATATATAAATATATGCATGCGCAATGTCACAAAAATTCTAATGTAGTACAAGAAATAAACCTATTAAATTTTTGGTAAATTGTTAACAATGTTTAAATAAATTTCGTGTAAACGTTCGGTATCCGTCTGCAAATTTAGACCATTATTTTATCTCTTAAAAAATAACATTTCGGAAATTAGTCTTTTGTGCAAGAAAGACTCCAGGTCTAAAATTTTTACATCATCCCAATTGAAATCATGATCGAAATTCAATCTGTGGTTAGTGATAACCGATTGAGTGTTAGTATTACGTTTAATGTGACAACGATGCTCGTTGATTCTGGTGCGTAGTTGCCTACCAGTCTGTCCCACATAAGACGCATCACAATCAATGCAATTTAATTTGTATATGACATCCATAGAATCATAAATAGGAAGGGGGTCTTTATGGACTTTGACGAAATTTCTCATTTTATTAATACTGTAGTAAGATAATCGAATATTCGGGAGAGAGAGAGAGATCCTTAACAATATCTTTAAAACGCTCAGAGAATGTGGAGACATAAGGTATGGTGAAATATGTAATGGAATTGTTGGCATCCGTGATTAGAGATTTGTTGACATTGGAATCTGTTTTAAAAAAGAGTTTTTTAAGGTCAGACCATGTACTGAAAAGAAAATGGAGAGGGTAACCATTGTTCAGCAAAATATTAATAACAATTTTAATATTTTTCGAATGAAAAAAGGAATGAGACCGAAGAAAAACCTTGTCAATTAAGCCAATTACTGTGCCTCTTTTTTGGCATAAGGGATGTTGAGATAAGAAATGCAAGTGTCTACCGGAAAAAGTATCTTTATGGTACCAATCAAAAATAATATAGTTGTTGTCTATGGATGTCATATACAAATTAAATTGCATTGACTGTGATGCGTCTTATGTGGGACAGACTGGTAGGCAACTACGCACCAGAATCAACGAGCATCGTTGTCACATTAAACGTAATACTAACACTCAATAGGTTATCACTAACCACAGATTGAATTTCGATCATAATTTCAATTGGGATGATGTAAAAATTTTAGACCTGGAGCCTTTCTTGTACAAAAGACTAATTTCCGAAATGTTATTTATTAAGAGACAAAATAATGGTCTAAATTTGCAGACGGATACCGAACGTTTACACGAAATTTATTTAAACATTGTTAACAATTTACCAAAAATTTAATAGGTTTATTTCTTGTACTACATTAGAATTTTTGTGACTTTGCGCATGCGTATATTTATATATTATTATCGACTCGCTCTGACATCTTTATAAAGAAGCCTCGTTATGTCTCGAAGACTAGTCAAATTTTGTCGTTGGGATGATGATCGGTCTCTCTTCACCTTTATGGTCTGCCAATGTTTTCGATGTCTGGAAGTAAGTGAATTTTTTAGTGGTCCTTTTATACAGTTTTAACTCCTTAATTTTTTAAATTTTATTTATTTTTCTACATTTAGTCCATTTATTTATCCTAACTCATTTAAGTTATGGCATTAATTCAAATTGTTGTTCGGTTTGATGTAATTTATTTACTGAAGGATTCGGATTGATTAAATTACAGACATCGTCAAAACGACAATGAGACACCGCATCATTCAACTGTAACGTATTTTTAGACAGCACACTTATGCTTGACTCCAATTTTGTAATATTTCTATCATTACTTAGTTCGTTTACATTTGCGCTGAAGATGAAAATAGGGTCGAAACGTTCGTAATCCACTCACATGTATACTTATTTTATATATGTTTTTATATGATTGTTTTTTGTACAATAAATAACGGTGTAATAATATCGACACTAGACTCGTATTGCCATTTATACCAATTTATACATTTAATTTTATATTCTCGAGTCTAACATTTTTATTAATTATAAATAATACAGTTTTTTAATTTTACAGTTTGTCAATTAGATTATTTCTTAATCCATTTTATTCTGATTTGATTTACATTACCTCATAGAGTAATGATAGATTAGATTTTATAGGTTTTATAGATTTTTTGTAGATAGAATTAAAATTAAGTTTTTTAAAAAATCAATACAAATCAAACTCTGTAAATTTTAAAAAATTCGATATTTTACATAATAAGCATATTAAGGTCTTTTCATCAAGAATTTTTACAATTAGTGCGAAAAATATGGCTTTTTTGTCTTAAGAGATTTATTCTTGTTTCTCTTACTTAATATATACATAACAAGCTTACCTTAATAGTCGTATATGCATTCGCACCACTTGCCGCATTTCGCGTCTGCAATTGAAGGGATCGATATTTATATTATTAATGCGCAAAGCTAAGACTGACATTTGACCGCAAATATGAAAGACAAGGGTGACCATAATGCAATCAGCTGCGCTTTGTCCGAAACCACTGACGAATACAAATGGTAATTCCAAGGCGTAAGTAATCATGTAAGTACGCATGTTTTCAACTGCATAAAACAGATGAAAGCGATAGGGCAATAAATAAATTACTTGAGTCATATTATCATTGACTATTATTTTGGGAAGTCCTGAAAAAACACTCAATTATATCAGCATTAATTTCGTAAGAAAAACGTAAAAAATACTAATTATGGAGAAAAAGATAGAAATATGAAACAGGATAGTAATACATAAAGAGATGGATAAAATTTTTTTTCAAACTGCAGTACAATCTATCGATAATTATAATAATCTTAATCATTGTATTCTATTTCAATCACTAGAAAGTATCACTAGAAAGTATTAGAATCAATATCATATTGTTTACAGTCATGAGATAAGTTGATTTTTTAATCATTAAATTTTTTTATAAAAGATGATTAAAAAATTTTTTCCTATTTTCATTGATAAAATTAACATATTATCTGCAGTGTGTCAGAGTAATATTTATTTAATTAATTTCCAAAGACGATTTCTAATTTTTATTTTTAAAATATAATTTTTTTCTTTTACATATAAAAGAATTTAATAAAAACTTTACTGTAATAAAAAAAATTTAATATTAAAATAAAATTTTTATTAAATAAATTTTATAACGAACAATAAAGATTTTGCTTTTATTTTTATAAAATGAAACACTTGCTTCATATTATCATTACAAGACACATTTCGCAATGTGTTAATAACATTTTTTGTTTTTTTTTAATGGTTTTATTTTTCTACATAATTAATAATAATACACGACAAAAAAGATATATTTACTAACACAAATTGATGATTATTAATGTAATAATTATATTTTAATTTAATATTTTGTTTAAGATAAAAAATAATCCATATTATCATCTTTCCTCTTACTTTTTATAGTTCTTTTAAGTTTAGAAATTTATGCTACTAAAATTAAAGATAATTTTCTATTGATTAAAAGAAAATAATAGTAAAATCGTAATATACAGGATATTCCATTTTAATTGTTTTAACGAATATCGAAAAATATGAAAGATATGGAAGAATGTTTCAACAAAAGTTGTAGGATATCAAAGAGGACAGATGATGCTGATATTTGTTTAATCTTGCGATTACATTGAAAAATCTTTCCAAGAGATTAACTTTAAGTTTTTAAATTGAAATCCGTATTTTATAACGTATTTTTATAGTTGATGTCGAAACATTTTCGAAACACTATATATTTATATTTTTTGCATAAGTTACTTCTATGATATGAAGCTTTAAAGTTAACATATCGTCGGCATTTATTTTATAACTTTTATCTGAAACTTCTTCTTCCGTGTCTTTTATATTTTTCGAGATATTTGCCTGAGGCAAATAAAATGAGACATTTTGTATGATTAAAAGGTTTATACATATTTGAGAATGAATTCTATGCATCAGAACAATAAAATAAAATTATAAAAATAATTACAATAATGAAAAATTTCATTACAGAGATACAATTCTGTAAAATTGAAATTTATTATTAAATTACATATCTCTTTGTTCCATGTTTTTAATATATTTTTGATATATCTAAAATTATATGCATTATTTTATAGAAAAATTATGCAGAGGAAGAACGTTTATAAGGCCGGTTTTTGGCCCCTTTTGAATTTCATTTTAAAATATTAGAAACATTTCATTTTTCAAAATCTATTGAAATCAGGTGATTTTAGGCTAAACATAGACGTATTTTGAAACCTATAACCAATTAATACATTTTTTTATCTTTAACATTCATGCCACCAACATATTATTTCTTCACATTTGTGTTTGTGTTGTGTTCTCAAATAGCACAAGACATCCTCAAGAACATCCTGAATATATCCAGGATGTCCTGGGATATTTATGTTAATGTTAAGTATTTTATATATATATTTGGAGACTTCATTAATTATATGAAATATTTAAAGTAACTTAAGATGTTAAAAACTTCAATAAGATATAAATCTTCCATTAATGTCCACTATATATTAACTAAACTCAAATATAGCATAAAAAGTCCTAAATTATCATATACATACATATCTAGGATGTCTTGAGGCGTATCGGAGGATGTCCTGAGTATATCCTATAAAAATCCTTAAGACATCCTGGACACATTTTGAATGATTTTAGGATATTTTTTACTATCTGAAATGAGTGAAAACAACGCTTATAAATGCATGAGTACCTAACCCACTCGGCATGTAATATTACTAAAACGTTATAATGTTCAGAAATATCTCATGTAATATTACTAAAATATTATGATGTTCAGAAATATTTCATTAACATTTCAATTGTAACTTTGTATCTGAAAATTTTCAGAAATATATCTGTATCATGTTTTTTACAATATTACATTTACAATGTTTCTAAAATCTTTCAAAAAGGTAAAAAAGTTTGCTAAAAGAAGTTTTATATTTGTATGTTTCTGTAATATTTATTATTTGCATATTTAGAATATAATTTTTTCTCTTTACCGCTACGCGGCGTTACACCAAACTTAACTAACTCGTACTCAATTTTTCGTCATGAAATGTATATAAAGGAGTGATATTGTATATAACATAAAATCCAAAATATATTTCCTCTTTTTAGTCAGTTTAATTTCTAATAAACTGATTTAATTTAAAATAATTTGTTTAACACTCCCTTGTTAGGATTCAGAATATTAAACAGATTATTTGAAATTAAACGGTTAAATGGAAAATAGCCTATTTATTTGCTATAATGTATTAAAGCATTCTTATTGCCGAGGGGCATTTATATATTTTTATAAATTTCCAAGATATTCACTTATCAGAAACGGAAACAGTAATATTTCAGTAATATTATTGAAATCTTTCGACAAGGTTATCAATTTGATATGATTGCAGATAATGAAACATTGCAGAAATTGCGAAATTTTTACGGAAAATTATTTATGCGATAATTTTGTTGAGCAGTATATTAATCGCGAAGATTTTGCTGCTGCACACTCTCGAGAAATAGCTAAAATTCTATTTGCCGAAAGTAACGACGTAATTATCCTAGTCGCAAATGAAACATAGTTGACATAAAAAAAGTAACAAATGCGTACTTATTTCATCCATAAGGATAGGCGTTTCTTAAAGCTGATGATGATAATCAGCACTACTGGCTATATACTGGAAATATTTGATCCATATTTTGCTGACGATAAAAATAATGATGTTAACATCTTAAACAGCATTATTAAAGAAAGATACTACTTTATTAGATCGGCTTTGGCCAGGAGATGTTATGGTCATAGAAGCTTTTAGAATTTATTAGAAACATTAAAAGAATACGATCTGATACCAAAAATGCCTCACTTTTTACGTGAAAGAAGACAGCACTTTGTTGAAGATGCTAATGAATCGAGGCTTGTTACAAAAATCCGGGTTGTCGAATTAGTTAATGATCCCATAAAATCTTAGAAAATGTTGGTTCAAATTTTTCCTAATAGCCAAATATCATATATTGTTGGTTATGTTCGTATTGTATCTGTATTATGTAATGTTTATAGAACATCACGTAGCATTAGCACACGTAGCATTAGTACACAAGTAGCATTATCAGATGATGAAATAATCGCTCAGCGAATGCTGGTATTAGTTCAATAATCAAACAATTTACAAAAAACCTTGCAAGATTATGAGTGAGCTAGAAAACAATTGTATGAAAAGAAGCAAAAGCAATGTCAATTAACCACTTTCCTCATCTAACATTAGAAGATCTTCATCGACTAACGTTAAGAATATTCTAACATAAGCAGGCAGCATATACAAGAGAACATACTGCAGAGTTGGGCGACTATACTATATATTTACGAAGACAGAACTGATATCTTAAGAATAAAATTGCAATCGACATATCTCTTCTAAGTATATCAACTTTGGATAAGATATGAGACCTTTGATTTTAATTCAATTAAAGAATGATATTGTTAGTGTAAGACAGGTTAGTGCAAGGCAATGTGCTCAAATCATAGGTTATTGTGCTCACATCGCAGCTATTTTGTGATTTAGGAGTCTATAGATACTATAGTCGAAATACTTACCTACCATAGTGGTAATTTTCTAAAATATCCATTAAATGCAGTTACTTAGTTGGAGAATGATAAAATATCTGATGAAGATGAAGAGTAATTGATCATACGTAAGAGGTACGGAGTCTCACACGAATAAAGCACTTCAAACATGAGGGGCACGGGGATTCACGCGAATAAAGCACCTCTAAAAAAAACAGAAACTCGACACATCTACGTTGATTTTGAGTAACGCTAACAAAGGGAATGTAAGAGTAAGTTCACAGATTTTGTCGAAATTTAAATATGTTTTAGTACTAATCCTCCCTCATTATTTCATAGGCATGTCGCATGATGCAATATTCAAGTATTCGCAAAAAATTTGCACTGAAAGTTTTTCGTGTGCTTTTTGTATCGAGTATGTGAAAGAGGTTAGCAGATATCAAGCGTAGTCTAGTGGAGAAGGCAATGGATTGGAACACTGTATGTTGCAGATTCGAATCCTGCTTTTTCCAATTTCTTAAATGTAAATTTTTACAAAATGTGCATTAAAGTGAATGATTAAGCAATGTAGAGTCGTGTTGAGTCAAAAAATTATTTTTATTATTAAATTTAATATTTTATATTAAATTATATTAAATGCATATTTTATGCCACATTTATGTCTGTAATATACGAATAATATCAATTCAATTGCCATCAACATATTTAATAAAAAATTCCAAAATCACATTTAAATTCTGTAAGGAATTTTATTTCAACATTATATGTGTTACGTCCAGGCCCGAGGAAGGATGGACCGAAGGAAGGACGTGACACTTGTATCCCGAGAACAGGTGCCTTAAGGGCAGATGTCTCGAATTGAGGGAGCCTGCGGGAGGGCCGAAGATAGATCAACGATCAGAAGGGTCGATTTTACTCTATTCTCGGTCCGTAATGCCCGCTCAACATTCCCCTTTTTGGTAAAGGAACTTAATCCTTATTACCCGGGACGGGACCTAGTGCGATTCAGGAGTAGGAGTGGTGAGAGGGATCGATTGAGTTGACCGCGGAAGAATAAATTTAAATGAATTTATTGTACATTATAAAAGAAAGTTATATGAAAATTATAAACATAAATCGGTAGGATCTAATACATAATTCTGTAATAATATTAAGTATGTATCTGTGTGTGTGTGTGTTGAGACAAGAGAGGTTTAAGTAGAATCTGGAAGATATCTTACCCCTAGGAATTCTATGGGAATAGTTATGGGGTTATAGGTAAATGGAGTAAAGCAAGGGATACAGATATTAGGAGAAGCGGTGCTAACGAAGTTGCGTAGGGTGGGAAGGTGTATGGGATCAGGTTCTAAGGTAAAGGAATCTGGAGGGATTGGACCAATGTATTCGGGGAAACAAACGCTAAGGAATTTCGCGATTGATCGATCGCTAAGATTGATTAAGGAATAAATAGAAGGAAGAAGAGTAGAGGAAGAGGGGGAGGTGAGTCTGGTGGCGGTTCATTGAGGGGAGAAGAAAGGGGTGAAAGTAAGAAAGGGTGAAGGTAATTGAAGGTCAGATGGGGGATCGGGTTCTATGTCATATATGGCAGAATAACTAGGAGGAAGGGTTCCGGGAGATAAATAAGGAGCGTCTCGTGAATCTTCTTGAATATTATTCCCACAACTTACTGGCTGTGGCTGCGGCTGACCTGTCACTCACCTTAGACTTAGATCAACTTAACATCAACCTACCGATAACAAGAATCTTCTTGAATATTATTCAAGAAGATTCTTGTTATCGGTAAGTTGGTGTTAAGTTGATCTAAGTCTAAGGTGAGTGACAGGTCAGCCGCAGCCAGAGCCAGTAAGTTGCGGGTTCGGCGATTGCGACGTTAGCGGAATCGTTTCGCCTTGGCTTTGATCGATTTGCTTGATATAGGTTGCACTAGGAAATCAATTAGAATGAGTATAGGAAGGAAAAGGGAAAAATAAGAAAATGAAAATGAAAGATCAATAACAAAGACTTACTACTTGATTGAAAATACGGCGGGCTGTCAGTTAATCCGGGAGGTCTTCGGTCCGATGGTTAACGTGGCACTGAGTAACAATTTAACGATAACGCTGTATCGTCCGGAACTGTACTGATTATTCAACGGATTGACGGCCAATGGAATGATAGCGAGGTTTCCAAAAAGAAGCTGACTGATTGGTATAGCGAAGGTTCCGAAAGGAAACTGACTGACTAACTGATGATGATTCATTCACGTTCGCGCTTATACAGGGTGATTCAAAACAACCTGATGTCTTTGAAATATGATATTCTTGAACGAATTCTAAGACTATTTTTCCTCTTGAAAAATTTTGTTGAAAGCTTAATTTTTGAGTTATAATAGAAAATAGTTGGCTACTCACGAGTCCGATACAAGGGGCAGGCAGGGACGGCGCAACGCGTCACGAGACAAATGCTCTCCCGTTTCCCCAGACAGTCAATTTTATTGCACAATATTTGATCCTTTGAAGTGTATTAAATTATTATTGCAGTTTCTACACAATATTTAATAATATTATTACCGTCTAGAAGGGTTATAACGTAACGCTTAAGAATAAAATATTCAAACGCGAAATTACATAAAGTAACAAATAAACTGGAAATGGATGAATGAAAAACGAAATAGTAATCGCAATTTGATTAAATATTCTTATCTTTAAGAAAACTGACGAATTTTATTTCTTTCTGGGGATCGTTTATTTTATAAATAACAGCTTCTAAATTTCACTTGACTTTACACAATAAAAGCGTGCGTTGAGATGGACGGAGGCCACTTCGAACATCTTTTATAAAAACGATGCAAAGCAAATCCGCTCTTTTCAGGGCGACAAAATTATTTTTCGTTGAACATTCTTAAACGCAAAATAATAAATAAAGAATAAAATAATTGAGAGAGAGAGAGAGAGAAAGAGAGAAATGGGGACTTCTAATCGCTATTTATCGTGTAATTTTATGTCTTAATTTGTACGGAAGTAAATATTTGCAAGTAATAATAAAGATTATTAAAATAGTAATATTTTTATTGTGTAAAGTCAAGTGAAATTTAGAAGCTGTTATTTATAAGATAAACAATCCCCAGAAAGAAATAAAATTCGTCAATTTTCTTAAAGATAAGAATATTAAATCAAATTGCGATTACTATTTCGTTTTTCATTCGTCCATTTCCAGTTTATTTGTTACTTCATGTAATTTCGCGTTTGAATATTTTATTCTTAAGCGTTACGTTATAACCCTCCTAGACGGTAATAATATTGTTAAATATTGTGTAGAAACTGCAATAATAATTTAATACACTTCACAGGATCAAATATTGTGCAATAAAATTGACTGTCTGGGGAAACGGGAGAGCATTTGTCTCGTGACGCGTTGCGCCGTCCCTGCCTGCCCGTTGTACGGACTCGTGAGTAGCCAACTATTTTCTATTATAACTCAAAAATTAAGCTTTGGACAAAATTTTTCAAGAGGAAAAATAGTCTTAGAATTCGTTCAAGAATATCATATTTCAAAGACATCAGGTTGTTTTGAATTACCCTGTATATCGTTTTGGATTACCCTCTCGTAGGGTGAAGAGCTGGGGAAGTTAACGAATAGAAACTCTCGTTAGATTTCTATCGTCTCTTCCTTGCCCCTTCTTATGGGCGTTTAGAACAAATGTAACAAATCAGAATTTTATTGCATTCGTTCGCAAATAGGAGAGCGTCTTCCAAAACAGGGAGGCCTAGAATTCTCAGTATCGGAGGTGACAGTAATTTATGTCTTGCAGAATGTATCTGCTAAAGACAAGGGATGATTTTTACTACCCCCTTGAAATTAAGATAGGTTCATGTGTCGCGTCGCGACATCCGGTCATTCGCGTTTTTATGAATAGTTTCTTTTATTTTTTATAGCTTCTTTAGATTTTATGAGGTTTTAAGTGATAGAAAAATATCAAATTCAGCTAAGCTGGCTGGCACCTTGACTGTGACCGGATGCTACTCTTTTTTTTGATTTTATAGCTCTTTATGATTTTATAGTTAATATCTGGCTGTCGTTTTTGGAGCACTTACTGAGAATCCTATTCCAATTTGATTGACATTAACGATTTTTTGGGAGTCATGCACGTATGCGCCAGTTATGGGAAAGAAAAGAATCGTGAAGTCGCTTGGGCGTAACATATGACTAGTCAACTTTTCTTTCTTCTGTGAAAGTTTTTCTATTGGTGGAAATTCGATTATATTGCAATTGTCGCTACCTGCGAAAACCGTTATTTTTTAATTATGAGAGTTAGGATAGGGATAGCCTTTGCTCTTCTTTGACTGTTTGATTCACTTTACAATCGAACAGTAATTGTCATTTATAATGCGTCGTTCACATTAGTGATTAATGCAAAGAATATTCTGAAAAAATGCCAGGCGATAGTGAACTTTTCCAAAAAGATTCCGTATAAATATAGAAATGAAGCAAAATTCTCCAGGAGGAGGGTTAATACATATTCCAAGTAAAGATAGGGATGTTTGTGAGGGAGGAGGGCAGGCGTGTCTATACGCTCATTTGGTTGACGAACGACAGAATCTATCTGTGGCAACAGCATATCCTATGAAGAGAACATCCACACATTTTGCAATCCAACAAATAATTGCTAGAAAACAATATTCGTGGACTAGAAAAATATGTGAGGTGCAAGTCGTTGGATCGGGAATTGAAATCGAGTCTTTCGCTTTCTGGGCAATTGCTCTAAACCACTGAGCTATCCAGACCTTATACCTGCCGCTATTTAACACAGTTATATGCGACTCCAAAGTAATGTTGGAATCTCGCTCGTTGGATGCAATGCCGATTGCCATGGAGGATCCCTGAAAGATCGCTCGCTGACCAAATAAGTGCTGGCAAAGGTATTCGCGTGCATTTCATGCTGGCTTTTGACTGGCCTTTCTAAAAACAACATCGACGAGCATACCACCATAGAGTGATCATATCCCTTAAGATCCTTCTAGTAAATAATAATATCCCCACTATGCCGATGGTAAATAGTGACGGATGAACCCAAAATGGACTATGGTTAGCCTCAAAGTAAAGATAGGGATGAATGTAAGGAATA
Source organism: Camponotus vicinus (assembly GCF_025532165.1). NCBI lineage: Eukaryota > Metazoa > Arthropoda > Insecta > Hymenoptera > Formicidae > Camponotus > Camponotus vicinus. Next base: position 13,863,876 of record NW_028141979.1, read on the forward strand.
GGGGAGGAAGTTAGTACTAAAACATATTTAAAGTTCGGCAAAATCTGTGAATTTACTCTTAGATGCTTCTCTTTTAAGTACGATTAGTTTAAAAAAATACAATAATTAAAACCTGTACATACCTAAAATACGCTGATAGGTAACCGAACACATTTATCCCTATAATCACAGCTAAACTTATACATACAAATGTCTTCAACTTTCTTCTCCACTTGAAACACATATATACACACACTGCGCAAGTGCAAAATATGTAGCATAAGAGCATTAATGTTAAAAATAATATTAATTGGTGTTAGATACTTCGAAATACATCCGTTCAGCCTAAAATCACCTTGCTTTAATAGTTTTTGCAGAAATAAAACGTTTCTTATATTTTAAAATGAAATTTAGCGGGTGTCGAAAACCGATCTTATGGAACCTTCTCCTTTTGGACGGTGCGTCCTTGATATTGTTTATCACATGTAACAATCTATAAACATGTAGAAGTATGTGTGAAATCTTAAAAAAGATTTTAAAAACATCTTTAATAAATCTTTAAAATTATTATTGTGTTTCCAGATAGCAAAATGTTAGCGATATGTTAGCAGTATATAATAACTAATAAATTTAATTATGATTTTGCAGCAAATTCCGTACATACAACAGATTTCATTTACGTGCTGTTTTCATTAAATTTAATTTCTGGTATCACAATTTGCCAATATATAATAATATGATAGTGAAAATGCAATAAAATCGATATTATTTGCTATTACATCGTGACAATAGATACATAATAAATATTAAATAAGATTTATTATATCGGATATTGAAAGCAAAAGTGCAGCAGAAATCAAGCATGATCACATGTTATCACATCGTAATGGTGGAAACGTAGCAAGAATGCATCATGATTATATCATATCAGGAGACATCATAGTGTCTCGTGCCATGTCACGCTCATGAATCTCAATAAATGATTAGACCACTTAAATTTAATTTTAATGAGCTTTATGAATACCTTGAATCTCAATAATATAAGAAAAATGTTTTTACTTTTGTCCTATGCATTTTTATAAGCAGAAGTATTGTGATGCAAAGTTCTAGTGTGAATATGTTAAGAAACATCCATATATGTGCATATACGCATACGTGTACGAGTACGTGTGTGATGTGTGTATGTGTTATGCATCTAATAATCAACTTACATGCGTGCGCGCGCGCACACACACACACGCGCACAAAATTATTCACGATCATTGTTTTTGACAGAATCGCTGGAATTGAGTTAGTGACAAATCATAGTTGCGCAAACGGCATGTACTATTAAGCGTATGTTTTATAATACAAATAAAGATTAATTTCGTGAAAGAAATAATTTTTTTCTCAATGGCGCTACAGCCCCAATCGAGCCCTGGCCTCCTCTATTTTCCTCTTCCACTCTTCACGGTTTCCCGACGCACTTCTCCAGCTTCTAACGTTCAACAGCTCTCTGGCATCCCTGGCAACGCTTTCCTCCCATCGCAGTCTTGGCTTTCTGACAGGTCGTTTCCCTCCTGGCTGCGCAATTAGTGCCTTCTTCGGTACTCGCATATTTGGCATTCTCTGGACATGTCCTGCCCAACGAAGTCTCATGAGTTTGATGTGTACCGAAAGTCTGGGTTCTTTATACAAATCGTATAGCTCGTGGTTGAACCTTATCCAATGCCCGTTTTCATTTACAGCTCCGTAAATTTTGCACAGCATTTTCCTTTCAAAGCTGTCCAGTCCAGCCTGTCCGCTGTTTTGGTCGTTATCGTCCATGCCTCGCTTCCATAGGACACTACAGTACAGATAAGAGTTTTGTAGAGTCGTAGTTTAGTTTCTCTGTGGACATTCCTCTGTGGACTTCATAATTGGTAGTATGGGGAAGAAGGTGCGATTCGCCGCAGATAATCTCTTTGTGACCTCTTTGTGATCTCTTGTGACCTCTGGATTCGTCATTGTTTGTGTTGACTTCTGACCCTAAGTACGTGAACTCCTTTACTACTTCAAAATTATATCTATCAAAGGTGACGTTCTGTCCTAGTCTGGTCTTTTGTTTTCTAGTTTGTAATAGAAATTTAGTTTTATCTTCGTTCACCTTCAAACCCACCTCTTTCGCGGGATTTTCGAGATTTCCAAAAACTTCCTTCACTGCTGGTATTGACCTTCCTAGTATATTGAGATCGTCTGCATATCCAGTGATCTGTTGCGATTTTTGGAGTATTGTTGTGTTGACGTCAACTGAGGTGCTGCGTATTACCTTCTCCAAGGCCAAATTAAACAGAGTTGGTGCTAGGCCGTCCCCCTGTTTGAGATCCTGCATTACTCCGAAGTTACTTGTCAGCTCTCCCATTACGCTAACCTGACACTGAGAGTTCTGCATGGTCGCCATCACGAGTCTCACTAGTTTAGATGGTATGTCAAAATCCATGATTGAGTATAACTTATTTCTGTCGATGCTATCATATGCTTGTTTAAAGTCGACGAATAGTTGATATACATCAATGTCGAACTCCCAACACTTCTCGGATACCATCTTGACTGTATACAGTTGGTCCATTGTCGATCTACCAGGTCTAAAGCCTGCCTGGTATTCTCCCAGGATATTTTCGGTAAGGCTTTCCAGTTTGGCCCTGATGACAGCTGTAAATATTTTATAGGTACTTAGGAAGGATATTCCCCTATAATTCCCGCACGTGAGCTTGTCTCCTTTTTTGTGGATTAGGCAGATGATACTAGTCTGCCACTCTGCAGGGAGGGTTTCTGTCACCCATATGCAAACGGCATATACTATTAAACGCATGTTTTATAATACAAATAAAGATTAATTTCGCGAAAGAAGTAATCAAGTACATAAATTTCGTATTTTTATTAAAAATAAAATAAATAATATATCTTTTCTTAATCACGCATATTCTTAAATTGCAGATTACACAGTTCAATAAAATAGTAATCTTTTTAACACAATACAAAGACAAATGGAAACATTTTATGGAAGTTATAAATGAAATTATACATACTTAAATAATATTGAAATTTCTCAATCAATTAATTCTTTTTTATTTTTAATTCAATAAAAATTTAAAAAAATTTGTTAAATATCGATTTTATCAAACAAATTTCAATAAAATTGAATGTATTTAGTAAATTTCATAGAAGCTTATATAGAAAAATGAGAAAGATTATTTCAGAACATATATATATATATATATATGTTCTGAAATAATCTTTCTCATTTTTCTATATAAGCTTCTATGAAATTTACTAAATACATTCAATTTTATTGAAATTTGTTTGATAAAATCGATATTTAACAAATTTTTATAATATATATATATACAGGGTGTTTTATTTTAATCCGACCAGTCGAATATCTCGAAAACCAAGCCCGGGAGAGAAAAATATTTCAGACAAAAGTTGTTTGGTTTCGAGGGGGCCATAAGATGGTGACAATGATTTGACCTTGAACAGTCATTTGAAGGTCACATAAAGGTCACCTTAAATTTCTTAAATGGAATACCCTACATATTTTTGCACATTCTTGTAGCTGACATCGAGAGCTTTCCAAAACACTATAATTAAGTACCTTTTCGTTAAGTACTTTTTGAGTTATGAGGCTTGAAATAATTTCTTAATTCTACATAAACCGTAAAATATCTAGTAAAATATTCATTTTTCGATTATCTTACCTTAATACTTTTACGTACAAAATAATGAGAGGAATCAATTGGTGTAAAGAAAACACATAGTTGTTTTGAAGAAAAAATATGTAATTTGCAATTAACAATTCCATATTTTTTCTTAAAAACAACTATGTGTTTTCTTTACACCAATTGATTCCTCTCATTATTTTGTACATAAAAGTATTAAGGTAAGATAATCGAAAAGTGAATATTTTACAAGATATTTTACGGTTTATGTAAAATTAAGAAATTATTTCAACCCTCATAACTCAAAAAGTACTTAACGAAAAGGTACTTAATGATAGTGTTTTGGAAAGCTCTCGAGATAAGCTACAAGAGTGTGCAAAAATATATAGGGTGTTCCATTTAAAAAAATTGAAGTGACCTTCAAATGACTCTTCAAGGTCAAACCAATGATACCATCTTATGGCCCCCTCGAAACCAAACAACTTTTGTCTGAAATATTTTTCTCTCCCGGGCTTGGTTTTCGAGATATTCGACTGGTCGGATTAAAATGAAACACCCTGTATATATATTCCAAAATATTGTTACGCGCTCTGCCGTTGTCCGGATTCCGTGGTCAAGAAGATTGTTTATAAACAACGAGAGTCAACAGAATCGAAAAACAGCTGTCAAGCTGTCCGGACGCGTTTTCGTTTACGAGCCATAATTGTGTAATTAATCCGTTGTATAATTAATCTGTTGTTCGTGTGTGTTCTGTGTTCATATTAAAGTTCCTGCGTGTTCTCAAAAAGTGTTAATTTATTTAACGCGATCCGCGACAGCCGTTCTCTTAGTGCGTCTTCGATATATCTCGCAGTCTTCGCCCCGGGCGCAACAATATACAGGGTTTAAAAAAAAAAAATTCTGAGACGATTTTTCCTGTTGCAAAATTTTGCCCGGAGCTTAGTTTTTAAACTATAAAGGAAAATAGTTTACTAATTACGGAACGAGTACAAGAGATAGGCAGGGACGGCGAAATGCACCGTCCGATATAGGCGATTACGTGGGCCGCTCGCCGCGATCAGCTGATTGCTATACGCGATGAGTGTAGCAATCAGTGTGTGCGTGCGTGTGCGTGCGTGTGTGTGAGAGAGAGAGAGAGAGAGAGAATGTGCACGCATATACACACATGCACGTTAATTCTCTTTCTCTCTTTCTCTCTCTCTCTCTCTCATTCACTCACTCACTCATTTATTATTTATTCTTACCTTGTAGAGATATCATGATAAATGATTGTTACACATGTAACATATTGTTGATAACAATGAGACATTGTCCTTATACACACACATACACTCTGACACACCGTGTTAGACGAAAGCGAAGTTTTTTTTCTTTTCTTCTATCGTATTTACTTACGAATTTACTTACGCACTTAATCACTCACAATCGATAAAAATTTACTAACGATTTATAAACAATTAACGCACTCAATTACTAACCATACTACACTCGTTATAAATTAATTATGAAAACGACACGAGAAAAAAGAAACGTATTAACAATGTACCACGCGCGTTATTCGATGCGAAAACTGCGCGACGCGACGATCGTCGACAACAAGCAGGTTGGTACTAGCGCCTAGGACCTAGCGCTGCCGAACATGCACGTATGGTATTACGCGTGAAGCGCGAGATACTAGTCTGTCTTATAATTGGCTAAAGCCTCCGCATTGTGAATGCGATAATCTCGAAAATATAAAATGTATAATATAAAATGTACTCGTTTTTTTTTAAATAACAACATTATTAATATTAACTAAACATTATTAATATTACTAATATTATATGCTTTGTTTCCTTTTTGCAACCGAGACAAATTATATTTTAAAATTAATAATTTGGAATTTTTAATTTAGATTTAATTTTTTAAATTATATTTTTTGCGAATAAGATGTTTCACGTAAAAATATGTTGGTCGCTCTAAAAAGAGCGGATTGTCTTTAGTCGCTCTGAGAAGAACGGATTGTCTTTGATCGCTCTAAAAAGAGCGGATTAAAAAAATCTTATAATAGGTGCTCAAAATGACCACCATTCTAATGCAAGCTCTCATGCGTTTTAATAAATTTCTTTGGACGTTCTCCATCATATCTTCTGCGATAGCCCAAATAGCACGTTGCAATCTTGCATTTAAATCGTCGATATTCTCGGGGGGAAAGCGTTTTGTAAATTACTTCCTTACAATATCCCCATCAAAAAAATCTAAAGGATTGAGATCCAGGGATCTTGCGGGCCACCGTATCGGGCCATATCGACCCATCCAACGTCCAGGAAATTGCTCATTCGAATAACGATTGTAACGATTCTGGCGTTGTGTGGCCCAGCACCGTCTTGTTGAAAAACAATCTTGTTTCTCTCTAATAATGGAACTTCTAAGAATTCTGGCAGATTCTCTCTTACAAAGTCCACATATGTTTGGCCAGTTAAAATATCTGGAAGAACAACTGGACCAAGTATTTGAGTTCCCATTATTCCAGCCCACAGATTGATTTTCCAACGAATTTGGAAATTTTTCTGTCGTGTGACTCTGGGATTTTCTTCACTCCAAATATGCATATTGTGTGAATTAAAAATTCCTTCTTGTGTGAATAACGATTCATCACTGAATATTACATAAGGAGGAAGTCTAGGATTTCGATCTACTTTTCGCAGAAAATTTTCACAAAACGTTCGTCTTGCGTGATAATCTTCTGCTCGCAAATGTTGCACACGTGTATAATGATATGGATGCAACTTTTCTTCTTTGAGTATTCTTTGTACGGTCGAATAAGATAAGTCGTGTTCTCGAGCAATTACCTGAATACTTGATTCAGGATTATTCTTAAAAGCACGTATAATTTGCTCCGTGTTTCGCAAATTTCTTGCATCGTGATGTTTTCCAGTGTCGTGTTTGTTTAGAAGGACACTGCCAGTCTCGTACAGTCTCTGAGCTGCACGAAGTATTACGGCAGCAGACGGATGTCTTGCTCGATTCGGATACAATTCAGCGTATCTTCTTGCAGCTATATGATATTGCCCATGACACTCGCCAAGTGCCATCAGCATATCATAATATTCTTCGTTTGTGTATGCCATATCGTTCTCTTAACGCTTCTAATGGATCGAAGGATTATTGATTGCAGCATCGATCGCCTTGTCTTATTTACACGATCCTCGCGGGGAGTCCATGCCCCCTCCGCGCCTCTCGCGACGAATCTGCGACACATGACATTGCGATGCAAGAAATTTGCGAAACACGGAGCAAATTATACATGCTTTCGAGAATAATCCTGAATCAAGTATTCGGGTGATTGCTCGAGAACACAACTTATCTTATTCAACCGTACAAAGAATACTCAAAGAAGAAAAGTTGCATCCATATCATTATACACGTGTGCAACATTTGCGAGCAGAAGATTATCACGCAAGACGAACGTTTTGTGAAAATTTTCTGCGAAAAGTAGATCGAAATCCTAGATTTTCTTCTTATGTAATATTCAGCGATGAATCGTTATTCATACAAGAAGGAATTTTTAATTCACACAATATGCATATTTGGAGTGAAGAAAATCTCAGAGTCACATGACAGAAAAATTTCCAAATTCGTTGGAAAATCAATCTGTGGGCTGGAATAATGGGAACTCAAATACTTGGTCCAGTTGTTCTTCCAGATATTTTAACTGGCCAAACATACGTGGACTTTTTAAGAGAGAATCTGCCAGAATTCTTAGAAGAAGTTCCATTATTAGAGAGAAACAAGAATGTTTTTCAACAAGACGGTGCTGGGCCACACAACGCCAGAATCGTTACAAGTTATTCGAATGAGCAATTTCCTGGACGTTGGATGGGTCGATATGGCCCGATACGGTGGCCCGCAAGATCCCTGGATCTCAATCCTTTAGATTTTTTTGATGGGGATATTGTAAGGAAGTAATTTACAAAACGCTTTCCCCCCGAGAATATCGACGATTTAAATGCAAGATTGCGACGTGCTATTTGGGCTATCGCAGAAGATATGATGGAGAACGTCCAAAGAAATTTATTAAAACGCATGAGAGCTTGCATTAGAATGGATGGTGGTCATTTTGAGCACCTATTATAAGATTTTTTCAATCCGCTCTTTTTAGAGCGATCAAAGACAATCCGTTCTTCTCAGAGCGACTAAAGACAATCCGCTCTTTTCAGAGCGACCAACATATTTTTACGTGAAACATCTTATTCGCAAAAAATATAATTTAAAAAATTAAATCTAAATTAAAAATTCCAAATTATTAATTTTAAAATATAATTTGTCTCGGTTGCAGAAAGGAAACAAAGCATATAATATTAGTAATAATATAATATTAATATTAATAATGTTTAGTTAATATTGATATAATATTAATAATGTTAATATTAATAATATTATAATATTAATAATGTTAATATTATAATATTAATAATGTTGTTATTTAAAAAAAAACGAGTACATTTTATATTATACATTTTATATTTTCGAGATTATCGCATTCACAATGCGGAGGCTTCAGCCAATTATAAGACAGACTAGTATCTCGCGCTTCACGCGTAATACCATACGTGCACGTTCGGCAGCGCTAGGTCCTAGGCGCTAACATAGACTTATATAATAGACTGAGCGCTCTTACGGGCGAGCTGATGACAAGATCTGAAGGACAGCGCTAGTCAGTCCGGTATGTTTTCTCTCTCGCACATGTAGAGAGAACTCTCGTATTAGAAAGAGACATCATCTCGGACACTCTTGCTCTCTCTTTCTGTATGTAGTATTCAGCTCCTCTTACGGGGACGCTCAGTCTATCTATATAAGTCTATGGGCGCTAATACCAACCTAACCTGCTTGTTGTCGACGATCGTCGCGTCGCGCAGTTTCCGCATCGAGTAACGCGCGCGGTACATTGTTAACACGTTTCTTTTTTCTCGTGTCGTTTTCATAATTAATTCATAACGAGTGCGTTGTTAGTAATTGAGTGCGTTAATCGTTTATAAATCGTTAGTAAATTTTTATCGATTGTGAGTGATTAAGTGCGTAAGTAAATTCGTAAGTAAATACGATAGAAGAAAAGAAAAAAAACTTCGCTTTCGTCTAACACGGTGTGTCAGAGTGTATGTGTGTGTATAAGGACAATGTCTCATTGTTATCAACAATATGTTACATGTGTAACAATCATTTATCATGATATCTCTACAAGGTATGAATAAATAATAAGTGAGTGAGTGAGTGAATGAGAGAGAGAGAGAGAGAGAGAGAGGGTTATTATATTTAAGACGATCTTAAATATAAAAACTACGAATACGCCTCTAAAGTCCCTCAAAAATTGCAATTCTTTTTGTCCCTCCATTTTTTCTCCCCCCTCTTTCTCTCTCTTTTTCTCCTTCCATTTTCTTCTCTTTCCTCCATCTTTCCTTCTCACTATTCCTCCTTCTCTCCCTTCCTCTCTCTCTCTCTCTCACTTATCCGTTCTAAAATTATTCATATTTTTAGGTTGTGTGCGCAGAGCTTTCTCGATTTCTGCTGTCAATCTGCAATGATAATTTTGTACCAATCCTGCTCGATTTCCGTTACTAATCTGCTATCGAATTATGTGAGCAGGTTTTGTAACATTTCTGCTAACATTTTGTTATCGTTATCTGATATAACAAGTTTTGGATACAATCTGCAGTCTTTCTGCTGACAATAATTTTTAGCAAACACTTGACAAAATCTATTAGAACAGACTTGGCTGACTGGGTACCATTTGATCATACAAACATTTCTTTAACTGTTTCTATTGAATTTTAGATATGGCTTGATTACCATTTATTTGTATAACGACATTTTCTAAACTTTTAACAGAATCTTCAATACAATATTTGAAAAACAGATTGTTTTTTTGAAAAGAACTTTTCTTCCTCTATATCAGAATTACATAAGAAGAAGCTCGTTTTAGTATGTATGCAATTTAATATTTATAATTTAATATCTGCTATGTAAAAATTTGTATAATGCCAGATATATCACACATATTGCATTCAGATTTTGAGTTATATCCCAACAATATCTTCTAATAGTTCAAAAAATTTGTCTTCAAAATTAAAATTCTGATTAAAATTGAAATAAATAAAATTCTGTATAAATTCTTAATATATTATGTATATATTTTGTCTATTGAATTTTCTATTAGTAAATATTGTTTTATTCAAAAGTGTTATATAATAAAATAACATTTTTTAAATCTATTTTTATCGAATCAATTACAAAAGTTCAGTTTGCAATATTTGATAACAGTTTTTGACATAAATTTTGTGATAAAGATTAAAGCGATTCAGATACAGAATTTTGACTCATTTCATTATTAGCTGCAATTTTTTCACTGCTTGTATAAAAATTTGCAGTTATGAATATTAACATGTTAACATTTATATTACATGACCACTCTTTTTTTTCACTTTTGGTTGCATTACGTGTAGCTAAGAAGTATTCTATAATTAAATGTAATATTAAATGTAATATGTTATTTATATTCGATCACACCATTTTGCAATTTGTTTGTTTGTATTTGTTGCTATTGTATTTCTATAATTACTTTATTTTTGAAAGAACATTTCTATCTCTTTTTCATGTTTATAAATAATGTAATAAAATAGAAATAAATATAATATTATAATATTATAATACAATTTTTGCAAATTCGTATTAAAAATTAAATCTCAAGATGTGATTCTAATAGATTTTCAAGGTTATACAAGAGTATATATATTATTGTATTCATAATTTCATATTTTATGTGGTTATGAAAGCAAAAATGTAATGTGTGTGTGAAAGCAAAAATGTAATGGGTGTGTTCTATTTAAAAAATTAAAGTAATCTTAATATTTAAGGAAACTTCTAATATCTAGAAAAATTTTTAATGCTACAAATCATTATTGCTCTTTTCAGCCATATAATATAAAAATTACTGATAAACAATTATTAATTACTGATAAACAATTTCTTAATATCTCATTTCAGTTAGAAAATAGCGATTTTTAACATCGCTCATCCTATATGTATAAATAAACACACACATGTACACACATAATACACATAATATACATACATATACGAATGCGTGCACACACTGCGTGTATGTGAACAAGTGTATGTACAAAATTTCACAATTTTTTATTTTACGTATACAATTATACTAAACACATCAGAATAAAATTACATAAAACATGACGCACCATTTCCAAGTATAATTATAATCGGAGTTAAATAATATGACGAAGCTGTCAACGCGACAAACACAATCAACAGTTTAACGAAGATCTTTGACTTAGCATTATATGTAATGAATGCCTCAATTTCTTCAGAGGTTTTATAACTCAGCTTATCGAAATCCTTCATAGCTTCTGCTATGACTTCACCTATTTGACAATTATATAATCGTAACATACTCATTCGTACAAATATCTGTGAAAATGCCATGTTCTCTGTTAAGTTCATGATTACGTGTTCAAGATCATCAATAAAAAGAAATAAATCCAGATATTCTAGAATCATAAGAAAACTAAAATAGCCAAAGTTAATAAAGAATATAAAATCATTGGTCCGAAAAGGCCAAAGACCCAGCATTGACATTAATTGTTTATTCCACAACAGCACTTCAGCCGCATGATCCAAATTTTTTTGCGTCTATAATACAAAATAAATATTTTATAATTAATTCCCAAAATATGCCTTATTTTTCCATATATGACAAATTGAAATAAGATCTGTATACAACTTACCTGCATCGCACTTTATATTGTTTTTTCTGTGAATGTTGGCCAGAGACTGTCAAATATGTGTTTTTAAGATAATCTCTGCCTTAATGCTTAGAGCTGTCTATAGAATCGGGAAATAAATGGTCATAAAACACACAATTGCACTTGAAATTAGCGTATGAATTATATATAGGCGTGTTACTCGATCCACCTGTGTTTTCAATTTAGCATCGCGAGATACGAATTTTTGTTACAAAAATAATCGCACTTAATATTACCTTTAATCGTAACATTAAGACAAAGATTTGTAATAGAGAATTGTCGTTTATAATAGAGAAAGCTATATTTCAAGTTACTTAATTATCTGAGATAAGCATTTTCATATAAAAATATTCTAAAATTATTAAAATATGGACACATAAATGTATTTTTTTATAAAAAGGAAAATAAAAATTAAAAATTACGTAATGCATAATATAACATTTGAAAATTAAAATGGTAAATGTTTACTTTAGACTACACAGCTCGAAAATTTTTTATTTTGACATATATTGTAGAGAGTTCATTCTTAAGCAATACATCATTTGAATTTTGCGGCGGTCTCTCTTTATTTCTGAGACATGCAATTTTGAAATTTCATACTTACCTTTTCGTTATATCTTGAATATGTTTATATTTTTTTGTTTACATTTATCTTTCTGAAGGTTTTAGCCACTTGTTATTTATTACATATTAAGGAAAAAAGCTTCATGTGTGAACATAATTTTATGACACCATGCACATTTAAGAACAAATATATTTAATGGAATACATGTTTGTATGTAACTTTGCTTCATCTTGCAAAATACATGCATGGACACCGTAGCAATGTGTCCGCCTACAGGGGAGCTCGACTTCCGGAAGATATAACCTAACCTAACCTGTGTCTGAAGTGTGGAAAGTACCTGGTTTCGCATAGAACGTTGCAAATGTATCTGGAAAATGTGTTTATATTTTTTGTTTACATTTACTCTTTAAGGAAGAGAAGTTCCGCCCCTTCCTCTGCACCCCCAAAAAAGATTAACCTATACCAACCCATACCCATGTACGAATATGACTATCTTGCTTCACATGGTTCATATTAGTAGCTCACATGGTTCATGGTTCATATAATTTTACATAAGTTTGCAACCGAGGGGTAAACCGCTGATCAAAATTATGTACACTAATGCCTACTAATGCCCAATACCTAGGCATTACTGCTAAATTTTTTACTAATGCCTAGTAATGCCCAATTTCTGAATTGAGTAATTTTTGCTGAATATTATCTACCTCAGACCCTGAATTTATGCCTGCCTCTATAAAGTATATATTTTTTTACATAATGAAGATGATTAAATATTATAAATAAAGATTATAGAGGTTATGTAGATTTTTCTTACGTATATCACATTTGTAAGACTAATAGACTGCGTTCAGCAGAAAAAGTAGCTTTGCAACTGTTATAAAATTTTTTATATGATTGATTTATTACATTTAGATCGATAAGAACTAAGGGCAAGAACAGCCAAGAATTTCGACAAGAATTAATCGTATTGAAGAATCTTACAACAGTTGCAAATAAGTTGCTTTTTCTGCTGAACACAGTCATAGTAAAACTGTATAAGTTAATATTTACCTTAATAGATTTACATAAATACACTTTATTTAAATCATCTAATATACAGGGTGATTCAAAATAACCCCTGTGTCCCTGAAATGACATATTCTTGAATCAATTCTAAGACGATTTTTCCTTCGGCAAAATTTCGTCCGAAGCTTAGTTTTTGAATTATTAAAGGAAGTAGTTAACGTATGACGGGTCGAATACAAGAGGCAGGCAAGGGTGGCGCGATTCACCGTCAGACGCGGGAGCTTACGCGGGGCGCCTGCTGCGATCAGCTGATCGCTATACACATACAGACACACATGCGAACACATACATTCTCTCTCTGTCTGTCTGTCTGTCTCTCTCTTTGTCTCTCTCTCTCTCTCTCTCTCTCTCACTCATTCGCTCACTCACCTGTAAATTTTTTTTTTTTTTTTTTACCAGAGAGGGGAAAATGCATTTTATGCATACCCACCGGTCGATCCAGTGAGTTATGTGGGACTCGAGTACCAAGTCGAATTACCAACTCGGTACTCCCTACCCACTAAAAACCCCTCTCTTTTCACGAATTTCCTTTAACACACTGTCCCTCTGACTTCCCGAGATCTGTTTTCACATAACGTCAAAAAATAGTTATTATTACCTTGTTCGATGACTTTTGATGTATTGCTGTAATTGCTTGAAGGAGAAATGAATTTTCCGATAGATCGTACGTTCTCAAATTTAACGTAGATATCACGTTGCAAAAGACAAGAAATCCACACTAAATTATTAACTGAAAGTTTTTCTTCTTTCATGAACTGTATTCTTTTATAAACTTTAACGTAATCACATTTATTTACTCACTCGATGAGACGAGAAATTTACTAATGACTCTATCACTAATCACTATTAATCACTGTCGAATAATAACTGTTGGCGATTAAAAATCACTCGATGAAAGAAACACGCGCGGACACGTTACTACACGACACGACGACGCGACAATGCGACGATAATTACTCGGCGACTGCAAGCAGTTTTTTGTCATGGTAGGTTGCGGTAGGTTAAGGTACTACTGGCGCTATCGAACGCGATCATGTGTTCGATTGAAGAATGGGGTAAACATAATAAACATTTAACATATTAATATTATTATTATCATGAATGTGTGTGATATCCATACATCGTATGATATCTATTTAAAAATTAATTAGATTAAATAAGTGTTTTTAAAATATTTATTACTTTTACTATTATCATATAAAATATTAATATTAAATATTTATTTAAGATAATAGTAAAAGTAATAAATATTTTAAAAAAACTTATTTAATCTAATTAATTTTTAAATAGATATCATACGATGTATGGATATCACACACATTCATGATAATAATAATATTAATACGTTAAATGTTTATTATGTTTACCGCATTCTTCAATCGAACACATGATCGCGTTCGATAGCGCCAGTAGTACCTTAACCTACCGCAACCTACCATGATAAAAAACTGCTTGCAGTCGCCGAATAATTATCGTCGCATTGTCGCGTCGTCGCGTCGTGTAGTAACGTGTCCGCGCGTGTTTCTTTCATCGAGTGATTTTTAATCGCCAACAGTTATTATTCGACAGTGATTAATAGTGATCAGTGATAGAGTCATTAGTAAATTTCTCATCTCATCGAGTGAGTAAATAAATGTGATTACGTTAAAGTTTATAAAAGAATACAGTTCATGAAAGAAGAAAAACTTTCAGTTAATAATTTAGTGTGGATTTCTTGTCTTTTGCAACGTGATATCTACGTTAATTTGAGAACGTACGATCTATCGGAAAATTCATTTCTCCTTCAAGCAATTACAGCAATACATCAAAAGTCATCGAACAAGGTAATAATAACTATTTTTTGACGTTATGTGAAAACAGATCTCGGGAAGTCAGAGGGACAGTGTGTCAAAGGAAATTCGTGAAAAGAGAGGGGTTTTTAGTGGGTAGGGAGTACCGAGTTGGTAATTCGACTTGGTACTCGAGTCCCACATAACTCACTGGATCGACCGGTGGGTATGCATAAAATGCATTTTCCCCTCTCTCGTAAAAAAAAAAAAAAAAAATTACAGGTGAGTGAGCGAATGAGAGAGAGAGAGAGAGAGAGAGAGACAGACAGACAGACAGACAGAGAGAGAATGTATGTGTTCGCATGTGTGTCTGTATGTGTATAGCGACCAGCTGATCGCAGCAGGCGCCCCGCGTAAGCACCCGCGTCTGACGGTGAATCGCGCCACCCTTGCCTGCCTCTTGTATTCGACCCGTCATACGTTAACTACTTCCTTTAATAATTCAAAAACTAAGCTTCGGACGAAATTTTGCCGAAGGAAAAATCGTCTTAGAATTGATTCAAGAATATGTCATTTCAGGGACACAGGGGTTATTTTGAATCACCCTGTATATCCAAATTTCGATGATGACGTAACAAAACGAGAACAATAGTAGTGATAGCAGCGCTGAATAGCGTTTACCGGCGTTTACCGACCGGAATACTCAACGGATAACATCATAAGATATTTATACAATTTACCTAAAATTTAAAAACACGTTTTATTGAGTGTTGTAATTGTGATATAAAATTATTATTTGGAAAAAAAGACTTAATAATACTTTAATAACGTCCATAATACGCATTAATACATCAATAAAACCTAATAATGCCCAAGTAATGCCCAGTAATGCCCAAGCAATGCCCAGTAATGTCCAAGCAATGCCCAGTAATGTCCAAGCAATGCTCAGTAATGCCCAAGCAATGCCCACTAATGCCCAAGAAACGCCAGTAATTCCCAAACAATGCCCAATAAGTCTAGCAATGCCTCAAATCTGTACACCGCAATGCCCTCAGCGGTTTACCCCTCGTTTGCAACTTTATGCGAAACCAAGTATATCTCACACTTCAGATACGGGTTGGGTTAGGTTATATTTTCTGGAAGTGGAGCCCCTCCGTAAGAAGGGGCGGAACCCACGTCCACATATGTACTTTACAAAACGAAAAACCCAGGTAGCACACGTTCGTTTTATACAGGGTGTTCCATTTTAACTTTCACACTCGAATATCTCGAAACCATGGTGGTTTCGATGAAAATGTTTTAAACAAAAGTTGTATGGTTTTAAGGGGGCCATAAGATGGTGTCATTGGTTTTACCTTCAAAAGTCGTTTGAAGGTCACGTGAAGGTTACCTTCAATTTTTTAAATGGAACCCCCTATTTTTTATTACTTATTCTTGTAGCTTATCTCGAGAGATTTCCAAAACACTATAATAAAGTATTTCTTCATTGAGTACTTTTCAAGTTATGAGGCTTGAAATAATTTCTTAATTTTACATAAACCATAAAATATCTAGTAAAATATTCATTTTTCGATTATCTTACCTTAATACTTTTATGTACAAAATAATAAGAGGAATCAATTGGTATAAAGAAAAAACATAGTTGTTAAAAAAAAAAAAAAATTTGCAATTAACAATTCCATATTTTTTTTTAAAAACAACTGTATGTTTTCTTTACACCAATTAATTACTCTCATTATTTTGTACATAAAAGTATTAAGGTAAGATAATCAAAAAATGAATATTTTACAAGATATTTTACGGTTTATGTAAAATTAAGAAATTATTTCAAGCCTCATAACTCAAAAAGTACTTAACGAAAAGGTACTTAATTATAGTGTTTTGGAAAGCTCTCGAGATAAGCTACAAGAGTGTGCAAAAATATATAGTGTTCCATTTAAAAAAATTGAAGTGACCTTCACGTAACCTTCAAATGACTCTTCAGTGTCAAACCAATGATACCATCTTATGGCCCCCTCGAAACCATAAAACTTTTGTCTGAAACATTTTTCTCTAAAATGCTTTGTTTCCGAAATAATTGGGTGCGTTAATTAAAATGGCTCACCCTGTATATTGGTAAATTCCGGAACATTCGTGGGGTTCCAGGCCTGACCTGGAAGAATTTTATGTCAAATGGCAGTTTCCAGGACAGTCCTGGAAAACTTATGTATATACATATGAAGGATGTACGTACATACAATTCTCAAATGTATATACATATATTTTCCAGTACTGTCCTGGAAACTGCCATTTGATTAAAAAAATATACATATATTGTGCAACATTGCCAATTGAAGTATAAACATTGTATTATTGAATTAAACACAAGAATCATTAATATATATTTCCAGGAGGTGCGTAAAGAGAGGGGTTTTTTAGTGGGTAGGGGCCGTTAAATAGGCCGAGCCCCACACTCCCCCGGTCTACGGGGACCGGGGGGTGCGTAAGAAGCATTTTTCCCCTCTCTCGTTAAAAAAATAAAAAAAAAATTAAAATAATAGTCTAACATCGAATAATATATATAAAAAAGATATTGAAAGAAAAGAAGCGATCTTTTAAAATAAATACAAATATTTATAAAAACTGAAAGAAAAATATATTGTATGTAATCTGAAATTAGATAAATTGATTATGACATAATGAAAAATATTTTATGACAAAAATGTTAGGTTACAAAGTGATATTATAATTATTATACCAATGTTTTTTGATTGCTTTACAAAAAATTAAACTGAATATTTAAAACAAAAAAAATTTTCGAAAGAGACTTAGGAAAAATATACATCAAAGAATAATGTTTCCTCACGTGTTTATTATAATATAATATTATTTAAGAGAAATTGCATGTGTCCTGGAAACATACGTTAAGCCATAAAATGATATATTCATATTCTCCAACGATTTAACTTGCCGCACTTAACGTAGTCATTTATAAAGGCGGTCAGGCATTGTTAGCTCATGCCTTTGCATAGTAATATATCACTTTCTAGAATTTTGATATAAAATAGAACAAAAGAATACAAATAATATAGAGTAGACATACAAGTTTATATGCCAACGTTATGATTACTTCCAGGATAAATAGATTAAACAATTTAATAATAAATCAGGAATTAGTTGATGGAAGCTTGGGATGAATGTACTTCATGGAGAATTGTTTATTCATGTGTTTAATATGATATTGTTACAAATAATGGCTCGTGTCCTGGAAATGATCGTTAGGCCACAAAATGTTCCTATTTTTTCAATGATGTTTTCCCTTTTTCAATGATTAAACGCATTTAACGTGCCGCAGACATTTGTAAAGGCGGTTTGGCATTAACTCGTGTCTTTCCATAATGATGTATCACTTTCAAAAATGTCGACATCAAAAGTAGCGAAAGAATAAATAACTTATGTAGAACAGAGATACGAGTTTATACGCCAAAGTTCTG
The DNA here is from genome assembly GCF_025532165.1 of Camponotus vicinus. Taxonomy (NCBI): domain Eukaryota; kingdom Metazoa; phylum Arthropoda; class Insecta; order Hymenoptera; family Formicidae; genus Camponotus; species Camponotus vicinus. The sequence continues at coordinate 13,882,203 of NW_028141979.1, forward strand.
ATTGCTTCCAATATAATTAGATAAAACAATTAAATATTAAATCATGAATTACTTAATAGGAGCTTGATATGAATGTACTTTGAGGAGATTTGAAAATTATAAATTACTTGAAAAAGACTTAGGCTAAATGTACTTCGAGAAGAGTTGATTTAAGTATTTAAATAGGACATTATTTACGGTGTGTTTGTGTCCTGGAAACAAACATTAGGCCAAAAATCAATCATTATCATTTCTTTCAAGAATTCAACGCAGTTAATGTACACACAATATTTGGAAACGCGGTCATATTATTTGAAGTCAAATAAATGTACTTCAAGAGGAGTTGTTCATTTAAATGTTTAATAGGACATTATTTACGATAATACTCGTATGTCTTGAAAATAAACTTGTGTCCTGGAAACGAACGTTAGGCCACAAATCGATATTTTTAGTTCTTCATAGAATTCAAAGCAATTAACTTACATACAAAATTTGGCGTTCAGGTTATACTAGATCACATTTGTCTTGAAAGCCGTACGATTCATAGGAATGTGCAAAAAACATAAAAGACGTAATTTTAATATATAACTTACATATAAATGATTAAAGTAAGGCTTTGATTACTTCCTAGAAAACTAAATGTATGTAAGGAAATGTGAAATAATATTTTGACCTTTTATCAATTAGGAAATTTATTTTATTATTTTATTATAATTTTATTTTTTATTTTTATTTATTATTTATCATTATTTTATTATTTTATTTTAATTTTATTTTTATTATTATTCATTTATTAAATTTTTTACATTTCCTTTTTAACGGAAGAGACCACCACCTTCTCGCGGTTTCCGTTGAGCAACAAGATGTACGTCATACATTAATACAAAATAATAATAACAAAATACAATTCTATTAAAATAAATTTAAATATTATATTATTTTATTACAATTATTTTTTTAAAGACATTTTTTTTAATAAAAAAGCGTACATATTGGCCAAGAGTGGAAAAATTTAGATAAAAATTGAGATAAAAATATGTTAGATAAAAATTTAGATAAAAATATGTAAAATTTGTTTTTGTATATGTTATATTCTCTTTTTTAAACAACATATAAACTTTTATAAAAAAAAAAATCAATAGGAAAATATTATGTGTGATAATATGTATCGCTGCGATACTTGCAACGATGCAACTTGCATCGCCAACTCGCCAGCTCGAGATTTCGAGGATCACATAGCTATTGTATTCAGAGAGAGGTAAGATACAATAGACCTCTCAGGAGAGAAGGGGACAGAAGCTAATCTATCCGTTTTCCTCTGTAAACCAAAGATGTCCGAACGTCGAGCGTACACGGATGAGAGCTTATGCCTTAGTGCGCGAAAGTGGTGGGGATACAAATCGTGCCGCCGCTGGACGCAGCATATGCAATCTGGTAGCCTTGGTTCTAACCCAGGTCCTCTCAGGGGGGGTGAGGCGCGAGGGGAACCGCGGCGCGGGGGGAGGGACGTCACGCGCGGGGAAGGAGGAATTGCCACGCGCGGTGAGTGACGTCACACGCAGGGAAGGGGGATCCGCGGTGCGACCGATGGATGAGGGGTCCGCACGGGAAAGGGGGAACCGCGGCGCGACCGATGGACGAAGGGGTCCGCGAGGAGAAGGCGGGATCTGCGGAAGGAGAACGGTGCGAAGGTGTGAGAAGGATAGCGCTACGTGTGGGAAAAGGATAGCGCTAAGTGTGTGAAGAGGACAGTGCGACAAGGATGGCATCAACGTGCGACAAGGATAGCGTCAACGTACGACAAGGATGACGTCAACCTGGGACAAGGACGACGCATTGTAAGATGGCGCATAGGTGGGAGAAGGACAACGCAAAGGTAAGTGAGTGAGTGATAGCGACGAGCATATGAAAGAGAGAGAACGATAATAGCGCAAGACAACGCGTGCGAGAGAGAACGATAGCGCGTATGAAAGAGAGACTTATGATTAACGCGAGACTTACAACTAGCGCAAGAGAGAGAGACGCAAGGGATGGGAACGCAAGGAGAGGCGCGTAAATAATCACATTTTTTTTTTTTTTAATTATAAATATACATTTATTAAAAATCTGTTATACATTTTTGTGTCATAGCGCGAGAGAGATTACTTATTCTAAGCGCGAGAAAAAGAGATAGCACGAAAGAACAATGACGCATGCCGAAGATAGTGAGACTTATGATTAACGCGTGCGAGAGAAAACGATATCGCTATACTTACAACTAGTGCAACAGAGAGAGAGACGCAAGAGATGGGAACGCAAGGAGAGGCGCGTAAATAATTAGATTTTTTTTCTTTTTTTAAATTAAAATATAAAATTTATTAAAAATGTGTGTTATACATTTGTGTGTGTGTGTGTGTGTCTAATAATATAAAATTAAAATTTAATATAGGGGGAGAGGGTGATGCGCCGGACTAAGGGAGAGGCCGCTCTTGGAAGGCTACGGGGGCGATGCATCTGGCTGGGGGGGGGCTCATCTGTAGTGTGAACGATTCATTTATACGAGTCGTCGTTTTCGCGGGGAGGGGGGGGCCACTGGGAGGAGGCCGCTCCTGGAAGGCTACGGGGTCGATGCACCGGGCTGGGGGGAGGCCGCTCCTGAAACAGAAGATTACACACATTTCATCAGTTTTTAAATTATTTAATAAATTTTAATTAATATAAAAATGATACTTACATAAGTCCCACCATTCTTCTTCTTCTTCGAAGATCTTATATAGCTTTTCTCCGAACAGCTGTCGCAAATAAAAGATGTCGGTGTTTTTCCAACTATTCACCTCATCGTCTAATCGATCCTCCGAGGTGTCGCCCCACATTTCTGTAAGGTCCTGCCGCGCCTCTCGCCTTTCCATGCGCACCCATTGTCAACGCTCTATGTTAATAAAACCTGATATCCGGACTTCGTCCTGGAACTATATCAAAAATATTTATTTAAAAAATACAAAATTTTTAACAATTTTTCACAAAATATTCACAAAAACGATACTTACGTTCCACAGGAAGGTTAGTTTGAAGAACACGATTCACAACAAATCAAACATTTTCCTCTTCCACTCAGGATATTTATGTGATCCATTTTTTTAAATTTAACTTTTTGACACGCACTTCTCGACTCGCGCACTGTCCACAACTTTGTAATGAGGCAACGAGGTCTCGGCACGAGATTTTATAGTAGAGATGTGGCGTCATCACCATATCAAAGCACGTCGTAAGACAAAAGTATGCGCGTTCCCATGCAACTCAGCATAGTACATAATATAATATTAATATCATCATATCGCGACTTTGTGAGGAGACAGTCGTCTCAGTACGAAACTTTAGAATAGGGACGTATCATTATCGCTTTACCAAAAACGCGTCGTAAGACAAAGTATGCATGTTCCCATGATATCATGCAAATTAGCATATCATGCAAATTAGCATATCATGCAAATTAGCATGATATAATATAACATTATAATATGTAACGATGCATCCCCGAATGCATCGTTTCCCGGCGAACACCGGCCGGAAGCTGCCGCCCGACGAACATCGGTCGGGCAATGGCAGAGGCGCAGTGCGCCCATTTTTTAACGATTAGAGAACAACCGGGCAGGGACTCTCAATTATTGAGACACTGCCGTCAGGAGCCGTTACCGGCGGCTGAGAACCCGCGTTCGGCACTCCGCCGGGATCCGAACCGTTCCGATTTTTACCGCCGCTCGGTGGGGGTAATTACCGAATACGCCGGCGCGGGTAATTAGCCGAGTATAAAACGGGCTCTCGACGGCACAACCGGCAGATCCTTGCGATCCTCTCAAGCGCCAAGCTAGTCAGAAGGCAAGCAAAGCAGCTCAGAGAAATCCTTGCGAGAATAACAAGGCCAGAAGGTAGTGAGAACGCTGCCTCCGCCGATCGATATCGGCGCTTGTGAAATCACCTCCGAACCAAGATCCTTATCAGACATCGCGCATTCACGAGGTGGAACACGAGCCACCTCCGACGCTCGCTAGCGTCGCGACGCCTTCCAAAAACCCGCAATCCATCTGGGAATTATTAAAAGACGATCCGAATATCGAATAAGATTTAAAGCCGACCGAGTTAAAGCCGAACAGCTGAGCGCTACGGACCGCGCATAAAAACCGCGACAAAAACACGCCCGACGAATCGCAAGAACGCGATAACGCGCCGATACCGGGAAACGGGCGAGTGCATCGCGCCCGGAAATAATTGATACATTTATACGCACACACACTCGACACATCTGTACATATACATTTATACACGGGCATACACATTCACACACACACAACGCATCTGTACATATACATTTATACACGCGCATATACACGCGCATACACAACACATTTATACATTCACACAGGAAACAATAAATACTTATTGCACACACATTTCCGCGTCACCGAATTATTGATTCCGCCACCTGGATCTGACGGCTATCCATATAATTGCGTTTCCGCGGTACACGAAAAACCGCCCGTTACAAATATAATGCGTCAACCCTGATCGAACGGTTATTAAACGGTCATCGAACGGCTGTCGAACGGAAACGAACGGCTATCGAACGGCTATCAAACGCCTGTCGAACGGAAACGAACGACCGTCGAACGGTAATTGAACGGTCATCGAACGGAAATGAACGGAAATGAACGTCCGTCGAACGGAAATGAACGCCCGTCGAACGGCTATCAAACGCCCGTCGAACGGAAATGAACGACCGTCGAACGGTCATTGAACGGTAATTGAACGGTCATCGAACGGAAATGAACGGAAATGAACGGAAATGAACGCCCGTCGAACGGAAATGAACGACCGTCGAACGGTTATCGAACGACCGTCGAACGAAAACGAACGACCGTCGAACGGTCATCGAACGGTAATGAACGGCTATCGAATGCAAAACTATATTCAATTATCAAACAATTATTTAAATGTATTACTATGAATCGAAATACAATATCTAATGACAGCTGTGTCACGTACGGAAACACGATATTGCCCACATGCATAGATAAGGAAAAGGAAAGAAAGGAGAGAATAAGAAAGACGATAAAAATATATTGCATTATCAATTTATTATAAATATGGATTTGATGAATCATTATCATGATGTTTCAACCACCAATTATAAATCTTAAATACATTTTGTAAAGCGCAATTTTTTACATGATTTTCACAACGCACAGTATTCTTAACATCTAACTTATTTAAAGAAGCTACATCCTCATAGTCTGCATCTAAAGTTTCGATAATCACATCGTTTCTCACATCATTGTCCAGTATATCGGCCAGCCATTGTCGTTTTTCATGCCCTTTAACGTATACGAGAGGTGACGCATCATCATCCTCCTCCGTTGCACCCATCACCGCCGTCGTAATTAAACGTTTCGATTTCCAATCAAGGCTACCAGATTGCACACGCTGCGTCCAGCGGCGGCACGATTTGTATCCCCACCACTTTCGCACACTAAGGAATAAGCTCTCATCCGTGTACGCTCGACATTCGGTCATTTTCAGTTTACAGAGGAAGACGGATAGATTAGCTTCTATCCCCTTCTCTCCTGAGAGGTCTAGTGTATCTTACCTATCTCTCTGAATGCAATACCTATGTGATCCTCGAAATCTCGGGCTGGCGAGTTGGCGATGCAAGTTGCATCGTTGCAAGTATCGCAGCGATACTTATTATCACACATAATATTTCCCTATTGATTTCTTTTTTATAAAAGTTTATATGTTGTTTAAAAAAGAGAATATAACATATACAAAAACAAATTTTACATATTTTTATCTAAATTTTTATCTAACATATTTTTATCTCAATTTTAATCTAAATTTTTCCACTCGGCCAATATGTACGCTTTTTTATTAAAAAAAATTTCTTTAAAAAAATAATTGTAATAAAATATTTAAATTTATATTAATAGAATTGTATTTTTTATTATTATTTTGTATTAATGTATGACGTACATCTTGTTGCTCAACGGAAACCGCGAGAAGGTGATGGTCTCTTCCGTTAAAAAGGAAATGTAAAAAATTTAATAAATGAATAATAATAAAAATAAAATTAAAATAAAATAATAAAATAATGATAAATAATAAATAAAAATAAAAAATAAAATTATAATAAAATAATAAAATATAATCAATTTTCTAATTGATAAAAGGTCAAAATATTATTTCACATTTCCTTACATACATACATACATATATATATATATATATATATATATATATATATATATATCTTTACACACTTATTTTTTAAGTGATATATATAAAAATTTATTTTAAAATTATTTATCGCAGGAAGGGCCTGCTACGTCAGCATCCGCATGGACTTTTAAATTGTTTTTATTAGCGGCATATAATTTATCCGCCGACATAAGAGATAAATGCTCTTCATTAATGAGCATATTTAAAGCTGTTTCTCCTCTAGTTTTTAATGCGGACTTAAACACACAAATAGCATTAACGGAAACCGTTGTAAAGCTATTACGTGTTTTCGTTTTTAAATTGTTCAAAAGAGAAAACATTTTCTCAGGATCGGCATTAGAATTCGGAAGCGTCCGAATAGTATTTATAATATTCGTTAAATTGGAATATTTAGAAACATTATTCGTGTGCCGACGTTGTAAAATTGCTTTCCACATATTGTCAAAATTTAATTTAGAAAAATTTTGTTTTTCTTCCACTGTCTGATGCTAATGCAATCCATTCTTTTTTTAAAGCATCTTCATCAAAACCGCCGAGAGTTTTAGCTACGAAAGAAACATCATCAAATGATGTTTGTCTATTATTATCGAATAAACTTACAGATGGTTGAAAAACTTGTAACTTTAATAAAAATTCATTATTTATAGGTAACCTTTTACAAATTTCTTCTGCAGCAGTCACATAAAATGTTAAACAGTTCTCTCTAACAATTTTAACTGTTTATGTGATCTTTCAACGTTAATTCGTTCAGATATTCCTCACATTCTGATCCCAAAATAATTTCATTAATAGGTTTCTGATTTTCTTTTAATGAGAATATAATATTTGAAGAAAATGGTTTTAAATATTCTTCTTTTATAAAATTTCCACAGATTTGGAAAAGAAAGTTTTTAGATTTTGGCTGCAATAAATGGATTCTCGTTTCTGACGCTTGAAAAAATGCATTAAATGCGTTAAAAAAATTTAAAACATATTTAAAAAAAAAATACGTTTCAGAAAAAACGTTTGATACAAAAGTTTCTTATTTTTTCATGTACAATTCGAATCTGTAATAAAAAGTACCATGTACCTCTAAAAAAATTCGACTTCCGATGCGGATGGCGTATTTCCGGTCGGAATCAGAAGTTGAAAATATCACCATTTGATAGAGCGTACCCGATTCACTTTAAAATTGTTCGCGATTTTTGATAAAAGCCATTTATTTTTATTTTAAAAGGGATGTACGGGTGATCTGGGACACTCTGTATATCCAAATATATATTCAAAATATTATATGTGTTTGACATTGTTTTTTTCTCGACTCATGTCGACTGTTATCGACTAATTGTTGATTGTTGACTGTTGACTGTGCTTGTCTTGCGAATACGTTCGTGACCCAGTCAAAAGATAGTTCAAAGCAATCGACAAAAGATTGGTGATATTGTGCCGACGAGAAAATAAATTAAGTTAAGAATAGATAATCAAAATGTGTGATCAATTAACCAAAAAACGTAAGCGAAATTTTTTAGAAGCTTGGCTTAGTGATGATCGATATAAATCTTGGATACGCAAAGTACCATCCGACGATAGTCTTTATTATTGTAGTATATGCAATAATAATTATTCGTGCAATTCAACACTATCAAGACATGCGGATTCTGCGTGTCACAAAAATAATATTAAGGTAAATACGCTAACTGATAATAATAATAATGTTGATTCGCCAATAAAAAAATTGCGTAAATCAAAATTTCAACAAAAATGGTTAGAAATTCAGCAATTTAAATGTTGGTTACGTGAAGTGCCACATGATGCAAGCTTATTTTTTTGTTCGATTTGTGATAAATCTCTCGCTGGCGGTTTATGGCAAATCTATCGTCACGCAGAATCTAATGTTCATATAAATAAAGAAAAAAATTATATTGAAACAAGAGTTTCGAATGAGGATTCAAATATACAAATTAATGAATCACTTTTATCTTTTGATGAGCGTAAGAAATCAGCGGAAATCAGATATGCCGCATTAATTGCCGAGAAAAATATTCCTTATCAAACGGCAAAAGAAATTCTTAATTTTTTCCAACATATAGGAAAAGATCCTAATGTGTTGAATAGTATGAGTATGGGCCGAACAAAATGTACAAATATTATTACAAACATTGTATGCCCGGTTGAGACTAATCGTGTTGTCAATATTATTCAAAACACAAAATTTTCGATATTTATCGATGAAACATCTGATCTCACTAATAATAAATGGATGACTTTTTTTGTCCGATACGTTGATCCGGAGACATTAGATGTTCGCTCGCAATTAGTTAAATTAATAAATATTGATGCCAAAGATTCAAGCGCAGAAAAGTTGTTCAATGCATTTAAAAGTGAAATGTGGAAATTACAGATACCATTTTTAAATATTGTTGCCCTATCATGCGACAATGCTTCCGTCATGACAGGGAAACATTTATCGTTTAAAAAAAAATTGGAAGAAATATGCCCACATGTTTTAGCATTTTCATGCGCGTGCCATTCCTCCGCATTAGCAGCGCATGCTGCTTGTTCCAAAATGCCTGCATATTGCGATGAATTTTAAAAAAAATTGCAAAATATTTAAATAGCAGTCCAAAACGAACAGCTATTTTTCGCGAATTATGTGAATGTTTCCAAGAAACAAATCACAAAATATTAAAATTATGTGACACACGCTGGCTTTCTCATTATTTATGCATCGAACGACTTCTTGAATCTTGGGATACAATTAAATATTTTCTTACTGAAATGGTTGCGAGTGAAAATACAAATTCTGGAAAATATTTATTATCTATGATGAACAACATAGCGATAAAAGCTTATTTTCTTTTTTTAAAATATGTTTTAAATTTTTTTAACGCATTTAATGCATTCTTTCAAGCGTCAGAAACGAGAATCCATTTATTGCAGCCAAAATCTAAAAACTTTCTTTCCCAAATCTGTCGAAATTTTATAAAAGAAGAATATTTAAAACCATTTTCTTCAAATATTATATTCTCATTAAAACAAAATCAAAAACCTATTAATGAAATTATTTTGGGATCAGATTGTGAGGAATATCTGAACGAATTAACGTTGAAAGATCACATAAACATAGTTAAAATTGTTCGAGAGAACTGTTTAACATTTTATGTGAGTGCTGCAGAAGAAATTTGTAAAAGGTTACCTATAAATAATGAATTTTTATTAAAGTTACAAGTTTTTCAACCATCTGTAAGTTTATTCGATAATAATAGACAAACATCATTTGATGATGTTTCTCTCGTAGCTAAAACTCTCGGCGGTTTTGATGAAGATGCTTTAAAAAAAGAATGGATTGCATTAGCATCAGACCTTACAGTGGAAGAAAAACAAAATTTTTCTAAATTAAATTTTGACAATATGTGGAAAGCAATTTTACAACGTCGGCACACGAATAATGTTCCTAAATATTCCAATTTAACGAATATTATAAATACTATTCGAACGCTTCCGAATTCTAATGCCGATCCTGAGATAATGTTTTCTCTTTTGAACAATTTAAAAACGAAAACACGTAATAGCTTTTCAACGGTTTCCGTTAATGCTATTTGTGTGTTTAAGTCTGCATTAAAAACTAGAGGAGAAACAGCTTTAAATATGCTCATTAATGAAGAGCATTTATCTCTTATGTCGGCGGATAAATTATATGCCGCTAATAAAAACAATTTAAATGTCCATGCGGATGCTGACGTAGCAGGCCCTTCCTGTGATAAATAATTTTAAAATAAATTTTTATATACACTTAAAAAATAAGTGTGTAAAGATTTTTAAGTGTGTAAAAATTTTTATATACACTTAAGAAATAAGTGTGTAAAGATATATACACACATACACACATACATACACACACACACACACACACACACACACACACACACATATATATATACATATGTATGTATGTATGTATGTATGTATGTAAGGAAATGTGAAATAATCTTTTGACCTTTTATCAATTAGAAAATTGATTATATTTTATTATTTTATTATAATTTTATTTTTTATTTTTATTTATTATTTATCATTATTTTATTATTTTATTTTAATTTTATTTTTATTATTGTTCATTTGTTAAATTTTTTACATTTCCTTTTTAACGGAAGAGACCACCACCTTCTCGCGGTTTCCGTTGAGCAACAAGATGTACGTCATACATTAATACAAAATAATAATAACAAAATACAATTCTATTAAAATAAATTTAAATATTATTTTATTACAATTATTTTTTTAAAGAAATTTTTTTTTAATAAAAAAGCGTACATATTGGGCAAGAGTGGAGAAATTTAGATAAAAATTGAGATAAAAATATGTTAGATAAAAATTTAGATAAAAATATGTAAAATTTTTTTTTGTATATGTTATATTCTCTTTTTTAAACAACATATAAACTTTTATAAAAAAAAATCAATAGGAAAATATTATGTGTGATAAGTATCGCTGCGATACTTGCAACGATGCAACTTGCATCGCCAACTCGCCAGCTAGAGATTTCGAGAATCACATAGCTATTGTATTCAGAGAGATAGATAAGATACAATAGACCTCTCAGGAGAGAAGGGGACAAAAGCTAATCTATCCGTCTTCCTCTGTAAACCGAAGATGACCGAACGTCGAGCGTACACGGATGAGAACTTATGCCTTATTGCGCGAAAGTGGTGGGGATACAAATCGTGCCGCCGCTGGACGCAGCGTGTGCAATCTGGTAGCCTTGTTTCCAATACGAAACGTGTCCATCATCCCACGATAATCCATGGTGATTTTTCATCAGCCATAAAACCTGACATCTCTCAGATTTTGTGAGCATGTGCCATGGTTCGGGGCATGTAAAAATGTAATGAGAAAGTATGGATCCCTTTCTCAGAACCGCAGCTTCCTTCACGACAAAATTTTTCCCAACGATAAATCCTTGTAGATCCACAAACGTTGGCACAGCCATGATGACAATATCCGATCGCAGACTGATGTCGATCGTCAAACATCTCAATCTTTTATATATTTTTTTCATATGCAATGGAGGGAATATTTGCTTATGTAATTTTGCGGACTACATTGGTCAATGGATTATATTCGACAACCCGATCGTGCAAGATGAGATAATAGACGGTAGTATTCGCCGGTATATTTTCCCTGCATTCAAACTCTATTCTCACGTATCTATTCTCCACGGTAGCAGTTTTGACAGACTCGTTTTGTCGCGAGCAATCAATGACCGCGAGAGGACCGCAATGTAAAAACTTTGAAATGGTTAATAGCGTGCTGTTATCGCATCCGTAATAAGATTTGCGAAAACGAGAGTACATGTCGAATAGGACGGCGAATCTATTTTTTTCAAAATCTAAATTTAAATCATCGTAGGGATAAAATTCTGAGTTTAAATAGAGTTTAACGTTGGTCAATTTGCAGTCATCGAATAATGTAACATCTTATGACACTGAATTCTTTTTACCAGTTTGCAGTGCAAAGATCACGTATCGTGGTTTCTCTAACTGGGAGGCGGCTTTCACGGTCCATGAATGCTTAGTCGTGCTATGCAGCAGAGGAAATTCGTATAGATCCCAAGATCGGAAACTCATGTTCAAGTATCGTCCGCTTTCCAACATTCGTAACATCGACAATTTATTAATCTCGTTCAATATTACATGAGGCATACGCCACTGTATCTTGAGTAATTCAATCTCAGCTTCCGACGATGGATGTCCGAATAGACAATTATTATCGTTGCGCGAACGTATCAGAAGCAATTCGTGACGAGCGTTAATCACAACGCGTTTATAATCTTCGCAAAATCCCAGCAACATGTTGAGCGGTACGCAATAGTTGAAATAATTTTTGTCACCGTTGTACGTCAAATCCCACGCAGCGTTCTTCAAGTTTTCTAGTGCGTCAGAGAGACATAATTGTTGAGCGTCGAAGTTATTCCAACATTTCTGTTACGATCAATCTCTACTCCGTCGAGTTCGTATCGAAGCTCATCAAACATGAATGCGACGCAATTGTTTCCCAATACAATCTTCATTTCGTCATTCGCTTTACGCACATTCAACTTTCCCTCGATGTAAAGAAAGCTTTCGCACGATAACGTGTACAAATCCTGATATTATATAAGTATTCGTATCTCGTCGCTGTATCCAAGCGTCGTATTGGCGTACGGATTGTACGTATGAGTCTCAATCTTGACGATGCGATCGTCAAAAACTGGCTCACCTCCGATATTCAAAATAACAATCATTCTTTTCGTACGATGAATCCCAATGATTTTAAAAATTCACGATTCAACGCGCTCAGCTTCTTTTCAACGGCTATCTTATTATTGTCACCCGATACCGCAATAGTATTATCCCTCGTAAAAGTATTGTCTCTCGCGTGCTCCGTTTCGTTCAGCACGAGCATACTATATTTGTCGCCGCCGTATATGCAATCTTACGGTAATTTCCTCTCCTCGAAAATCGAGCAATCGATCTCTTTGATCCACAATGCGTATCGTTAAATCCGTAATGCTCCATACGATGATCGGTAGATAAATGATCTGCGCCGGCGTTTCCGATATCTTATATCCTGCCGGTACGCTCGGTGAAAACTCATGTATCGTGTATACGCGCATGCCATTGCTGTACGCATCAGTAGTCACGTTACATTCTACACGAATAATATTTACGTTTATAATATTAACCGGTTCGTCCGATTCGTACCACTTGCGAGGTTGCAATATACGATTCGACGAGAATCCAAGCAAGGATCCTACATTGTCGGGTTTGGTAAAGTTTATTCTGTAGGCGCATTTGATTTCGCTCTTTAGCGTGCTATGATTGGCGCGGAGCGCTATTGGATATTCCTCATCATAATCGTTTTCAACATCTCTGGAAAGGTGTTCATCTTGCAAAATTGCGCGTTTGAGATAGTCATTTATAGCGTGCAATTCGTACGATCCTTCGGGAATCGTAATTTCTTTGTCGTCGTTGCCAAAGTAAAATTTATTATTCGAAAAATTTACGCACGGAATCGTATAAGTTTCAAAATCCGTTAATCCGAGCTCGTAATCGGCATCGGTCAAATCTATAGCGGGAATATAGCTTACAGCGAGAACGCTGCTTCTGCCAGTCAACGTAAGTGTCAGTGACATGTCGAACGAATGCTGAGTCGTGACGATGGATTGTTAGGCTTTAAATTGATCGTCGACTGTTTGAAGAAATTTTAAACACAACTGTGATCCACAGATACTTTGATTGTAACTTTGATAAGATGTGTAATTGTATTCAATTTTCACTCGTCCGAAATATCGCACAAGTTCCTTGGGCGGTCGAAGATTTCCAAAACTGTCGAAATATACGATACGATCTCCCCTCTTTGCGTACGCTACCCAATGAGTACCGGGACCATCAACGTCATCCAAATTGACGATACCGCTCTCGTTTCGTCGTACACCGCTCATCGGTAAATTATTGCGCATGAAAACACCTCTAAAGAAAGGTATGCGCATACGTTTCGCCAATTGTTCCAATTGCACGTTAGTTGTCGCACCCGTAGGCATTTTTAATGTTTTTTCGACGGCTTTTTTTCTCTTAGACTTTGTTGAGAATCCCTGTCCACGCTTGTACGGAGCGAGATAAAGTTCGCGACCTTCCATAGCGCGATTGTGACGCTGCAACTCATCCAGCTGACGTTGCGCCGCCTTGCTATCGTTTACTGCCTTTGCGATTCCCGCCGCACCGCCGGCCAAAGAACCGACAACTCCCAACAACGGTAAAAGTGGTAAAATACCACCGCGTTTGGCTATTGGAAGTATTCGTTTTTTCCTCCTCTTTGTCATCGACGGCTTTTTCATCCCCATGCCGAGTTTTGTCTTTGCCTTCATTGCCGCCCAAACAGTCGTAGCGGCTGCTCTTTCGCCAAGAGTCGAATCCCTCGCGGTAATGCGTTCTCGCGCTCTTGCAGCTAGTATGCGATCCGCGACGTGTCGTTGGCCGAGGTCGTTGCTTCGCGAATAAGCAATGTCGTGCTCGCGACAAGCAGCGTCCAATGGATTGATACCTCGATCGCCTCTAGCCAATCGTTTCTCTAATCGAGTTCCCGGGCCGCAAAACTGATAACCGGGAATATGTAATTCGATGGGAAGCGCGTTTATCGCACGATTTAAGAGACCGCTACCTCTTATTCTCGCTGACATTCGTAGCAATCTTTTATTAATGGTGGCGGACCGTCGATGTGTGTTCGCTGCCACAGCTGATTGTAATGTCGCATGCACGAACGATATTGTCGAACCTTCGAATCAGCCTTTATATATTCTGGAAGCTTGTCCCACAATCGTTCCACGTAATCACCAAAATTTTGCAGTAAAACAATCTTTGGGATATACTGCAGTTGTTCGGCGGTAAGCCGGAGAATGTCTCCTTTATCCGACAGAAGGAGAAACATTTTTGATACTGAGCGGTTTCGAGTCGAGACACCTCTATAAATAGGTCTCCCCCCCCTCGTGATCATTCGCAAAATTGATTCGAAAGAGAAAACATGCGGTTCGTGCGACAAGCGCGGATAATCAAAGTATCAAATTTCGACGAAAAAAGTACGCATGGAAACATGCTACCGAATACTATACGCGGTATCGTTTATAGACTAATATCGGAGGCGGCCCTTCAAACTGCGGTAAGACAAACGTGTTGATTAGTTTGATAGAAAGTCCGTACGGTGTACGTTTCGAGAATGTGTGCGTATACTCGAAATCGCTTCAACAACCGAAATATAGATACTTGGAAAATTTACTAGCACCTATAGACGAAATTGGTTATTTTACATTCTCTAATAACAGCGATGTCATTCCATCGAGCGATGCGCTTCCGAATTCCATCTTTATCTTTGATGATGTGGCATGCGACAAGCAAGATACGATAAGAGAGTACTTTGCAATGGGTCGACACTCGAGCGTCAACTGTTTCTATCTTTGTCAAACGTACGCCAAGATACCTAAGCATCTTATACGCGACAATGCGAATCTTTTGATTTTATTTAAACAAGACGGCACAAACTTGAAACATGTGTACAACGATCATGTAAATACCGACATGTCTTATGACGATTTCCGCGCATTGTGTCAGAAATGTTGGCAACGCAAATATGGCTTCGTAGTCATTGATAAAGACAGTACGTTGATCAATGGACGATATAGAAGAGGATTTAATGATTTCGCGATACCGTAAAGCGATCAGTCGTCATCAACACATCGATCGAGCATCATGAACGGCGATCGTGAAAAGATTGCGAGAGAGATTGCAAAAACGAGCGAATCAATTCGCAAAAAATATCGCGTTTTGAAAACTGGTAAAATGGAGGAAGACGTTGCATTGGAAAGACAATTTAAGCCAATTACCGAATCTTGAAAACAGCTTGTCGAAAATACTGGAATCTGATGCGCCGAAAATCGAGCCATTGAGTTTGACGTTCGGAGAGAAGCACAAGGAAAAAATAAAAGAATCAAAGCAAGGAATAAAGCGAGCACGGATAAATATGCCGATAAACGATTCGCCGATATATTCGACACCGAATCGATCAAAGCGAAGAATACAATTTTCTAATATGGCCACTGTTTCTACTCCGATAAAAGTACAACCGTGTCAAACAATGCCGTCACCGTCCGTCGAAGAAATTTACAAGACCACGCCCGATTCGTTTGTAACATCGGTCCGACACGAATTAGAAACGTCCGAAGGTCAGAAAACGTTCCGAGATCATTTTGATCCACTAGCGCAAAAATATATAGGAGCTATCATGAGTGTTGATAAAAATAAGAGTATGGATTACGTCTACGGTGTTAAATTTACCAGCGAAGGAATGATGCTCGGTGATAAACGTTTCGATGTAGACAAGGATGATAATATAATTATCGATGGAATAAAATATACGGGTAGTAACTGAAGGTATCTACGATTTGATTTTTAGAAATATTCCCAATCATAAAAAATACACTCAAGACGATTTGTATAAATATCAAAGTATATTAAAAACAACAAATGCGCATAAACGTGACAACAAAGTTAATAATCCTATTAAAAGTAATAAAGGATACAAGTATAAATATATAATTGCGCCATTATTCTCCGATAGAAAGGTGGGAAAAGGTATAGACGCGCCGCGCACCATGACGCTAAGCGACAACATGATCGATTATGTGCATTGGAACGATCCTAACGAATTGGTAGATCGTTTGCGATTGCTGGACGCCTCGCGTCGAGCCGGCAACAATGCTCACGACAATGAAATCTTGTCAATTATCGAAGAACTTCGCGAGGCCGGCATTATTATAAATTAAACTATGCGTCGACGATACGTGTCATTCGGTCAATGTTCTCGGTACCGAAATGTCGATTAATAAATTTGGATTATCGCTCGGAACGTCGAATAATTTGTACTATCAATGGAATGGATTATTGAGAAATTACGTTCGCGATAACGCTCTCTGCCAGACTACTACCGGCTTTGACGCAAGGTCGCGCAAGATTCAACGCGTAGCGCAACCGGAAACTGATACTGACGCCGTCAACAAACGATACGTGGATAAACTTTTGAGAGATCGACAGGGAGAAATTGAACAAAAAATTATCGCGCTCGAAACAAACGTGCAGGCGCTACGAATAATGATGGACGAGATAAAGAATGTGCTGAGATATGCAACATCTGACTCGGCACAGTAAACGAGACATACTAATATCGCAATATTAATTATGCCTCGATCAAACGTGCGAAAGAAGAAAAACACCTCCGAAAAGCGACAACTAGTCGAGGAATTACATGCTCCGGCGAGAAGAAATTTTCCACGAAGACACGTCATTGTACGCGGATACGACGATCTGTGGCAGGCGGACGTGGTCGACATGCGTTCGTACTCTCGACTCAACAAGGGTCATAAATACATACTCACAGTTATCGATGTGTTGAGCAAGTATGCGTGGGCCGTACCGCTCAAGAGTAAGAGCGGAAACGAAATGTCCGAAACGATCGCAAAGATTATTGGAGAAAAGGTGTCCGAAAAATTTTCAAACCGACAGAGGAAAAGAATTTTACAACGCGAGTGTGCAAAAATTCATGAAGAAACACAACATTAATCATTACTCGACGTATTCCGTTATGAAAGCCTCGGTCGTGGAACGATTCAATCGTACTTTGAAAAACACAATATGTGGAAAATGTTTACGTTTAATGGAAATTACAAATGGATCGACGAGCTATCTCGACTCGTTGCAGAGTACAATACGCGAAAACATCGCACCATCGGTATGAGACCTGTCGACGTCACTCCGGCGATCGCCGAAAAACTTTTAAATACGGTGTATAGCAACGTAAAAATTGCGGCTCCGACAAAATTTAAAGTAGGCGATTCGGTACGCGTGAGTAAATACAAGACCATCTTTGAAAAAGGTTTCACACCTAATTGGACGACCGAAGTTTTTAAGATTGTCGAGGTGCAGGAAATTAATCCTGCGACATTCATATTCGAAGATTCGCGTGGAAATTCCGTCGCTGGAGGATTCTACGAATACGAGTTACAACGCGTCGCTAATCCCGACGTATATCTCGTGGAAAAAATTTTGCGGGAAAAGGGTGATGACGTATACGTAAAATGGTTGGGAATGGATAAATCACACAACTCTTGGATACATAAAAATAATGTATTGTAAACATTTATTAAAATATATAAAAAATATGTGTATAAAATATATAAAATTGTAAACATTTATTAAAATATATAAAATATATAAAATATAATGCATAAAATATAAAATGTATAAAATATAAAAATATAAACAATATATACATGGTTATGTACAAAATATACAATTACTTAATAAACAAAATATACATTTATTTACAATGGTATCCTATAATGTCCCCACGGTAGCGTATCAGTGGTTTCGGGTACGATATATCGCTTGTCATCGTACGGACTCAGAGCAATTTTTGTCTCGCGGATTGTGTATACTTGATGTAATTTCGATCGTATACACGATTGCTGACGCGTCATTTCAACCTCTTCGTTCAAGCACCGCGTGTAATCGTCAAACGTTATCGTTCTCGCGACAACGTTGCTCTTGACGTCTTTAACTTTCTTCGTGTCTTTCTTACCATCGACTCGTAACGCGTACATTTTTGCTCTGAGCCCGACAAATTCGGTCATTATGGCACCGTTGTTTTCATCCTTCATTAGACCCGGTACCTTTTTATTTACAAGCAGTATACCGTACGCATTGTCTACCGCATAATCGCTCGTGTCGAATCTGCTGACATCGCGCTTCATATTCTCGTACACGTCTTCGCACTCAATGTGTATATGAGACTGTCGGTGTCGGTGTACATGACTTTACCTTTGTCGCGATACATTGGCGCCATATACTTGTGATGAAACTCGTACAAACATGTCTTGGATATGTCGAGTATACACATATCCACGTAGATTGGTTTGTAGAATTTCACCTCGAGATTTCGCAATTTCACAGCTATTAAGTTTTCCGAAAAGACGCTTCTGCTGTGGAAATTTGGCTTTGCGATCATTGCCTCTGCGCCGTACCGCCCGTCCCAGTGCGTTATGAGCCTAACATCTACACGATTCCGCACATTTTCCATCGTTTTGCCAAATACCGCATTATTCATCAATTTGTATAAATTTTTTTCGAAATCGTTTTTAGCTAGTGTTCTAAAATGTATATTTAGTTCTATGTAATTTCGAAGCCAGGGAGATTGTGAAAACTGTAATATTCGGTGTATTTTTGTAACGCGAAGACCGTGACGCGTACACTGCTGCAGGTTGCGGTAGTGTATCACGTAACGCTTTTTATTGTATAATGTTGCGAGCAGCTTGAGCTCTCGCTTACCAGGTGGTTTATCGCGTGTCGGGCAAAACGGTAGGTCAGTGTGCGCATCGTGAAGATGTTGCGGGTACTCGAGATCGACTTCGAGGATATAGCCTGTAGGCGAATCTAGCGCGATCGATGATACATCAAAATTGGACACGTCGTCGACCCATCGAAAATCGGCAACGGCTGACACATTGCCCATCCGTACAAGTTATTTACATCGAAATACATCAAATATGACGATGGTTTCGATGGATCGTACGACTCCATGTACTTGTTATTAGCACGAGCGTATCTGTTGGAACATTGACTCAGACCGCCGCGTATACCACGTTCGATGAACATAACCATGTCGATTTTGGTAAGCAACTCAAACGTAATTTTCGTATGCTTCAACATGGCATCCCACGTGTATCCGGGGAGAGTATAGTAATACGCGGGGTCGAGTCCGTAACTTTCGATTAGAGTCCGTAACTCGATTTTCCCTTCGAAATCCGCTGTGGCTATTTCCTTGATAATGAAATGTGAATCATAACCGGATAAATTATGAAAAACTATGGGAATGTAAAAAGATTCTTTATAATTTAAATTACAATTTGAATGGGCGGGACCTCTGTACCGTCCGGTCAGATGGCAATGATCGCGTACGCGTATATCGTCTTCCGCGAATGGTTTTTCACATATATGACATTGAGTGGCGCTATGGAATTTTTCCCACTCCTCGGGTGTTAAATCTACCATGGGGACATTAGTAGTTAAAATACTTTTTACACGCAATGCTAAATTTTTAAGGTCTTCGACGAACCATGCTATACAATCGGCACTGCGACGCGAATAGTACGCGGATAATGATTCGTCGTACGAACAATGTACATAATATGCGATACTAAATACCCTATGGTGTTGATACGCATTCTTCTCTTCCTCCATCTTGGCCAGAACGCATTCCAAATCGGCGTATACGATGAATGGAAACCGCTCCTTCCGATTAAAGTTGTTAAACTCGAGCCACTTGTCCTTGTCGCTCGGTAACCGGATAGCGCAACCATTCATCTCACGGCAGTCGACCGTATGCGACTGCAACTTGTCGTCGGAACTAAAATAATGCAGGCACTGTAAAAGAAAAAAATTTTTTAATTAAGATTTGAACAATTTGTTATGTAACTTATAATTATTTGAATTATATAAATTAAACTTACCGATCGCAGATATATTTTTGATTCTTATGTTTGCTCAGTTGTGAGCTCACGAGCCGGGATAAATTTTTGATCCATGCGAAATGTCCAACGTTGTTGCCATCTTCCACGTATAGCAGATTCACATGCTTATCCCGCTTTTGTTCCGTAAGACGTATCGGAACAATGCCTTCGTTTTCAATGCTGTACACATTGATCGAGATATTGTTTGCAAGTTCAAACTTTTTAATTTGATTCACAGTCACTGGAAACTCAATGTCCCGGAGATTCAGCACTGTCGCGTAATGTGGATACGAGGATTCCCGTTCCGCCTTTCTTTCGGCGGGGTATAGGGCGGCGACCACTGCCCACGCGAAATACGCATTGTCTTTTGATTGCACGTTAATCGCCGCTCTTTTCATCATAATCTCCCGCGGTAATTTAATGGGACATCCCGCGCGCATAGGATTATACTTATTTATATTTACAGTCAAGTTTAATATTCGCGACAATGCCCACCCGCTGTCGCGTTCCTGAAACTCTTCGAGCGATGCTAGGGTGTGCTCGATAATGCGCCGTTCGTACCACTCGCGTAAATCGGATGTGCGAAAGAGTTCATAGTTTCTCGTATTGATACTTTTATTTGCGCGTTTATCACCCGACACGAATTCACCGTTAAATATAGTGTTCACTTTCACATTATAATGTTTCTTCATAATGTTCTTTACATGTTCTAATACAATGTCTTTGACGTCCTCGAGAAATTGTCGAGGTTCGATGTGATTATAGTTTATCAC
Source organism: Camponotus vicinus (assembly GCF_025532165.1). Taxonomy (NCBI): domain Eukaryota; kingdom Metazoa; phylum Arthropoda; class Insecta; order Hymenoptera; family Formicidae; genus Camponotus; species Camponotus vicinus. Next base: position 13,903,275 of record NW_028141979.1, read on the forward strand.
CGCACCAGTCAATATACGACTCTCGAACGCCGTATCAATCTCACGCCACACAAGTCCATTTTGACGCGCGCTACATCCGGCACCCGCGTGTACGAAACGTCCGCGTAACGAATTTTTCAAACCTTCGAGACGCGCGATCCGAGCAATCACCGATTGTCGATTTCCGATCGATAATCGTGGTCGTTTGATCCGACTATGCTCTTCCAACGACTCGAAATACGTATCGCATCGTTGCTCCCACACAATGTAGTCTTCCAATGAATTCACCAAAGTGGATTGCTCTCGCAAACTTTGTTCCTCCATATTGTATCAGACTTGCGAAATGCGCTTCCCAATGATAGTTCTGGATGTACTTTAGCGAAAATACTGGCGGGGTGTGCCTCTTTATCATGATTTATATACTGTCTCGTGCATATCATCGATCATTCTAGAATGATTTCATCTTAAAAAATTCCATGGAATAGCGTGTGCAATTTAACCTTGATAATTTCGCGTTTTGTCACGTACATTTGAAAAATCTAACGTGATTGCATCAGGAGCAACCGTACATCGGCGCTTGCTTTTAGCACATTCAGCTAAATCTTTGTCTAGGGGTGATGTGCGTTTTAACCTTGACGGTTATTTTTTTCGCGTTTTGTCACATACATTTGAAAATCTAACGTGATTGATTCAGGAGCAGCCGTACATCGGCGCTTGGAAGTTTAGTGCACTCAGCTAAATCTTTGTCTAGGGGTGATGCGCATTTTAACCTTGACGGTTATTTTTTTCGCGTTTTGTCACATACATTTGAAAATCTAACGTGATTGATTCAGGAGCAGCCGTACATCGGCGCTTGGAAGTTTAGTGCACTCAGCTAAATCTTTGTCTAGGGGTGATGTGCATTTTAACCTTGGCGGTTATTTTTTTCGCGTTTTGTCACGTACATTTGAAAAATCTAACGTGATTGCATCAGGAGTAGCTGTACATCGGCGCTCAATTTTAGCGTATTCGGCTAAATTTTTATTCTGATGCGCAATTTAACCTTGATAATTTCGCGTTTTGTCACGTACATTTGATTGCATCAGGAGCAGTCGTACATCGGCGCTTGAAAATTTTTGTTATATTCAATTAAATCTTTGTTCTGGGGATGATGATATCACCGCAGCCGTACATCGGCGCGACAAAATTTTAGAGGAAATTAAAATGTTGCATCAGCAATAATCCCCTCTACATCACAATTTGCGATACTATTTGAATTAGTAATAATTCTAATACGATCAGTATTACATCAATCGCGCGTGTGAGAGGTTCACTGAAGAAATCAACATGAATTTTTACGTTCCGATTCGAAACGGCGAAACTCCACTGTGTAAGAAGCAAAAATGCGACACGTAAGTTTTGATTGTTTTAAACATTTTGTTATTTATTAAAATGTTTTAAAATATTGCTCTAATTATTTATATATTTATATAGCATTCAGCCGCGTCGTGCGACTCGCATACTTGGAAGAAGATACGCTCTAACCCCGATGTATAAATATTTGGATATTGGAATAAGCGTTGGAGCTGTATCGTACGTGGAGCTGATTCTCGGTGATAATCGAGGCAATCAAATAGTGTTGCCTTTTTCAACGTGGAATTTGTTGATGCAGAAGCAAGCAGACATTGACTGTTTTCTACAATCGACTGCTCCCCCATTAAGGATTGGAGATCTAACGATCGAAATGCATCAATCGAAAATTATAAAACTCGCATTATGCGAAAATTCTTTGTATATGAAACCACAAACATTATTACATTTATTTAATTTTGAAAATTGTATCGATCATATGCACAATTGGTTATGTGAGAATACCTATCTCGTAAATGAAAAATTTAAACAATTTGAAACTGTATTACAACGTAACAATATTACTACTGTATACGATGCTGTAAAAACGATACGCGAGAGTGATGTCTTTAACAGCGAATCATTAATTAATTGCGAATTACTAACATGCGCTGTAAATGATATTCTTTACGATGCGTGTAATAAATAATTATTTTTATTCCATCTGTGATTTTAATTCTTTCCTTCCATACGAATAAGAATAGTTGATAATTTTCTCAACACGCTCCGCGAAAGATGTAGAGAAATGCTGAGGTAGATGAGATGTGATGCTCTAGTTGGAATGAGACGAAAGATATTACAAGATATATAATGAAGAGGAGTCTGCGACATTAGAATATCATTTCTTTCGTTGTTCTTCTGTGTTTCGTTGGTCTTGTGTTTCGCTGTAATGGCTGAAGAAGACGTTATTATCATCGATGACGAAGATGTTATTATCATCGACGAGGACATTGAAGAGATTATTATTATTGAAGATGACAATATAATGGAAATCGATAATCTGGACGAATCAGACGAGGATGGGTCTGAGGAAGAATCCGAGGAGGAAATACCATCTTTAGTGGATTCTGATTATGTCAGTGATAATGATGATGAATTAAGACAGAAAAAGTGCCGACATTTAAACGAGATGGGAATAAATAACTTGGATGTGACTATAAAAATGTATTGCATCACATATTATTATTATGATGTGGAAGAAAGGACAAGATATTGTTCAGACTGTTTTATTAGACTGGCATCTTCATTTCGGAAAGCCGATTCTATTCGGAAACATAAAACGGATTATTGTACCCTATTAATAGGCAGTTATTGTAAGGAATGCAGAAAATCATTATATCAAATAATACCATGCAACATGTGTCCCATTTGCTCAATATAAAGATGAACCGTGGAAAATATTGTAAGTAACTTTCAATTTATAATACATCAAAAGTCCTAAAATAAATTACAATATTAAAAACTATTCAAATGTATGTCTTTTTCTGTTCCAGGAGCGGCCCCCCTCAGCCTGGCGCATCACCCCCCTCCCCTATATATATATATATATATATATATTTTTTTTTTAATTTTATATTTTTATATTTTTTATTATTATTATTCTTAATTTTAAGTATACACACACACACACACACACAAATGTATAACACACATTTAAATAAATTTTATATATTTTAATTGTATGAAAATTGCAATTATTTGTACGCCTTTCCTTTGCGCTCCCATCCCTTGCGCTATCTCTCTCTCGCGCGCTAGTTGTAAGTCTCGCGATATTATCGTCTTCTCTCGCACGCGTTGTTCTCGCGATATTATCGTTCTCTCTTTTGTACGCGCCACCGTTCTCTCTCTCGCACGCGTTGTCTTGCGCTATTATCGTCCTCTCTTTTTCATATGCTCGTCGCTATCACTCACTCACTTACCTTTGCGTTGTCCTCCTCCCACCTATGCGCCATCTTACAATGCGTCGTCCTTGTCCCACGTTGACGTCATCCTTGTCGTACGTTGACGCTATCCTTGTCGCACGTTGATGCCATCCTTGTCGCACTGTCCTCTTCACACACTTAGCGCTATCCTTTTCCCACACGTAGCGCTATTCTTTTCCCACACGTAGCACTATCCTTCTCACACCTTCGCACCGTTCTCCTTCCGCGGATCCCGCCTTCTCCTCGCGGACCCCCTCGTCCATCGGTCGCACCGCGGATCCCCCTTCCTCGCGTGTGACGTCACTCACCGCGCGCGGCAATTCCTCCTTCCCCGCGCGTGACGTCACTCTCCCCGCGCCGCGGTTCCCCTCGCGCCTCATCCCCCCTGAGAAGACCTGGGTTAGAACCCGCTTAGCTATACTACTGTTACGTCCGATGGACGTCGTGATTCTTTTCTTTCTTTGAAGCTATACAAAAACTATACGATAACCATGTGCGCGGGTAACTCTCGGCGATATCCAAATCAAGGAAACGAAAAGTAATAAATGAGTCTAGACTACGCGGACAGCATGTTATTATAAATAGAAAATTTCCACTAAAATAAAGAACTGTAATAAAATCGAACTCGCACATGTTTACAGTTGGGACGTCCGTTAGAACCATCGGAACTCTAGTAACAAAGCGATCCTTCTTAAGAATCGCACCAACTATAAACATATGTATATCTAACCCTTGCAGCGGATATCTGAGATCGAGAGACTCGAAGCAAAAATATACAAGAAAAACTAGAGCTAAGGATGGTCAGTCGTTGGAACTTAGAAATTTTAAATCGGAACCAGAACCGCAATAAAATTTTTATAGCGCTCCACACGTGGAGCTATGAAAATAGAAACCCTCCAGGGCTGCAGAATCTTAAGCTAGTAATCAAAAGGGGAAACTAAACAATTCGCCTGGCCACCCTTAAGCGCTAACCGAAACGCGAAAAGACTCTCGCAAGTCATAAAATCTGTCCGCTAAGCTCCCACTCTCTGCTGGATAGAGCCAAAATTTGGAACTAAAGGGGCAGCCTATTACAATCTTAGAACCGCCTTTCCCTCCAAAATCAGCCTCCTTGTTCTTAAGAAGGGGAGCAACTGAAATTATCTCATTCGCCCAAAAGGGATTCCCACTATCCAGAAAAGAGGAGGAGCAATTTAAAAACTCGAGCGCAAGACGCGAGACACAGTCTTTCCGTATTCAAAAATTCTCCTGCAGTTGCCAGTACTTCTTCCGCAGTTTGAGCGTCTGAGTCTTAGCTTTCGCGAGTTAGATTAACCGAAAAAAGGAAACGCGAAGTGCACGAAGTGAACAGAGTCCAACATCAACCAGGTCACCTGTTCTCCAGCATTGGGGCCTCTCCGACCGCGACTAGAGACTCGCCTTGACTAAATCGTTATATATATAATTATATATATATATATCAACGCTCTCAATAAGTAGTAAGTCTAAATCCTCTCTCAGTCCTTATTTCTCCTTCCCATTCGATTGAGAAACGATCTTTAAGTAATTAAAGAGTTGAGTTACAGATCTTTAAGGTAATAAGAATTTAATCAATAATACTCCCGATCAGTTAAAATTCCATAGTAACCATCAATAGTAATCTATCGTTAACAGTTCAATTCCCCTCTCTCGTGTTAACCAACTGTCATTGGGAATGAGCCTTGATTTTTCCTCTAATCTATAGAAGATAAATTTCGACAATTTAATAATCGTTTAATTACTTCTTGTCTCTTTCCTCTTCCTAATCGTCCTCCTCATCTCTCCCTGTTCGTCTAGAATCTCCGCAAGGCGATTCGCGAACAATCCCTCGTTCGCCGGGAATCTCCGCAAGGCGATTCGCGAACCATTTCTCGTTCGCCGGAAATCTCCGCAAGGCGATTCGCGAACAATCCCTCGTTCGCCGGGAATCTCCGCAAGGCGATTCGCGAACCATTCCTCGTTCGCCGGGAATCTCCGCAAGGCGATTCGCGAACAATCCCTCGTTCGCCGGGAATCTCCGCAAGGCGATTCGCGAACAATCCCTCGTTCGCCGGGAATCTCCGCAAGGCGATTCGCGAACAATTCCTCGTTCGCCGGGAATCTCCGCAAGGCGATTCGCGAACAAATCCTGAACCGAATTTCTCCTAAATTTCAAACCTTTATTTGAAACCATTTTAGAGTCACGTTAATTCATTTCATTCCCCTTCTATTTATTACTTAACTATCTCTTTATTTGTATGACCAATTTAAACTTAAGAGTAAAATCTTTCAGAACGAATTATTATTTTGCCTAAGGCTTATCCATCTTTTCCCAATGACAACAGTGATATATTTTATAATAGCTAGTCTAACATCAAATCAGTAAGATATTCAGCGTCAAAATTATTATTAGTGCCTCCCACCGGTAAACGGCGGGCAGCGTTGCGGTGGCGGAATCGGCGGAACAGACGGATACAGGCTCAATCTTTACCTAAATCTATTAATGGCGATACCTTAGATAATATTGACGCGCCCGTTAGCAGTAAAAAACTCGACACTAACACACACACACCTAACCCCTCTTCCTCACCCCGTATTCCGAATTATTCTCCAATCTCGTCCCCAGGGCATTCCTCGACCTTCCCCGGTACACCTGTTCCAGGCCCCGCGCCGTCGTCTGGTTCACCCCCCAGATCTCCTACCCTGACCCCACCAGAATTTTCTCCTTCCCCAGCTACTTCATCAACCCTTGTATTCCAACCCTCTCCTTTGCCTTCTCCCAAACCCCCTCGTTCCCCCTCACCTCCTGTCCGGGAGCGTACTCCTCCCATACCTGTCATCACCCTCGACTCAGACCCTCCTTCCCCTTCCACCTCCTCAGAGTTTTCTGAATTCAGCGAGGCTCTAGGAGATTTCGCGAGAGATCTTCCCGACCTTGAACAAGATTCCCCCGATTTCGACTTCCCTCCCGATTCCCCGTCGGAACATCCTCACCATAACGAAACACCTGAATCTCCCCATCCCGATTCTCTAAATTATTTCTTATCTCAGTTCCCCTTCTTCGATCTCCCCATACCTGAAGGAACATTCTGCGTGGGCCCAGGCCGAATTAACCACCAAGACCTACTGAATCACATAACCACCGCCCCTTCCAATTCCGTCATCCCCTGGTACCTCCCGGGTTATCACCTCCCTTTAGCTGTCCCTATCCAAGCCCTCTGGAGGAGGTTTCCTCCTTCCACAGCTAGGATTGAAGAACTCTGACCCTTCGCTTTTTCCCTCACCCAATAAATTTGTACATAACCCCCCACTTCCTGTAACTTACACACACTTATCCGCAACCGACGAATTCTATACCTTCCTTAATTAGTAAGAGTTATTCATCCTTTTTTTTTATTTACACATTCACTTTTTCATTTTGCTTTATTTCTTATATTATATTAATTATATGTATATTGTATTAACCAGTCAGAATTTAATTCTTAACGTAAATTCTTCCCTGTATATTCTGATTGATGACCTCCGAACGATTGTAACACCCGCGAGAATATATACACACACATGCAGATATCTACTCACCCATAGCTACAACTGCTAAGATGTATTTTTCTTTCTTTATTTTTGCATAATATATGTACTTTTAATTTAATGTATAATTTAATTATTTAACCCGTTCTCTTCCTTAAATCCTGAGATCGCACTAGGTCCCATCCCGCGTAATAAGGATTAAATTCCTTTATCGAAAAGGGACCATCGAACGAATAGGCTTAAAACGCAGCGTTATAGAGACCTTCGGTCGCTGACCTGTGTCAGGCCCTTCACATTCGTTCGACCCGATCCATACACACGCCCGAATAAAGTGTGTCACGGGGTAAGTAAGTTGCGACCTTCCATACGGCCCATCCATTCCAGGGTCTGGACGTAACACTACACGTATCCAATATTTTTTAACAGTAAAGCATTAATAAAAAACGTTTCTATAGAAATGCTTTTAAAACCATAGTTAAGGAAACGTATTTTTCATGTTTCTATAGACAAAATAAATACTAATTTTTATTAATTTCAAATTAATTTTAAATTATATATACATATATACATACATATACATATACATACATACATACATACATACATACATATATATATATATATATATATATATACATATATACAGGGTGTCCCATTTTAACTTGGACAGTAAAATATCTCAAAAACTAAGCCCAGCAAACAAAAATGTTTCAGACAAAAGTTGTATGATTTCGAGGGTGCCATAAGATGGTACCATTGGTTTGACCTTGAAGAGTTATTTGAAGGTCACATGAAGGTCACCTTCTTAAATGGAACCTACTATTTGTCATTGCATATTCTTGTAGCTCATCTTGAGAGCTTTCCAAAACACTATAATAAAGTATTTTTTCATTGAGTACTTTTCGAGTTATGAGGCTTAAAATAATATCTTAATTTTATATAAACCATAAAACATCTAGTAAAATATTCATTTTTTGATTATTTTACCTTTATACTTTTATGTACAAAATAATGAGAGGAATCAATTGATGTAAAGAAAACACATAATTGTTTCGAAGAAAAAATATGTAAATTGCAATTAACAATTACATATTTTTTCTTAAAAACAACTTTGTGTTTTTTGTCTGAAAACTTTTAGCAATCCCGAAGTGTGAAGGTATATTGGCTCAAATTAAAAAGGAAGGACCTGTATTGTTTTGCGATATTTGCAATAATTAACGAAAAATTAATTAAAGAATATCGGCCAATCTGCGTGAATAGAAGCGCGCAGAGACGAGAGTCGTCCCACTGTAATTTTATACTAAGCGCGGCGAAGCGGTGAGTGGGGAAGGAGTGGTGAGTGAGACCCGAAAATGCTGCTGACAATGCTAATGATCCAATTAATGGGTATTGCTCTACATGTCAGTTTGGAGCTCGCACTCTAGTACATGCGCACACGTTGCCAGCGTCTTATGGAACTTAAATTTTGCGACATCAAGGGAACATCAAATATCCTGATACATCATTGCTCAACATCACATTGGATGCCGCAGATCGGGAACTTCCAAATGATCCTCCAAATGTTGAAATTAAGATTATTAATCAATAGGTGTGATGAAATTGCAATGATTAACACACATCTACATACACATAATATGTTATGAAAATCATACACGCACGCGCGTGCACACACACACATGCACATGCATGCACGTACACACACAACCGAGTATATGTATGTATATTGTTGCGCCCGCGGAGCGATGTATATCGAAACGTGCGCGACACAACTGTCGGCTCACACTCGCGCACTCGCACGCTCGGGAATAATAACACGGTTCTTTGAACACAAGAACTCTAATACGAAACACGAGAAACATACAAGAACTAGAATAACACAGAATTAACAGAACACAGGTTAATGCGCGACCGCTCAGCTTGACCGCTGAGCTCGGACTCAATGACAGTCGTTAAAAACAACATCTTGACAACGCGCGCGGAGACGATCTTCTTTCGTCGACTTCCCGCCGACAAAATAACGGGTGGCGAATACATCCGCAGGGACCGGACGCGGGGACGCAACACTATATACATAAATATGTCCTCTCACTATGTTGCATAATATACGAAAACTTCAACTTTGAGCCGCTGTAGCTCGAAAATTGTTCGTGATCGGACTTCGGGCCCATTGACGCTTTTGATCTACACATTAAGAACTATTATATAGCAAGTTTTCAAAAAATTTAGCCGCAAGCCATTTCTCATACGAATTCTGCGGGGTCCTTTCTAGAATATCGAAGAATAAAAAATATTTATTTTATATAAGTCTTGACAAAATGTTTCAGTGATTTCTTTAAAATTGTTTGTGAGATTAATTTAAAAAACTGACGACACTATATGTATGCACAATATCTATGCTATGTTTATATTGTGTAATTCTTGTAAAATATTCATTTTTCAATTATTTTACCTTAATACTTTTATGTACGAAATAATGAGAGGAATCAATTGGTGTAAAGAAAACACAGTTGTTTCGAAGAAAAAATATGTAATTTGCAATTAACATTACATATTTTTTCTTAAAAATAACTATGTGTTTTCTTTACACCAGTTGATTCTTCTCATTATTTTGTACATAAAAGTATTAAGGTAAGATAATCGAAAAATGAATATTTTACAAAATATTTTACGGTTTATGTAAAATTAAGAAATGATTTCAAGCCTCATAACTCGGAAAGTACTTAACGAAAACTAACTTAATTATAGTATTTTGGAAAGCTCTCGAGATGAGTTACAAGAATATGTAAAAGCATATAGGGTATCCCATTTAAAAAGTTGGAGGTGACCTTCACGTGACCTTCAGGTGACTCTTTAAGGTCAAACTAATGGCACCATCTTATGTCCCCCTTGAAACCATACAACTTTTGTCTGAAACATTTTATCGTATCTCTTAGACTTTACGAGATATTTCGATGTCTCAAGATAAAAAACTCACCCTGTATACAGGGTGAGCCATTTTAATTAACGCACGCAATTATTTCGGAAACAAAGTATTTTAGAGAAAAATGTTTCAGACAAAAGTTTTATGGTTTCGAGGGGGTCATAAGATGGTATCATTGGTTTGACCTTGAAGAGTTATTTGAAGGTCACATGAAGGTCACCTTCAATTTCTTAAAAGGAACCTACTATTTGTCATTGCATGTTCTTGTAGCTTATCTCGAGAGCTTTCCAAAACACTATAATTAAGTACTTTTTTGTTAAGTACTTTTTGAGTTATGAGGCTTGAAATAATTTCTTAATTTTACATAAACCGTAAAATATCTAGTAAAATATTCATTTTTCGATTATCTTACCTTAATACTTTTGTGCACAGAACAATGTGAGGAATCAATTAGTGTAAATAAAAAACATAGTTGTTTTTGAGAAAAAATATGTAATTGTTAATTGCAAATTACATATTTTTTTAAGAAACTATTATGTGTTTTCTTTATACCAATTGATTCCTCACATTGTTCTGTGCATAAAAGTATTAAGGTGTAAGTAAAAGGTCAGATAATCGAAAAATGAATATTTTACTAGATATTTTATGGTTTATGTACAATTAAGAAATTATTTCAAGCCTCATAACTCGAAAAGTACTTAATGAAAAAATACTTAATTATAGTGTTTTGGAAAGCTATCGAGATAAGCTACAAGAATATGCAATGACAAATAGTAGGTTCCATTTAAGAAATTGAAGGTGACCTTCATGTGACCTTCAAATAACTCTTCAAGGTCAAACCAATAATACCATCTTATGGCCCCCTCGAAACCAAACAACTTTTGTCTGAAACATTTTTCTCTAAAATGCTTTGTTTCCGAAATAATTGCGTGCGTTAATTAAAATGGCTCACCCTGTATATACAGGGTGTATCTGAAATGATGCACTAAACTTTAGGAGCTTTATTCTAGAGGTCAAAATAAGACTTTTTTTCCCTATAAACATGAGTCCGCAAATGAACCCCCCTCCGAGCTAGAAGCCCCTAAAATTTAGGGAAAAAATTAAAACTTGGCTGTATTTCAGAAAAAAAGGTTTTGACGTTACCTATACCTCTCTTGGGAGATAAATAAATTTGCGTTGCGGGTGTTTGGTCAATTTTACACAATTTTCGAATTTTAGCTCGGAGGGGGGGTTCATTTGTGGACCCATGTTCATAAGAAAATAAAGTCTTATTTTGACTTCTGGAATACGCTCCTAAAGTTTAGTGCATCATTTCAGATACACCCTGTATACAGGGTGTCCCTGAATGGTCTGTACAAACTTTGTGAATAAGTTCCAGGGACCTAAACAAGCAGAAAATGTCCCATAAACATGAGGTCGGAAACGCTTGCTTCTGGAGTTACGACGGTTCGAAGTTTTCCTGCAATAGCTGGAGAAATTATCACGTCAAATCGCATAGGTGTTACAAAACTGTGTTTATTTATTTCCTCGGTTTTGCCACGGACATAACAGGACAGTACACTTGCGAATGCTCGAAATGGCCTCCGTTTGATTCCAAGGAAGCCTGCGCACGTCACCGCATTGTCTGGCGAACCGTCCATTTCCACCGGCACGTTCCTATAGCGTGTACTGTCCTGTTATGTCCGTGGCAAAACCGAGGAAATAAATAAACACAGTTTTGTAACACCTATGCGATTTGACGTGATAATTTCTCCAGCTATTGCAAGAAAACGTCGAACCGTCGTAACTCCAGAAGCAAGCGTTTCCGATCCCATGTTTATGGGACATTTTCTGCTTGTTTAGGTCCCTGGAACTTATTCACAAAGTTTGTACAAACCATTCAGGGACACCCTGTATGTTTGACACTAGGATTACCATCCATAGCTTCAGAAACATTTTTATATATTTGATTTGACGGCGGTAAAACTTTCCCATTGTCATCAATGACTTTGTATTTTTTTGTTGTCAATAATTTAGTTTTTCAATATCATACATTTTTTATGATTAAGTTTAAAACTTTTCTTTTTCTGACAACCTTTAAATCTGTTAATTAGTCTTTCTACTAAAATATAAAATATAATTCATAAATCATATAAAATTATTGTAATTTTATGATATATTTATTAATATAATAAAAGCGAAAAATATTTCAGAAAGAAAAAACAAAAAATACACTAAATACTTTTGTGTAACACTTTTCTAATTGATATAATATTATTACACAGCCTATTTATATTAATATAACCATAAAAGAGATAAAAGTAATTGCTACATCAAAATTATGAGTGGTAATTATTCTAAAAAAAATTGTAATACTTAAAAAATGAAAATTTAATTCTTGTAATCTTTTAGGTTTTAAAGTATATACACATATTTCTTTTAAATATATTTACTATATTCGAAAATTCTTCTAACATGAAGTACTATATACTTAAATAACCGTGAGTTTTTGTTTTTTAATAATCTTTTTTAAATTGGGAACATATTTAAAGATCATAAATTTTTGTAAACACAATCACAGTTTTGTAAAATATCATTTTCTAAAAATATACGTACCTAATTTATATAAATGTACACGTTTTTCAAGAGATAAATATCTCTTATTAAAAAATCTCTCTAATAACAGATCCGTTGTTAAAGATGAACAGAAAATTAATATTCTTTAAGACACTTACTATTAAATTTGTAACGATGCACCCCCTGCACGTTACTTTATTCCCGGCATGCGATCCGCCGGAAGCTGCCGCTCGGCAGAACACCCGCCGGGCAGAGGCAGGGGCGCGGTGCGCCCACATTTTTAAGCTTGTAACACGTACCGTATACGGCTTTAAGCCGTTAGGCTAAATTAGCCGTAAACGACCGAGCGTCGCCGATGCGGCCCGAACCGCCGACCGGCGAAAGCCCGCGTTCGGCGAACTTCCCGAACCCCTCCGAACGGGCTCGACCGTACCGTTTTTCCGAAACCCGTTCGGGAGGGGTAATACCGCCGCGCGCCGACGCGGGTAATTAGCCGGTATAAAAAGGCCGCATTCGGCAAATTAAGTACCTATTTTTCCTATCCGCTCACGCAAGTGAAACGATCCGAAACCTAGACCGCTCCAAAGAATTAGCCAGCTTTCAAGATCCGGAGGTAGAGAGAACTCTTCCTCCATCGAGCACTCTCGATTCTTGACACAGGCTCCTTCCATCTGAGCATTCTTCCGACCGAGAGAAACCGAATCAGAGTGCACTCCGGTTCGATCGAGAGATCTCGATATCGGTCTAACATCCGACCGCCTAAACGCCCGGTGCATACACCTCGAGGTAGAGAGGAGAGCTACCTCGGACGAGGCATTCTCGTCGGCACGGCGTTCCCGGAATTTCTTATCTCCATTAGGGAAATACTCGCGAATTTCCAAGAACCGTACGCTTATCATCTGCGTAAAAACGGGGCTAGACCGAAAGCCCAGACGAGCGACAAAAACGCGAGCCACGCTACGTCAAACGGTCACGCCGTTTGTAAACACACGCGGTATACGCGCATTCCAACGTGCGAACCCGCGAAAGATATTATAGCGCGGGTTACTTGTGCATCGCGACCGTATACACGCTGCATCGTACCGTCATACCGTACACGCATACGATCGAACATTTATACCTTTTATTTATATACGCTGCATCGTACCGTCACGCCGCACCCGCATACGTTCGGCCAGTTATACATTTCTTTTCTGTATATCTATTTAACACGAATAAAACCTCGCTTTTATTTTCTGACGAAAACCCCGAGCGTGATCTTTGAGCTTGCCTAACCGAAAACCGAATCCTGATCCCGGCTGCGATTATCCGCCGGCGAGCGCGGAGTTCGTCCGTGACAAATTTAATTAGATAATTTGTCTTTTATTATTTTTGCCACATAAGATAATAATCAATTAGAAATAAGAGTTGCGATCGACAGAACTGAATCCTCACAGAATAGTCCGTGAAAGATGCAATGACATCAGAAAGCAAAGCGCTGTGTACAACACACGAGTCTCTGCATGCGTGTGAGCTAGGACCCAATGATGCCAGAAAGAAGACGCACACATCAGAGAACCATGTACATGTGCTGCACAGAACGTTCTGTATGGTTCTTTAATGTACCCGCGTGAGCCGCGTCTTCCTTCTAATATCACTTACTAGGATCTCATGTTTATGCTTTACCGATTTAATGCTTTATCTGCAGCACAGTTCAAAGCAGTTTCCTCTGTCCGTTAAATGATACAATAGCGTCGCGATGAAAAAGTACTACGCAATTATTTTACATGCGCCTTTCCTTTAAAAGAAAAATTTATTATTTAAGTGTATTTAAAACAAAATTTTAATTTGACATTTCTTTTATTTCTAATCGATTATCAAGTATATAAGACATATACGACGAGCAAACGCCATTATAATGTAGGACATTTTGACATTCTTTTTATCGAAATACCAATACTAATATGTATAAAATTTGCGACAGGTCATAATACCGCAGACATTTTCCAACGTTGTATTAATCTATATAATGTTGATATACTAATTGAGAAAGGTGTGGAAACTATATAAGAAGTAATAGATGACACAAAGATAAATAATAAATAATAAATTAAATGCAATAAATGCAATAATAATATAAAGAGAATTGTTCGAAAACCGAAATATCATTTCGAATCAGAATTATGCATAGACAAAAATCCGTATTTTTCTAGTCTGTAAATTCAAGGATTCAAAATTAACGGGCGACGAGAAACTTCTCGAACTCCCTATTTATCATAAAAACTCGACCGTTCGAGTTATCTCTAATTTTATCTAGACATAAGAAACGCGTGTCATAAACGTTCACAATAACATCAGCAACTGTCGACAAAATCAGGGAGGCGTACGGGCATGCGCGCCCATACGTCACGATCAGCTGATTGCCAATCAGCTGATAGAAAAAGGTTGCGAGGAATCGGCGGCCAATTGTACGCGGCGCCATGAGGTCACCGCTAAACAATTAAATTAATTGGCCCTCGCAACGATGGGGCCCCTCGATAAAAGGGCCGACCGCCGAAAAGTCGGGGCAGTCCGCTGTTCTTTTCGATATCACCGCTTAGTTAAACCGCATAGTAAAACCGCTTATAACGACCGCTTTTTCTCTTGGACTTTCGCAATCTCTTAGACAAACCGCTGTGCCATCGCTCGATTATCTGAAATCAAATTAACTCTTCAGCTTTGGACATTTATCTTTATTTTTTCTATATTATACGTGTGTGGTGTCAAAATAAAAATTTCAAAAAAACACAAAAAAATTACGTGGTGTAGAGTTCTTTAGCTTTAATTTACTGTCTGTGGTCGTCCAGGTGACGCGCTCTCAAAACTCGTCGTTATTGCGGCAATCCGCATTCACCCGCGAACAAGAATGTATGAATATGGTCCACACACACGTATATTTTTAGATACAAGCTTAATAATCCGAATTACAAACTAGAAATATACGCAAAGAGGTCTTTTTAAAGTCGAATAAATTTTTAATTATTAATTGGATCGCCTTCAATCATTAGGATTATTTTCATAACTTTTGGAGAACTAACCAAAACTGTTGCGAGAACTATTGGAACTCCTCAAAATAATTTCCCTCCGTACTTAGAAAATTTAGGCAACGAGGTCTCTTTAAGGGGTTATACCTAGTCAGCAAGTCGAAAAAAAAAACGTATTTTTGGGGAATATCAAAAAAACTGTTAGGTATTCTTATTTCATCGATTCTTTATCATAATATATATCTATCAAAGAAGTTTTCATAATTTTTTCAATCAAAAATATCGAGAAATGTAGGCACAGATGAGTAGTGAACGAAGGGATTTTAATTTTGATGAAACCTTTTTTTTTATTAACAAAAGAACGAAAAGTTTTAACATGAAAAATTCGTATTTTTGCGTCAAACGTCTGTCACATTGTCAAAAATCAATTTTTTGTAAAATCCTTTGTTCACTGACTAGATCAATTCATACGAAAGCTAAATCCTTTTGAATTTTTTATTTTTTATTTCAGATGATCCAGCTCCGAGCAATCTTGCTCACCGCCAAGCGCCTCCGAAAAAAGATGTTTCTGGAAAATAGCTACTGTGCCTACATTTCTCGATATTTTTAATTGAAAAAATTATGAAAACTTCTTTGATAGATATATATTATAATAAAGAATTGATGAAATAAAAATACCTAACAGTTTTTTTTTAAATTCCCCAAAAATACGTTTTTTTCGACTTGCTGACTAGGTATAACCCCTTAAATAACTCTTTGAATAACTTTTTAATTATATTTATTTTAATTATAAAAATTATCAGGATCTCCTAAAAATGTACACAGGGATTGCAATTAATCATCAGAACTAATCAATGTAATAATTTTTTTTAAGTTTATATATTTTTTTGTAATATCAAAAATTTTTTATTTATTTATCAGGAACTCTAGTACACATTAAAATGAAACAAATGTTTTATTCAGAACTATTCGATCTTTAAATCGAGTGTGAAGTTAGCACCCCATTTTTTAAATGTTATTATAATGATGTTAATCGCCGGAACTCTTTTAATTTTTAATAAGGAACTCTAAAACTCTTTAAAAGGAAGCTGGAACTCTAATCAGAACTATCAGAACTTTCAGTCGAAATTCTAACTTCACATCCCCCTGTTGCTCTCGATTCTTGGGTCCACTTTTCTTTTTGAGCTGTCTATCACGATTGTCAAGTGTGACAGAGAAAGTAACACCATTGTAGAGAGCGAACGAGATGACCTATCATCAAAGAGTTCCGAAGTCTCTTAGAATCGGTTTCTTTGCTTCCTCTATCCATTCGCAATTCACGAAAATGTAAACATCTTATAAAATAAAAATTGATACCTTTATTTTTAATTTCATCGGTTTGAAAGTAATTTTAATGAATTAAAGAGATTTTTCCCTCCGAATGGGTCTCCACCGTGGTGGAGGGGCTTACGGTCGCATCCGGGCCCACCCGTTAAGAGCTGGAGCCGGGTGCGACCAACGAAGAGGGATCCCCCCAAGCCAAGGTGTTAATGAAATTGTGCCGACGGCTGCGTGGCGCAGGGGGTGCTGCGTCTCGAACGGTTCCCCCGGATACCGGGCGACCTCCGGGGTATTTAACCAAGCCGCAGCCATTCGCGGCTCTGGTTGGGTGATAACGCGCATCCGCGGTTCTCGTAGGACCAAAATGGACTCGACAAACGTAACAAACAAAATGACAAAAGACACCACTATGGACAAAGTCCTCCAGGGCGTGGCTTCCTTAGGGAGCGAACGACCGGAGGAATGCAACTCGGGGGCACCTAAAACCCGAGTCAGATATAGCGGAGCAGCAAGGAGACGCTACAAGAAACAGCTTCAGAGGGAGGGAGAGGCTACTAAAGCCCAAATCCCTCCAGCTGAAGCTGATTCTAGTCCTGGGCCCAACAGCGGTGGAGTTCCGACTGTGGCGCTTAAACGCGCCCGGCCGGGGAATAACACCCCTAGCCCCATCGATACTCGCCAGGGCAAACGACCCAAGATCAATGATCAAGGGTCATATGCCCAAGCGACCAAAGGGCTTGTCAGACTAGCCCTCATTTTGGAGGACTTCCTTGACAAGAAGCTAGGAGCCGCGGATTGTGGATTGATCAGGAAAATGATTAGAGGGCGTATCCTCGAGTTACCCGAGGGTACAAAAGCTCCCACATTCGCCGGCTTCTGGGAGAGAGACGGAGCCTTTGTTTTTGTGTGCGACGACGAACAGTCGAGGGACTGGCTAAAAAGCCTATCCTCCGACCTGAAGGTGGGGGGAAACTCCCTACGTGTAGTGCCGGTCGATGAGCTGCCTAGGCGCCATCGAGTGGTGGTACACGTGGAGGAGCCAGACTTGTCTGCTGAGGAAGTCTTGAGGCTCCTCGGCAGACAAAACGCAAAACTGGCGACCGGAGATTGGATCGTCACCAGGGGAGCGTGAGTAGGAATGCTACGAGCACCCACTTCGCCTGCCTGGTTGGGGATCAATCTCTAGACGCCCTGAAGTCCTGCAATTTCAGGCCCAGCTGCAGTCTCGGACGGGCATCCGTTAGGCTGCTCGAAAGGGAGTGCGGCAAGAAGCTTGAATCCGTGGAGGGGACACCAGGGAGGACTGCCTAAATATGACGGTCTCCACGGTACCCATCACCCAAATTAACTTGCATCACAGTAAAGGTGCCTCGGCTATCCTTGCCAGGAGCACTACTGCGATGCACACACACCTTGCCATTATCCAGGAGCCTTGGCTCCTGAATAATGCCATCAAAGGTTTGGGCGGCTGTGGAACTATTTTCAGAGTCTGTTCGAACCGCAAACTAAGGACATGCATTGTAGCAAAAGGCCTTAATATCACTTTTCTGCCTCAGCTTAGCAGCGAAGACCTAACTGTCGTCCAGACGAGCATCAACCTGGAAGAGGGGAAGACAATGGACTTACTCATAGGGTCAGTATATATATGCCCTACGATTCCTGCGATCCTCCACCTCAGGATAATGTCAAGAACCTGGTTGCCGAGGAGGCAGGACTCGAACTCCTCCTGGGCTGTGACGCTAACTCCTACCATGTTGGTTGGTGGAGCTCAAATATCAACCCGAGAGGGGAGAGCCTGCATGATTTCATCCTGGAGAAGGGACTTATCTTCCTAAACAGAGGTACAGAACCTACCTTCATGGACGCTAGAAGACAGGAGGTAATCGATATCACTATTTGTACCAAGGGCGTGTCTGAATTGGTAGGAGACTGGAAGGTCTTAGACGAACCTTCAGGATCCAATCACAGGCAGATACGCCTCACCCTTTGCTAGCAATCTACGATCTTGCGGAGGCGGAATCTTAGGAAAACGAATTGGGACGGCTTCAGGCTAGACTTGAAGAATAGACTAACTACCGTTCCAACCAGATTCCATAACAAGGATAACCTGGAAACTGCCGCGGCTTGCTTAAGTAACGCTATCTCGGATGCCTTTGAGGCAAACTGGCCCCTGAAACTTATACGGTCCCAGACCAAAGTCCTCTGGTGGAATAAAGAGCTGTCAAATCTCAGATCCGAGACCAGGAGACTCTTTAACAGGGCAAGAAACTCATGTTTGTCTTCGCACTGGGAAGCCTTTAGGAACGCCCAACGCAGGTATAGTAAGGAAATAGTCAGAAGTAAACGCAGCAGCTGGAGAGAGTTCTGCGAAAGCATCAAGAGTGCTCCAGTGGCCTCCAGGCTAAACAGAATACTCAGCTCTGACAATCGCACCCAGTTGGGATGCCTCAAGCGTCCCGACACAGGCTTCACAGTCAACCTCACTGAATCTATCGAGCACCTTATGGAGACTCATTTCCCAGGTTTTCGAACGGTCGACAATCTTCCTACCGCCCGTGTGAGACCAGGAAAGTTTCCAAACCCAGGGATTGGTCACTAGCGACGAAGATAGTCCATTCCAAGGGCGTTGAATGGGCCGTCAAAACCTTCAAACCCTATAAATCACCCGGACCAAACGGGATCTATCCCGCCTGTTTACAAGAAGGCTTGAGCCTTTTGATAGGCCCCCTAGTTAAAGTGCTTAGGGTTAGTATAGCCCTTAGACACGTGCCCCTTGTCTGGAGTGGCACCAGAGTCACTTTTATACCTAAACAAGGCAGGAAGGGCCATATCTTGGCCAAAGATTTCAGACCCATTAGCCTTACCTCCTTTGTTTTGAAGACACTGGAGAGACAGATAGACAGCCATATTAGGACATATCCCCTTACTACCTGACCGCTGGCCTTTTCTCAGTATGCCTATAGGGCGGGCAGATCCACGGATACTGCCCTTCATCACCTTGTGAGCAAGATTGAGACACTGGCGACTGGAGGGTATGCCCTAGGACTATTTCTGGATATTGAGGGGGCATTCGATACCACCTCATATACAACGATCAAAGAGGCCATGCACAGACATGACATCCCCGAAACTCTGATCGATTGGACACAAAGCATGCTATCGGACAGAGTTTTGACTGTTGATTATGGAGATAAAACTTTGAGTGGTCTCCCGGCCAGAGGTTGCCCGCAGGGTGGCGTTCTCTCTCCGCTCCTGTGGTGCCTGGTGGTGGACAAACTCCTGGTCAAATTACAAGAAGCGGGCCTCATCGTTTGTGGCTATGCGGATGACGTGGCTGCAATCGTAAGAGGCAGCTTCCTCTCAACCCTTAAGGAGTTTATGGATAAAGCACTTAAGATTATTCAAAGCTGGTATCAAGCCAAAGGTCTCACGGTCAATGCGTCTAAGATCGAGGCTATGATTTTTACCAGAAAATACAAGCCCGAACCCATAAGGCCTTTGAGGCTCTGGGGCAAAGAGCTACCATACTTATTCAGTAAAATACCTGAGGATCCATCTTGATCCCAAACTAAGCTGGAGATTTCACCTTGAAGTCAAACGCAAGAAATTTTACACCTCCATGTGGGTATGTAGAAGGGCTGTAGGTTAAACGTGGGGCATTAGACCCAGAATTGCCCTCTGGATCTACAAAGCCATTCTACTGCCCCGTCTCACATATGCTGCGGTGGTCTGGTGGCCCAGGGTGGAGAAAGTGGGGGCCAGGAACCTACTCAGAAGTCTTCAGGGTTGTTACCTTAGGGCGGCGATGTGGGCCATGAGAACCTCCCCTACGGAGGCGCTTGAGATTGCACTCTGTCTTCCACCCCTGGACCGCTTTATTATCAGCACAGCCAAACTTTCTGCCTACAGATTAAAGTGTCACGGTGAATGGAGAGGACAGCATTCTGGTCATACCAGGCTATCGTTCCTCCATGAACACCTATTCTCTCTGCTGCAGGATAGAATACCTAGGAAATCCCAGGTCTTTAAGCTCTTCAAAACCCAGATACTTTCTAGGGAAGATTGGAGTAAACCAGAACGAATCTGCCGGCCAAACTGGGACATTTGGTATACGGATGGCTCGGGGGCGGAAGGACGATTTGGAGCTGGAGTCTACGGCTCAAGGACTAACCACAGGGAATCTTACTCCCTAGGGGAGCTGACCACGGTTTTTCAAGCTGAGGTTCTAGTAATTCTTGAGTGTGCAAACACCTTAACCTTAGTTAAAGGCACCAACAGAAATACCATATACTCATCTGCTCCGACAGTAGGGCAGCTATTAACGCTCTAGCCAAGACCACCACTGAGTCCTCGGTGGTTTGGGACTGCATGCTAGCGCTCAATAGATTAGGCGAATCCAATAGGATCACCTTAGCCTTGGTTCCCGGTCATCAGGGAATTCATGGCAATGAAGTGGCGGACGGCCTGGCAAAGCTAGGCACCCTCGAGGTCCCGGCTAGACAGGTCGTCGGCGTCCCCTTTGCTATAGGTAAAAGACTCATCAAAGAGTCTTTAAAACGGGAACATCTGGTTTCGTGGGGCCAGGTTCAGGGCTGTCGTCAAGCCAAGCTTTTGCTGAACCGACCCCTTTCTAAAAGGACGGATGAACTCCTAACCATGAGCAAAAAGAAGCTCAATATCTCCATTGGCCTGCTCACGGGCCATGTGGCCCTCAGGGCCCACTTATTCAATCTCGGCTTGGCCGATGGGAAAGACTGCCGTCTATGTGGCGAAGAAAAAGAAGACAGCATTCACATTCTGTGTTACTGTCCCCCTCTCGCTCTTAGGAGATACACACTCTGGGGTCATATGTTCGCTGAACCCAGTGTATTACAAAACATGAGGGTGGGCGATCTATATAACCTTCTTATAAGGGCCAAATTGGATCGCCACAAATAACCTCAGACAACCATGGGGTTACAGAAGATCTTTTAGATCTAGGTGACACCAGGGACTGATCTAGCCCCACCCGTCTTTCATACTACTACTACTACTAAAGAGATTTTTGCGATTAAAATGATATCAAACACGACGTAACGCACGCACGCACGCACGCACGCACGCACGCATACAGGGTGGCCCATTTTAATCCATCCAGTCGAATATCTCGAAAACCAAGCCCGGGAGAGAAATATGTTTCAGATAAAAGTTGTTTGGTTTCGAGGGGGCCATAAGATGGTACCATTGGTTTGACCTTGAAGAGTCATTTGAAGGTCACGTGAAGGTCACTTCAATTTTTTTAAATGGAACACCCTATATATTTTTGCACATTTTTGTAGCTTATCTCGAGAGCTTTCCAAAACACTATAATTAAGTACCTTTTCGTTAAGTACTTTTTGAGTTATGAGGCTTGAAATAATTTCTTAATTTTACATAAACCGTAAAATACCTTGTAAAATATTCATTTTTCGATTATCTTACCTTAATACTTTTATGTACAAAATAATGAGAGGAATTAATTGGTGTAAAGAAAACACATAGTTGTTTTTAAGAAAAAATATGGAATTGTCAATTGCAAATTACATATTTTTTCTTCAAAACAACTATGTGTTTTCTTTACACCAATTGATTCCTCTCATTATTTTGTACATAAAACTATTAAGGTAAGATAATCGAAAAATGAATATTTTACAAGATATTTTACTGTTTATGTAAAATTAAGAAATTATTTCAAGCCTCATAACTCAAAAAGTACTTAACGAAAAGGTACTTAATTATAGTGTTTTGGAAAGCTCTCGAGATAAGCTACAAGAGTTTGCAAAAATATATAGGGTGTTCCATTTAAAAAAATTGAAGTGACCTTCACGTGACCTTCAAATGACTCTTCAGTGTCAAACCAATGATACCATCTTACGACCCCCTCGAAACCATAAAACTTTTGTCTGAAACATTTTTCTCTAAAATGCTTTGTTTCCGAAATAATTGCGTGCGTTAATTAAAATGGCTCACCCTGTATATTGTGTATATGTATGACTTATACAGAATATTTTCTACGTAACTTGTTGTAACGCTGTTTTCGCGCAGCTTGTTACGCGTATGATTGTTACGAGCGACAGCGAATATCTATGACACGGAATACGAGAAAGAAGACGCAAGAATGTAATGTTTTAGTGTACGGGTACATGTATACTGACATATATTATTACACGCAAGATGGAAGAGAAGGATAGTACGAGATTGTCTCTCCTTATCACACAAACCGATTATAGCGCCGTCTGTCGCGATATCACGCAACTAATCTACTGCTTCTGAGCCTCGATCTCGCATACACACATATGAATGAAAATTTTAGACACCTAAATATTTTTTACTAGGCTTCTAAACTCATTTCTGAAAGTTCATTTATATTTCTTCATGCAATCTCGAAGAGGAAGCTATCTTATTTTATGGATATAAACTGCACAATTTTTATATTAAGCAAGTGTTGTTACGACTTGACGCTAAAAGTCGATAAAAAACTGTAATTTTTCAATTCTCTTTTGTTTTTAACATACAACCGGCAGATTCTTCTTTTATTTCTATGTATATACTTTAATCATGGAGGAACGTTTATTATTCTGTGTAATCAATAAAAAGATTTCGGTGCCCAAAATGATAATCGGTTTAGTCGATAAAACAGAGGAGTCCGGAAATCCTCTTAATTATAATATTAAAAATTAAATTCTTCAAAATTTTACTATTACATGCATTTTCTACAAAACAATAGCAAATGGGGATTTTCCAGTTACCTGCAATACTACGTGCCATTATAACTAAAACACTTTTTGCAGAGACGGAAAAATTATCGTGACCCGTATCTTCGAAACCTATTATCTCATCCTGTGATACTGTGGCGTCTTGCCATACGCCACAATAGCGTACCGGCATACTACACTGGGCGCCTACCACCAAGGCTACCAGATTGCACACGCTGCGTCCAGCGGCGGCACGATTTGTATCCCCACCACTTTCGCGCACTAAGGCATAAGCTCTCATCCGTGTACGCTCGACGTTCGGTCATCTTCGGTTTACAGAGGAAGACGGATAGATTAGCTTTTGTCCCCTTCTCTCCTGAGAGGTCTATTGTATCTTATCTATCTCTCTGAATACAATAGCTATGTGATCCTCGAAATCTCGAGCTGGCGAGTTGGCGATGCAAGTTGCATCGTTGCAAGTATCGCAGCGATACTTATCACACATAATATTTTCCTATTGATTTTTTTTATAAAAGTTTATATGTTGTTTAAAAAAGAGAATATAACATATAAAAAAACAAATTTTACATATTTTTATCTAAATTTTTATCTAACATATTTTTATCTCAATTTTTATCTAAATTTCTCCACTCTTGGCCAATATGTACGCTTTTTTATTAAAAAAAAATTTCTTTAAAAAAATAATTGTAATAAAATAATATTTAAATTTATTTTAATAGAATTGTATTTTGTTATTATTATTTTGTATTAATGTATGACGTACATCTTGTTGCTCAACGGAAACCGCGAGAAGGTGGTGGTCTCTTCCGTTAAAAAGGAAATGTAAAAAATTTAACAAATGAACAATAATAAAAATAAAATTAAAATAAAATAATAAAATAATGATAAATAATAAATAAAAATAAAAAATAAAATTATAATAAAATAATAAAATATAATCAATTTTCTAATTGATAAAAGGTCAAAAGATTATTTCACATTTCCTTACATACATACATACATACATATATATATATATATATATATATATATATATATATATATGTGTGTGTGTGTGTGTGTGTGTGTGTGTGTGTGTGTGTGTGTGTGTGTGTGTGTATGTGTGTGTGTGTATATATCTTTACACACTTATTTCTTAAGTGTATATAAAAATTTTTACACACTTAAAAATCTTTACACACTTATTTTTTAAGTGTATATAAAAATTTATTTTAAAATTATTTATCGCAGGAAGAGCCTGCTACGTCAGCATCCGCATGGACATTTAAATTGTTTTTATTAGCGGCATATAATTTATCCGCCGACATAAGAGATAAATGCTCTTCATTAATGAGCATATTTAAAGCTGTTTCTCCTCTAGTTTTTAATGCAGACTTAAACACACAAATAGCATTAACGGAAACCGTTGAAAAGCTATTACGTGTTTTCGTTTTTAAATTGTTCAAAAGAGAAAACATTCTCTCAGGATCGGCATTAGAATTCGGAAGCGTCCGAATAGTATTTATAATATTCGTTAAATTGGAATATTTAGAAACATTATTCGTGTGCCGACGTTGTAAAATTGCTTTCCACATATTGTCAAAATTTAATTTAGAAAAATTTTGTTTTTCTTCCACTGTCTGATGCTAATGCAATCCATTCTTTTTTTAAAGCATCTTCATCAAAACCGCCGAGAGTTTTAGCTACGAAAGAAACATCATCAAATGATGTTTGTCTATTATTATCGAATAAACTTACAGATGGTTGAAAAACTTGTAACTTTAATAAAAATTCATTATTTATAGGTAACCTTTTACAAATTTCTTCTGCAGCAGTCACATAAAATGTTAAACAGTTCTCTCGAACAATTTTAACTATGTTTATGTGATCTTTCAACGTTAATTCGTTCAGATATTCCTCACATTCTGATCCCAAAATAATTTCATTAATAGGTTTTTGATTTTCTTTTAATGAGAATATAATATTTGAAGAAAATGGTTTTAAATATTCTTCTTTTATAAAATTTCCACAGATTTGGAAAAGAAAGTTTTTAGATTTTGGCTGCAATAAATGGATTCTCGTTTCTGACGCTTGAAAGAATGCATTAAATGCGTTAAAAAAATTTAAAACATTTTAAAAAAAGAAAATAAGCTTTTATCTCTATGTTGTTCATCATAGATAATAAATATTTTCCAGAATTTGTTTTTTCACTCGCAACCATTTCAGTAAGAAAATATTTAATTGTATCCCAAGATTCAAGAAGTCGTTCGATGCATAAATAATGAGAAAGCCAGCGTGTGTCACATAATTTTAATATTTTGTGATTTGTTTCTTGGAAACATTCACAAAATTCGCGAAAAATAGCTGTTCGTTTTGGACTGCTATTTAAATATTTTGCAATTTTTTTTTTAAATTCATCGCAATATGCAGGCATTTTGGAACAAGCAGCATGCGCTGCTAATGCGGAGGAATGGCACGCGCATGAAAATGTTAAAACATGTGGGCATATTTCTCCCAATTTTTTTTTAAACGATAAATGTTTCCCTGTCATGACGGAAGCATTGTCGCATGATAGGGCAACAATATTTAAAAATGGTATCTGTAATTTCCACATTTCACTTTTAAATGCATTGAACAACTTTTCTGCGCTTGAATCTTTGGCATCAATATTTATTAATTTAACTAATTGCGAGCGAACATCTAATGTCTCCGGATCAACGTATCGGATAAAAAAAGTCATCCATTTATTATTAGTGAGATCAGATGTTTCATCGATAAATATCGAAAATTTTGTGTTTTGAATAATATTGACAACACAATTAGTCTCAACCGGGCATACAACGTTTGTAATAATATTTGTACATTTTGTTCGGCCCATACTCATACTATTCAACACATTAGGATCTTTTCCTATATGTTGGAAAAAATTAAGAATTTCTTTTGCCGTTTGATAAGGAATATTTTTCTCGGCAATTAATGCGGCATATCTGATTTCCGCTGATTTCTTACGCTCATCAAAAGATAAAAGTGATTCATTAATTTGTATATTTGAATCCTCATTCGAAACTCTTGTTTCAATATAATTTTTTTCTTTATTTATATGAACATTAGATTCTGCGTGACGATAGATTTGCCATAAACCGCCAGCGATAGATTTATCACAAATCGAACAAAAAAATAAGCTTGCATCATATGGCACTTCACGTAACCAACATTTAAATTGCTGAATTTCTAACCATTTTTGTTGAAATTTTGATTTACGCAATTTTTTTATTGGCGAATCAACATTATTATTATTATCAGTTAGCGTATTTACCTTAATATTATTTTTGTGACACGCAGAATCCGCATGTCTTGATAGTGTTGAATTGCATGAATAATTATTATTGCATATACTACAATAATAAAGACTATCGTCGGATGGTACTTTGCGTATCCAAGATTTATATCGATCATCACTTAGCCAAGCTTCTAAAAAATTTCGCTCACGTTTTTTGGTTAATTGATCACACATTTTGATTATCTATTCTTAACTTAATTTATTTTCTCGTCGGCACAATATCACCAATCTTTTGTCGATTGCTTTGAACTATCTTTTGACTGGGTTACGAACGTATTCGCAAGACAAGCACAGTCAACAGTCAACAATCAACAATTAGTCGATAACAGTCGACATGAGTCGAGAAAAAAACAATGTCAAACACATATAATATTTTAAATATATATTTGGATATACAGAGTGTCCCAGATCACCCGTACATCCCTTTTAAAATGAAAATAAATGGCTTTTATCAAAAATCGCGAACAATTTTTAAGTAAATCGGGTACGCTCTATCAAATGGTGATATTTTCAACTTCTGATTCCGACCGGAAATACGCCATCCGCATCGGAAGTCGAATTTTTTTAGAGGTACATGGTACTTTTTATTACAGATTCGAATTGTACATGGAAAAATAAGAAACTTTTGTATCAAACGTTTTTTCTGAAACGTATTTTTTTTTTAAATACGTTTTAAATTTTTTTAACGCATTTAATGCATTCTTTCAAGCGTCAGAAACGAGAATCCATTTATTGCAGCCAAAATCTAAAAACTTTCTTTTCCAAATCTGTGGAAATTTTATAAAAGAAGAATATTTAAAACCATTTTCTTCAAATATTATATTCTCATTAAAAGAAAATCAAAAACCTATTAATGAAATTATTTTGGGATCAGAATGTGAGGAATATCTGAACGAATTAACGTTGAAAGATCACATAAACATAGTTAAAATTGTTCGAGAGAACTGTTTAACATTTTATGTGACTGCTGCAGAAGAAATTTGTAAAAGGTTACCTATAAATAATGAATTTTTATTAAAATTACAAGTTTTTTAACCATCTGTAAGTTTATTCGATAATAATAGACAAACATCATTTGATGATGTTTCTTTCGTAGCTAAAACTCTCGGCGGTTTTGATGAAGATGCTTTAAAAAAATAATGGATTGCATTAGCATCAGACAGTGGAAGAAAAACAAAATTTTTCTAAATTAAATTTTGACAATATGTGGAAAGCAATTTTACAACGTCGGCACACGAATAATGTTTCTAAATATTCCAATTTAACGAATATTATAAATACTATTCGGACGCTTCCGAATTCTAATGCCGATCCTGAGAGAATGTTTTCTCTTTTGAACAATTTAAAAACGAAAACACGTAATAGCTTTACAACGGTTTCCGTTAATTCTATTTGTGTGTTTAAGTCCGCATTAAAAACTAGAGGAGAAACAGCTTTAAATATGCTCATTAATGAAGAGCATTTATCTCTTATGTCGGCGGATAAATTATATGCCGCTAATAAAAACAATTTAAAAGTCCATGCGGATGCTGACGTAGCAGGTCCTTCCTGCGATAAATAATTTTAAAACAAATTTTTATATATATCACTTAAAAAATAAGTGTGTAAAGATATATATACAGGGTGACCCATTTTAACTTAGGCAGCCAAATAACTCGAAAAATAAGCACACTACGAAAAAATGTTTGGAATCAAAATTTTGTCATTTCGAGAGGGACGTACAATGACGTTAAAATGAGCCCCCCCACCCCTCCCCCTGGGCGGTGAGGGGGGGCAAGTTTGAAATCTTAAATGGGAACCCCTATTTTTTATTGCATATTCGGAATCTTTGGCTAAAAACACATACAATTTGTCTGAAACATTTTTCTCGATTCATGATAGATGGCGCTGTAATCGACGAAATTCAATTTCTTCGATTTCTCTTACTGAGAACCCATGATTACGATTCTGCAATAAATTTACAATAAAAATACCACGTTTTCATTGTTAATACTCGAAATTAGTCTTAAAACAAACTTCTCATTATTTTTTATTACTTATTAATTACTTCTCAAGAAACTGCTTTTAGCGTAACCTGCCCTTTAGGCAACTTGAATGGTCCAAAGTACCGAGACATTTTGGACTTTCCATCTGATGGAGTTCCTCTAAGTATCCCTCCAAAATTTTGTCCATTTAGTGCCAAAGTCACAAGTGTTTATGTATTTTTTTAACATTTGTACTCTGATAAAATTCTGGTAAAATGGCAAATTATACGCCTACAGAAGTAGTCGATATTCTTATAACCTTTGGCGAATGTGGTAGAAATTACAGACTTACTGCCCGTACTTATGCGGAGCGATTCCCAAATCGCCGCCATCCTACTGATCAACAAATTATAAACATTGAAAGGAGATCTCGTAATAATCCACTTCATCGCGAAAGGCGAAGGAATAGACTTCATAATAATAATGACCCTAGATTGCTCGCAGTTTTGGCTGTGGTTCATCAAAATCCCCATATTAGTACCCGTCAAATAGAACGAGAACTGGGAATCCCTCAAACTACGGCACATAGATTGTTACGATCAGTCAATTACCATCCGTATCATATTACTGTGGTACAGGAATTAAGTGAGGCCGACTACGTACTCAGAGTACAATTTTGTAGATGGGCTCTTGAGATGTTAGATCAGAATCCAGATTTTTTTAGTAATGTTTGTTTCAGTGATGAAGCAACATTCATCAGCAATGGTAGTCTCAATAGGCATAATTGCCACTATTGGTCACCAGAAAATCCACATTGGTATCGTGAGGTGCTTAATCAACATCGTTGGAGTTTATATGTATGGGTAGGCATTTGCAATGGCCAAGTCATTGGACCTCATTTTTTTGAACGTCCAATTAATAGTCCAATGTATTTAGAATTCCTCGAAAATGATTTGCCAGCATACCTAGAGAATGTTCCCCTTGCAGTTAGACTAAATTTATGGTATCAACAAGATGGTGCTCCTGCTCATTATGCTCGTATTGTACGGATGTTTTTGAATCAAAGGTTCCCAAATCGGTGGATAGGGCGGGGTGGACCAGTTCTGTGGCCTCCGAGATCATCGGATTTGAACCCCCTTGATTTCTTTTTATGGAGATACGTTAAAGATGCAGTGTATAGTAAAGCTCCAACGACAAGATTGAATATGATGGAAAGAATAAGAAGAGATTGTGAAGCTATAACTCCTTTAATGCTAGAAAATGTACAACGTAACTTTCGCTGTCGATTACTGTTATCCTTAGAAAATAATGGTGCACACTTTGAGCATCTCCTCCATGCGGAGAGAGCTGATAACAATGCAATCTTGCCTTAACTGGTTGGGTCACCACACGACCTTGCCTTCACTGGCTGGGTCACTACTTGACCTTGCCTTAACTGGTTGGGTCACCACACGACCTTGCCTTCACTGGCTGGATCACCACACGACCTTGCCTTCACTGGCTGGGTTACCACACGTTCAAGCACCCCGAATTGTGAGAGGCGAGGGGACTCACGTTAATCAAGCACCCCGAAGGGAACAGAAAACTGCTACGTCCACGACGTTGTTCCTGGGTTACGCTAAAAGCAGTTTCTTGAGAAGTAATTAATGAGTAATAAAAAATAATGAGAAGTTTGTTTTAAGACTAATTTCGAGTATTAACAATGAAAACGTGGTATTTTTATTGTTAATTTATTGCAGAATCGTAAGCATGGGTTCTCAGTAAGAGAAATCGAAGAAATTGAATTTCGTCGATTACAGCGCCATCTATCATGAATCGAGAAAAATGTTTCAGACAAATTGTATGTGTTTTTAGCCAAAGATTCCGAATATGCAATAAAAAATAGGGGTTCCCATTTAAGATTTCAAACTTGCCCCCCCTCACTGCCCAGGGGGAGGGGTGGGGGGGCTCATTTTAACGTCATTGTACGTCCCCCTCGAAATGACAAAATTTTGATTCTAAACATTTTTTCGTAGTGTGCTTACTTTTCGAGTTATTTGGCTGCCTAAGTTAAAATGGGTCACCCTGTATATATAAATATATATATATATATATATATATATATATGTATGTATGTATGTAAGGAAATGTGAAATAATATTTTGACCTTTTATCAATTAGAAAATTGATTATATTTTATTATTTTATTATAATTTTATTTTTAATTTTTATTTATTATTTATCATTATTTTATTATTTTAATTTTATTTTATTTTTATTATTCATTTATTAAATTTTTTACATTTCCTTTTTAACGGAAGAGACCACCACCTTCTCGCGGTTTCCGTTGAGCAACAAGATGTACGTCATACATTAATACAAAATAATAATAACAAAATACAATTCTATTAAAATAAATTTAAATATTTTATTACAATTATTTTTTTAAAGAAATTTTTTTTAATAAAAAAGCGTACATATTGGCCGAGTGGAAAAATTTAGATAAAAATTGAGATAAAAATGTTTGATAAAAATATGTAAAATTTGTTTTTGTATATGTTATATTCTCTTTTTTAAACAACATATAAACTTTTATAAAAATGAAATCAATAGGGAAATATTATGTGTGATAATAAGTATCGCTGCGATACTTGCAACGATGCAACTTGCATCGCCAACTCGCCAGCTCGAGATTTCGAGGATCACATAGCTATTGTATTCAGAGAGATAGGTAAGATACACTAGACCTCTCAGGAGAGAAGGGGATAGAAGCTAATCTATCCGTCTTCCTCTGTAAACCGAAGATGACCGAATGTCGAGCGTACACGGATGAGAGCTTATGCCTTAGTGTGCGAAAGTGGTGGGGATACAAATCGTGCCGCCGCTGGACGCAGCGTGTGCAATCTGGTAGCCTTGCCTACCACACAGCAACCCGCGCGTACGATACGCGCACGGTAGCGCGAACATTTGGGGATTCCCCCGAGCTAAATCGCAGGCCGGCCTACAGATGGCAATGAGGGCAAACCGTTTCGCATAAGTGAAGCCCGGCAGCAAGGCTACCAGATTGCATACGCTGCGTCCAGCGGCGGCACGATTTGTATCCCCACCACTTTCGCGCACTAAGTCATAAGCTCTCATCCGTGTACGCTCGACATTCGGTCATCTTCGGTTTACAGAGGAAGACGGATAGATTAGCTTCTGTCCCCTTCTCTCCTGAGAGGTCTAGTGTATCTTACCTATCTCTCTGAATACAATAGCTATGTGATCCTCGAAATCTCGAGCTGGCGAGTTGGCGAAGCAAGTTGCATCGTTGCAAGTATCGCAGCGATTATCACACATATTTTCCTATTGATTTTTTTTTTATAAAAGTTTATATGTTGTTTAAAAAAGAGAATATAACATATATAAAAACAAATTTTACATATTTTTATCTAACATTTTTATCTCAATTTTTATCTAAATTTTTCCACTCTTGGCCAATATGTACGCTTTTTTATTAAAAAAAAATTTCTTTAAAATAATAATTGTAATAAAATAATATTTAAATTTATTTTAATAGAATTGTATTTTGTTATTATTATTTTGTTATTAATGTATGACGTACATCTTGTTGCTCAACGGAAACCGCGAGAAGGTGGTGGTCTCTTCCATTAAAAAGGAAATGTAAAAAATTTAATAAATGAATAATAAAAATAAAACAAAATTAAAATAATAAAATAATGATAAATAATAAATAAAAATAAAAAATAAAATTATAATAAAATAATAAAATATAATCAATTTTCTAATTGATAAAAGGTCAAAATATTATTTCACATTTCCTTACATACATATATATATATATATATATATATACAGGGCGATCCTGAAAAACGTCTGTAAAATGACGTATTCCTGACACCATTCTAAGACAATTTTTCCTTTACCAAAATTTGATTTGAAGCGTAGTTTTTGAATTATTAAAGGAAGTAGTTAACGTATGACGGGTCGAATACAAGAGGCAGGCGAGGGTGGCGCGATTCACCGTCAGACGCGGGTACTTACGCGGGGCGCCTGCTGCGATCAGCTGGTCGGTATACACATACAGACACACATGCGAACACATACATTCTCTCTCTGTCTGTCTGTCTGTCTCTCTCTCTCTCTCTCTCTCATTCGCTCACTCACCTGTAATTTTTTTTTTTTTTTTTACGAGAGAGGGGAAAATGCATTTTATGCATACCCACCGGTCGATCCAGTGAGTTATGTGGGACTCGAGTACCAAGTCGAATTACCAACTCGATACTCCCTACCCACTAAAAACCCCTCTCTTTTCACGAATTTCCTTTGACACACTGTTCCTCTGACTTCCCGAGATCTGTTTTCACATAACGTCAAAAAATAGTTATCATTACCTTGCTCGATGACTTTTGATGTATTGCTGTAATTGCTTGAAGGAGAAATGAATTTTCCGATAGATCGTACGTTCTCAAATGTAACGTAGATATCACGTTGCAAAAGACAAGAAATCCACACTAAATTATTAACTGAAAGTTTTTCTTCTTTCATGAACTGTATTCTTTTACAAACTTTAACGTAATCACATTTATTTACTCACTCGATGAGACGAGAAATTTACTAATGACTCTATTACTAATCACTATTAATCACTGTCGAATAATAACTGTTGGCGATTAAAAATCACTCGATGAAAGAAACACGCGCGGACACGTTACTACACGACGCGACGACGCGACAATGCGACGATAATTATTCGGCGACTGCAAGCAGTTTTTTGTCATGGTAGGTTGCGGTAGGTTAATGTACTACTGGCGCTATCAAACGCGATCATGTGTTCGATTGAAGAATGCGGTAAACACAATAAACATTTAACATATTAATATTATTATTATCATGAATGTGTGTGATATCCATACATCGTATGATATCTATTTAAAAATTAATTAGATTAAATAAGTGTTTTTAAAATATTTATTACTTTTACTATTATTATGTAAAATATTTATATTAAATATTTATTTAACTATTTTATCTATTTATTTATTTATTTATCTATTTCACCTATTTATTTTTAACTATTTATTATCAATGATCGAAAATCGGTCATTGATAATAATGTCTCCGGATCAACGTATCGGACAAAAAAAGTTATCCATTTATTATTAGTGAGATCAGATGTTTCATCGATAAATATCGAAAATTTTGTGTTTTGAATAATATTGACAACACGATTAGTCTCAACCGGGCATACAACGTTTGTAATATTTGTACATTTTTTTATTTGTAAATATTTGTACATTTTGTTCGGCCCATACTCATACTATTCAACACATTAGGATCTTTTCTTATATGTTGGAAAAAATTAAGAATTTCTTTTGCCGTTTGATAAGGAATATTTTTCTCAGCAATTAATGCGGCATATCTGATTTCCGCTGATTTCTTACGCTCATCAAAAGATAAAAGTGATTCATTAATTTGTATATTTGAATCCTCATTCGAAACTCTTGTTTCAATATAATTTTTTTCTTTATTTATATGAACATTAGATTCTGCGTGACGATAGATTTGCGATAAACCGCCAGCGATAGATTTATCACAAATCGAACAAAAAAATAAGCTTGCATCATGTGGCACTTCACGTAACCAACATTTAAATTGCTGAATTTCTAACCATTTTTGTTGAAATTTTGATTTACGCAATTTTTTTATTGGCGAATCAACATTATTATTATTATCAGTTAGCGTATTTACCTTAATATTATTTTTGTGACACGCAGAATCCGCATGTCTTGATAGTGTTGAATTGCACGAATAATTATTATTACATATACTACAATAATAAAGACTATCGTCGGATAGTACTTTGCGTATCCAAGATTTATATCGATCATCACTAAGCCAAGCTTCTAAAAAATTTCGCTTACGTTTTTTGGTTGATCACACATTTTGATTATCTATTCTTAACTTAATTTATTTTCTCGTCGGCACAATGTCACTAATCTTTTGTCGATTGCTTTGAACTATCTTTTGACTGGGTCACGAACGTATTCGCAAGACGAGCACAATCAACAGTCAACAATCAACAATTAGTCGATAACAGTCGACATGAGTCGAGAAAAAAACAATGTCAAACACATATAATATTTTGAATATATATTTGGATATACAGGGTGTCCCAGACCACCCGTACATCCCTTTTAAAATAAAAATAAATGGCTTTTATCAAAAATCGCGAACAATATTTAAGTAAATCGGGTACGCTCTATCAAATGGTTATATTTTCAACTTCTGATTCCGACCGGAAATACGCCATCCGGATCGGAAGTTGAATTTTTTTAGAGGAACATGGTACTTTTTATTACAGATTCGAATTGTACATGAAAAAATAAGAAACTTTTGTATCAAACGTTTTTTCTGAAACGTATTTTCTTTTTTTAAAATATGTTTTAAATTTTTTTAACGCATTTAGTGCATTCTTTCAAGCGTCAGAAACGAGAATCTATTTATTGCAGCCAAAATCTAAAAACTTTCTTTTCCAAATCTGTCGAAATTTTATAAAAGAAGAATATTTAAAACCATTTTCTTCAAATATTATATTCTCATTAAAAGAAAATCAAAAACCTATTAATGAAATTATTTTGGGATCAGAATGTGAGGAATATCTGAACGAATTAACGTTGAAAGATCACATAAACAGTTAAAATTGTTCGAGAGAACTGTTTAACATTTTATGTGACTGCTGCAGAAGAAATTTGTAAAAGGTTACCTATAAATAATGAATTTTTATTAAAGTTACAAGTTTTTCAACCATCTGTAAGTTTATTCGATAATAATAGACAAACATCATTTGATGATGTTTCTCTCGTAGCTAAAACTCTCGGCGGTTTTGATGAAGATGCTTTAAAAAAAGAATGGATTGCATTAGCATCAGACCTTACAGTGGAAGAAAAACAAAATTTTTCTAAATTAAATTTTGACAATATGTGGAAAGCAATTTTACAACGTCGGCACACGAATAATGTTCCTAAATATTCCAATTTAACGAATATTATAAATACTATTCGAACGCTTCCGAATTCTAATGCCGATCCTGAGAGAATGTTTTCTCTTTTGAACAATTTAAAAACGAAAACACGTAATAGCTTTTCAACGGTTTCCGTTAATGTTATTTGTGTGTTTAAGTCTGCATTAAAAACTAGAGGAGAAACAGCTTTAAATATGCTCATTAATGAAGAGCATTTATCTCTTATGTCGGCGGATAAATTATATGCCGCTAATAAAAACAATTTAAAAGTCCATGCGGATGCTGACGTAGCAGGCCCTTCCTGCGATAAATAATTTTAAAATATATTTTTATATACATCACTTAAAAAATAAGTGTGTAAAGATATATATGTATATATATGTATATGTGTGTGTGTGTGTGTGTGTGTGTGTGTGTGTGTGTATATATGTATGTAAGGAAATGTGAAATAATATTTTGACCTTTTATCAATTAGAAAATTGATTATATTTTATTATTTTATTATAATTTTATTTTTTATTTTTATTTATTATTTATCATTATTTTATTATTTTAATTTAATTTTATTTTTATTATTCATTTATTAAATTTTTTACATTTCCTTTTTAACGGAAGAGACCACCACCTTCTCGCGGTTTCCGTTGAGCAACAAGATGTACGTCATACATTAATACAAAATAATAATAACAAAATACAATTCTATTAAAATAAATTTAAATATTATTTTATTACAATTATTTTTTTAAAGAAATTTTTTTTTAATAAAAAAGCGTACATATTGGCCAAGAGTGGAGAAATTTAGATAAAAATTGCAACTTGCATCGCCAACTCGCCAGCTCGAGATTTCGAGGATCACATAGCTATTGTATTCAGAGAGATAGGTAAGATACAATAGACCTCTCAGGAGAGAAGGGGACAGAAGCTAATCTATCCGTCTTTCTCTGTAAACCGAAGATGACTGAACGTCGAGCGTACACGGATGAGAGCTTATGACTTAGTGCGCGAAAGTGGTGGGGATACAAATCGTGCCGCCGCTGGACGCAGCGTATGCAATCTGGTAGCCTTGCGCGGCAGCCTCTGTATATAAGGACGAACGCAGCGACGGAACATCGAGTCTCAGCTCACTAAGTCTCAGGGCTAGCGCACAAACATTGCCGTAGTGCCTTACGCCATGACCACCTTACGTACATGACCTTATGTTACATGACATGTAACATAAGGTTCTTACGTAAGTTGGCGTAAGGCGCTACGGCAATGTTTGTGCGCTGGCTCTCAGAGTGCGATCGCTCAGTAAAAGACCAGTAGCTGCAGAAACTCTTTTGAAATCGGAGTCTTTGATTACGTGTAACCTTTCGGCAACAAGGCTTACGCCTCGACGACATTCGTCACCGGCGGAGTCAGATACCACGGCTAGTGTCTACGCCCTGATCACCCGGGCCGATACAGCAGCCGTGGAGAGGAGGTGCAGAACCGGAGAAACGAGTCTCCTTCGAGCTTCTGCCGTGGGTCTTGCGGCCAATTACGTTGGAGCCTCCACGCTTGACCAGGCCTCCTCGTCAACTCCTGGAAACCTGGGACATACGTATCCGGCGATATACCTCGCCAACTGGACCTTGGGCGGTTCTCAAGCCGCTATCACCACTGCCTCCTTCATCACGGACAAGGACGACTCAAGGGACGCAAACCAATCCCTTAAGCCGTATCCACAGGGGAACGCAGGCAAGCAACTTAACCACAGAGCAAGGCACCCAATCGGATTCCGACTGGGAAGCGAGCACTACGACAGCTACGCAGACCGAGCTGACCGGAAGCCTCGTGGACGAGAATAACAACCACTCCTGGGGGCCAATAAAATTTACCAAGACGACCCCACGAATCTCCTACCGAGAACGCTCGTATATAAACGGTCCTTATCAGGACCATTGTAAATAGACTTGAATAAACTGTATATAGCTCCACACTCTCTCTCTCTTCAATTCAGCGGATCCTTCACCCGGCGAGCGTGCGAACATACACAGCACTAGGGAATCACTATCTTCCCTTAGCGGCGAAATGACGAACACACGGGCGGTGATAGAGCGACTACCACCGCACGACCCTATAATTACATACATTATATTAATTAATTACATTATATTAATTAGATACATTATAAAATAAATGAGCTTTTAAATCATTCATATCATAGCTTTTAAATCATTCAATTCATTTCATATGCACACAATATGCAATGGAGCTCTATTAATAGCAGTAATTTTATGGCAAGAGCGTCAAAAATTTTATTATTTGCCGGGTACAATATTCCACGAGTAAATAATTGTAATAAATTTGTAAATAATTATAGTGAATAATTGTAGTGAAATTTGTAAATAATTGTAGTTGCTTACGGAAGGCAAAGCAATTGATTCTTTTAGTTTTCTATAATTTTGCGGACTTAAAAAATATAAAGATAAAGCAAATTTTTTGAAGTCAGGATAGTATCTTATATCACGTTTGCTTTTGATTTGTCTATCAATTTGCGCAGATAATAACTTGGCAAAATTTTTAGATAATAACTTATAGCCTAAATTCCTTAAAATTTCATATTCGGCCTCTTCTTTAACCGTTGCTTTTCTTGTTTGTTTCTTTTTCTCCATTCGAAGTCTAACTGTTTCACCTAACGATTTGTTTTGCGCTTTTAATTTCTTGATCTTCATGCGCAATTTTCTTTTTCGAGGACTGTTTTCTTCGATTGAATTGCTGTGGGGATACTGGATCTTGCTGGACTCCTATAATATTCCCAAATATATTAGATATCAAGAAGAATAAAAAGAAATAGAAAATCAATTAATAATTATAGTTATAAAATTAAAAATGACAATAAAATATATGAAAATAACAACTGCATAAAATCTGTACATTAATTTGAAGGAAGTTATAATTGAACATAATTACCCTAACAGCACATATACACGGTGAGTCATTTTAATCTATAATCCCAATTATCTCGTTGGCAAAGCATGACAGAGAAAAAATTTTCCCACAAAAGTTGTTTGTTTCTTTGGGGGCCATAAGATGGCACCATTGGTTTGACCTTGAAGAGTCATTTGAAGGTCACGTGAAGGTCACCTTCAATTTCTTAAATGGAACCTACATTTTCTCATTACATATTCTTGTAGCTTATCTCGAGAGCTTTCCAAAACACTATAAATAAGTATTTTTCCCTCAAGTACTTATTGAGTTATGAGGCTTGAAATAATTTCTTAATTTCACATAAACCGTAAAATATCTTGTAAAATATTCATTTTTCGATTATCTTACCTTAATACTTTTATGTACAAAATAATGAGAGGAATCAATTGGTGTAAAGAAAACACATAGTTGTTTTGAAGAAAAAATATGTAATTTGCAATTGACAATTCCATATTTTTTCTTAAAAACAACTATGTGTTTTCTTTACACCAATTAATTCCTCTCATTATTTTGTACATAAAAGTATTAAGGTAAGATAATCGAAAAATGAATATTTTACAAGATATTTTACGGTTTATGTAAAATTAAGAAATTATTTCAAGCCTCATAACTCAATAAGTACTTGAGAGAAAAATACTTAATTATAGTGTTTTGGAAAGCTCTCGAGATAAGCTACAAGAATATGTAATGAGAAAATGTAGGTTCCATTTAAGAAATTGAAGGTGACCTTCACGTGACCTTCAAATGACTCTTCAAGGTCAAACCAATGGTGCCATCTTATGGCCCCCAAAGAAACAAACAACTTTTGTGGGAAAATTTTTTCTCTGTCATGCTTTGCCAACGAGATAATTGGGATTATAGATTAAAATGACTCACCGTGTAGATACTGAGAATGTTCGAAGAATATCGCAAAAGTACAATGCATATATTCTCAGAACATTTGAGATACATACTATGATATACTAAGTATATACTAAGAATGTTCTAATGTCCGCCTATTTTGATTAACGAAAAATTAATTGAAGAAGATCGGCCAATCTACGTGAGTAGAAGCGCGCGGCGACGAGAGTCGTCCCACTGTAACCTTATACTAGGCGCGCGGCGAAGCGGTGAGTGGGGAAGGAATGGTGAATCCGGGCCTCACTCACCACTCCTTCTTCACTCACCGCTTCGCCGCGCGCCTAGTATAAGGTTACAGTGGGACGACTCTCGTCGCCGCGCGCTTCTACTCACGCAGATTGGCCGATCTTCTTTAATTAATTTTTCGTTAATTATTGCGAATATCGCAAAATAGTATAGGACCTTCCTTCGTAATTTGAGCCAATCTACCTTCACACTTCAGGACTGCGAAAATTTTCCTGACACCCTGTAGAATGTTAACGATATATCTCTTGTATGTATTATATGTATATATATTCATATAGTATATCATATAGTATATTCATATGTAATCGAAATACTTTTAATAAATGCAGTAAACGCACACACACTATTTCTCATTTTAATTTCAAATAATATGTTGAATATTCTGAATCCCAACAAGGAATCCAGATTACTAAACAAATGAAAAATTTTAAATTAAGTCAGTTTATTATAAATTAAACTGACTAAAAAGAAAAAAGAAGAAACTTTGAAACTCATGTTAGTATCAGTCTTTTATGTCCATTTTATCAAAAATTAAGTACGAATTTGGTGGCGCGCGTAGCGGCAAAATGAAGAAACACATACAATATTATAGAATATCCTGAAAATATATGAGAAAGAATATACTAATACGAGATATTCAAAGTATATTGTGAGAATATATGAAAAATAATGTACAACAAGAGATGTTATGGGAATATTCTCAGTATATTACATCTCTAACGTATATTTACAGTATGAGTATAGAATATTCGAATAATATCATGTGCTGTGTGGGATATTAAATGTTGTATATTCTTATTATAAAAAACAGACTCTATTTCAAGCATATATGAATAACTTGATTTTTGAAAATGTAAACTTACTTTTTGTCAAAAGTTGACCCAGAAAATTTTGTGAGTACAGCATCTGGGTGAAGACGAGCTTTGATTTTATTGATGTACCATTTTTCTTCAAAATGTAAATGGCACAAACGACAGTTTTGACTTGCATATTCTGGGCCTTTTGATTTCAAATCTAATCTTTCACATGCTTGCACCCATTGCAACCATCTATATATATTATAAATATATCAATGTAAGAAAATAAGTATATATTATATTTAAAAATAAATAAATAAATAAATATATATATATATATATATATATATACAGGGTGATTCTGAACAGACGTTTGTCTTTAAAAAGATAAATTGTCGAGTCTATTCTGAGACGATTTTCCCTTTACCAAAATTGTCTACGAGGCTTAGTTTTTAAATTATTAAATAAAATAGTTCGCGAATTACGGAACGAGTACAAGAGGTAGACAGGGACGGCGCAACTCACCATCCGATACAGGCGATCATGTGGGGCGCGCGACGCGATCAGCTGATTGCTGCACACGATGAGTGTAACAATCAGTGTGTGTGTGTGTGTGTGTGTGTGTGTGTGTGTGTGTGTGTGTGTGTGTGTGTGTGTGTGTGTGGGGTGTATTTATGCACGCGTATCCACACATGCACCGTACTCTCTCTCTTTCTCTCTCTCTCTCTCTCTTTCTCCCTCTTTCTCTCTCACTCTCTCATTCACTCACTCACTCACTTATTCTTACCTTAATAATGAGATTCTTCATACTGCTGATAAATAGCAGTGCCCAGTGTGTTGCACGATAATAATCGTCGTCGACGAGACGTCGTTTCTTCAACACGCAGTCTGACACAAATAAGCGAAGTTTTTTCTTTCATCACTTTCGACACTTTTACAAATTTATTCGCGCACTTAATCACTCACGATTGAACGATAAAAGGAGGAATTTACCAACGGTTACGGTACGAATTTAATAAACGGTTAACGCATTTAATTATTAATTACACACTCGATTAAAGAAACGCGTTAACAGAACGCGATACTCGATGCAAAGCGCGCGACGCGACGACCGACGACAAGCAGGTCAGGTTAGTACTAGCGCCTCTAGCGCTGCCAAACATAAACGTGTAGCATTACGCGCTAGTACTAACCTGACCTGCTTGTCGTCGGTCGTCGCGTCGCGCGCTTTGCATCGAGTATCGCGTTCTGTTAACGCGTTTCTTTAATCGAGTGTGTAATTAATAATTAAATGCGTTAACCGTTTATTAAATTCGTACCGTAACCGTTGGTAAATTCCTCCTTTTATCAATCGTGAGTGATTAAGTGCGCGAGTAAATTTGTAAAAGTGTCGAAAGTGATGAAAGAAAAAACTTCGCTTATTTGTGTCAGACTGCGTGTTGAAGAAACGACGTCTCGTCGACGACGATTATTATCGTGCAACACACTGGGCACTGCTATTTATCAGCAGTATGAAGAATCTCATTATTAAGGTAAGAATAAGTGAGTGAGTGAGTGAGTGAGAGAGTGAGAGAAAGAGGGAGAAAGAGAGAGAGAGAGAGAGAAAGAGAGAGAGTACGGTGCATGTGTGGATACGCGTGCATAAATACACCCCACACACACACACACACACACACACACACACACACACACACACACACACACACACACACACACACACACACACACACACACACTGATTGTTACACTCATCGTGTGCAGCAATCAGCTGATCGCGTCGCGCGCCCCACATGATCGCCTGTATCGGATGGTGAGTTGCGCCGTCCCTGTCTACCTCTTGTACTCGTTCCGTAATTCGCGAACTATTTTATTTAATAATTTAAAAACTAAGCCTCGTAGACAATTTTGGTAAAGGGAAAATCGTCTTAGAAT
The DNA here is from genome assembly GCF_025532165.1 of Camponotus vicinus. Taxonomy (NCBI): domain Eukaryota; kingdom Metazoa; phylum Arthropoda; class Insecta; order Hymenoptera; family Formicidae; genus Camponotus; species Camponotus vicinus. Next base: position 13,945,735 of record NW_028141979.1, read on the forward strand.
AGACTCGACAATTTATCTTTTTAAAGACAAACGTCTGTTCAGAATCACCCTGTATATATACATATATACAGGGTGTCCCAAAAGTCCCGATACGGTCGAATATTTCATAAACTATGCACTTTAGAAAGAAATGTTTCAGACAAAAGTTGTATAGCTTGAAGGGGGCCATAAGATGGTGGCAATGATTTGACCTTGGAGAGTCATTTGAAGGTCACGTGAAGGTCACCGTCAATTTCTTAAATAGAACCCTCCATTTTTTATTGCATATTCTTGTAGCTTATCTCGAGGACTTTCCAAAACGCTATAATAAAATATTTTTCCCTCAAGTACTTTTTGAGTTATAAGGCTTGAAATCATTTCTTAATTTTACATAAACCGTAAAATATCTTGTAAAATATTCATTTTTCGATTATCTAACCTTAATACTTTTCTATACAAAATAATGAGAGGAATCAATTGGTGTAAAGAAAACACATAATTGTTTCGAAAAAAAAATGTAATTTTTAATTGCAAATTACATTTTTCTTTTTCGAAACAATTATGTGTTTTCTTTACACCAATTGATTCCTCTCATTATTTTGTATAGAAAAGTATTAAGGTTAGATAATCGAAAAATGAATATTTTACAAGATATTTTACGGTTTATGTAAAATTAAGAAATTATTTCAAGCCTTATAACTCAAAAAGTACTTGAGGAAAAATATTTTATTATAGCGTTTTGGAAAGTCCTCGAGATAAGCTACAAGAATATGCAATAAAAAATGGAGGGTTCCATTTAAGAAATTGACGGTGACCTTCACGTGACCTTCAAATGACTCTCCAAGGTCAAATCATTGCCACCATCTTATGGCACCCTTCAAGCTATACAACTTTTGTCTGAAACATTTCTTTCTAAAGTGCATAGTTTATGAAATATTCGACCGTATCGGGACTTTTGGGACACCCTGTATATATATTGTATACAGGGTGTCCCATTTTAATCGATCACCCCGAATAACTTTTTTAATTTTGATTGTAGAAAAAAATGTTTCAGACAAAAGTTATATGGTTTCAAGGGGGACATGGGACGGTGCCATTAGTTTGACCTTGAAGAGTCAGCTGAAAGTCACGTGAAGATCACTTCCAACTTTTTAAATGGGGCACCCTATATGCTTTTGCATATTCTCTTAGCTCATCTCGAGAGATTTCCAAAACACTATAATTAAGTTAGTTTTCATTAAGTACTTTCCGAGTTATGAGACTTGAAATAATTTCTTAATTTTACATAAACTGTAAAATATCTTGTAAAATATTCATTTTTCGATTATCTTACCTTAATACTTTTATGTACAAAATAATGAAAGGAATCAATTGGTGTAAAGAAAACACATAGTCATTTTTAAGAAAAAAAATGTAATTGCAAATTACATTTTTTTTTCGAAACAATTATGTGTTTTCTTTAACTGCATTTAATTAGGCATTTAAATGTGTGAGAGAGAGAACAAAAACGAAAAGAGTAAGCGAGATAAAAGTTCAGATGGCGTTACTAACCAACTTACTTATTTCGCGCATGCACACTCTGTTTTGGCCAACACAAAATCGAGAGAGTTGCGCTACTATATATACTGTGCTAATAAATCATCTGTATATACTGTGCTAATATATAAATCATCAGTGTTCGTCACATGGCCCTATTCAGGACACAGTTCTTTTATTTTGATTTTCTACCTTTCTTTTATTATATAAATATTTTTATCATTATCATTGTCATATAAATATTTTTATTACAGTTTTATCCATATGTACACAATTATATCCCAGTGAGAAATAAATTTCGTATCGATGTCGATTTGATGTCGAAAGCATTTGTCGAAATCACATCGATTTAAAGATCGATTTCGATTCGATCATGTCCATAATTTCGATATTTTTTCGACGCTAAAAGAAAATCGCCCCCCACCCTTGATTCTAATATTTGCCGATATATTATTAAGGGAATATTTTAGGAACCTATACTTTAACTATGACATTTATTATCAAAGCTGTAGATAACTTATTAAAGTTTCAGATAACCTTAAATCGAATCTACCTCGATTCAATATCAATCCCAGTGAGAAATGTTGGTCGAATCTACATCGATTCGACCAACATTTCTCACTGGGAATTTGATACAAATTCGATTTGAAGTTATGTGAAACTTTGAACAACATGTATACAACTGTAAATAAGAAATTTTTACCTCCTAATTGAGAGATTATCTGAAATATAAATTATTTAAAGCTTTGATAGAAGTAAATGTCTTAGTCAAAGAATAGCTAAAAGAATATAAAATATACCATTACCATATTGATATATAGTTGTTATAATTTTGTTATAATTTTGTTAATAAAAGCATTACATTTATTTCTTTATATTAACAATACATATTAAGTTACATAAATGAGTACATGGAGGCATCTGAAATTAAAAAGTTGCTAGTTATCACACTATACTGTATTCATATTATTCATTAGCCTAAAAATGTTTTAAAATCTAAAATTTAAATATTTATTTAAATATTTTTTAAATTGAAGCCAGCTATTTAAACATACTTAATTATCCTTTGGCGGTCTTTGACGCAAGGATGTACCGTCACTCTGTTGACGCCATTTTGCATTCGCAAGCCACGAACCAGCCACTTTTTCGGCAGTTGTCAATCAATGCTTCACCTTCAAAACTTCGGCAGTTGTCAATCAATGCTTCACCTTCAAAACTTTGCAATAGAGCACCTAAAATTTAAAAAATTATTATTTATTACACCATAGTCTGCAGTGCATATAACAATTTTTTGGTTTTATATTTTAAACAGATTATTTTCTGACTAACGTATGCACTATAGTGTGTTTATATATGTTAGTCTCAAAATAATCTGTTTAAAGTGTCAAACTAAAAAATAGTTATATTTTAAAATTTATAAACCAACTATCCTCTAATTTAAAGAAAAAAAATCACAATATAAAAAAAGGCGAAATAATAAAAGCATTACATTTATTTCCTTATATTAACAATATATATTAAGTTATATAAACATACTAGAGTAAAATCTTCTTTATAAAAACCTATAAACAACTTGTAATAAAAAAAGAACAGTCTTATAAAACACAGATATCTGTCTTTATCGCAATGTTTTCGATTGTTTAGCAATGATCTCATCTCACCAAACCAAGCTAAGAAACTTGTAATAAAGATATCCATTCTTATTTTATAAAACTATTATTCTTGCATAACTTAGGTTACGGTCGGGGAGACGCTCTGTATGCTGTGAAGCGTTTGATTGACTAATCAGGTTAAAAAAATCTTTACTCCTTTTATCCTGATTGGTCAATCAAATGCTTCAAAGCATCCAGAGCGTCTTCTCAACCGCAGCCTTGGTCAGCCTATTCCTTGAAGGCTCATTCCATTATGTTATGTTATAATGACAATACAAATGCAAGTCAATTAAAACTAAATATTTAGAGACACAGAATTAAGTAGATAAGAATAATAACATTACAATATGTATATTATAAAATATGTATCTCTTTAAGCTTAAAAACACAAATAATAAATTTATTTAAAAACATACCTTGTATAACATCCCAAATTTTTAGCGCTTGAAATTTACGTTTGTTTCCTCGACCTTGAAAACTAAAGTCTTGAGCCAAAGTATTTGTAAGAATTTTTGACATAATTTTTCTCACGGAATTCTCAAGACTAGCAGGGTCAACATATTTGGAAAAATATATGGACTAAAATAAGAAAAAAAACAAAAGAGAGATGAAACACATTTATACAACAAACTTGTAAAATAATAAAATAATATTGCAAAAACACTTACTGTTGCAGACAAGTTGCCATCATTTCTTAAGAAATTTTCAAGACAGTTCAGCTGCGCTTCAGTATTCACTGGAAGCGATGGAAAATTTGGTGGTTTTTTATAATTTTTTCACCAGGCAATAAAAAATGGTTCAGCTTTTCCTGGTTCATTAAACATATATCCATCTTGCTACTTATAGTGCTAATTTCTTTGTTTATTACACTAAATTCTTTACGAATCAGGTTTTCCAATAAAAAGTCTAAAAATTGAGAAATTATTCTACAAATTAATAAAATAATTCTACAATTTACGAAAAAATACAAAAAAAAATATGCAACTTATACTTACTAATAATTTCATCTTCCATTGATGTGGATTGAGTATTAGTATTTTCTGAAACACTTGACATACAGGGCGATCCTGAAAAACGATCCGTCTATAAAATGACATATTCCTGACACCATTCTAAGACAATTTTTCCTTTATCAAAATTTGATTTGAAGCGTAGTTTTTGAATTATGAGCAAAAATAGTTAGTAAATCACGCGTCGGGTACAGAAGGCAGGCAGGAGCGGCGCGGCGTGCCGCGAGCGCGGGCGCAGCTGAGCGCCCGACGGGTGATTATCACCGCATGAGTCGCTAACTATTTTATCTTATAACATAAAATTATGCTTTAAATAAAATTTTGGTAAAGAAGAAAATGTCTTAGAATTACGTCAGAAATACGTGTTGCTTAAAATAACGTTATTTTAATAATGAAAAGTTGTTCCGGATCGCCGGCCGTCCGACGTTGCAATCAGCTGATTGCTACACGCGATGTGTGTATGGCGGAGTGTGTGCGTAAGAGAGAGAGAGAAAGAGAGAGAAAGAGGGAGAGAGGGAGGGTAGGAGGGACAGACATTCATACACACGCACGCACTTTTTTTCTCGCTCTCTTTCTCTCTTTTACGCAACACTCATACACTCTCTCATTCAGTCTCTCACTCACACTCTCTCGGTCACTCACTCACTCACTCACCTGCTTACTCACTTGCTCATTCACCTTGTAGCAGCGTAGCGAATCTTCATGCTATGTATTGTTGTATCTGCTGCACGGTTATGATTGCTAGAGATGCGCGACACATTGAAATTTTTTCGATTATTAGTCTCACACTCGATTGACACAATACAGATTACGCGATAACGAGTTTACTGTTTATTCACTCACTATTGATTTATCGATACCAAAAATTACTTTCAAAGAAACGCGAATGCAAACAGCACATGACTCGACGCGAAGCGACGGACCGCGGAGACTGCGCGACCACAAGAGTTATGTTGCCAGAAACGCGACACGCGACATCTAACAAACGACTTGCGCGTGGCGCGTGATTGACGCGAGATAAGACGAACGATCGGGTAAAACCTTCGCATTGCGAATGCGGTAGGAAACATGAAACGTATAATGACATACTTAAAAAATTAATTATTTATTATAAATAATAACTATTAATAATTTCAAATTATAATAAATAATTATTATTTTAAAAAGCATGTGTTATACGTTATTACGTTTTCGAAATTATTGCATTCACGATGCGAAGATTTAAGTCAATCGCAAGAATAATGTAATTAAAATTACATTTGGAAAAATTTATTTTTATTCTGCTCACAATGAAATGTTCCAACGTGAAAATGTATTGGTCGCTCTGAAAAGAGCGGATTGACTAAAAAAAATTTTAAAGCAGATGCTCAAAATGCCCGCCATCCATCCTAATGCAAGCTCTCATGCGTTTTAATAAGTTTCTTTCGACGTTTTCCATTATTTCTTCGTCAATATTCCAAATAGCGAATCGTAATCTTGTCTCCAGATCTTCAATATCTTCGGGAAGCGTTTTATAAATTACTTCCTTGCAGTATCCCCATAAGAAAAAATCTAGAGGATTGAGATCCGGAGATCTTGCGGGCCAACGTATCGGGCCGTACCGACCCATCCAGCGTCCGGGAAAATTCTCGTTTAAGTAATTCGTAACGATCCTGGCGTTGTGTGGCCCAGCACCGTCTTGTTGGAAGATAATATCGTTTCTTTCAAATAATGGCACATCTTCTAAGAAATGTGGTAGATTTTCTGTTAATAAATCGACGTAGATTCTTCCAGTTAAAATATCTGGAAGAATAACTGGACCAAGTATTTCAGTGCCCATTATTCCAGCCCATACATTAATCTTCCAACGAGTTTGAAAATTTCGAAATCGCGTGACTCTGGGATTTTCTTCGCTCCAAAAGTGCATATTATGCACATTAAAAATTCCTTCTTGTGTGAATAGCGATTCATCGCTGAATATCACACGAGAGGAATATCTGGGATCTCGATCGACGTTTCGCAGAAAATTTTCGCAAAACGTTCGTCTTGCAGGGTAATCTGCTGGTCGTAAATGCTGCACGCGTGTATAATGAAACGCGTGCAACTTTTCTTCTTTTAATATTCTTTGTACGATTGTATAGGATAAATCGTGTTCTCGAGCAACTACCCGAATACTTGTTTCGGGATTATCCTCAAAAGTACGTATAACTCTCTCCGTGTTCCGTACATTTCTAACATCGCGATTTCTCCCAGCGTCGTGTTTGTTCGGCAGGACACTGCCAGTATCATACAGTCTTTGAGCTGCTCTAAGTATGACGCGACCCGATGGATGTCTTCGGTTTGGATATAATTCGGCGTATCTTCTTGCAGCAGGGTTTTGCTGCCCGTGACACTCGCCAAGTGCCATCAGCATGTCATAATATTCTTGACTTGTGTACGCTGCCATATCTTCTTCGCGCTTATTGATAATCGCTGATAATCGCAGGCTTATTGATTGCATCATCGATCGTGCGTCTAATTTATACGATCTTCGCTGAGGATCTATGCCCCTCCTCGCCTCCCGCGACCAATCGCGAATGTAGCGGACGCTAATTAGTGATTGGTCGCGGGAGGCGAGGAGGGGCATAGACCCCCAGCGAAGATCGTATAAATTAGACGCACGATCGATGATGCAATCAATAAGCCTGCGATTATCAAGACGAACGTTTTGCGAAAATTTTCTGCGAAACGTCGATCGAGATCCCAGATATTCCTCTCGTGTGATATTCAGCGATGAATCGCTATTCACACAAGAAGGAATTTTTAATGTGCATAATATGCACTTTTGGAGCGAAGAAAATCCCAGAGTCACGCGATTTCGAAATTTTCAAACTCGTTGGAAGATTAATGTATGGGCTGGAATAATGGGCACTGAAATACTTGGTCCAGTTATTCTTCCAGATATTTTAACTGGAAGAATCTACGTCGATTTATTAACAGAAAATCTACCACATTTCTTAGAAGATGTGCCATTATTTGAAAGAAACGATATTATCTTCCAACAAGACGGTGCTGGGCCACACAACGCCAGGATCGTTACGAATTACTTAAACGAGAATTTTCCCGGACGCTGGATGGGTCGGTACGGCCCGATACGTTGGCCCGCAAGATCTCCGGATCTCAATCCTCTAGATTTTTTCTTATGGGGATACTGCAAGGAAGTAATTTATAAAACGCTTCCCGAAGATATTGAAGATCTGGAGACAAGATTACGATTCGCTATTTGGAATATTGACGAAGAAATAATGGAAAACGTCGAAAGAAACTTATTAAAACGCATGAGAGCTTGCATTAGGATGGATGGCGGGCATTTTGAGCATCTGCTTTAAAATTTTTTTTAGTCAATCCGCTCTTTTCAGAGCGACCAATACATTTTCACGTTGGAACATTTCATTGTGAGCAGAATAAAAATAAATTTTTCCAAATGTAATTTTAATTACATTATTCTTGCGATTGACTTAAATCTTCGCATCGTGAATGCAATAATTTCGAAAACGTAATAACGTATAACACATGCTTTTTAAAATAATAATTATTTATTATAATTTGAAATTATTAATAGTTATTATTTATAATAAATAATTAATTTTTTAAGTATGTCATTATACGTTTCATGTTTCCTACCGCATTCGCAATGCGAAGGTTTTACCCGATCGTTCGTCTTATCTCGCGTCAATCACGCGCCACGCGCAAGTCGTTTGTTAGATGTCGCGTGTCGCGTTTCTGGCAACATAACTCTTGTGGTCGCGCAGTCTCCGCGGTCCGTCGCTTCGCGTCGAGTCATGTGCTGTTTGCATTCGCGTTTCTTTGAAAGTAATTTTTGGTATCGATAAATCAATAGTGAGTGAATAAACAGTAAACTCGTTATCGCGTAATCTGTATTGTGTCAATCGAGTGTGAGACTAATAATCGAAAAAATTTCAATGTGTCGCGCATCTCTAGCAATCATAACCGTGCAGCAGATACAACAATACATAGCATGAAGATTCGCTACGCTGCTACAAGGTGAATGAGCAAGTGAGTAAGCAGGTGAGTGAGTGAGTGAGTGACCGAGAGAGTGTGAGTGAGAGACTGAATGAGAGAGTGTATGAGTGTTGCGTAAAAGAGAGAAAGAGAGCGAGAAAAAAAGTGCGTGCGTGTGTATGAATGTCTGTCCCTCCTACCCTCCCTCTCTCCCTCTTTCTCTCTCTTTCTCTCTCTCTCTTACGCACACACTCCGCCATACACACATCGCGTGTAGCAATCAGCTGATTGCAACGTCGGACGGCCGGCGATCCGGAACAACTTTTCATTATTAAAATAACGTTATTTTAAGCAACACGTATTTCTGACGTAATTCTAAGACATTTTCTTCTTTACCAAAATTTTATTTAAAGCATAATTTTATGTTATAAGATAAAATAGTTAGCGACTCATGCGGTGATAATCACCCGTCGGGCGCTCAGCTGCGCCCGCGCTCGCGGCACGCCGCGCCGCTCCTGCCTGCCTTCTGTACCCGACGCGTGATTTACTAACTATTTTTGCTCATAATTCAAAAACTACGCTTCAAATCAAATTTTGGTAAAGGAAAAATTGTCTTAGAATGGTGTCAGGAATATGTCATTTTATAGACGGATCGTTTTTCAGGATCGCCCTGTATATAAATTTTCTCCGTGATTTGTAAAGAAATTATGACAAGCCGACTGAGAAGAGGTATGACTACTGGCGGGACTAAATGTAGACAAGTTTGTTGATGTATAAATCTCACCACTGACAGATGGCGAGACTACTTGAGTATCTCTAGATTTTCCTTCATCTGTGACAAAATTTTTAGATGGAGTAAATAAGCTTGACAATTCATCTTGTTCTACAGTCCTTGTGGAGATGGAAGAGAAAGATTTCTTTTCCGAATTATGTTTTTCCCCTTTAAATTTCTGTTTCTTGTTTTTTTGCTTTATTTTCTTAAATATTTCTCTTTTCTTTTCGTCATCCTTCTGCGAAGTTATTTTTTTAAGAAAATTTGCACGGTCTTTGTTGGAATCTTTGACAGAAGGCAAAAAAGTAGGCTGCTTAGATAGTTGAGGTATATGCTGTCTTGTAATCTTATCAGGTGACACCTGAGGTTTTTCTGGCAATGGAACAGGAGGAGGAGCTTTTATTGCAGTTTTAGATTTATTGGAAGTTTTTTTCAGAGTATTACAGTAATCTGATTTCTTAATCGTTATTTTTCTTTTGATGTTGAAGTTTAAGTCAATTTCTGGCTCAAACTCCTTATCTGATGACTCAGAGTCCAAATGAGCTGGTTTTTTTTTTTCTGAAACCTTTTCCCAATTGATTATCTGTTTCATAATTCGAATCAGCTATATACATTTTGCAAGCATTTGCAGCATCAGTATAAGTAGCTGTAAAAGAAAAAATGAATGAGACAATGAAAATATACTTATTTAGCAGACTATCAGCAAAGAATATTAAACTAATAAAAGATTTTTTGTTTCGTTTAAACATTACAAAATAATCATAAAATATATATTTAATATTTTACTTATTAAGTATATTGTAAAACATTACAATAATTTTTTATTTTTTATATAAATATTCAATTTGTAATTTAAAAGTAATTAATTTAAAATTCTTTCTTTAACTTTACGTAAAATAATTTTATCAAAAGATAGAAATCTTTGTTTTTCAGAATTTGAGTTTTCAGCAATATTGATACATTTGTCACACATAACATTAATTAATATGTAAATTAAAAATCTTCTTTTTTTAATTTTCATATTAATTAATGTTATGTGTGAAATAATAATAAAAATATAATTAATAAAAAATATTAATGTGCGATAGTAACCACTGACAATAGTATTTACCATAAAATCTTTTAATTTTGATAAATTTTTCTGACCAATCTGATTTCAATATTGCTTCCTTTTTTACAAGGATAGACGGATTTAATGGTGGCCATTTAATTTTTGCTATCATTTTATCATCAATTTCTGTAATTATCCATTTAGCAAGCCCTATATCATAAAATATATCTTCTTCGTCCTTTGGTTCGGTACCATCATCATTCAAATACTTGAATACAATAAACTGCAAAACAACAAAAGAAGCATTAAATAAATATTACAATATAACTAAAAAACAATTTTATAAAATTCTCAGGCAATATATCAAAAAGTTACATCAATAAATAATACTAATTATATAATTGGTTTTTTGATCAAATACAGATTTAAATATATATTTTGAGCAACATGTGTTAAAAAAGTATTATTTAGGATAAAATTTATGATAAAAATTTTCTTCCACCAACATACATACAACATACACAAACACATACATACATGAAGAATTTTCTCTTTGTACAGAAATGTTTTTAAAAAATCCAACTAATGAAACCAACTAATGAAGAAAAGACAAAAATTTTCATACAAACATTAGATATTAATTCAAAGTTTGATTTATAAAAGTGACAAAATGAAATATGTTTAAAAATCTTAATTACTTACGGATAAAACAGTAAGCCTGTAAAAAATTATCTGAATAAGGGCATGCTATGTAAGAGAGGAACACATATATAAGCATCACCATCAGGCATGAGCCAACATTTACATGCAATTTCGGTTAGAAGAAAAATTTGTCTTTCCTCATTCTGATGTGCAACTTTGAGAATTCCAAGATTAGAAGAAGGCAAAGGATATTCATATGCATCCTCAGCAACAGAAAAGGAAAAACCAATAAAGTATACTTTATCTTGTACATGCACAATATTTAGAAGAACTGCAATAGTATTATTATAAGTTTTAATACAGGCATCTTTCTCATTGCATTTAAATATAACATCATTGACACAGATTCTCCTGAACTGAGTCCCATCCACAACCTCATTTACGACATGTTTTTTTCGTTTCCAAGAAAGTACAACTACATTTTCTCCATTTTCTAATATAACATCAATTTGTCCCTTTTCCAAATCACGAAAAGCTACTTGTTTCAAGGGTTTGTAACCAGACTTCAATGATGCTTTGATAGATTGTAATTTATTTTCAAACTGAAATGCACTAAAGCCATCCAACTTTCCATGAGCCTCGCATTCATTAGCAAGATGAGACAAGGAGTGAATATTATAAACAACAAATTTTTGTCCATAGATAGCAGCGGAATGGGAAATAAATGTTCTTAGTAGTGTATTGGCATAGTTACAATACATTTGCACCAAAAGCGGGCTATTCAAAATATAAATTGCACAGTGCAAAAGTAAAAAATGTTTATACACTTCATCTGCTACAGAGTCTCTGAAAACTAACATACCATCATACAGCAATATCCGTCTAAATTGCCTTGTAAAAAGAAAGATCAGCTAAGATCCTTGGCGGTCTGTTGAAGTCTCGAGGGCAGGAACCTTTCAGCCTCAGCAACTTCTGAGAAATTTTCTATTGTATTGTGATGTAACTTCCAAGGTCCATTCCATTTTTTCCAAGCAAGAATTAATCGTTTAAAAACACCAAAGTACACCAAATGAAGACTATCCAAACGAAACTGGGAAACTAAACCAGCTCCAATCACTTCCAACCGTGAACGGCCAGTATGATGATAAGGTTGCTCTTGATCAAGGAAGGACTGATCTGTTCTGAGAATTCCATCCAGTTCCATATAAGTCATTCTATTATCAATGTATTCCCCAACTACTTCACATTTCTCACAAGCACAGTAGCCACCATGTTCGATGCAACATTTCACCTTGGATCGAGCAGGCGCATCCAAGATATAATGTCTAATTGACAATCTGTAGCTCACACCATTTCGTACATATCCATTTCTACGTAAGTCAGCCATCTCTCTCACAAAATCATTGAGCAAGTCATTCATATCAGGATCTTGGTTTCCTTTAAAAATACCTATGATAAAAGGCTCATTTTTTGATGTTACAAGTTTTCCAAGAATGGGCCAAAATCTTTCTGAATTACTTTTAAATAAGGGAAGGCCATCAATATTAATATCAATCAAAATTTCATAAAAATTTTGTAGATATTCGTCTAAATTCATTAGATCTAAGTTTGAAGCTATCCCTTTATACCATAACTCTCCTCCATTAATTTCTTTTATATTAATTTGATTTGGAGTCTGCAAGAGTGTCTTATAACTAAGTGGTACAATAGGGAACACATGATGAAACTTTGCAAGTAAAGAATCAAGCTTCCGCATTGACATGGTGCCTCCTTCTTGAACCCATTCACGCAAAATTCTAATAACATATTGGCCTCTTTCATTTTCATTAGCAAATTGTAAATGCTCCTCTTCATCAATGTCACTGTTATTTTTACTAGAATTTGAATCATGAGATCTTGGATCAGATCTTGAATCTTCACTATCAACACTATTGTTGTCAGTTATGTTTATTATGCTTTCAACTTCAGTACTCAAATCTCCATCACTATGTGCAATATTAATATTTTCATTTCTTTCATTACTAAAATCTGTTTCATTTTCTGAAATATTAATATTTTCTTTTTCATTCACTTCTAAATTCATTTTATTATTATCGCCATTCTGACCACAACTGCTGTCATCTGAATCGCTTTCAATATATCGCTTGTTTACAACAGATGCTAAATTTTCTAAACGAGTTCGTTTTGCAATTAACATTTCCACTCTGCGATTCACGGTCCGTTTTAGCGATTGAATGTTTATCTTGATATATAATATAAAATAAAATGTGAATTAATATTAAATTATGTTATATATTTATTTACTTTTAATATTAATGTTAACAATAATAGAAAAAAGTTTATAAACTGATTAGCAATGATACAAAAGTGGCTTATAAATTAAACAAATTGTTATATATTTATTTACTTTTAATATTAATATTAAAAATAAATAAATATATAACATAATTTGTTTAATTTATAAGCCACTTTTGTATCATTGCTAATCAGTTTATACACTTTTTTCTGTTATTGTTATCAATCCAAAATAGAATCAGAATGGCAAAACTGTAAACATTATATATGCTATTGTACATACATAATTGTATACCCTATTAATTTGCAATTAAATTATAAGTCTTACTATAAATACAATTACTATTTAAATATTAGAAACAAAAATTAGCGAAAAGTAGTAAAAATATAGAAAAATATACAAACAAAATATACAGAAAAATATACAAAAGACAAATTATATAAATATTATTGACTACCGATTTAGCAGAAATTTAACCGGACTAATGTAGGCCTTTCTAATTTTAATGAATTATTATTTTCATGTGTAATTTATTATCATACGAATTTCATGTTTTCCTATCGGGATAAGAAAGTTACAATTAGGCTGGTATTCATAGTTCGATCTTATATTTAAGATAATCTTAAGTTCATCTTCAAATAATCCGTAGCTAATAAAATGATATAATACAATATTTAAGACGAAACATAAAGAATTTAAGACAATCTTAAATATAAGATTGGAGTATGAATACCGGCTTTATTAGAGCCACTTTGAACAAACATCGATCAATTTAATCAGAGGTCCAATATTCAAAAGGAGAAATTGTTTTATGTAACTGTCCTATTGGATATCGGATGTCTGATTAAATTAACCGAACTTGGTTAAAGTGGGCCTTAAAATACATTAAAACATACAACACAACAAAAATATTTCATACAAAACAAATCACTCACAGGCCTCTCATCATCTCCCATGATGCTGAGCCTATAGATCGTCCTATCAGTGTCAGTAGTATGTGCATATGAAGAGTACAGACCTATAATTATCTGCATCAGCAGATAATTTAGGTTGCAACAAATCTCCTTTGTAGCGACCTGTATGTGTGTGAAGTTGGCATCTCCAGTCTCAGCATTTCACAAATAAACGTCAGATTTTGTTGCATCCAGCATAGTTCTACAGTTCCTGATAGGTTTTAACAATAGTTCCGTCGAATTAATTATAAATATTTAATTTTTAAAAAATGAGATGCCAACTTCCGAAAACATCCAACAGCATCTCATCATATTTCAAATATCTGATCACAAAGCAGTAATATTCCGCAGAGTTCTATTGCCTACGCACATTCTGTCAATAGGTCTGACGATTAAACTTCGTAGAAAATAATTTGTCATCACAAAACATATTTACGCGTATAGGGGTGAGATACTAGTCGTAAATCACAAGTTCTGGCGATTTTAATTGTTTTTTCTAGTAAATTGATACTTCCTCTTTACGGTAGAAAAGAGTTCTCGATGATACAGTTAATAATTAATTTTTTAAACAATTTAGAATCAACGAGAGGCCTATACATAAGATGCTAGTCCTAAATCGGCAGTTCTAGCGATTTCTAATGGTTCTTCTAATGCCCTGCGAATAAATATGAGAGGCTGGCTATAAATCGGCAATTTTTTAAAACTAGTTTTGCCTTTAAACTAGTTCTGCCTGATAATACTAGACTGTATCACACAAATATGGGAAAAGTCTATACCACACAAATCGTGAAATTTTTCGTCTTATTTCTGTCATTTTCTTATGAATGTTTCATGTAAAATGTGAAACCAATTGTTCGTGATATGCTGTAGAAGATGTAAATTCTAGTTCTACAAGTGCTCCAATCGATTTTCGTACTTGTATTTCAAAATTTCCTATTGATTGCATATTAGTATTTTATTTGTCGGATTGATTTTTCTTACTCTTTGCATTACCCGGAACCAACGACGGGGACGTGGTAAGATTTGGCTCCATTTTTTCTTTTTTTTGTTTTTTTTTATTAAAAAAATTTTTTTTATTTTTTTTATAATTTTTGATATATATATATATATATTTTTTGTTTTTCCTTTTTAGTATTCTTATCCTATGCTTAAATATTTTATAAATTTTTTCTTTGGTTATTTTATAGAAGTTTGCTCTGAAGAAATTCACGTAATAAAACTAAATATAGTTAACGTAATAAAACAAAATACATTTGCGTAATAAAACAAAAATTATAATAATTGTACCATTAGCAATAATAATTTCAGTAAAAATGATAATAATAATAATTATTTCATAATAGTTTCACATTCAATCTCAGATTTTAGATGCAAGAAACCTGCTATCTGTGTGTCATCACACAATCCCTTACCGTTTTTCGCCTGAAAATACATAAAAAATTAAATGTGGTTGGATTGTTTTGTTAGGATTTACGCTCTCACAAGTTAGTCCAACATCATTGTACTCATGCCAGTACAGACCAGATTTAGCATAACCGATATAGTGCCCTGGCTTCCAACCTACAACTCCGGCTAATACGTATATGCGGTCGTTAACAATGACGGTTTGGGTTATTGATCCAAGAGTGTGATAAAGAATTTTGTTTGGGATCTTGTATCTATCATCTGTTAAAACTGTTGTGTCAATAGTTACGTGTGATCCGTATTCGTTTTTGTTCTCAATCAGTGTAGAACATTCTCGGCATATACGTTTAGTTTTATGTCCATCGTCTATTGCCTGTTGCATCATACCAAAGCCTTGGGACAGTATAAGGTCTACGTTGATACTGAGGGTAACGTTTTGCCTATCGAAGGTGTAGCCGCATTGACAGGAAACTTTTGTTTTATAGCTTGACAGGTCACTGAGAAGGTATTGTGCTAAGTGGACTACATTGTAATAAGTATCTAACCGTTTGATTGTTCTTGTGAATAATTCCACTTTAAATAATCCTATGTCGGAAAGTATTTATGCTCTTTTTCGGTAATTATCCGCCATTAATTTCAGTTTGTCTGTCAGTATTTTCATAGCCAATCGTACAGTTTTGTTCGCTGATTTATCAATTATTTCGCAATAGACTTGATTTGATGCTATCGCGCTCATGATAACTCGAAATAATGAATCAAATGCACAAGTATTTCGTACGTTGAGCCTAAGCTTTCCGAGAATTACGGGATCACAAAACAAGCCATTTTTAAATGCCGGCTGCTTTGATACCTTTGTGTCCTTGATAAATTCTCATTCCGGACATTTATCCAAATATGAAGGCTTTGCTCTTTTCTTTACCGGAGATTTATTTAATTCGGCAATACATTTTGATTCGGCTTTTCCACGCCAGTTCTCGCACGTATTCCATATAATGCAATCATTGGCTGTACTTGAATGTATATCAGTGCTGTGCATGTCTAAATCACTTATCGATCTTTTCCCAGCATCGTCGTCATTGGTAAAAGCAGAAACTTTACTGTCAAAATTGTCTGTCGACTGTGTATGTTCATATTGATTTACTGGTGACTTATCATTTTTTTTGCGATACATCGCTTTCTTTATAATATTTTCCGTTTTTCAAGTCTCTTTCTGACTCAATATTGGATGTTATTTTTAGCTCGTTGGTTGCAGGATCGATTTCGGATTCTAGAAAACTATGGATATCTGATTTAGATTCGTCTTCTTGAGTGATTATTCTCTTTAAGTCCGTCTCATTCTTTGATAGATCATATTCGTTTGAAGCCAATTTTATTTTACCATCAAGATAATCGAGATGTTGGAAAACGAATTTGTCAATACGCATTGGCAATTTAATGCTAAAAGCACGATATTTCAAATCGGCAAACTCGGATTCAACTGACGCAGACGTTGCGATTATCGAACTTTCTTGGAAGAAGGATCGCATAATGCCAGTCTATAGCGGAAGATACGGTAATAAACGTTTTTTCAAACAACGAGCGAATTCGGGATTGTAACATCCATTAATTATGTTTCCGGTATTCGATTTTCTACCTATATTCTCTGCATTAGAATATATTTTGTTCGTTCACATCTGCCAATCCGAATCAACAATATCGTCCTCCGCATCGCTATTCTCTTCGATATCATTATTAGATTTTTGGGCATTATCTTCGTTCTCTGTCAAAACTATTCCTTGAATCGTGTTATTGAGAGATCGAATGCATATATCAGCTGGGCGCTCCATCACTTGTGTTGCCAATCGATTCACTTAATGCCACAGCTAACATTGATTCTATAAAATCTTTTAATTTGTCGAAATCTTGCATTTGATACGCTTGGGAAATACAGCGTATGTAAAATCGTCGAGCTGCAATTATCTTTTTGTCGAAACATTTCCACCGGGACACCATTGCAATAAAATGAGTCACGTCGAGTCTTATATATGCCGTTGGTACTACTGATGAACCCTGTACAATTACATCGTAACATTTTTGCAAATAGTCACGCAAATCGTAACATCTGCCGAATACTTCTGCAACAGCATTTACTAAAGCTCGCCCAAAATCACACACAACTATAGATGGTCGTGGCACATTTTTTGTTAGAATAAAACGTAAAAAATGAGCAATTATGAACGATCTTTGATCCGCAGAAACCATTTGAAAAACTGGCACACTGCCTTCATTTGTTATCAGCATGCACTGATACAAAAACACGTGCGGGTCGCTCTTCGTTGTCCGTGTCGCTATACTTCCCGTTGCGTCAATTGCTAAGACAGCATTTCGATTTTTTTTACACCAAGAAGTATGTATTTGTTATTGCTCTGGTGACCAATATATGAAATAAAATTTTAATAAACTTATACTATGAATACAACCGGCATATTTCCCGTATTTCGACTAAAGCAGATTTAGAAAAGGATTTACAAACTCCAACCCGTGTAGCTTAAGTAACTGCTGTTCCTTCGCTTTGCGCAAGGTAGCAACATTCGGCACGATTGCGAGATTTTTTCCTCCAAATTTCTTTAAACGTCTTGTCTGTTCACGTTGGAAAGTAATTGCGTCTTTCCGTTGTTCAATCAATTAATTGGCGATTTTTTCGCAACGTTTGCCTCTCAATTGTCTTTTTTTTTCTACCGGTATGGATATGCGGCCGAATATTTTCTATACGACATAAAAATGTTACATCAACATCTTTCATCGGCGACTTTTGTAATAGGCCAGTTATTTTGGCCTTGCATTCTGTACAGTAACCAAAGAACTTTGCAAAGCATTTAACAGTAGCTGATGGTGTTACCAAATTATTCTTGAACGAGAATATACAGTCAATCGATTTATGTTGTTGACATATTCGCTCTGCAATGATATCAGCCCACCCTTCTTGAAATTTCCAATAAATTTTCTTCTTTGGACAAATTTCCAACCATTTTTGGGGCGAAAGAACCAATTTTATTTTTTTTGAAAAAACATTATCCGATAAGTTGCAAGTTCCAGTAAAGATAGGGATGTATGTGGGAGAAGGTCGGACGTGTCTTTACGCCCATTTGATCAACGAGCGACAGAATCCATCCGTGGCAACGGCATTGACGCATATCCTGTGGAGAGAGCATTCACACATTTTTCAGCCTAACGAATAATTGCTAGAAAACAATATTCGCAGACTAGAAAAATATGTGAGGCGCAAGTGGCTGGATCGGGAATCGAACCCGAGTCTTTCGCTTTCCGGGCAACTGCTCTAGACCACTGAGCTATCCAGACCTCACACCTAATGCTGCTTTTTAACACAGTGATATGCGACTCCAGAGCGATGTTGGTATCTTGCTCGATGGATGCAATGCCGATTGCCATGGAGGATCCTTGAAAAGGTCGCTCGCTGACCAAATAAGTGCCGGTGGAGGTATTCGCGTACATGCTGGCTTCCGACTGGCCTTCCGTATAAAACGGCACCGACGAGCACAACGCCGTAGAGTGACCACATCCCCCAAGATCCCTCTAGTATATACTAAAATCCCCACTGTACCAAATAGCAGTGGCGGATGGACCCTAAGATAGGGCCGGGGCAGGCCTCCAGTAAAGATAGGGATGTATGTGGGAATCAACATTAGAAACTGGAATCAACATTAGAAACATCATCGATAACACTATTGCTTATATCGAGACTTTTTTTCCCTCTGGTTTGATATTATGTGTCGTTGCAATTAAAGTTTTGAACCCATTGCGATCTTCATTTATAATCGTATATATGTGATGTGGTTCAATATGTGAACCGCGTACTGCCATACGCGGTTCACATATTGAACCACATCACATATATACGATTATAAATGAAGATCGCAATGGGTTCAAAACTTTAATTAGCAATCAACCGATAAACAGGATTTGACGGAGGCAAAATTCTGCCATTAACATTTAGAGTTCGGCATTCATCCTGTAGTAAAATTTTTTTTAATATAAGCTTATTGTAAGGCATTTTGTCAGCTCACAGATAGATTAGATATAAAATATATATTAGAACTGAAAAGTATATTAGAACTGATTTTTTTTTCAATTTAATTCAATTATTTGAATTAATCAATTATATGAATCGAAGACATGAAAAGAAACAGCTACAAAGAAGAACTTTTTATGTGAAAAAGTTTTATTAATATTGTATGAAACAATCTCAGAGAAGAACAATCAGTCAAGCTGCGTAGATTTAGCATATAGACTACGTCAAAAGTAATCGTGACTACGAGACTCATGGCATGAGTTCCGTCCGTAGGTCGACGCAGAAGGTGGGAATCGCATCGACGCAGAGAGAGAATTGCGCCGCCGCGCCGCGCCGTGAGTGTCGCAGTGGAGGGGCGTGCAAGCATACGATACATCCGATTACTTCTGTCACTTTCTAATATGGTAGGTACGCCGAATCGCAATGCGGACTCACTCATACAACAGTATTATTAACATAAATTACCCAAATTTAAATGTAATATTTCAATTTCGAAATTAGAGCGTAAACAGACATTATTCAAACATTCACATTTTCTAAAAATTAAACCCTTTCACCGATTATAAGCAAATTCAAGACTAACCGTCCTTTATTGACACTCCACTCATATAAAAAAATTTAACCTGATAACTTAAAATTTGCGAAAGTTAGAGCGTGCACAAACATTTTTCAAAAAATAAAAAATATAAAAAAACTAACTAAAAAAATTAAATATTAACTTTATCATCTAGAACTCTTTTCTATCGTGAAGAAGTGTCAATTTAGAAAAAAACTATTTAAGATCGCCAGAACTATCAATTTCTGACCAGCACCTTATACGTACATGTAGACTGAGCATCTCGTTGGTTCTAAATTGTTTAAAAAATTAATTATTAACTGTATCATCGAAAACTCTTTTCTACCGTGAAGAGGAAGTATCAATTTACTAGAAAAAACAATTAAAATCGCCAGAACTTGTGATTTACGACCAGCATCTCACCCCTATACGCGTAAATATGTTTTGTGATAACAAATTATTTTCTACGAAGTTTAATCGTCAGAACTATTGACAGAATGTGCGTAGGCGATAGAACTCTGCGGAATATTACTGCTTTGTGATCAGATATTTGAAATATGATGAGATGCTGTTGGATGTTTTCGGAAGTTGGCATCTCATTTTTTAAAAGTTAAATATTTATAATTAATTCGACGAAACTATTATTAAAACCTATCAGGAACTATAGAACTATGCTGGATGCAACAAAATATGACGTTTATTTGTGAGATGTTGAGACTTGAGATGCCAACTTCACACACATCGATCGTGTAACATAAAGAAAATTTGACATGAAAGTATTACAATCATTCAATTATATTAATATTAATCATACTGTATTTGTATAACTCATTTTATTTCATATATATATATATATATATATATATATATATATATATAATTTAACTCATTTTATTTCATATATTAATAATTTATTTTTATGTGAAATCTTCTTAATGTTGCAGCGTTGCCACAAATGGAAATTTGCCATAACCTTCATTATCTGCTGACGTAGATATTAAATAAAGTGAGTTCAAATGAATAATATAATTAAATGATTTTAACACTTACTCTATGCTTTTTGTTGGAGAATCTTGTGTGGAATTCGCGTGTCGACCAAAACGAGCACGTGGTTGAGAATTAATAAATGTACACCGATTTTACTGAGGAATATTGTATATAATTGACTATTGTTCAATACAAGAGACTGCCACGAGTATCGAGTTGATAATTTACAAAACTGTCTTTCTACATAGGCAATAAGAATCAGAGTCGCACAAAATTTATTACAAGAGAGCACTATTCGCCACGAGGCTCGAGACGGAAGTGAAGAGCATTTCGCGCGTACCATCCGGGTGCTCTTTCTCCCAAATTCGCAATTCATTCTTACGTCATATCAGTCTACATGCGCGCCGATCTTAAAATTATTTTCCAACATCCTCTTCTAATTTTAATATCTCGCTTAACTTATGCAACTCAAAAAACAAATAAAACAGATATCCAATCACAAAAAAAATATTCACAAAAAACTCAAACTTAAAACTATCTGGAGATCTTCTTTAATACTAATTAACTTATCATTACTATTACATTTTATATTATTACTATTACTACTGTATTTGGACTTTCACTAACCAAAAAAAATTTTAATTTACTAAAGCATTTCTGCATAAATCAAATTTCGTTTTATTCAATGGTTTTGTAAATAAATCTGCCAGCTGTTTATCGGTTGGACAATATTCTATTTTAATAACCTTTTCTTTTACCTTTTCATGTATAAAACGATATTTGACATCAATATGTTTTGATCTCCGATTTATTACGCCATCTTTTATTAACTTGATTGCGCTTTGATTGTCTATATTCAACTTAGCTGTTACTGTTTTCCCAAGAAGTTCTTCCAGCAACGATTTTATGTAGAGAATCTCCTTGCAGCAGTCCGCAGCTGCTATATACTCTGCGTCAGTACTTGAAGTCGCCACGATTGGTTATTTCCTGGAACACCAGCTGATCGGTCCGCCGGAGTAGAATATTATGTACCCTGTAGTGCTTTTTCTCGTTTCTGGATCTCCAGCATAATCAGCATCGCAGTAGGCCTCTATTTCCATTTCTTCATGTGTATCGTCATAGTTTATACCCAGATTTAAGGTTCCATTCAAGTACCTGAGAATTCGTTTAATATCTGTTATTCTTTTATCTGTTGGATTATTTACATACCTGCTAACAAATCCCACAGCTTGTCCAAGATCGAGACGTGTTTTGGTAGTCAGATACAACAAACTTTCAATTGTTTCTCTGTACGGATAATTCATCTTTGATTTTGTTTCGACTTCCTCTTCCATTTTGCACAACGGTGTACTGACTGGTTTGGATTTATCCATTCTGAACTTGCTTAGAATGTTTCTGGAATAAGAATTTTGTGTTAGTTTTAATTTATTTGGTGACCGTTTAATTTTGATCCCCAGGAATAATCTTGGTTGTTTATCAATTGTCATTTCATAAAGATTGCTGAGATCTTTCAGCAGCTTTTCTATTTCTTCTTCATCGTGTCCAAGTAATATTGCATCGTCCACATATATTCCCAGAATTAGTGTTCCTTTTTTATTTTTGAAGATGCATTGTTCGTTTTTCAATGGTTGGAGACCTCTTTCTTTGAGCGTGTTCGTAAACGTTTCATTCCATTTCATTGAAGCTTGTTTAAGTCCATATAACGCTTTCTTCAATTTGCAGATTTTGCCTCCGTAGTTATATCCTTGAGGTGGTTGCATATATATATCTTCTTTTAAATTTCCGTACAAAAAAGCTGTCTTTATATCAAATGTTATTATGTGAAAGTTCTTTTTAGCTGCCATCGCAAATAATATTCTCAGAGAACAACTGTTGACTACTGGACTAAAAACATCTTCGAAATCCACTCCAAAATTCTGTTCGCAGCCTCTAATGACTAATCTAGCTTTATTCTGTCCATTATCTTTAGTTTTAAAAATCCATTTGCTGCTGAGAATTTTTTTGTTTCCTGCTTCTGCTCTATTTACAACTATCCAAGTGTTATTTCTTTTCAACGATTCCTTTTCTTGTTGTATTGCTTGTTTCCATTTTTCTTTGTCTGGTCCTGTGGTAGCTTGTTGATATGTCATTAACATGAAATAATCACCGTATCTTTTTGGTGCTTTTCTCTCTCTTTCTGATCTTCTGGGATGCTGTTGTGTTTCATTTTCGTTTTGTTGAATTTGTGTCTGTTCTTCCGCATCTTCATAGTCTGTATTTTTTTCTGTGTCTGTGTTTTCTTCTGTGTCAGTATTTTCTTCTATGTCTGTATTTTCTTCTCTTCTTCTTTCCTTTTCTTCGTTTCTTTCTTCCTCTTGGTCCTCTTCATTTCTCTTTTCTTCTTCTTCTTCAATTAGTATTTTCTTGTGTTTTATTTAATTTTTACTCAGTTCCCTTTCGTTCCTTAAAGTTTTTTCGAATCTTACGTCTCTTGATATAATTATCTTGCGTTTTTCAATGTCCCACAGTCTATATCCTTGTGGAGCGTAGCCTACAAACTTGTATTTTTTGCTTCGATCATCAAGTTTCTTCAACGGACCCAAAATTTTCGCGTATGCATCACAGCCAAACAGTTGTAAATTTTTCAAATTTGATTTTTCTTCCGTCCAATTTTCATAGGGGGTTTTTGTCAATATTTTAGTTGGGCTCCTATTCAGTAGATAAGTCGCTGTAAAAATTGCCTCTCCCCACATTTCTTTCTTCATTTTTGAAACTCCGTCAACAGTGCCCGGGCTTTTTCCATTAATGTTCGATTTAGTCGCTCAGCTGTTCCATTCATCTGTGGTGAATATGGTACTGTGTAATTCATTTCGATTCCTTTTTTCTTGGCCCACATGATTAGATCGTTATTGACGTATTCTCGTCCATTATCACTTCTAATTTGTGATATTCTAGAATTCCATTTTGTTTCCACCCGTTCTGCATACTCCTTCGTGGTTTCCGTTACTTCATATTTATTCTTCAAGAGATATACCATCGTAAAATGAGTATAGTCGTCGATGAATGTAAGCATGTATTTCTTGTTGTCCCACGTAGATGGATCAGTTGGTCCACATAAATCTGTATGAATCAATTCCAATGGCCGCTTTGCTCTGATTCTTTCTTTATTAAATAGTAACCTTGTTTTGCTTTCATGCATGTTTCACACAAATCTTCCGTCTTCTTCAAATCCTTTTCCGTGATGTTCATTCCTTTCGAGATATTAAGTAGTTTCTTCATATTTTCTGAGCTTAAATGTCCTAATTTTTTATGCCATTTTTCTATCAAGTCTTTCCTTTCTGTTACAAGTGAATAATTCTTTGCATCTCGTTGTAGGGTGATTTCGTACAATCCATTTTCTTTTATATCGCCTTGAAGTATCTTCTCATTCTTATATGTTACTATTACATTATCTTTTTTAAATGTTACTTCACCATCATTTTCTGTAATTGCTTTTACCGACAATAAATTGGCACTCAGATCTGGAACGTACATGACCTCCTTCAATGTACATTTTTCAAAAGACATCGAGCTAACTTTTTTTGCTGTCATCGTTTCGCCTGTCTTAGCTACTGCTATTCTTGAATTTATCCGTTTCACGTTGTTCAAGTGTGACTTTGTGTTTACCATATGAGCCGTTGTTCCAGAGTCCACGACCCATTCTGTTTTCCTCGGCGTCTGTGTCAGAAAGGACACTTTCTCTGCGTTGTTCCTCTGTTGCTTCGATTCTCGATCTCGAAAATAGCAGTCCTTCTCTTCGTGATTTGTCTTCTTACATATTTTACAGAATAAATTTTTCTCTTTAGATCCTCCTGTTTTCGGACAATTTTTCGCAAAATGACCCGGCTTATTACAGCTGAAACAGCGTTTTTCTTTATTATTCGACTCACGGCGCTCTTTTTTACATGATCTGGCAAAATGTCCTTTTTCATTACATCTGTTACATTTTTTTTCTATGGTTTTAAACGCGACTAGATTCCCTTTCTCTTCCTGATCGAAGTTAAATTTTCAATTGTTTTTTCAGCCTCAGACGTCGATTCCCACGCGGTGACAAACGACTTATAGTTTTCAGGGAGCGTTACCAAGAGTTTTGAAATCAGCATTTGATTTGATATTTCTATTCCTAAAGCTCTAATTCTGTAAACTAGGTTTTGTAATTTACTGACATGCGTGCTCACGTCTTCCGTTTTAACCATCGTACAATTAGAGAATTCTTGCATTAATTCTTGCACGTATCTTTGTTGCTCATTATCGCGTTGATAGACGTTGCTTAATTTCGTCCACATCTCGCGAGCAGTATTACAATTTACATGCATTAACGGTTTTTTATCCAGCGACAGAACTATAATCTTTTGAACATTCGCGTCTTTCTTTTTCCATTGTTCGGTATCTTGCGGTGGATCTTCTACTATATTGAACAAATCATGCGCTCTTAATAATATTGTAACTTGGAATTTCCATACCTGGAAGTTTTCAGGCCCACTCAATTTCTTTATATGCGCCACATCATCTTGCGGTACCTTCGCCATTGTTCTTCTCACTTCCTTTCTGTTACCGGAGTCCTTTCTGTTTTCACTTTCGTCTTTTACTTTTACTTTTGTCCTTGTTCTTTATATTTTAACACTCACGCACTCGGTTATACGGAACTGGGCCCATAACCTGTTGGAGAATCTTGTGTGGAATTCGCGTGTCGACCAAAACGAGCACGTGGTTGAGAATTAATAAATGTACACCGATTTTACTGAGGAATATTGTATATAATTGACTATTGTTCAATACAAGAGACTGCCACGAGTATCGAGTTGATAATTTACAAAACTGTCTTTCTACACAGGCAATAAGAATCAGAGTCGCACAAAATTTATTACAAGAGAGCACTATTCACCACGAGGCTCGAGACGGAAGTGAAGAGCATTTCGCGCGTACCATCCGGGTGCTCTTTCTCCCAAATTCGCAATTCATTCTTACGTCATATCAGTCTACATGCATGCCGATCTTAAAATTATTTTCCAACACTTTCCTATATAATGTCCTATCAGTATTAGCATATAATTATATCTGCTGTAGATGCAATCACAATATGCGGCTTTTATGGCAATGCTGCAACATAAAAAGAATTTCATATAAAAAACATATATATACAGGGTGACCCATTTTAACTTAGGCAGCCAAATAACTCGAAAAATAAGCAAGATAGAGAAAAATGTTTTAGACAAAAGTTGTATGGTTTCGAGGGGGCCATAAGATGGTATCATTGGTTTGACCTTGAAGAGTCATTTGAAGGTCACGTGAAGGTCACTTCAATTTTTTTAAATGGAACATCCTATATATTTTTGTACATTCTTGTAGCTCATCTCGAGAGCTTTCCAAAACACTATAATTAAGTACATTTTCGTTAAGTACTTTTTGAGTTATGAGGCTTGAAATAATTTCTTAATTTTACATAAACCGTAAAATATCTTGTAAAATATTCATTTTTCGATTACCTTACCTTAATAGTTTTATGTACAAAATAATGAGAGGAATCAATTGGTGTAAAGAAAACACATAGTTGTTTCGAAGAAAAAATATGTAATTTGCAATTAACAATTCCATATTTTTTCTTAAAAACAACTATGTGTTTTCTTTACACCAATTGATTCCTCTCATTATTTTGTACATAAAAGTATTAAGGTAAGATAATCGAAAAATGAATATTTTACAAGATATTTTACGGTTTATGTAAAATTAAGAAATTATTTCAAGCATCATAACTCAAAAAGTACTTAACGGAAAGGTACTTAATTATAGTGTTTTGGAAAGCTCTCGAAATAAGCTACAAGAATGTACAAAAATATATAGGGTATTCCATTTAAAAAAATTGAAATGACCTTCACGTGACCTTCAAATGACTCTTCAAGGTCAAACCAATGATACCATCTTATGGCCCCCTCGAAACCATACAACTTTTGTCTAAAACATTTTTCTCTATCTTGCTTATTTTTCGAGTTATTTGGCTGCCTAAGTTAAAATGGGTCACCCTGTATATATATATATATATATATATATATATATATATATATATATATATATATATATATACAGGTATATATATATATATATATATATATATACCTGTATATATATATATATATATATATATATATATATATATATATACAGGGTGTCCTAGACCACACGTACACCCCTATTCTTTCAAAAACTAAGCATTTTAGAGAAAAACGTTTTGAACAAAAATGTATGGTTTTGAGGGGAACATAGGATGGTGTCATTGGTTTGACCTTGGATGGCATCGTTAAGGTGAGGTCAAGAACATCTTTAATTTCTTAAATGGAACCCTCTATTTTTTATTACATATTCTTATAGCTTATGTCGAGAGTTTTCCAAAACACTATAATAAAGTATTTTTTCATCAAGTACTTTTCGAGTTATAAGGCTTGAAATAATTTCTTAATTTTACATAAACCATAAAATATCTAGTAAAATATTCATTTTTCGATTATCTTACCTTAATACTTTTATGTACAAAATAATGAGAGAAATCAATTGGTGTAAAGAAAACACAAAATTGTTTCGAAAAAAAAAATGTAATTTGCAATTAACAATTACATTTTTTTTTTCGAAACAATTATGTGTTTTCTTTACACCAATTGATTCCTCTCATTATTTTGTACATAAAAGTATTAAGGTAAGATAATCGAAAAATGAATATTTTACTAGATATTTTATGGTTTATGTAAAATTAAGAAATTATTTCAAGCCTTATAACTCGAAAAGTACTTGATGAAAAAATACTTTATTATAGTGTTTTGGAAAGCTCTCGACATAAGCTATAAGAATATGTAATAAAAAATAGGTGGTTCCATTTAAGAAATTAAAGATGTACTTGACCTCACCTTAACGATGCCATCCAAGGTCAAACCAATGACACCATCTTATGTTCCCCTCAAAACCATATAATTTTTGTCGAAAACGTTTTTCTCTAAAATGCTTAGTTTTTGAAAGAAAAGGGGTGTACGGGTGGTCTAGGACACCCTGTATATACAGGGTGTCCGATTCCTGAGTGACCAAACGAAAAGTAGTAGTAGATTAAGTCAAACTGAGAAGAAAAGTCCTCTACCATTTTGCAAAATTCGCAATAATTATTAAAGAATAAGCAAAAATGTTTCGGTACTTGAGAAGCGGTAAACCGCTTGTAGTGTGTGATTATTAAGTGATCAAACGAAAAGTGGTGATAGATTGGATCAAACTGAAAAGAAAAGTTCTTTACCATATTGCAAAATTCGCAATAATTATTAAGTTATAGGCAAAAATGTCTCAGAGTATAAGAAGCGGTAGACAGATCACTTCTCATGCGCTGAGACATTTTTGCCTATAACTTAATAATTATTGCGAATTTTACAAAATGGTAGAGGACTTGTCTTTCCAGTTTGACCCAATCTACCACCACTTTTCGTTTGATCACTCATTAATCGGACACTGCGAGCTATCTACCGCTTCTCATGTGCCGAAACATATTTTCTTATTTCTTAAAAATTATTGCGAATTTTGCAAAATAGTAGAGAACTTTTCTTCTCAATTTGATCCGATCTACCACTACTTTTCGTTTGGTCACTCAGGAATCGGACACCCAGTACATACAGGGCGATCCCGAAAAACCTTCTGTCTGTAAAATCACGTATTCCTGACACCATTCTAAGACAATTCTTCCTTTACCAAAATTTGATTTGAAGCGTAGTTTTTGAATTATTAAAGGAAGTAGTTAACGTATGACGGGTCGAATACAAGAGGCAGGCAAGGGTGGCGCGATTCACCGTCAGACGAGGGTGCTTACGCGGGGCGCCTGCTGCGATCAGCTGGTCGCTATACACATACAGACACACATGCGAACACATACATTCTCTCTCTGTCTGTCTGTCTGTCTGTCTGTCTGTCTCCCTCTCTCCCTCTCTCTCTCTCTCTCTCTCTCTCTCTCTCTCTCTCTTTCTCTCTCTCATTCGCTCACTCACCTGTAATTTTTTTTTTTTTTTTACGAGAGAGGGGAAAATGCATTTTATGCATACCCACCGGTCGATCCAGTGAGTTATGTGGGACTCGAGTACCAAGTCGAATTACCGACTCGGTACTCCCTACCCACTAAAAACCCCTCTCTTTTCATGAATTTCCTTTGACACACTGTCCCTCTGACTTCCCGAGATCTGTTTTCACATAACGTTAAAAAATAGTTATTATTACCTTGTTCGATGACTTTTGATGTATTGCTGTAATTGCTTGAAGGAGAAATGAATTTTCCGATAGATCGTACGTTCTCAAATTTAACGTAGATATCACGTTGCAAAAAACAAGAAATCCACACTAAATTATTAACTGAAAGTTTTTCTACTTTCATGAACTGTATTCTTTTATAAACTTTAACGTAATCACATTTATTTACTCACTCGATGAGACGAGAAATTTACTAATGACTCTATCACTAATCACTATTAATCACTGTCGAATAATAACTGTTGGCGATAAAAATCACTCGATGAAAGAAACACGCGCGGACACGTTACTACACGACGCGACGACGCGACAATGCGACGATAATTACTCGGCGACTGCAAGCAGTTTTTTGTTATGGTAGGTTGCGGTAGGTTAAGGTACTACTGGCGCTATCGAACGCGATCATGTGTTCGATTGAAGAATGCGGTAAACATAATAAACATTTAACATATTAATATTATTATTATCATGAATGTGTGTGATATCCATACATCGTATGATATCTATTTAAAAATTAATTAGATTAAATAAGTGTTTTTAAAATATTTATTACTTTTACTATTATCATATAAAATATTAATATTAATATAATCGCCTTCCTGAATGTTGGACATTGCGGATCAAGCGCATCGTGCTCATCACTTATCTCCAAGTTGTATGCTTGAATTTTAAACATACAATTTACGCATCTCTTTTTGGTTTCCCTGCATTCAAATGCTTTATGTTTCCCGGCATATTTGTGGCAAGTTTCATCTCGAGTACAATTTTTTGCAATATGAAAATAACCCCAGCATTTAAAACATCTTTTAACACTAATATGATTAAACACAGGGCACTTATTCCATCCTACACTTAGTTTTCCTTTACTCAATATTAATTCATATGTTTTTTTATCTGTTTCAATTATTACAGAACTTCCTTCCTTTCCTTTTTTTCGTGATTTACTATCATCATTTTGCTTCTCTTTAATTATTCTCTTCACAATTCTCATTTGTAATCCTTCATTCGCCGCCATTTTATTTTGCTTTTTAATTGTATCTATTAAATTATCATCATTCAATTTTATTTCCTCTTCACTAATATTGACAATCCTTATCTTCGGTTTTATTTGCGGTGACTCCGTAACCTTGAAATTCTCACCCAACTTGGCTTGTACCGTAGTCTTTAATTTTTCCATCTCCTCTTCTGTCTCACAACCCAGAATAACTGTTCCTTTGCTTCCTTAACTTTTGCTTTCTTAACTTTGTTATTTCCACAGCCATGTTCTTGATATCTACTTTTTCTTTTATCATTTTTTTTGTAGCTTCACTTTCCTGTTGCATCTTAGGTTTAATAATTATAATATTTTCATTTTTCTTCTCTTTCATTGCTTCACTATAGCTTCTTTGTGTTCTTTCAAGGGGAGCGTTAGCACCTCCTTGTATCATTCTTCTGAAATCTTCCATCCACTCTCGTTTAATATTTCCCAATTCTTCTTGTACTACTTCCTTAATCAGCATCTTAACTTCTTTCTTGCATGCTACTTCATTTTTCATTTCTTTCACTGTTCTTACAATGCAATCTATTTTTACTTCAATACTCGAAGATTCACTCATACTTGTCGTTTTGCTTCCGCTTGGTGTTGTAATCGATCCCGCAGATCCTGTTGAACCCAGTTTATCTCTGAGGTTTCCCGATGATGATGTTGTCTTCATGTCTGCTTCCTTATCACTTTCAATCATAAATTTCTCAAACGGGCCTTGGCACAGCACATATTCATAGTTTTTATCATAAATTTTATGTTTACTTACACATCCCGGATGGTAAAAAAGTTTAACACATTTTTTACACGTCATTACTTGACTTTTTATTGCCTTCTTACATGCCGAGCATCGATATTCAACATATTCATCGTCCATACCGACCAAAATCGCTAATATCAGAGTGGCCGATCATTCACCTATATGTCCACCTACCACACGTCAGCACTTTTGTCACCTTTAATGTCTACCTGTCGAGACTTCAATGTTCCGTCCCGAGAAGAAAAAACACTTCGTACGCTCACCAAACTGCATATCCCGGCTAGATAACACTCATGGTTAATCTCCGCCCATGCAGCTAAGACTTGAACAACTTTTTATCACTCTCCCTATCTATTTAACCATTTAATAATTAAAACTTTTACGGAGCGATGTTTGACACGTCCTCTCAATGGCAGAGAGAGAGAGAGAAAATGCAATTGTTAATCGCAAATTACATTTTTTTTTCGAAACAATTATGTGTTTTCTTTACACCAATTGATTCCTCTCATTATTTTGTACATAAAAGTATTAAGGTAAGATAATCGAAAAATGAATATTTTACAAGATATTTTACGGTTCATGTAAAATTAAGAAATTATTTCAAGCCTCATAACTCGGAAAGTACTTAATGAAAACTAACTTAATTATAGCGTTTTGGAAAGCTCTCGAGATGAGCTACAAGAATGTGCAAAAATATATAGGGTGTTCCATTTAGAAAAATTGAAGTGACTTCACGTGACCTTCAAATGACTCTTCAAGGTCAAACCAATGGTACCATCTTATGGCCCCCTCGAAACCATACAACTTTTGTCTGAAACATTTTTCTGTAAAACGTATTATTCGGGAGATATTTGAGGTCGTTATTTAAAATGGGACACCCTGTATATATATATATATATATATATATATATATATATATATTTATATCTTTAATATATTATTAGTGTAATAAAAATGTAGAATGCAAGTACAAATACGTTATACTTTTTTGTTACTTCGTACATGCAACTAAACTTTCTAAAAGCATAACCTCAGATTTGTTATGTGTTTTATATCATGATTATTACAGAAAAATATTACTAAAAACATACAAAAATAAGCTTTATTTTATATTTATTAAGTATAATTAACTAAAGAAAAAGGATTTGACCTTAGATTGAAAAGATTACCTTAGATTTCAAGGATAGATGGCCGGAGACACGCAGCTACACACACGAGATGAGATGAAAGAGACCGGTACTATAATACGGCAATCGGAGGTTATGTACCTAAATAATGGCGTTATCACAATCAATACATACGGGCTGCATCTCAAAGAGATGCTTCAAACATTTTTACTTGAATTTATGAATATTTTTGAACGTAAGCTAATTTTTCAAAAATTGTTATAATTAATACTAAAACTTGTAAAATCAATTATATTTTAAAATATAAATCTTACAGAGATATATCGAGAAAAGATCGAAATTTGAAAATTCGTTGATGTTTGCATTCTATGTGGCCCATTGATATATTCTGACGGTATTGATATCGATTCGACATTGAATTGATATTAGCTTTCTCACTGGGATGTATCATTCACATTTTACATTCATACCATAACAACAGAAAGCATCGCATCCATCATCATTATTACCTATTATTTCTAATTCACGATACCAATAAATATTAACAATAACTTACTATATCACCTTTTTGTTGGTCGCCAGTTTGTGATGAAATTATTTGTTTATTATTGAATAATGACGACAAGCAGAGATTCACAGAGATTATGCAATATACAGGGTGGGCCATTTTAATCTATGCACCCAAATTTCTTTGTACCTAAGACAGATACGGAAAAATGATTCAGACAAAAGTTTTATGGTTTCGAGGGGGCCATAAGATGGTATCATTGGTTTGACCTTGAAGAGTTATTTGAAGGTCACATGAAGGTCACCTTTAATTTCTTAAATGGAACCTACTATTTGTCATTGCATATTCTTGTAGCTTATCTCGAGAGCTTTCCAAAACTATAATTAAGTACTTTTTTGTTAAGTACTTTTTGAGTTATGAGGCTTGAAATAATTTCTTAATTTTACATAAACCGTAAAATATCTTGTAAAATATTCATTTTTCGATTATCTTACCTTAATACTTTTATGTACAAAATAATGAGAGGAATCAATTGGTGTAAAGAAAACACATAGTTGTTTTTAAGAAAAAATATGGAATTGTTAATTGCAAATTACATATTTTTTCTTAAAAACAACTATGTGTTTTCTTTACACCAATTGATTCCTCTCATTATTTTGTACATAAAAGTATTAAGGTAAGATAATCGAAAAATGAATATTTTACAAGATATTTTACGGTTTATGTAAAATTAAGAAATTATTTCAAGCCTCATAACTCAAAAAGTACTTAACAAAAAAGTACTTAATTATAGTGTTTTGGAAAGCTCTCGAGATAAGCTACAAGAATGTGCAATGACAAATAGTAGGTTCCATTTAAGAAATTAAAGGTGACCTTCATGTGACCTTCAAATAACTCTTCAAGGTCAAACCAATGATACCATCTTATGACCCCCTCGAAACCATAAAACTTTTGTCTGAATCATTTTTCCGTATCTGTCTTAGGTACAAAGAAATTTGGGGGCATAGATTAAAATGGCCCACCCTGTATATATTTATATATATATATATATATATATATATATATATATATATATTTAGATAGATATTTTTGTATATATTTTCTTACATATATACATATATATATATACATATATATATATATATATATATATATATATATATATATAAGAAAATATATATAAAAATATCTATCTAAAAGTATTATAATATATATATCTATGTTATATCGAATGTAATTAGTAATAGTTTATTCAAAGTTAATACATATAAGTATCGTCACAGTTATGCATACAATTTCTATTTCTTCGATCAAGCAAGATTATAGAAAAAAGAATGCTCTTTGTTCTACATTAGGAATAATTACTTATCTTGAGATTGCGTGATACTTCGGCTGCCTTTCCGCGTTGATTCTCTCATATGTTCCTGGGTTTCTAATTTTTTTCTTTGTAGAGGATGACCTTTTAAATGCAGAGAAAGTGTTAACCTTAAGTACCAAACCTCAATTTTTTAGAGACTCCTCAGAGATTCAATTTCATTAATTGAATCCCAAAAGTATACAATTGCAATTTAAGGGGACCTAGCCCAAATGACCTTGACTTTGACATATGTTATCAAGGTCATAACCTTAAGTGATCTTCGAAAGATTTTAGTTCTCCCTCGTTGTTTATTAAAAAGTTATAAATAAAAGAAGTTTCATAAATTTATTAATACGTTCGAAAGAAAGAAATCGAAAAAAATTCTATTATTGCACGATTCTACATGGATTTGTAACTTTATATGCAAAGCAAGATATGTCCTATACAACGGATACGAGTTGGAGTAGGTTGTATCTTTTGGAAGTAGAGCCCCACATAGAGAGGCGAAACTTATGGAGAGCACCCTTTTAGAAAAATGTAACTTGATTCAAACTTATTTTTGATTCACAACTAAAATTTGGTTTAAATCAAAAATAAGTTTGGGTTAGGTTATACCTTCTGAAAATGGAACTGCCCGCAGGGGGACGAAACCCACTGCGTTTATGCATATACATTTCCCCTCGCTGAGTGAATTTTGCTTCGTCTTGCAAAGTACATGCGTGGACACAGTGGGTTCTCCCCTCTGGGGAAGAGATCCGAAAAATATAGCCTAACCAAAATCAACCTATTTTTGATTTAAACCAAATTAATTGTAATCAGAGATAGGTTTGAGTTAGGTTATAAGGTTGCCTTCTGCATTTCACCTTGAGCAATTAAGAGTGAACTTCGTTTCGTTTTGTAAAGTGCAACATGCATGGATACAGTGGGTTCCGCCCCTCTGCGAGGAGCTCTATTTCCGAAGATAACCTAACCCAACATATGTCAGTGGTGGGATATACCTCGCTTTGCATAGAAAGTTACAAATCCATGCAGAATTATGCAACAATAGACTTCTCTTTCGATAAACGTATTAAGGTGCAGTCCCATGGAGCAGCGTACGGCATATCGGCGTACGGCGTAAAAGAGCTTGGCTAATCACAGGCTCTACGCTCGTTTTCGTTACGCCAGCACAAATTTTACGCAGATTTGTGCAGCGTTCCGGCGTTTACAAAGTTTAGTCCACCTAACCCTAACCAAATAAAAATGAAAAAGATGCAAACCGATAATTTTTTAGTAAGTATAATACATGATAAATAATACATATAGGTACACTAATTTACAAAAAATATATTTGTTTCAGAATATAAAATGTGGTTATTGTGGGGAAGTTTTAGCAGTTACTATGTAGGAGGAAATATTTTATCATAAATGTCTTAAATGTTATGATGAAAATATGCATGCTGTATCCATCGATGAAGATTTCGTTGTTACTATTAGTAAGTTTTGTAGTAATAATATTTGAAGCTTTGTAGCAATACAAATATTTTAACAATGAATATAATAAAGTTCCAAACAGCAATAAAGAACCTAAGGACACTTGCGATGAACATCAATCCTCAACAGATAACCGCGATGAAGCTCTAATTAACATAGTGCAAACAAAACCAGCACTATGGAATTTCCAGATTCCACTGAGTGAACGAACAAAGGCGAAAAAAAGCATTATAGAAAGAGGTCGAAAATATGCTAGGAGGTTTGTGTATAAATATTTACACATAAAATTAAAAAATAATTACACATAAAATTGCGAAGTTTAAGTTACAATCTATTTAAGAATACGAATTAATTTTATTATTACAGGACTCATGACTGCGAATGATGCAATGAAAAGATGGAAATATCTAAGAGACTGTTATGTGCGTTACAAACGGCAAATAAATGCTTATGTTCCGAGTGGATCCAGTGCACAACTGAAGAAGCAAAAAATGTTCTGCTTTTATGAGATCATGCAGTTCATCGATGATCCATTAGATAATGCACAGTATATATTTTTATGTATTCTTCATAAATTATTAAATATTAAATAGTAAAAGAAATAAAATTTGATTCATTACATACACATTCTATTTATGCAATCTAATTATATTTAAAATATACAATATAATGATGCTGTGTGACTATTTTTTGTAATTATACTAACATAACGTTTTGAATGGAATATAATTGTTTTTTAGAACTGTTAGTAATTTATCTGATTGTGACAAAGGTGCTGGGAGCGCACAAGAAGAAGACGATTCTTCGCCACCTTCAACTTCCTCAGCCTCAAATATTAGTGAAAATAGACCGTGGTCAAGAATTTCACGATGGTCGTCACGACCCTCTACGTCCAATACAATTTGTAAGAAAAAATTTTAATTTCATTACGTTTTCTTAAAGAAATCTAAGGGCTCGTTCCCACTGAGCGCGTCACGCGTCGCGTCACCAGCGTGAGCCAATCAAAACATCCCATTGTAATAACATGTTTTCCGTGTTATTACAATGGGATGTTTTGATTGGCTCACGCTGGTTGACGCGACGCGTGACGCGCTCAGTGGGAACGAGCCCTAATAATCGATTTAATTATCTAGTAAATAATTCTTGAATTTCATTTTATCTTCTAATCGACTCATTTTGAAAAAGTAGGCGTGGTTATTGTAAAATACCATATAATTTCCTACTGGAAAAACTAAAAAATTTTAAAGTCTTCAAAAACATTCTTAAACTTTTTGAATAGGTTTATTAACTAAATGCTATAATCTGATTTCTTTTCTCCACTAATTTAATAAATATTAATAAATAAAAAATTTTTATTAACTTAAAACTTATTAATTCAATAAATAAAAAACTTTTATTATTGCAGCGAGTCCACATAATGAGTCTTTTTCGTCAGAACTACAAAACGAACTTAAAAGCATTCTGAATGCTCCAGTTCCACAAAAAGATGATGTGGATTGTTTTGTAGCTAGTTTATCAGACGGTGTGACGTGACGCCTTTTGCGCTCCGTCACAGTGACCCCGCCGGGGGGAGGTAGCGTACGGAGGGTCGTTCTTCGCACCTGAGGGGGGCCCCTTATCCGATCTCGTGATATATCTTTGTATAGATTTCTGTGTTTGAGATTAATTTTAAGGGGGGAAGACCCTCCAGACAACAGGTTTTTCAATAATTTTTTACAAAAAACTGAGAGTATTTATTACATTGAATGAAATTACATATTGACATTGATGTTCAAATGTATACACACAAATTTTTTTATAAGAAAAAAAACAAAATGGCGGCGCTACAGCTGCTCAAACTTGGCTCCTTCAATTTGCGCTGTGGAATGCCCAGCCCCTTGTAGTCAACTGAAATCAACCAATCAAAAGTTTTTCATTAAAATAAGTTATTTCGCTTTGTATGTACCTATTTTTAACGAAAAAAAAAAAATGAAAATTTGAACACAAAAAGAAAAAAATTACACTTTTTTTTTTATAAACAAATTGTTAAAAACAATATTTTTAGTAATAATTATTACTAAAAATTTGTTAAAAACAATATTTTTAGTAATAATTATTACTAAAAATTTATTAAAAACAATATTTTTAGTAATAATTATTACTAAAAAATTGTTAAAAACAATATTTTTAGTAATAATTATTACTAAAAATATTGTTTTTAACAATTTGTTTATAAAAAAAAAAGTGTAATTTTTTTCTTTTTGTGTTCAAATTTTCATTTTTTTTTTTCGTTAAAAATAGGTACATACAAAGCGAAATAACTTATTTTAATGAAAAACTTTTGATTGGTTGATTTCAGTTGACTACAAGGAGCTGGGCATTCCACAGCGCAAATTGAAGGAGCCAAGTTTGAGCAGCTGTAGCGCCGCCATTTTGTTTTTTTTTCTTATAAAAAAATTTGTGTGTATACATTTGAACATCAATGTCAATATGTAATTTCATTCAATGTAATAAATACTCTCAGTTTTTTGTAAAAAATTATTGAAAAACCTGTTGTCTGGAGGGTCTTCCCCCCTTAAGCGAGCAGAGCGCGGCAATCTGAGCGAGCGGATAATAAGTGATGTACAGCAAGATCCCGGAGGGTGCAGTTACCGAAGAAAGGAAGAGGAGAGACTCGGACCGATGCCTCCACTCCAAAGAAAGGTCACGTATCGAGATCCCGCTCCGCCGCTATCCATAGGTAATCGTTGTATTAATATCCGCTACTTTTAGAGAAACAACGATGGGGAAGCCCGGATGAAGGAACGATCAACACTCTCCCAGGCTGCAGACTGAGGAGAGGAGATGCATCCGGAGCCGGACGAGGATACGACCTGGCCAGCCCAACACGTCCGAGCTACCGAGAACATACAATCGTCAAAGATACCGTCAACGTTGGATTTTGGTTCCTATCGAAGGGCAACCCGCAATACAGCAGGACGAAATTCGAGGGGGCGGAGAATATCGACCCCTTCTCATCGAAAATCGACAGGATGCGCGGAAAATCGGCGCGGGACTCGAGGGCCTTGCGGAGCATTTATCACAAGTCACTGTTCGACGAGCTATAATAGCAGAAGGACGAGTCTCCGTACGAACTGCGATACCGAACGACCACAGCCAAGCAGCGAGGACCCAGATACCGGAGTTAAACTGTAAGCCGTCGCTCAGGTAGCCGTAGAGATATTCCCGGATACAGCTGGCGTCATACCGTTTCTTGATACCGTCGCGAGGCGACGGTGAACTCGTTACCGAATTGTTGTAGAAAGCCTGCGTGCTTTTCTCGCGTTTCGTTGCCGGACGCCAGCTGGGCCCCGGGTATCGCGGATTTGTCCCTCTCAGGGGGTTCGTCGCCGACAGTCATTATACCGTATCGTTAGCGCCATACCGTATCGTATCGTATCGTTTCGTTTCATGTCTCGTTATATCGTTGCGTGGAGCGTCGAATTGTGAATAATAATAGAGTCACGAGATTCCGACACTATCGTATTGCGTAAAGAATAGCGGGGTTTGCGTGAGATCGTTCTTCGCGAGTGCGAGTTGCCGTATATCCAGAATCCACTCTGCAAGAATTGAATAATTCGCGAAATTTCTGTTTAAAATTTACGTCCGTTACCGTCCGTGTTGTTTGAAATTGCGTGAGGGTCGAATTTGTTTTCGCCGAGAGCGAAAGGTCGGGAAGATACCGGATAACATTGCGAGATAATATTTGTGCCCGCTGACGTGGAATTACCGTTACTTAGAACCGTCGTTACATCCGATTTTTCTGCGAATTACTTGTAGACTTTACTCATCGCGGTCCGTGAAATTATATTCGATCTCGGAATTATCTGTTAGTCGCGCGTATCATATGTCTTCGTTCCCGTATAGATAATAATCGACTTTCGTATCTTTCTTATAACTCTGATGTTTCTTTCTTTCGAAATTTATATTTCCGATTTCGTTACTTGCGTATCTTCTACATGTAATCTTGGCTATTTTCCCCGTACCGTTAACCCTTTCTATTGTATTTATATCGTCTTTATCGTATACTTTGTTATAAACTTTGTCCATATACTATAATTGTTAAATATATTTATAATAATAATCGAAGGAGTGTCGATCATTTCTCTCTCCCGGAAGTTATTTAGTGCTCTCTCTCTAACCTACAAAGAATCCCGCCCCTCTGTCATTTACTGAGCTCTGGGTTATCGAACCCTTCCGTTACCGTAACGATATCGTGGCGCGGGAGACCGCGCCTGGCGCCCAATACCGCTTTCCTTGTGAGAGCTGCGAGATACCGTACGCTACCGTATTCTGAGATACCGTTTTTTTTGTAAATCAACTAATTTCCCTACCGGCCAAATTTGCACGCCGTCTCCTCCGGATCGGCGTTCCCGAGGCGGACAAAGGCGTTGCAACGGAATGCGAAAGTTATCGCGTAAAAGATTTCGTCTATTACAAGTAGCAATTCTGCAGCTTCTTACAGACGCGGAAGAATTGGAAGCCAAAGAAAATAATTGTTAATTTAATTTCATAAGAGATGTTTAATAATTACAATTAGTATTTTATATCTTCGTTCGTTTCAATATTGAATTTTATTTTGGTTACTATAACGAACGTGTTTATTATTTTAACGTGTTTAATTTGGTGTTTCAGTTTATAAAAAATTTTAATATTTTGTTAAAACCTTTTTTTATTTGTATGTATGTATATTACATCAAAATGTAATTAGTAAATAAGTATAATATAAGTAATATTAGTAAATAAGTACTTCTTTTTTGTAGAAATATGGCATAATACGGAAACATTTTTGTACTTGTAATATTTTGGTTTTTCAAAAACTATTTTGTAAAACCTTCTCCCATTGCCATGGAACTGCACCAGTAGTTTCAAAAAATGTTGAAAAATCATCTCTGATTTGAGTACTACTTTTCGTTGGTCTGCTTCTATTGAATGTCTCTTCGTCTTCTATGCCCATAGTATGCAATTGGCGTTCATGTGCATTCAATGTCATATATCTTCTTTTAGTATGCGGTAATTTAAGTTCTTCTGATATTATGTAATTGTGCAGACATGTAGTTGCTTTAATTATTCTAGTGGCAGTAGATATGCTGGCAACTATTGGCTTGCGAAATATTCGCATCCTCGCAGAAAGTATCCCAAAAACATTCTCTACAACTCGGCGAGCTCGACTTAAACGATAGTTGAATATGTTTTTGCGTCTATCAAGTCTGCCACTGCTAGGATATGGCCTCAGCATGTATTGCGTTAAAGGAAATGCTTCATCGCCGACTAAAACAAATGGTAAAGCCTGGCCACCATTCTCCACAGGTCTTGGTGGAGGAATTGACAGCATACCGTTTTGTAATCGTTTGCCTATTTCGCTAGCATGGAATATTCCACCATCACTACGCCTTCCTGTTGCCCCAATGTCTAATAATGATATTTGGTAATTGGCATCAGCAATAGCCATTAATACTAAACTATGACTGCTTTTATAATTATAATACATGGAGCCACTATTCGGAGGTGCCTATATATATACATATATATAATAAGATTAATAAACAATTTTTCACAAAAAAATTTTTCAAATAAAAAATGATCA
The DNA here is from genome assembly GCF_025532165.1 of Camponotus vicinus. Classification (NCBI taxonomy): domain Eukaryota; kingdom Metazoa; phylum Arthropoda; class Insecta; order Hymenoptera; family Formicidae; genus Camponotus; species Camponotus vicinus. The sequence goes on from NW_028141979.1 coordinate 13,986,757, forward strand.
AAATAAATAAATTTACCTGCAATACTATGTGTTTCCCATCGATTGCGCCTAAGCAATTGGGAAAATTCCATTTTTCTTCAAATTCGTTAGCTATTCTTCGCCAATTATCTTCAGTTGGTTTCAAGAATACCGAATCTTTTAATGCATCCCATATTGCATCGCATGACTCGGACACTATTTTTAACACGGTATTGTGTCCTACACGAAATGCATATGAAATGGATGTCATACTATCTCCTGAAGATATATATCGCAAGCAGATTTGAAGGCGAATACGTGCAGAAATAGGCTCACGAATTACAAATTGTTTTTGTATACGTAGCGAAATAATTTACAACAGTTTCTCAAACATTTCCGGTGTCAATCGAAAAAAATTAAAAAATTTATTTTTGTCTTCAAAAATCATTTCTTCGACCAGATTGTTGCTAGCCCCTTGTGCTAATCGTCTTTCGAGATTGAAAATTGGTCTCACCCAAAATCTTCGACAATTTCGTTTAATTCGGGACTTTTTTTTCTCTTCAGCTTTCATTAATTTATAAATTATATATATTTGACCTAACTTTCGTCGAATTGCTTCTTTGCATAGTGTATTTTTTGGACATTTGTAAATTTTCAAGTATTTTATTAAATTAATTAATGCAAATTCAGAGCCTGACATTGTAACAAAGTTATTCACACTTAAATTTTAACTTATTTGCTTTAATATATAAATATATGTTAAAATGTTGCGCTAAAAACTTTTATCGGCTGTCCCATGGAGCGTATTTACGCTAGCGTAATGATCAATAAACCAATCACAAGACCCTTTAAATATCCATTTTAAAAATAAACTTTGTAAAAGACACTGTGATTGGTTTATTCATCATTACGCCAGCGTAAATACGCTCCATGGGACAGCCGATGTTTTTGTTGGCGTAACGAAAACGAGCGTAAAGCCTGTGATTGGCCAAGCTCTTTTACGCCGTACGCCGATACGCCGTACGCTGCTCCATGGGACTGCACCTTTAATGAATTTGAAATTTTTTATGAAACTTCTTTTGTTTATACCTATTTAATGTGTATAGCGAGCGCCGGCTAAAACCTTTGAAAATCACTCAGAATTATGATTTTGACAACACATGTAGAGATCAAGGTCATTAGGGTTAGAATTTCTCTAATCGATATATTTACCCTGTTAGTCATCAGGGCATAAAACTTTCAGTGAGACATATGTCATCTTTAATTAATCATCTTTTCGTTGATTATATGCTCTCACTAAAAAACATCTTTATAGAAAATATATCATCTTTTAAATAATTTGGTGCTCAATCTGGGTATTGAGTTCAAGTTTAAAGAAGAAAGACGATATTATTAATCTTTCAATTTCTGTAATTATTTTTTTTCAAGAACAATGTTTGAAACAAAATAACATTCTTTTGCATTTTTAATTCATTTCTTCGTGTATAAAAATTATTTTTTACTTTATTTTACTATAACTTTTAAAATAATTTATATATGAGAAATTATATGAAAATATGTATGTATGTATATATGCAGTAACACACAAAATATGAATATTTGTTAAGTGTATTTTATTTGTAGTATACAAATATGTATTTTATATTATATTGTATGCGTATATTATTAATCTTTCAATTTCTGCAATTATATTTTTCAAGGATAATGTTTGAAATAACATTCTTTTGCCTTTTTCATACGTTTCTATGTGTATAAAAATTATTTTTTATAATTCTTCATAATAGAGTACGCAGCATCGATAAATATGCCAAAGAAGTTTTAATAACCTACATTAATATATAAATTTATTATAAAAAGTTTTTGTTATATAAACTTTGACTTAAAAAATTGTTTTATTAAGAAGTCTATATATTTAAAAAAGGCTTACTTCTAAATTGTCTCGATTCTCTTCAAAGTTGTCTCTAAATCTAAAAGAAATTTAAAAAATAGGAAAGTTTTTATATAGACAAAAATTGTGTATATCGCAGAAAATACAAAATAATACAAATTCAATTTCTCAAAAAAAATTTAAGACAATTTAATGCAAACCTTTCTTAATATTATGATATTAAATTAATTATAATATTAAAAATTATTACAACTATAATAAAATATTAAAAATAATATTTATAACTGTAAAATAAAAATATAAGAAGCAAAAAGACAAATAATTGCAGAAGCACATGAAATATATGCAAACAAATTTGATTAAGTTTTAGTATACATATTAAGGGTGAATATTCGATTTTCGATCAATTATTTAACTATCTTTAAAATAATACCAAAACATAAAAAATATATTTAGAAAAACGCATTACATTATACAAATTAAGACCAATAAAATACTTAACGAAACAGAAAATACGCAATGCGAGTCAAAACATAAGAAGCAGTCTGAGAGGTCACCATTCAGATAAGAAATTTCTCATTTATTCTTATTGTTGTAAGTGTAAGTCGCCAAACGAAATGGAAAACATTTGTTCTCTCAAGAAAATAATTCACCACGCGTGAACAATTCTCATCACGTAACGAAAATCATTCGGACAAACTGCTAGCACCTGTTCGTCTCAAAAGTTGTTAGTTAAAAGAATGAGATGAAAAAAAAATAGGTGTCTGATCTTTTCAACAGATACAAGTTTATCACAGAGGAAGAAATACAACAAAAAATCAATGGTAAATTTAAATAGAGAGATAAGCTCTTTATTTTTGTTGCATAACAATATATAAACTTTCGGTATCGCTTTATAAGTTCAAACCGGTTATTTTAGCATTCAATGAACATTTCTAACAATAAGTCTCTTATCGAGATGATGTTCAATATTTAAGATCTCAACATTATGGCAATTCAAATCATGATTCATCTTCAATCTATGTAATAATCGAGGATTATACAGAGTGATTCAAAATAACCCTATTGTCCGTGAAATGACACATTCTTGAGTCAATTCTAAGACGATTTTTCCTTTAGCAAAATTTCGTCCGACGCTTAGATTTTGAATTATTAAAGGAAGTAATTAACTTATGACGGGTCGGATACAAGAGGCAGGCAAGGGTGGCGCGATTCAGACGTCAGACGCGGGTTCTTACGCGGGGCGCTTGCTGCGACCAACTGATCGCTACATACGACACACACACATGCGATTACATACATTCTCATTCTCTCTCTCTCTCTCTCTCTCCCTTCCTCCCTCACTCTCTCTCTCTCTCATTTGCTCACTCAATTGAAGTCATTTTTACTGTTACTTCAATTATTATTTACTTTTTATTATTATTTACATTTTCGCTTTAATTATTATTATTTTTAAAATTGTACTGTTTTTGTTTTACGAGAGAAGAGAAAATGCATTTTATGCATACTCACAGGCCAGTCCGGTGAGTTATGTGGGACTCGAGTACTAAGTCGAATTACAAACTCGGTACTTTCTACCCACTAAAAACCCCTCTCTTTCGCAAATTTTCTCTAACACTGTTTATTTGACATCCCGAAATCTGTTTTCATACAACACCAAAGAATAGTTATTATTACCTTGTTCGATGCATTGCTGTAATTTCTTCAGAAATGAATTTTCCGACAGATCGTATTTTCACTCAAATTGAACGTAGATATCACGTTCTAAGGGACAGAGATCCACACTAAATAATTAATTCGAAAATTCTTTTTTCTTTTATAAACTGTATTCTTTTATAAACTTCAACATAATCACATTCATTCACTCACTCGATAAGACGAGAAATTTACCAATGACTCTATTACTAATCACTATCAATCACTGTCGAATAATCATTGTTGGCAATTAAAAACCATTCGATTAAAGAAACACACGCGCACATACGTTATTACACGACGCGACAATGCGACGATATTTACCCGGCGACAGCAAACAGTTTTTGGTTATGGTAAGTTACGGTAGGTTCTTCAATCAAACACATGTTCACGTTCAACAGCGCTGTTAGTACCTTAACCTACCGTAACCTACCATAACTAAAAATTATTTGCTGTCGCCGGGTAAATATCGTCGCGTTGTCGCGTCGTCGCGTCGTGTAATAACGTATGTGCGCGTGTGTTTCTTTAATCGAGTGATTTTTAATTGCCAACAGTGATTATTCGATAGTGATTGATAATGATTAGTGATAGAGTCATTGGTAAATTTCTCATCTTATCGAGTGAGTGAATGAATGTGATTATGTTGAAGTTTATAAAAGAATACAGTTTATAAAAGAAAAAAGAACTTTCGATTAATTATTTAGAGTGGATCTCTGTAACTTAGAACGTGATATCTACGTTCAATTTGAGTGAAAGTACGATTTGTCGGAAAATTCATTTCTGAAGAAATTACAGCAATGCATCGAACAAGGTAATAATAACTATTCTTTGGTGTTGTGTGAAAACAGATTTCGGGATGTCAAATAAACAGTGTTAGAGAAACTTCGCGAAAGAGAGGGGTTTTTAGTGGGTAGGGAGTACCGAGTTAGTAATTCGACTTGGTACTCGAGTCCCACATAACTCACCGGACCGGCTTGTGAGTATGCATAAAATGCATTTTCCCCTCTCGTAAAAAAAAAAAAACAGTACAATATAAAAAAATAATAATAATTAAAGTGAAAATGTATAATAATAAAAAGTAAATAATAATTTAAGTAAGAGTAATAATAACTTCAAGTGAGTGAGCAAATGAGAGAGGGAGAGTGAGGGAGGAAGGGAGAGAGAGAGAGAGAGAGAATGAGAATGTATGTATTCGCATGTGTGTGTATGTAGCGATCAGCTGATCGTAGCAGGCACCCCGCGTAAGCACCCGCGTCTGATGGTGAATCGCACCACCCTTGCCTGCCTCTTGTATCCGACCCGTTATAAGTTAATTACTTCCTTTAATAATTCAAAAAGTAAGCGTCGGAAATTTTGCCAAAGGAAAAATCGTCTTAGAATTGACTCAAGATTGTGTCATTTCACGGACAATAGGGTTATTTTGAATCACCCTGTATATATCCATCCCGATACGCGTTTATCCACCCCAGAAGTTCTAATCGGGCGCGAGCCGAGCGGCCGCGCCAGACAGGATTGCGAGAGCCGTATCGAAATGTCCGGAGAGACGAGCGATAATTAGTGATATCACGTTCTTAATTATTTTTCTTCTTTTTTTCGTACTTTTGTAAATTGGGCAGCTTGTCGGAGCAACTTTTCCAGGAGGAGAAGAGGACAAGGGGAAATCTTTTCCAGCAGCAAGAAGCGATGTTTCAGCCCCGCTACTAGTGACAGTTTCGAGATAACACCTGAGAATTCCCGAGTCAGGATAGCACAAGATCTTGCACACGTCCGGCAAAGGGAGGACGAATACCGCTTAAATCGGCTTTCTGAATCCTAGATTATAGGTCATTACCTTGTCGCCGTTATTTTTAGAGGACGCAGGCGAAAGATCGGCCGTAGATGGTCGCTGAAAAAGGATCGCCAAGAATTTGGCAAGGTTTAATTCTCGGGGCTATTATGGCCCCCGATACGGCGTTGTCGCGAAATCTGTCGTGTGACGACGTTATTGGCCGTGCATTTGCGCACCCCTGCGCGCAGGATTGACGCCGTTATCGATCCTGGATCGCGAGTCGCGAGATTCAGGGACTCATTCTGGCGTGAGCACTCGTCTAAAAAGATGTCGTTTTCGTGGTGTGTCATTGAGATTGGCCGAAATAAAACTGAGAGGACGGAACGGAGGATCATCCCCTGGCTAAAGGAGCGAGCGTACCGGTGACGTTGTCCATCTTTAATAGTCATTGTGAGCCACGTACGCGATTTCGTCCGTGACACGGCCGTTCTGTCGCTGTCGCCATTTTTCATGTTACTTTTTGCGAGGGCTTAGCCCTAATATTTCGATTTCGTGGATTTGGGGTGACTGGAGTCAAATGGCCAAGACTTCGAGGACGATCATAACGGCGGCATTAATTGATAGGGAACCGTTCGTCTTTCTGGGATTCGGGATGTCGCGAAACGTGTAGTAACCGGCTCTTGTATACCGTGCGCAGTAAATTCGTGATAAATTCCGTTCGCTGTCCGTGCTGTCGTGTAGAGTTGCCGAAACCGCGTAAGACATTCCCGTAATCGATCTTCGTGTGATCTTTTTGTTGTAATTAGCGTGTGAGTTTCGCGTTTCGTGAGTGTGCGAGTGCGAGTGTCTTTCCGTCTCTATCGCACTCATTGCATGATTCGCGCCTACTTCGTTGTATTTGTCGTGTGTGTATCGCGGTGCGTAGTAGATTACGGCAAATTACGAGACTGCCGAAATATTTGCGTATATTAGGAGCGTTATATCGAAAAGTTTAGTAAGAGCGGCGTTTGACGGCTATCGATTATCGATCGCATTGTCCGTGCTTTGCGAGCCCTCTCGTCTTCGCAAATTGTTTAAGT